>NW_024429196.1:72196118-72918618 GCF_017639785.1 Mesocricetus auratus | reverse complement strand
TGAGTCCCTGTTGAGATCGCTTGCTGTGATTCTGTCTTTCAGAAACATATCTTCGCAATGAAACCCACATGAGTCTCTTGATGGATCCCAGAGGCCAGCAGCTACTCAGTTGTCCTGCATCCCAGGCACTGGCTAAGGTACTTAGCAGGTGTAAACTCTTGACACCCACTGTATGAGGCGTAGGTTTGAGCATTGGCCCCACCTCACAGATGGGACACATGAAAGAAACATGCATCCTTGTGCCCACAGGTGAGAAATGGGTGTCACTGGGTGCTGCTCTGAGGGCATTCAGTCCTTAAGCTTCTGGAACTTTCCTGGCTGCAAACAGAACTGACCCCCTGACGAAGCTCTTCTGGGAAGCACAGGAAGAGCTGGGCCTTCAGTGTGGAGTTAACCCAACATCCTGGGAGCCCTGACTCTGCTGACTGGCCATGTGACACTTGCTCCCTGGTCTTCAACAATAAGACACACTTACTTAGCATTATTCCACATAGATTACTCTAAGAAATCATTAGGGAAACGCATGTCAGATGGAGTGTACTCAAATGGAGTCGCTTGCCGGTTCTGGGGCCCTTGAAAGTGGCCCCGTCCTAAAGGCTGTATCATGTCAGGCATGAGATGGTACTTGAACTCCAAGCCCTTTGGCACTAGGGAAATTTAAAACATAAAGATCCGACTTTCACACTGCATGATGATCGTGTCAACATCCTGCACCGTGACACTGCGTGAGACAGTAGGGAAGCTCTCTTCAGTCTGAACTTTGCTCTGAAGAACCGACATGTTTTGATTTTATTTTATTTCATTTTATTGGCAGGCCATCCAGGGCCCACTTAGTGCAAGGTGACAATGAGGTCAGAGTGGAGGCGACTCCTAACACCCCCACCTCTTAGGCAGTGACACTCCTCTTTCTACAGCCGCCCAGGGGCAGTCATCCGAACTGGCAGCAAGAGACCTTAACCCAGTCAAGAAAGAAAGCCAGGTGTGCGAGCACGCCCCACCTCAGCAAAGCCTGGCAGTCATGGCCCGTTCTGCGGCAACGTCCTGAAGACTCTCGGTCTCCTGATCCAGCCTATGCAGTGAACGTATCACAGCTGAGTCCAGAGGCAGGACCACGCTTTCCTGCCTCCTGCCAAAGTCCGAGGTAGCTTCCAACCTCGTGTTTCTTTTCCTTTTAAAGGAGTATTTTATTTTATTAATTTTATTTTGAGTGTTCCTGTGGGAGGATGTGTGGCATGTGGATGGCATGTATAGGTGATACAGGTGTGCACATGTCTCAGCATGTGTGTGGGGCTCGGAGGACAACTTTCAGGAGTTTTAGAGGCAGGGTGTCTCTCTTTTTTTGTTTGTTTGTTTTTTGTTTTTGTTGCTTCTTACACCAACCTAGCTGGCCTGTGAGCTTCTAGACAATTCTCCTTTCTCTGCCTTCCATCTTGACATGGGAATGCTGGGGTTACAGATGTGTGCCTCTGTGTCTGGCTTTTCACATGGATTCTGAGAATCAAACTCAGGTCATGATATTCACACAGTAAGCTCCTTTCCCCAATGAGCCATCTTCCTGGCTCCCTCGTGAAGATGGAGGTTTCTGTTCTGCCTGATCCCACAGCCGATTAGCCCCAAATAAACACACTGAGGCTATATTAATTGTAAACTGTTTGGCTAATGGCTCAGGCTTCTTATTGGCTAGCTCTCTCTTAATTATTAACCCATTTCTATTAATCTAAGTATTTCCATGTGGTCTTATCTTATCGGAGAAGGGTCTGGATCTGTTACTCCTTCCTCGTGTCTCTCTTGAGTCTTCTCTCTGTCTCCTCTCCCCAGAATTCTCCTCATCTGGTAGCCCCACCTATACTTCCTGCCTGGCTCTGGCCAATCAGTGTTTTATTAATCAACCAATAAGAGAAACATATATACAGAAGGACATCCCCCATCACCCTCGTGCTTCTTGAGTATGCTCTTTCAAATAGTGACCATGTGGCGTTTGACAGTATCCCAGATGGTGTGGTCCATTTCTGCTGAGACAGGTGTTGTAGCGCCCATAAGAGACAGGCAGTGACAGGCAAGCGTATGGAAGCCAGATCAGCATGACAGAGTTTTAAAGACTGAAGAGATAAGGTTAAAGTTTAATTCCCAGAATGAACCCAAGCTCTTAAGAGACTAACAGCAAGCTCAATATCCAAATAGTTCACCCATCATCCATCCATATGTCCATCATTTGTCTACATACACTTGGTTCAATCCATCCACCAATTTATCCATACACTCACTGATCTATCCACCCAACCATCTACTATCCACCCATCCATTCCCACCCATCCATACATTCATATATCCATCCATTATTCACCCATCCACCATCCATCTATTAATCATGAGTCTATCCATTCAATCAATCATTTGTTTAACTACCAACTTACTCATCTACACACCAATCTACCTACTATCCTCATTAATCTATCCATTCATCCACTTATCTGCTTATCTTCAGCCCATCCATTTATCTCATCACCCACCCATCATCTACCCTTATATCCATTCCATTATTTATATAATTCAATATATTAATGTTAACTATTTTAAATAAAATATAATAACCCCCTTTCTTTAAACTTAAAAGATTGTGCTGAATGACTTGAGCCAGAGACATGTTTTCCTGTACTGCTAGTAACCCCATTTAATGCCTCCCCATGGGAGCAGTCAGGCCCTGTCTACTTTGATAGTAACTCAAGGAAAGTCTGGAAATGTAGGATGGCAAACCTTCTTAGAATGGAGTTACAGATGATTGTGAGCTGCCGTGTGGATGCTGAGAATCACACCTGGGTCCTCTCCGAGAAGTAAGTCATTTCTCCAGCCCCACTTCTCTTACTGTTTCTGAGGGTCAGGAGGGTGGACGCTACTCTGTCAACTCCACAGGACCAAGTGTCCTGTATGCAGCTCAAAATGCTGTATGTTGGGCAGGCCTGTCTCGACTCACCTAGAACCCCACTGGCAGCTACGTTTCCCAAAGGAACAGCCCGGGCAGAAAGAAATTCTTGTTGTAAACTGCTACAAGGTTTGGAAGGGTAAGCCAGCTGGGTGGTTGTTACACGAGTTTCAACCAGCCTTTGGAGGACTCTGGAGGAAAGAGGAGAAGAAAGTGTCTCTGGGGCTCTTCGATCAAAACTGGGCTAGTCAATGCCACTGTTAGCCTTCATTAAGCATTGAACGTGGTTCTGGCTTCCTTGTGAAGCATGGATAATCACCACTACTTTAGAATAGATCATTGAAATGTAATGATGCAAAGTGCCCACACTGATAATGGTATTGTTGCAGTAGTCTTTCTGTCTGGAAATGGCACACCTATTTGCAAACCCCAGATGGCATTTTGTGTCACGTCCTCCTTCCATCTCCATTTTTTCCAAACACGTGGAAGAAAGCAGGGAGGATTTCACATAGTACCCGTTGGTTGGTCTCTGTCCATTAGCAGGATCAGATGTTTGAATGGAACTCCCTTGCCTTCACAACAAAGAAATGCACCTGAGGAATTCAGGAAAACTCTGCCTCCCCTTCTAGAAACAATCTTCTCCTTCTCCAGCCAGGGCCTTAAGGGAAAGGGGGTAGCTGTGTCGCAGAAAAAGACAGAGAGAAAAGGACAATGACTGCCTCTGTCTTGTAGAAGACGCTCTTGAGGAACTTGCTGAGAAAATAGATTTTACAAACTGGGCCTTGGAATGCCTGCATTCACCGCCATCTATAAAGAACAAAGACAGAAGTTCCAACCTTAAATGTCATCTCACCCAGCAGAGGGACCTGAGCATCTGCGTGGGGGAGTCCCTCCCAGGGAGGACGGAGATGGCCTCTGTCTGCAGGTGCACTGGGAGCAGGGGAGGGGAGAAGAGGGTTTCTCAGAGGAACAAGTTGTACTGGCTAGTTTTACACCAACTTGACACCAGCTAGTCATTTCAGAAACTCAATTGGATATAAGCACCCACCAGACTGACCCTGGGCAATCCTGTGGTATATTTTCTTGATGATCGATGTAAGAGAAGCCAGCTCACGGTGGGCAGTGCCACCCTAGGCTGGTGGTCCTGGGTGCTGTAAGAAAGCAAGCTGAGAAAGACACGAGGAGCAGCCAATGAGCAGCGCTCTGCACCCGCTCCCCTGTAGTGATTCCTGACTCCAGGTTCCTGCCCCGAGCTTGTGCCCTGGTATCCTGGCATGATGGACAAGCTGTAAGAGGAAACAACCCCTTTCTTCCTTAGGTTGTATTTGATCTTGGTGTTTCACCACAGCACAGAAACTTAACTAAGTCAGGTTGTAACAGGAATAAATAAAAGACCAGAGACTGATAATGGGGTTCAGACTTAAAGCTGAAGAACAGAAGAGCGAAGTTGCGGGTCACTAGCTCTAACCACTACCTCAGACTGAATGGGCTGATCCTGCCGCCTCTCCTCAGCATGACCGGGGAATCCTCAGTGTGACTGGAGAGTGGATGCCTCCCACTGAATCCTGAAGACCCTGCTTCTATCTTTTATGCCCCTCTAGTGCTGGGATTAAAGGCATGAGATCTATTACTCTTTTAGACTGATTCAATCTCCTGTATCCCTGGGTGGCCTTGAACTCAGAGAGATCCATTTACCTTTGTCTCCTGAGCCCTGGGAGTGAAGGTGTGTGCCACCGCTCCCTGACCTCTATAGCTTGTGGCTGGCTTTAATTTTTGAATCCTCAGACAAGCTTTAATAAATCATAAATACTATATCGCCACAACAGTTTGTAAAGAAAGAACAGATTTCTGCCACCCTGCTGTGGTGTTCATCCTCTCAGTCAGCTTGTATTGTGTGACATGCTCTGTTCCTCCCAGTCCAACCTTCCCTCTCAGTCAGTGGTCCTCAACCTTCTACGCTGGGGCCCTTTAATACAGCTCCTCGGGTTGCGCTGACCGCCAACCATAAGATTATTTTGTTGCCGTTTCATAACTGCAATTGTAATTATGACTGTTACAAACTGTAATGTAAATAGCTGTGTTTTCCGATGGTCTTGGGCAACTCCTGTGAAAGGGTGGTCATTCGATCCCCAAAGAGGTTGCTACCCACAGCTTGGGAAGGGCTGCTCTAAGTTGAAACATTTTGCTCTGGAAGGAGAGGAGAATCAAGAGCCTCCTGAGGTAAACAAAAGGTTGCCATCTGGGAGAACAGAAACTTAAAAGATTCTTGAGGTTCTCTACGCAGCCATCTAAAAAGAAGTAAACACTTACAGGGTGTGGAGACAGACTAGGCAAGCCAGAAAGACATTCTGATTGCCCAGCTCCCTGCTAGCTGTTTAGAGAGCTTCCGGGCTGCTATTTGAGAGAGTGGGTGGCACCGTGTTGACATCGGCTTTCTGGAGATGCGTGAACTTTTGAGTTATCCCTGTTCCTGGTAAGTAAACCTCTCACCCTCATCTCAAAAACCTCACTGGTTCACCAAATTGGACATTTTACCGTCATCCTTTTGGCCTGCCACAGTCTCCCTTTCTGGGGCAAGTGGCCTGCGTGTGTTCCATCTCCCCAGGAAAAGTTTGTCACAAAGTGTCATAGGATTTAGATCCACCCTGGGAAGAGGGCCTCTGGGCGTGTCTATAATAACTTTCTAGATTGGGTCATTCAAGATACAAAGACTTAATATGGCTCTGGAAAGTTCTGAGTCCCATTAACATTTTGTGTCTGGTGAACCCTGTTTATAAAAGAGATTTGCAGGACGCCATTTGTACCAGTCCTGACCATCTAGTGAGGATTTCCTAATAGGAAGTGTCTTCTGCCAACTCAGCATCACCAGGAGTGAAGAGCCCACCAGTGGATCCTGGAGACCACCATTCATTACCTGATGGGTGCTTGCAGGACAGAGAGTCTCCAGCGAGTCCTAGATGGCAGACAAGTGTTGAGACTTGCCCTGAAGACTTGGCACCCTCTTTCATTGAGTCAGGTGGATGATGGGTGTAGATTTTTCCAGCCTTGTTGCCAACAATGGTGTTTGCATCCGCCCCCCCCATCCTGCTTCTGATGCAGTCTGCTCAGCTGTGCCCTGGCCTGCATAGGCCCTAATGGTCCTTGTGCTGAGGGAAGTTGTCACAGTTGATCTCTTTCTCTCCCTTCCTCTCAGCCCCATCTCTGTGCGATGTATGTCTGTGTATGTGTTTGTGAATATGTGTGTGTGTGTGTGTGTGTGTGTGTGTCCCACAGGCCACTGTCAGTGTCGTGATTAATAATTTTCACCTTGTATTTTGAGACTGCATCTGGTTGAGCCTGGAGCTCAGTGACTCAGCTAGGTTGGCAGGCCAGTAAGCCCCAGAGATCCTCCTATGCCCCCCCCCAGTGCTGGAGTCACAGAAGCACACAGGCACATCTGGCTGCTGGGGACCCTGAGTTCCCACCATAGCTTAGCAAACACTTGACTGAATCATCTTCCTCACCATACGTTGGTGTGTTTGGTTCAGTTCTCCCTAAAGCTCACTAGCATGCCTCAGCTGTGTTTTTTCTGCCATGATGGAAGAGTCTCCCTCCTCAGCCCACACCAAGCCACTCTGTTGGTGGGGGAGCTCTCTCTAAGTCTCACTGCTAAGTCGCTGTCACAAGAAATCCTTGTGATCACCACAGTTGATTTTTCCTCTCTTTTAAAAAATGTTTATAAAATTAAAATAAAGCTGGAGAGATGGCTTGGAGGTTAAGAGTACTGGTTGTTCTTCCAGAGGACCCAGGTTCAATTACCAGCACCCTCATGGCAATTCACAACCTTCTGTAACCCAGTTCTAGGGGATCCAGCACTCTCTTCTGGCCTCTGTGGCGCTAGGCACATAAGTGATACACAAACATGCATGCAAGCAAAACACCCGTATATGCAAAATAAAAACAATAACTAAAAAATTAAAATATTTTCACCATTTCCCCCTTCCCCCAATCCTTCCCATGCGTCCCCCTTCCTCTCGAAATCATGATTTCTTTTCTGGTGTTAGTGTTACACACACATTAATATAGATGCCTACAAGCATAAAGACAACCTGCTCAGTCCCTTCAGTGTTTGTTAGTAGCATGTCCAGCTCCTTGAGAAACTCGGCTACAGCAGCCTGACATCTGCTGCGTATTCTCTGCAACCATGGCTGGGAAGCCAGGATTCTGTTACAGTCCTAAGGTCTCATGCAGGCTCATGTGAGTCCAATAAGGGCTTCTCAAGATTCCCTCACTTTCCTTGTGGTCTCTCTAGCTTTTCCTCTTGGTACTGATTGGTGTACCTGTAAAAAAAATCAAGTGATATGGAGGTGAGAGACATCTAGCCGGGATGGCAGATAGGTCTGCCATTTTCTTTTTTATATATTCTATATAAAGCAACACAGTAGGAACAAAAGGGTCCCAAGAACAATCAAAAGAGTCAGAGACACCCCACTCCCACAATTAGGAATCCCTCAAGAACACCAACTACACACCATAGCATATATGCAGAGGACTTAGCTCAGACCCATACATGCCTCTTGGTTGTCACTTCGGTCTCTGTGAGCCCTTTTAATTGACTTGTGGGCTGTGTTTTTGTGTTGTCCTTGACCTCTCTGGCCCCCTACAATCCTTCTTTGCCCCTTCTGCAGGATTCCCCAAGCTCTACCTAATGTTTGTCTGTGGGTCTCTTCATCTGTTCCCATCAGCTGCTGGATGAAGCCTCTCTGATGACAATTGGGCTAGATTCTAATCTTTGAGCATAGCAGAATATCATTAGGAATGATTTCATTAATTTTTTTCCAGTCATGTTTGGTTCTATCATAGGTCTCTGGGATATCCAGCCTCTGGTTCCTAGTCATCCAGGCAGTGTCATGTGTGGAATCCCTCTTGTGGTGTGGGCCTCAAGTTGGACCAGCCATCGGTTGGCCATCTCCACAAATGGACCACCATTACTCCAGCACAGCTTGCCGGCAAGACAAATTGTAGGTCGAAGGTTTTGTGACTGGGTTGATGTCCCAGTAACCACCCCTGGAAGCTTTGCCTGGTTACAGAAGATGGAAGGTTCATGCTCTGTACCCCCATTACTGAGAGTCTTTCCTAGGATCACCCTCAGATTCCAGGGAGTTTTCACTGCAATAGGTTTCTACATCACCCCCAAAATACCCCCCAAATTCCGGTAATCTCTGCCAGTACCCAACCTACAAGTCTTCTTCCTATGCCTATCCCCTCTAATACCCAATCCTCCAAAAAAGTCTATTCTATTCTGAGATTCAATCTTACATCTGTCAGAATGACTAAGATCAAAGACACCAGAGACAGCTCTTGCTGGAGAGGATGCGGAGCAAGGGGACCACGCCATTGCTGGTGGGAGTGCAAACTTGCAAAGCCACTATGGAAATCAAAGCAATAGTTCCTCAGAAAATTGGAAACTGATCTACCTCAAGACCCAGCTGTTTCATTCCTGGGCATCTACCCAAAGGACATTCCATCCTACCAGTCATTGTTTCCCCCGGCCTCGAGTTGAGCAATTCTTCCAGGAGAATTGATTCTCTGAGAGGGAGGACTCTCCTGTCAACAACCAGTCCCATTTTCACAGAGGCAGAATCCGTGGACGTAATTTTCAGCATCTGTGGTGGGTATGGTTGGCACTGTTGCTGCTTTCCATAAACCCTTCCAGAACTGAATTGATTTTGCTCTTATTCCCTCCTCGGAGTAAAACAGCCAGACTTTCGTGTGTCTTTGGCACCCCTGCCCAGGATAATCACGTGGCTTCTTCAGCCACTCACCTGCCTTTCCTTGGCTTTCTTAGGCAAAGTGTCATGATGTGAGAATTGCTACTGAAAACTCAATTGAAGGCTGCTCAAAGGCAAGTATTACATTATTCTCAATTTGTCAGTTTTCATAGTATAAATGCTCACGGCACAGCACGGTCATATCAAAAGCCGCACATCACAGAACTCTGAGCGGAAAAGAGATACAT
Source organism: Mesocricetus auratus (assembly GCF_017639785.1). NCBI lineage: Eukaryota > Metazoa > Chordata > Mammalia > Rodentia > Cricetidae > Mesocricetus > Mesocricetus auratus. Next base: position 72,909,700 of record NW_024429196.1, on the reverse strand, counting down.
GGTACCACAGCAGCACAGTAATCCCACTACAGAAACAGGATGGGCTTGATGCTAAGACGTAAGAGTAAACTATGGTATGTTAATTAAGAACAGATATGTTTCGAGTAACTATTACCACTGCTGATAAAACATTGATTGTGATTTTGTGATCCTTTTGTTTAGTTGCAAGGTGTTACTGGGTATCCCAGGCTGACCCTAGCCTCCTGCCTCAGGCTCTCCAGTGCTGTGACCACAGAGCTGGGCTGGAAGTTCATTTTCAGTGATGATTTTGTTTGCTGACAGATGATTGCAAGGCCTTGCCCTTCAAGTGAGTTCCGTATGTTCATTTGAAGGCTCCTCTGGTTCCTTACTGCAATGGGGATGTCTTCCCTTCCCTTTGTCATTAGTGGAGGGGGACATCACTATCAGGTTCTCCTGCTTCTTCATCTTCCTGTTCCAGAAGCACACTCTTAAAATGCGGTGTAGCATTTTAAAATCTCTTCCTCCAATGCCTTACACCCTTGCAGTCTTACACCCCCACTCCCCACTTACACCCTGGTCCCACCCCTTACACCCTCAGGAGCCCCACCCCCACGATAAATATTGTTATGAAAGATTTCCTGCACCTCCTGAGACACAGGAGCAAACAGGAGTGCGGCGTTCTTAGGAAGGCTCACATCACATGTGAACACAAGGACAAAAGACAAGAGTTAAGTGTTCTCGGAATGCCCAACCCACAGCGGGAGTCTACACAAGTCACAGCTGTCAGTGTGCTTGGGTGATGGGAGATATCCTTCTGCATATATGTTTCTCTTATTGGTTGATAGATAAAACACTGATTGGCCAGGTAGAAAGACAGGCAGGCCTAGGAGATGAAGAGAACTCTTGGAAATGTAGGGTTGTTTTCTGGTAAGCCAAGACAACATGAAAACACATAGATTAATAGAAATGGGTTAATAATTAAGACAGAGCTAGTCAATAAGAAGCCCAAGCTACTGGCCAATAGTTTTATAACTAATATAGTGTCTGTGCGTTTATTTGGGGCTGAGAAAGGTGGCAGGGCCTGCTGGACCAGAAACATTCATTCAACACTTGGGCATGAAGGAGCTTCAGAGGGGAGAAGGATGTCCACCATCCATGCTAGTCTGCATGCACAGAAGCACTTGGAGAAACGAGGAACAATTGCACAGAAGAAGGAATGAAGAGGAGAAGGAGGAAGCAGGGAGGCAGAGAAATAGGAAGTCAGAAAGAGAGACTTCTGGGGAAAGGAGGTACCCAGACAGGAAAGGAATAAGTAAATTATCCTTACTCACAGATGATATAATCGACTATATAAAAAGTCGAATCTACTAAAAAAATAAAAGAGCTGGGCAGTGGTAGCTCATACCTTTAATCCCAGCACTTGGGAGGCAGAAGCAGGAGGATCTCTGTGAGCTTGAGGCCAGCCTGGTCTACAGAGTGAGTTCTAGAGCAGCCAGGGCTACACAGAGAAACCCCATCTCAAAAAACCAGTATTAGTCTGTTAAGAAAAAAAGAAAAGATAACATAGAGTAATATCACCTCAACTCATTATTACTAAAATATGCTTGATAATAGCTACAGTTAAAAGATTCAATGCATTTTTTACCAAAGTGCCAGGTAGGGTCCCCCCTCCCAAAATTTAACAAGCTAGTTTTAAAATGTATAGAGGGCCAGTAAAGTATCTCAGTGTGTAAAGGTGCTGGCCTGATGACCTGAGGTTGAGGAAAGTAAAACAGCATATATTTGGTTTTATTCTCTTGAGAATTGTGGGCAATGCTTTAATCACAGCACTCAGGAGCCAGGCATAGATAGGTTTCTGAGTCCGAGGCCAGCCTGGTTTACAGAGCCAGTTTCAGGACAGCCCGGGCTACACAGAGAAACCGTGACTTAAAAAAAAAAACTGAAAACAAGTCTTTTGTGTATTGTGCTGGTCAGTGTTAGCTGTCAATGCCGCACAACCTAAGATCACCTTGGAAGACTCTAACGATGAATTATCTAGACCAGATTGGTCTTGGGTGGACTGGCTTGATTATTAGTTGAGGGGGGAAGGTCTAGCCCATTGTGGAATGAATGTTAAGAGTCTCACCCTTCCTCAACAAGACATTTGGGTCTTGTGAACACTTCTATCTCCTGCATAAGGAGGTTTCCATAGACTGTATGGGGCAGGTCCTGTCATAATCTTGTCTACATGATCATACTAGGGTGATCTTATCATTCCAATCCAAAGGAGATTGTCTCAGAAGCTAAGCAAATTTTTCAGAAGCAGAAGTAGCAGGTTTCTATTTAGAACAGTTCTGTCTGTGCTAACATTTTCTTCTCTATATCAAAAGCATGCTAAAACACAATGAACCTTAAACACCTCTCTCTCTCTCTCTCTCTCTCTCTCTCTCTCTGTGTGTGTGTGTGTGTGTGTGTGTGTGTATGTGTGCATGTGTGTGTACCCTGGAAGGCTAGAAGAGGGCATCAGATACCTTGGAGCTGGAGTTAGAGGTGGTTGTGAGCTGCCTGGCTTGTGTGGTGGGATCTGAACTCAGGTCCTCTGGAAAAGCACCGAGGGTCTTAACTGCTGAGCCATCATGCCAGCTTCTGTCCTAAGCAGCCACAGTCAGCATACTGTGTGATGCTATGTCTATAAGATGGCCAAGACAGACCTGTTTATACAGACAGGAAGTATTTTAGGGGTTGCTTAGGGAAGGAGCTCAATAGGAGGTGTATGGAGACAGTCTGCTATTGGCCATAGAGTTTTTCCTTGAAGAAAAAGATGAAAATGTCTCTGTAAGATTCAAGTTTGGTGCTGGCTGAACAGCCATATCAGCAGGTTAAAAAGCATTTGAGTGGCCACAAAATGACTGGGTTATGCGTTGGTTTGTATCTGAATGGTAACAACATTTAAAAGAAAATATCAGGGAGTCCCAGGATGTGAGAAACATCTTCTAGCTCGCTGCCCTGGGTCTAAAACCCTTCACCTCCCTTGTTAGATATTTCTTAAATATCCAGCCTCCCAAGACAATAAAGCCTTTCCATTTCAGGTTGGCCTACCTGGGTTAGTCCTTCTCCTGTGTCCCTGGTGTCAAGGGACATTGGTATCTCTGAACACCTCCTTGTTGCTGGAGTTAGAGTCTCCAGAATAGTCTTTGTGGTCTCCTGGGCCTGGAGAGCCTGTACCCTGCATTAGAGCTGAGGAGAGAGGTGGAAACATTGACAGCAGAGCCTTGGCAAAGGGGACAGCATTTGTCTTCTTGGAGCATCAGGGTTAACAAGGTGTTTTTCAGAGAACAGTATCACTGGCGTACATGAACTATATTAGAGACGGGCTTGCGGTGCACAAGGAGGGAGGGAAAGGCGTGATTTCAGCAAGCTGCTCCCACCCACCCTGGCAGCCTGCTCATGTCCTACTGTTTAGGAGGATATTCGGCCACAACATCCGAGAGGACACATTTACAGCACCTCAGAGCCACAACCCACCAGATGTGACGGCCCGGCAATGAAACATGTGTCATTTGGGAAAACATTTGCATTTATAAAGTTTCCGCAAAGACTGTCTAAGAGCAAAACAGTGGCTTGTGTATCCTCCAGCCATTCTTTTAGAATATCTATTCCTGGTAAAATGTTTGTCTTTGCAATATTTAATTAAATTTCATTTCATGGTTTAGAGGTTTTCTTGATTTGGCTCATCGTCATGCAGAAATGATCAGCCCGCTTTTGCTGTCTAACTGAGCAGAGCTGTGGAAACGCATCGAGTAAATGATCACTTCTTTTGCCAGGAGCAGCTATTTCCACGGGAGGCAATGGGACTGAATTATCCAAGCAAAATGGAATGACGCCAACTGCAAGTAGATGCAGAGCGACTGATGGGAGTGCCTGAATATCCCTACGACCAAGCAAGCAGTGGAAACGGAAGGAATCAACAAAACCCTAAAAACCTTGAAACCGGTGGATCTGAGCACCAGCCGTGCTGGGCCAACTCCTTCCCACAGCCCTGTGAACTGCTTTCAGCACAAAGAACATGCTCAGTTTGCATGCTCCAGACTATTCTAGGTTTGTTCTCTCCCTTTTGCAATTCACTTTCCTACAGAAGCATTTAAAAGTGCAATGTCTCAGGCAAGCCTGTGAGCCTGCTTTCAACCCGCTGTGTATCAAAGCACACAATTGTGAGAAAAAGCGTAGGGAATAAAACCACGACCGTGTTGTTAATTCAAACGTGAAAACTACAAAAATGAAAAGAAAAATTACTGACTGTCTCTAAGGTTCAGCTTGCAGAAATCTCATGTATTCAGGGCATCTTGAGGTTTTATGGAGTTCAGCATTTTTCTTGACTCTGACCCTGTCCTGATTTGGATATGACCTTTACAAGCATCCAAGATGGGGGGCAGAGAGGCAAGAAGACAGACAGTTCCACTCAGTACCACTCAGTAGCTGATATGGGTTTAAATTTTAGAAGTCTGATTCCAAGTGGCCTATTTTAGGCGTGTTTACACACAGCACAATTTGGTGAAAATCATTCTGGTGATGATTAAACCAAGGCACCATGCACAACAAAGCTTCCATGAATCTTGAGGAACAAAGTAAGCTAAACACAGATCAGCTGTGACTCCGTCGAAACTCTTTGTGAAGTCCATAAAGATGGGTTCTATAGAGTGACTGAGAACATGAATTTACGGTAGGAGTCTGAGGAAGGCCTGGTGCTGCAAACGCCTCTGGCCACACCAGCAGCACAAAAGCCACCAGGCTAGACAGCACTTCCACTCCAGCCTTCTGGGTGGTAACAGGTTCTGCACTCCTTCCCTCGAAGAAACAACCCCGTGTGCCTAACATCCCGGGTTTCCTAGTACATGTCTGTGAGTGCAAAGACCTCTGTGCCCCTATAGGTGGTCCCTAAAGCCACACTTTGCAGCTACTTCCTCAGAATTGAAACATCCTCTTGGTAGAGAGGCTCAGTAAGTCCCAGGAAGCTCCTGGAACTTACAAGGTTCACAAAACCCCTCCCCAGGGTTGCACAAATGCTAACAATTGCTGAGAAGAAGAGACCTCCCCCGGCTCCTACGAGCAGAGCTGCCTGCAAGCCCATCAAAAAATAACTCCTTACCTCTGTGAGGTAGACACTTGGGTGATACAACTGACCCTGTTGAGTATCATACTTCAGTAAGCCCAATAAAATCATTGGTTTACCAAGTTGGCTGCTATTGAATTATTTGGTGTGTCAACAGTACCTTATCTAGGATGAGAAGACATTCATTTGTGTTGCACCAGGCAAAGTCACACCCCACAAATTAGGAAGTTGACCTTGGAAGAAGTCAAGAGAGGAAGCAGGAAAATGGACAGGAAGTCACTGAAGGGTGTGTTGATAAGTAGTCACTGCTATGAGGCAGTGACCAGGGCTTAAGCCGCTCCCTGCTGCGCAAGGTATTTGAGAGAGTCCCACGCAATTAGAGCAGTCTGAGTGCTGAGCACTGGGTTCCCTGTCTGTAAGCTCTGCCCCGTGGGTGCTCACTGCAGGGCACTGTCAGCTTGCCCTGTACTCAGGGCTGTTGTTTTGTGCCAACAAGAGCAAGCCCCAAGCTGCAGCTCACACAGAGCAGATAAACAGTTCTCCTAAATCGGCAACCACTCTTAGCCTCATATTCTAATGTGAACATCTCATGTTAGTGTGTTCCAGCTGCTACTATCCCCAAACCATATGGAAGCATCATTCTGCAGCTTCTAGGGGCATCAGTCTGGATTCTGACAGATGTGTGAGGAAATGTATCATCGTCAAAAAGAACACCCAGGAGTTCTACTGCCCTAAATACCCCAGGGCCTTTTCCCGTTGACGCTTCCTGCTCCCAGCCCTCTCTAATACTTTACTGTCCCATGGTCCTGTCTTCTCCAGAATATCATCGATTTGCCTTTTCACCCTGGGTCTATTCACTTAACAATGTACATGAAAGAGTCCTCCAAGATTTTTGAAACTCAGTCAGTTGGCTTCTTGGTATCCCTAAAGGGGAAAAAAAAGGTATTGCGTGTGTCAGGTCTGAAAGAAACTGGGGACAAATGGCTAACTGTGGTGTCTGTTAGCGTGCCAAAGCACAGGCCGGCCTCTGGGATGTCTCAGCATCTCAGGTACCTGTTACAGAGTCCATTCGGCATCCTGCCTCCTCTCGGCTCATCTCACTCCTCCCTGAACCTTAAACTTCTCCAGCTCATGGGCTTCCTTCTCTCCAGCTCTCATTCCTGCCATTTCAGCCATGCCCTCCCTTGGCTCTCTTGGCTCTCGGTCCTCCTTCTTGGCCCTCTCTCCTCTTTGCTCTCTCTTCTCTTCCTCTCTTGGCCCCCTAGCCCCTCCACTCCTTTCATAGACTAATTCTGTTTAGTGGCCATGTTCAGTCTACTACTTTCTCTCCCTGCTCTGGGCTCTTCCAGTTGCCTCTTGCTGTCCCCTCTCTCACATCTGCAATAAAAACCTTCTCCTCAGTCATACCTTGGAGCAGTCCGTGTCCTCCCTTCATTCAGTAAGGATGTGTCACGATTAGCCTTAGGTGTCAGTTTGGCATACACAGGAAGAGGGTACTTCAATTGCCACCATCAAATTGGCCTGTGGGTGTGTCTGTGAGGCATGACATTTTCTTTATGATTTTAATCTCCCTCTTCTTTTTATTTATGCATATAGGGATTTTGCCGGAGAAGGCCAGAAGACTGCAGTTACAGGCAGTTGTGGGCTGCCAGCCTGGCTATGTAATGAGACCTTCCCTTAAAGAGGAAAGCTAATGACTTACATAGTTAATACAGTTTCACTTTGATATTACATACAATCACAGCCACAAAAATTATGGTATAAGTAAGTTTGTTTAGATGAATTGAGGTTCAAAAGTGTGTCTTTTTGTGTAATAAATAAGGCCTTGCATTAGCATCTGTTTTGTGTACTGCTTTCAAAAAGCATATTAAGTAGTTGCTTGGAATAAAGTCAGCTGTTTTTTATGCTTATGGAATTATCTGTACTTTCCCCTTATTTTTATGTATGTGTTTTATTTTATTTACTTGTTTCGTAAGATAATTCTGCAATGAAAGGAAAAAGACTGAGGGACTAAAAAGATGATTCAGCAGTTAAGAGCACTGACTGCTTTTCCAGAGGACCCAGGTCCAATTTTTAGCACCCACACGGCAGCTCACAACCATCTGCTACTCCAGTTCCAGAGGATCTGACACCCTCTTCTGGCCTCTGCTTGGTACTAACCAAGCAAGTGGTGCACATATATACGCACAGGCAAACAGCTGTACACGTAAGTCACCTGGTCTAAGGGCAAGTAATCAACAGGAAGTAGATTTGACAAACTAAGAGCAGACACCAGCAACATACAAAAATGTTTGAAGTTTCCTTAGAAAGTGAGTTTTAAATCCCTCTGCTAGCTGATCAGATGGCTTTGAAGAGACGGATACTAATGATCAATAAACATATGCAAATACGCTTACCTTATTAGCAGGAAGAAATTCATCTAAAATTTCTGTTTTAAAATGAGAAAAAAGGCACCCTAGTGACAGTGAGGGTTTAGGAGGAAGGGCCATTGCGTGTGTCGCATGGGAATAGGAAAAACTACAGTGTTTTGGAAAGCAATCTGGCAATCACTACAGGCGAGTCAAAATACGCATACCCTTTGGCCTAGCCATCTCTCTTCTCAGAATCTAGTGTCTAAAAATAAGAGCACCTGACTTTGAGGGTACCTATCGCAACACTTCTGACTGGCAAAAGACTGCAGCCCGCGGGCATAGCAATCTGCAGGGAGACGTACACAGGATGAGTCTAGCTTTGCACAACAGAGACTGGTTTTATAAAACACTGCGACTGAATGTTTGCCTCTGGCCGCAGGAGCGTGGTGAAAGGGGTAGAAAAGCACGCGGGAGCCCTTCAGCTTCGGGTGTGGTTGCTGAGTGTGAAAGACAAAGCTGGGGAGATGGTGCTGGTGGTGGCGGTGACTACAGTGCGGGTGGCGGTCATGGAGGTGGCGATGGTGGTGATTGGTTACTGTGGGGATGACTACAGTGGTGACGATGGTTACAGTGATGATGGTGGTTACCGTGGTCGTGACGATGACCACAGTGCTGATGGTGATTACGGTGGTAATGGTGGTAGTGGTGATGGCCTTTTCTATGAGAGCAGATTACACTGAAGCGGGGCCTCAGTTTGCTCAGCTGGAAAATGGCTCATAACCACAGCTGAAGGAGTTGCTGGATGTATCTAAGTGCTCCAGATACACTGAATTCTTCCTGTTGTTGTCCTGGAAAGCACTTTGCTTGCTCCTGCCTGAAAAGATGTCATGAAGAAGGCTTCCACCTGTCAGCGGTGACTGACTTTATTAGTTTGTGTCCTTTTTGGGGGTCACCATAGCACGAAGAACTGCTGTAAAGGGTCACAGCATTGGGAAGGTTGAGAACCACTGAAATACACAGTGTGTTTTGATCCAGCCACCACTACCCCCTCCAGCTCCACCCAGATTCTCCTCCCCATGTTTCTCTTTCAATTTCATCGTTTTCCCCTTTATAACCTACTGAGTTCAATGAATGGTGACCATATAAGCATGAGTAACAGGATCATCCGCCGGAGCATGCTCAGCCAAGAGAGCTGCCTCTCCCTCCTCCAGCAGCCACCATCCACAGCTCCTCAGATGGGAGCGAGGCCTTGTGTGACCTTCAAGCATCTGTGGTAACCGGCTTGCCCTTGTGCAGGTCTTGTTCAGGCAAGCATGCTGCTGTGAGTTCACCTATCATGTCCAGGAGGACTGTTTTCTCCAGTCCTCCCCAGCCTCTGACTCTTAGAGCCTTTCTGCCCCCTCTTCCACGATGTTCTCTCAGCCTTGCAGGGAGGGGGTGTGATATAAATGTCCCATTTGCAGCTGAGCACTCCGTGGGAAGACTATGGGTGATGTGCATGTAAATACTCACTTGGTCATTTGTGTCCTTTCTTGTAGCTTCAGAATTTAATCATAAAATTTCAGATGGGCATCTTCATTACTTTTCCGTTGCTGTGATAAAATACCTGGGCAGAAGCAGAGTTAGGGAGGATGGCATTAGTTGGGCTCATGGTTAGAGGCACCGTCTGTCATGACAGAGAAGTCACAGCAGCTGGAGCTGGTCACGTAGCAGCCACAATCAGGAAACAGAGAATGATTAATGCTGGCGCTCAGCTTGCCTTCTCCTTTGTATCCAGTCCCGAATTCCCAGACCGGGGAAGAGTGTTGCTCACAGTGGGTGACCTCAGTTAACCCTTTATGCCCAGAGACCTATACCCTAGGTGATTCTTGATCCTGTCAAGTTGACAACACCGTCATAGACATAAATGCAGGGAACTTTTAAGAACGAGGTAATGTGTTCCTCCACTAAAGAATGACCAAGCCTATCATTTGAACAAAAAAAAAACCAGAGAAATATCAGAATTAATTGGCATCATACATCAAATGGGCTTAACAGATATCTACACTATTTCACCCAAATAGCAAAGAACATATATCCTACTCAGCAGCATGTGGAAACTTTCTAAAATAGACCACATCCTGGGACACAAGACAAATATTTGCAAATTCAAAGAGATTGACATAACCCATTGTATCCTACCTGACCACAATGCAATAAAAAATGACAGTAAACAAATCTCTAGTAAATACACAAACTCAGCGATTAAACAACTGATTACTGAATGATGACTGGGTCAATAAGAGAAATCAAGAAAGAAAATTTAAAACTCCTGCCTTTAAATTGATGGAAATAGATGCAGAGACCCACAGCCAGACATTAGACAAACCTCATGGAATCCTGCAGAAGAGAGGGAGGAAGGATTGTGGGAGCCAGAGGGGCCAATGATACCATAGGCAAACCACAGAATCAACTAACCTGGCCTCATAGGGGCTCACAGAGACTGAACTGCCAACCAGAGAGCTTGTGGGTAACTAACCTCGGCACTCTGCACATATGTGACAGCCATGTCGCTTGGTCTTCTTGTGGTATTCCTAACAGTGCAAGTAGGGGCTGTCTCTGACTGTTACCTGCTCTTGAGACCCTTCCTCCTACTGGGTTGCATCATCCAGTCTTTTCTTTTTTTCCTTTTTTTCCCTGAGACAGGGTTTCTCTGTGTGACTTTGTAGACCAGGCTGGTCTCGAACTCACAGAGATCCACCTGCCTCTACCTCCTGAATGCTGGAACTAAAGGTGTGCACCACCACCGCCCTGCCACCTCATCCAGTCTTAATAGGAGAGGAGGTGCCTAGTCTTACTGCAACTTGATACGCCATGGCTGGCTGATAGGTACATGGGAGGCCTGCACTTTTCTGAAGAAAAAGGAGAAGGAGTGAATGAGGGGGAATGGGGAGAGGGACTGAGAGCAGAGGAGGCAAAACCGTGATTAATAATCTAAAAAATGTCCATCATTTTCTAGCGATTGGGAAGATTCAAATCAACACAACTTCGAGGCTTTATCTTATACCAGTTAGAATGGCAAAGATCGGCAATGCCATGAGCCACAAAGCTGGAGGGGAAGTGAAGGGAAGGAAGCCCTCATTCACTGTTGGCGGGAGTGCAAACTGTTGTAGCCGCTGTGGAGATCAGTGTGGAGAATTTCAAAAAGTTAAAAATCAGCCTGTCACATGGCCCAGCCATACCGCTCCTTGGCCTTCCCCCACAGGACTGGACATCCTACTCCGCAACTGCTTGCTCAGCCGTGTCCATTGCTGCTCTGTTCACAGCAGCTAGGCGATGGGAACAACCTGGATGTCCTCCCGCTGACGAGTGACAACTAAAATGTGGTACATAGCCGCTGTGGAACACAAAGGAAAATGAGCTTCTCAGGTAAATGGAGCTAGAAAGGACCGTACTGAGTGAGGTAACCCAGACCCAGAAAGACAAACGTCCCATGTTCTGTCTCATCAGAGGCTCCTAGCTTAAAGTCTTCAGATGGCAGAACATATCCTGGAGTAATCGCGGAAACTGGAAAAAGACAAAGGGACCGTTAGGATAGGAGAGTGAGGGAGCAATAGAGAAGGAAGTAGTGGGGTACAAGTAATCTGATCAAGGAAAGGAAGAAAAGGGAGCTCTAATTAAGGAGGGGGAGAAATATAAATACAAAATGAGTGTAAAATAATAGTAAGGATTTCTGCAAAAGTCATAAGGAATCATACTATTAACTATCTACCTAAAAAAACCCTTGTAATACACCAAAGTCTATATGTAAATATTCATATATAGTTTAAATGAAATTTTCTTATCTAGGCTGAAAATATTCCCTCCAGGATCCAAACACCACCTAATGAAAAAGCCCCAGCACCAGGTATGAGAAGCCCCTTTCTGAGATGTTGGTCAGGGTTGTCCAAGAGACTCAGAACATCAGAGACTATTGCCATTGCCTTCATTTGCCTGCCAGAGGTGGGAGGTAAGTTCCTAATGCTAAAGACACCATGCACTCAGACATAGGGCCCAGAGGTCCCTCAGCTGGAACTTTCCTGAAAGCCTCCTCCATGAGGACTAGCATTCATGATATTAGAAGATGCCATGCACGCTTCCAAAGGAGGAAAACCACTGACAATTCCGCCCAGCTATGACATCTATGAGCCACAACAACCAGCATGGCACTGTGACCTCGACGGTGCAGCAGAAGCATGCATGCATGGCAGTAAACAACATCTCTCTAATTGGACTTAATACCATCTCAACAAGAGGGAAACCCATGCCTGGTACCAGAAACCTCGCCAACTACCCAGGGAGAGTAAAGTCATGGGTCTTGGAGGAGAACCTAGATCCACCATTTACTAAAACCAACAAAATCCCTAACTACTTTCAAAAAACTGTCTTTATACCTACAGATAAATTTAGTCCTGACTACTCATCAAAGAAACTTCTCTTTGCAACAGACAGAAACCATTACAGAAAACCACAACCAATCAAAATGCAGAGTTGTGGAGCCCAGTCCCAGTGGATGCTTCTAGAAAATGCACCCTCACTAAGGCTCAGGGGATGCTGTGGACAAGAGAGTAGAAAGGTGGTGAGAGTCAGAAGATCAGGGAGTTTTCTGTGAGACTGTGTTTCCTACTAATGGCAGACGCTACATCCATAACACGTCACTAACACAGACATGCCAATAGGCATGACATAGTGCACCGGGGAAGCCCAAGAGGCCTCACCCCTGCACAAAGAACTACAGGAGACTAAGAAATTTGGACAATGGGAGAAATAGTCTTCTCCAGGGAAGCCCACCAGTCAGTTATACAGTACCATGTGGTCAGTCCTGAAAACATACATAAAGTAACATTATACAGACGGAACAGGGTATACTTAGGAATATATATATATATATATATGTGCATATAACAACAGTTAATTAAAACAGAAGCCAAGAATTTGAAATACTTAGATTAATAGAAATGGGTTAATAATTAAGGCAGAGCTAGCCAATAAGAGGCCCTAGCCATTGACCAAAAGTTTGATAATAATCAATATAATATCTGTGTGTTCAGTTGGGGTTGAAGCATCTGGACTTGGGACAAGAAAAACCACCAGCAACAGAGGGCAAGGATGATTACATGGGAGACGTGGGAGGGGTAAATGATTTAATTATATTATAACCCCCCACAAAAACAGAAATAATCAAAAATGAAAATAAAAGCTAGGGGTGAGTATGCTATGTCACATATTTGAGTTCATCCATTTCTAATGGCTTTTGTTTGCCCTATTGGAAGCATTGGTCCAACATATATAAGCTGTGTAAAGAGAAGCCTTCCAGCCTGGTTCCAGAGCCGCATCAGTCCTAAATAAACACAGGAGGCTATATTAATTATGAAGCTGTTGGCCTTGCTTGTTTCTTACTGGCTATCTCTGACTCAAGTATTTATCCCATAATTGCTAATCTAAGTATTTCTCTTACCGGAGAGGTTTCCAGGCTTCCTACCCCATGGCGTTACATCTTGACTCCCTGTGTTTCTCCTTCCCAGAGTCCTCCTGGACTCCTAGTCCCACCTATCTTGGTTCCCTATTGGCCAACAGTGCTTTATTGACATATACACAGGACTTCCCCCATCAAAGCTGATTATATTTTGTGCTTGAGTCTGAGGCTCTTTCTCAAGTGCTTTGCGTGAACTTACTTGGTAATGAAGTCTTATCTTTGGGGGATAGAGCATGACAAAGTCAACCCCTTATCATCTCAAGCAAGCTCCTTGTAAACACAGTCATTACTTCCTGCAGAGATCAGGGCATGTGTGCAGATTGAGAGGACCTCAAACACACACACACACACATACACACACACACACACACTACATCATACACCACACACACACACACACACACACACACACACACAGCATCTGACAGTCACTAAGGGACTCCAAAAACAAATGAAGCTCCTGCATCAGGTATTATGTTACAGCAGTGAGAAAAGTAGCAAGCATGGCCTTATCTGAACTTCTGTTGTCCCGTCTGAAAAGTTGGGTCACATGGGTTTGTCTCTAGGGCACGTGTTCCACTCTCCACAGCTCAGTGGTACAGGGTACCTGCTGGGGCAAGCCCACCCCAACAGGGTCATCAGAGCTCCTTGATCTTATGTGTAAGTTACCCAGCTGGTCCAGCAAGAATCCCAGGGAAAAGGCAGACAATGCAGAAATAGCTCAGAAGGACAGGCCCCAAGGTCCCTATGGGAGGCAGTCTATCAGCATAGCAGAGCTATTGGCGTGTGGGCAGTGCATCTGTTTGCTTTGTACACACTCAGTTTTGTGTTCTCTCTGGAGAAGGGCTCAGGGGACAGGGTGGGAAAGGGCTGCAAAGGGCCAAGGGTAAACTGTCCTGGGTGAACCTTTTCCCACCCACGAAGAAGGGCTGCCGGAAGCATGCAGCCAGGCAGCCTGGCCCTGCGGACATCTTTAACCAAAGCCACAGAAATCCAGACTGGAGCCCCATTCTAAGTCCCTGATGAAATGGAACAGCAAAAGGAACCATCCCAAGAGGCAATGGAGGCCCAAAAATCCCAGGGGGAACTCACCTCTCCCTCTATAGGTTGAGGAGTGTCCCCAAAGAAAAGCCAGCCCCTGCCACTTACCCACAAAGGAAAGGATGTGTTTACCCTTTGTCAATCAGAGCACACATTCAGTTCAAAGTGATAGTGCATTTGAGAAAGTTTCCACTCTGAAATTGTTGCAGATGCACGGACCAGAGATTAAGTCCAGTGACTTCTCAGGGCCCTTTACTGGGATTCATTCCTACAGCTGGCTCTGAAAAACCACACACCCATACCTGGCAAAGGGGACTTGATTCCAGGTTGCGGATAGAACCTAGCTCTGCTCATCTCAGCAGCCCTGAGCCTTGTGTGGTACTTATTTCTGGAATTTTCCACTGTTGAGTGTTGGAAACTGCTACCACCAAAAGTATGGCTGAGCAACAGTTTCTGATGCCTGTTGCTCACCAACCCTCAGCCTGCTGACTTAAAATCACGTGACCAAGAGTTCCCTGACCATTGACAAAGATGATCCTCTGGTTCTTGCTTTAATCCATACCAAGGGGCATTTCACAAAACAAATAGCCTTAGCATCCTAATCTCACGAAAGCCAAGGAGTCAGTCCATCTAGATATAAGGACACAAAACTGCCTGGCCTGAGATTGCAAGCACAGAGGGATTTTTTTTCTTTTGTAGTGAAGGACATTTGCTGACATTTAAGGAAGGTTTGGTAATTGCATAACTTTATATTGAAGGAACCAGCCCCCTGTTTTAGAAGCCATGACAGGCTAACATGTGCTCACCTGACCTTGCCCCTCCTGCCCTGGTCACTAGGAGGTCAGATGCCCTCCTGGTGGCAAGGAACCAATCAGAAGTTAGCTGGTGGGACTGTGCTTTATGGCTCTGGGTGTGCTTTACGGACAAGTGCACAACAGTGACATGCAGAGCATAGCAACAGCTCTGGGAGGGCCTGTGAGCCATAACAACCAGTTGACCAATCAACACAGGGCAGGTCGTTGAAGCCTAGAAGCACACCAATCCTGAGACTTGCATACCCCTAGCCACTCCCCTTACACTGCCCTGTAAGATCCTTGCTTCATGGTTTCTCGTGGTCTTTTCTCCAGTCATCCGCTGCAGTGGATGGATAAAAGTCCCCTGCTCATTAAACAGCTACAATAAAAGACTCTTTGCTTTTGCATCGAAATTAGCCTCTTGATGATTTTGGGGTTCAGAATTTTGGCACAACAATATCAATGCTAACGTTCTGATTTTAATACTTGTACTATGTAAAAAAAATCTTGCTTTTCAGGAATTCCACACTGAATCTTTTAGGGACAGAGAGGATTCTGGGTGAAACTCTGTTTTAAAAAACATATGCTTATGCATTTATTTGTGCATATTGTTGTAGGGGGTGTGTAGGACAACTTTTAGGAGCCGATTCTCACCTTCCACCAAGTGGGTCCTGGGGATTGAGCTCAGAGCAGCAAGCACCTTTACCCACTTAGCCTTTTGCCAGCCCTAGATAAGTCTTTCTATCATGTGGCTTATACAAAAATGATATGGGAAAATAATGACAGTAACATGGGTTTGGAGGTAGAACTCAGCAGAAGAGCCTTGCCTAGCACATGCAGGGTCCTGGGGTCCACCTCCGGCATTGCAATAAAGATGACAGTGCTCAACAGAGTGTGCCCAAGGGGAAGCATGGGGCACTCATGTCCCTTTAACTCAGCTGAGGGCTCCTGGAAAGGTGATGCCCGAGACCAGAACTAGGGGACTTCTCATAAGCCAGGAAGGAGGTGACACAACAAGGAATGTACAGTGTCTTAGTTACTTCTCTATTGCTGTGATAAGATTCATGCCCAAGGCAACTTACAGCCCTTTACTTAGGGGCTTACGGTTTCAGAGGGTCAGAGTCCGCGACCATTGTGGTGGGTAGCAGGGTAACTAGCAGACAGGGTGATGCTGAAGCAGTAGCTGAGAGCTTGTGGTTCAACCACAAGACAAGAGAGAGGAAAACAACGGGATGGTCTTTTAAAACCTCAAATCCAGCCTTTGGTGACATGCCCCCTAATCCTTCCCAAACAGCTCCACCATCTGGAGATCAAGCATTCAAATACATGAGCCTATGGGAACTGTTCTCATTCATGACCACCACCTACAGAGACACAGTGACGGGAAAGGACCAGAGCCTAGAACACTGTAGAGCCAGGGGCCTACCAAAAAAAATGTGTTACAACAATCCAAATGTGTTTCCCAAAGAGGTCTGGAGACCCACACTGCTGAGCTAGGCTATTCTGCACAAGACAGCTCCAGGAAATGTAGGGTTTTAATAATTTCCCTGGATTCTCAGAACAGTCATTCCCTCGCTTAGCTTTAAATTCTCTCTTAGAAGGAGCTGTGATTTTGTTTAATCACTCTCTCTTCCTTCTCACATGCTCTCAGTGGCATGTGGACAGCCCTACCTACCTGCCAGTCCTGTGCTTAGGGTCACTGAGGACTAGGAGGGGTGTCCCCAAAGGTACAGGTGATGACCGGTGGGAATGACCCAGGGTCCCAAGGAATAGTTCAGGATGCAGAGCAGGCAGCCCCTTCACTTGAATACCTGGAGAAGATGGTGCCTGTGCCAGGCTGGAAGTAACTGGCGAGAGAACAGACATGGAGTGTGGGCGTGGCCAGAAAACCTGTAAGGACAGAGCAGGGAGATGTTTGCTTCGGAGCTCACTGGGAAAAGAAGCCAGGGATGGAGGCTGTCACTGTGGTCCTCAGCCTGGGGCAGGGGCCCTGCAGGAGAATGTGAAGAGGCTACAGAGGAATAGAAGATCCCAGAAGACATTGGCTCATGGTATCTCACATCTGGTCTGATTCTTTTTCACAGGGCTTCTCATCCCATACTCCACTCACTTTCCCTGAGTTATGGAAGCCCAGCATACCAGTGTGCTAAAGATATGCGGACTGAATTCAAATTCATAGCATTGCCTCCCCTGAAGCCACCGTACCAGGGAGTGCAGGATAACCTAGCGCCATCACACCACCTGTGATTGGCCATCTGGGCTGGTCATTTTTGTCTCAGGCTGTGTTTGCATCATTGTCTTGCTAAGCCTTCAGTGTCCACCAACGTGGAGGGAGCGATTCCTACCAAGGGGCAGATAACTCGGGCAGCTTCTCTCTGTGGCTGTATTTCTCGGCCTTAGTGCATGGTAAAATATGTGTCACCTTCCCCTCCACACTGCGCACTAGCTCAGTGGCCCTTTCGGTTGGTCCTGCAGAAGCATGAAGGCACTGAGCAAGCCAGGGAGCGGTGAGCCGGCTGTTTCGGGAAGCCTCCATGGATTTTGGGGACAATGCCCTGATGTAATATGGAAGGGTAGCTTATGGACATTCCTTTAGGCTAATCTTGGCCGCATGGCCACATTCCTTACCAGTGAATAGGAGGCAGCGCCTGGGTGGGGATGGGGCATTTTTTTTTTACTGGTTTTATTAGTAACCCTTGTCTTCCTATCACTCAGGGGAGAAGGGGGGTCTGAGGGAGGGGACAGAAGATTTCACAGGGAAATTTTCTCTGGAAGCCGCAGAGGATGAAGGGAAGAATCCAAAAATAGTTTAGGAAATTAGTCATGTCTCCAAACTGTGTTCAGTTCCAGTGTTGGATTTCACTTTATGGGGCTTTTAAAACTGGACACACAGAACTTTCATAAACTCTGCTGTGGAGGTCAGCGTGGTCCATCTTCGTCCCCCAAAGAACACCCAGAACTGGACACGCAGAACATTTCATAGCCTCTACTGTGGAGGTCAGCGTGGTCCATATTTGTCCCCCAATGAAGAGACAGGGTTCTTATTGACCAAAGTGTGCTAAACAACTTTCCATAATGGAAAACCATATTCTTGGAACCTGGAAAGATCTTGATTTTTCTACTTTTGTTAAGTTTGTTGTATCAAAGGTCAACAATTAGACGGTGTTTTGATTTTGCTTATTTAAAACAGGTGCTACAATTTGTGGAACACATTTCTGTGATACACACATAAACTTTACAAGGCTAATATATTAAACACATGTTTGTCCATTTACAAACAAAAGGTATTCCTGAAGGAGAATTAAAATGGGAGGACGCTAACCAAGCATTTGTCTTTTATCTCTGGGTCAGGAGCACAGGCTGGTCACCAACTTGCTACGTAGCCAAGGGTGACCCTCAACTTACATCCCCCTGCCTCCACTTCTCATCTAGTGCATTATCTAAATACTTCTGTCTTATTTCTAGGCCAACCCGACAGCATGGGAATTTCAGGATAGCTACTTTTCACGTTGATTTTGCATTCCAATGTGTCTTAAGCAACTAGGGTGTTTGGGGGATGGAAGGGAAAGATGGCTGCAGACAGCCCAGTCTTGGGAGTCCTGTGAATGAAAGATGGGTCTCAGTGACAGAGAAGCTGAGATGACAGCCTGCACACAGCCAGAGGCACAGCTAGGCTTCTCTGCATAGCCTGGGGTCTAGGGATTCCTCAGCTAGTGAGCTCTGGCTTGGTGCTGATGTCCTATGGAGACATTCCTGTAAACAGCATCTCATGGCGTGTGTCCTACTGGGCTGATGGCACATATAGACAGCTTCTGCCCCAGTGGGTGCTTTGAGGGCTGAGACACACAAAATGCCCAAAGGCTTTTGTTGGGGATAGATTCCCCCCACCCCAGGTCCTGGGAACTTCCTGATGTCCTTTGACAGCAGCGGGCTCAAGCTCCAGGGCAAAGGAGACACAGAGAGCAGTCAGCTGGTAGCTGTTAGTGCCGCCCTGGCAGGCCCCAAAAGAAACAGAAAACCCAGCTAAAGGGTGCAGAGGGAAAGTGGTGCTGGCCTGCAAAGGTCCCCATAGCAACCAGGAAAAGACAGACTTTCCTACTAGGCACTTCTTTACTTTGCGGACACAGACACAGAAGGACCTGACCACGGACTTCCGGTTACTTTCGGTGGGTGCACTGCTGTTCTCCCCCACCAGGCTTGACAGCTCCTCCTCAACTGGTCCTGTGTTTTTACTTAACCAGTGTAGGACCCAGCTGGCACCTCTATACATTCTGGCATTCCTGGGATGCCACAGCATCCAGCACAGAGAGGATGGGAAGGAAAAGTGAAAAATTGACAAGGAAAAGACTTGTGGAAAACTCCCTGTATCTGAGGCTTTTGCCGTAGACAGGGAGATCTCTCGAGCCAATCTGTGGGAGGACACATTCCTACCTCAGCCTCCAAGATTACACTTGGCTGGACTGCAGAAGGGGATTTGTGCCCACAGCCTCTTCCAGCCCTCAGGACCTTGTTGAAATTCAAATGTTGACCCAGAAGGCCAGGGTCAGGCTGCAGAACCCCAAGTATGCTTGAGGGTAGTCAATATTGCTGGCACAGGGAGCACATTTGGGGACTGCAGTGATATAAAAATGGATCCCTCTGGGGTGAAGAGGAAGAGAGTTGGTCATGGGGGAACAGGAAGTTGAGTAGGTGGGGGTAGAATAGGGGAAGAGGGAATCATAGGATAGAAGACAGATCAGGCACCAGAGTGACCTCGAGTGATCTAAAGGGATAACACCAATTGGCAAGCTAAGCAGTAGTAGAGAGACCACCTCGAATGCCCATTCCTGATAATGAACTTGATGTCTATAACCATCCGGGAGCCTTCATCCTGTGACTGATGGAAGCAGAGGCAAACATACAATTAATCACTGAACTGAACCCAAGGAACCCAGTAATAGAGAGAGAGGAGTGATGAGCAAATTGGCAAAGATTGGGCTGGCAAAACCAGCAGAGACAGCTGATCTGAACAGGAGAGAGCTCTTAGACCCCAGACCGACAGTGGGGAGGCCAGCATGGGACTGATCTGGACCCCCCAAATGTGAGTGTCAGCGAGAAGGCCTGGGCAACCTATGGGGCCCTGAGCTGTGGATCAGTGTGTATCCCTGGAATACAAACAGTCATCGTGTGCCTATAGCACAAAGAGGGATGCTCTGTCAGCCTAGACTCTTAGGGGAGTGCCTGGACCCTACCCAGAGTGAAATGACAGACTCTAGATATCCCCTATATGGAAGGATTTGGCAATAGGGTGGGAGGCTGGGGGGGGGGAAGGGGAGTGCGGGAGGAGGGGAGGGAGAGGGAACTGGGATTGACATGTAAAACAAGCTATTTAAAATTAAAATAAAAAATAATAATAAAAAAATGGATCCCTCTGTTCCAAGTTTTCTGCAGACTAGACAGCTCTCTGCTGGTGAAGCAACTTGAGAGATCATCAAAGGTTAAACTCACCACTACCTCTTTCCTGTCTTAGTCCTTTCTTGTGCTGCTGGGAAGAGAGTCTATGATCATGGCAACTCTTATAAGAAAAGCATTTAATCCAGTTTTACTAACAGTTTCAGAAGCTTAGTCCATTATCACCATGGAAGGGAGCATGGCAGCAGGCATGACAGACATGGTGCTGGAAAAGTAGTTGAGAGCTACATCTAATCCAGAGAGAGAGAGAGAGAGAGAGAGAGAGAGAGAGAGAGAGAGAGAGAGAGAGAGAGAGAGAGAGAGAATGCTAATTGGGCCTAGCATGGGCTTTTTTTGAAACCTCAAGGCCCACCCTCAGTGACAAAACTCCTTCAACAAGGCCACACCCACTCCCAGCAAGGCTACACCTCCTAATCCTTCTCAAATAGTACCATTCCCTAATGACTAAGCATCCAAATATTTGAACTGATGGGGGCCATTCTCTTTCAAACCACCACAATGCTTGTTCATTTCTTTCTTTACTGTGGCAAAGGTCACATCTCTGCTGTGGCAAAGGTCACATCTCTGTTGTGTGACTTTCCCTGGATAGACACCAACACACATCACTAACAACAGAAGCCCGATCGCCTTTGTGTGCATTAGCTAGGTCTCCTCCACTCTGATCATTCTATGACTGTTCAAGATAACATGTACAGGTTGGAAATAAGCTGACTGGTTAAAGTTCATTTAAATAAATCCTTCAGTGGGTAGCCATTCATTTGAACTCTACTGGAAGCATTTGCTAACCATAATGTGAAAAATAATAGTTGAAAAAGCCTTTGGTACCATCTCCCATAACCTAAGCACGTATACAGTTTAAAGCATATTCTTTAAACATGTCTTATTTGCTTTGCATACAACTGATGGGTGAAACATTTTAACAAGGGAGCACATTTTCGGTCACCATGAACAAAAGTTGTTTCTTTAAAATGTAATGGAGAACCGAGAAGGTGGCTTCTCCATTAAGCACTTGCTATGAAAGTGTGGGAACCCATGCTGAGATCTGTAGAAGTCCAGGCAATGCTGAGTAGATGTGATGGCCTGCCCATCATTCCAGCCTAGGAGCAAGCTGGAAAGACAGACTAGCCGTGTCAGTGACCTCTGTGTCTGATCGTGAGGTCCCACTCAATGAATAGAGTAAAGCAACAAAGGATGAGTCTCAACATCAACTTCCATGTGCACACACCCCTCCACATCTGTGCAAAAACACACATAGCACACACACATCTCCACATCTATGCAAAACCAAACATACACACCCCTCCACATCTGTGCAAAACACACATATCACACACATACACATACCTCCACATCTGTGCAAAAACACACATACCACACACATACACACACCTCCACATCTGTGCAAAACACACATATCACACACATACACACACCTCCACATCTGTGCAAAAACACACATACCACACACATATACATCTGTGCAAAAACATATGTAATACACACATACACACACCTCCACATACATGCAAAAACATACATACCACACACCTCCACATCTATGCAAAAACACACATACACACACCTCTACATCTGTGCAAAAACACACATACCACACACACACACACCTCGACATCTGTGAAAAAACATATATATCAAACACACCACAAAAGTTAGAAGAAGAAAATAATTAAATGGAGTATTTTGCATTTTTAAATTCTTATGCTAGGCTTGCGCCTGTCATGAGCACTCACATTCTAGAACAATTGTGAAGAAAGGAAAAGAAAACAACTCTACAACAATATTGATGTACTTTGAGCCATGTTCTTTCAAGACATTTCTATAGAAAACCATAAATTTATTCAAGTGATGCTAAAATTGCTCAAAAATAGTTTTACAGTGTGTCTTTGGGAACAGGTTTCAAAACCTAATTATTTAAAATTGATATGATTCTGTGGCCATGCCCAAAAATGCAGCAAGCCAGAGTGATCCCACTTGCTTTGCATGAGGTCTATGAAGTCAGCCTGTATTTGCTCCGATGAGTTTCATTTTTCTAAAAATAACATCAAATAACTGAGTGTGTATTGTTTTATAATAAGTGAAGTAAATGTTGGGATTAAAAATCTTTCAAGTATAATCACACATGGCAAAGATTTGCTAAGAATGAAACCACTTGATGAAACTACTTAAGAGGAAGTAAATCGAAGCAATTATAAAAATGGAATTGCAAAAGTAGCAAGTACTCATTCAGAAAGAAAAACTGGCTCTGAGGACTGACTATAAAATGCCAAGGCCACCTCCTTTCTAGGCTAACAGCAGTCCAAGTGTGAATTTCTCCAGTTGTTTGACGTTTTCTAGCAAAACAGCCTAGATGTTCGTGTATGTGTGTTGTTATCTGTATGTATATGTGTTATCTGTGTGTGTTTGCTTATTTATTTATTTATTTATTTAGTTAGTTAGTTAGTTAGTTAGTTAGTTAGTTAGTTAGTTTTGGTTTTTCAAGACAGGGTTTCTCTGTGAAACAGTCCTGGCTGTCCTAGAACTTGCTCTGTAGACCAGGCTGGCCTCGAACTCAGAGATCCACCTGTCTCTGCCTCCTGAGCGCTGGTGTTAAAGGCATGCGCCACCACCACCCAGCCATACTTATGTTTTGGACAGAATTTCTTACTGGCCAGCAAACCCCCAGGGATCTGGCTATCTGCCTTTCCAGCACTAGGATCATAGACAGACACTCCCATGTTCTCACATAGATGCTAGAGATGGAATTCAAGTCCTCATGCTCAGATGGCAAGGATCTCACTTATCTTTTAATCATGCAATCTTACTTAGAATTTTCTTTTGAGATGCTATACTGTAAATTAATGCATGTTCAAAGTTATGCATGGTGCCCTGGTATAAAAACATAACATTTTATGTACTTGAACAACATTTAAGTGTCCACCCAGAGGAGACCGACACGGGTAAACTGGGAACAAACTGCCCGACCACAAGGAAAGAATGTTGCTGAACAAAACAGAACAAAACTGTTTAGGAAGAGAAGCTCCCACCAGGCAGACACAGGTGGGACATGATGGACAGTTACAGACATTAACTGGGGAAAGACTGTTCACCTGGGGCAGGAGTGAATTCGATATTAGATAATGTCTTTAATGCCAGCAACTAAGCAACGTAAAAGTCAGGTGAGAAGCAGACAGAAGATGGCTCAGATGCTAACAGCACTGGCTGCTCTTACACAGAGGTAGGCGTGTGATCCCAGGGGCTGACATCATCTTTGTTGTGAGCTGTGTCTCTTTAGGACTGGATCAATCTCGTATAGATCCGGGTGGCCTTGGACTCACAGAGATCCATCTACCTCTTAGTCCTGAGTCCCAGGATTAAAGGTGTGTACCGCCACCTCCTAGCTTCTGGATGCTGGGCTTATAGGTGTGTGCCTGGATTTTATGGCTTGTGGCTGACTTTGCTTTCTGAATCCTCAGGCAAGGTTTAATAAATCATAAACAATATATCACCACACTGTGGGAGAGTGCTCTAGAAGTTATTTATCATTTCTGCCATCTGCCGGTCTCAGGTGGTTATCCTGGGGTCTTCTGACGGATTCCCCTTTACTCCAACCTGTGAAATATGCTAACACGAAACCATCGTCTCTGTGTTCAGAAGCGACATCCCCTCTCCAGCGTCTCTCACACTCTTCCCTGCTCCTTACCCCTGCCCACTCCTGAACACACGAAGCCCCCTCGTTGGAGTGGAAACGCTCACATCAACAGGAAAGGCAAGCTGACCTACTGAAGCCAGAAGAGAAAGAACAGATTGAGCAAGCCCTCTCACGCCTCCGTGGCTAGCTCTTGGCTTGCTGCAACCTGCCCTGCTCCATGTTGACTCTCCTGAAGTCCTCTTTCCAGTGTGTCTGCTCCATGAAAGGGGTGATTGTGGAGCTCGGTGCTTTAAAAGAAAAGACCAATCATTGATTCGTTCATTTCTGTTGTTTGGGACAAGAATCTCACTATGTAACTGATGATGGAGGTCAATGCAATACGGAATATAACATATTTATTTACCAGAGAGAGAACTTACACACAAGCTGAAAGGTCAGAAGCGTGGCAGGCTTGCAAGAGGGAGAGCCTTTACTTTTCCTTTCCTTAAATACCCCACCTGTGCCCATCTCCCTGTCCCTGCCCTTTTGGGCGTGGATAGTTTTGTGGGCTCACCCCTACATGTAACCTATGCTGGCTTCTAATTGGGATCCTCCTGCCTCAACTTCCCTAGTGCTGGGATGACAAGCATGTACTACTACACCTGGCTCATTCATTTGTTCATAATTCAATATTTTTATTCCTAATTTTGCATGCTGGGCAGGGCCTACTGAAGACGGTAGATTTAAGGGGAGGAACTCCTTTGGTAGCTCTGAGTTCCCAGAACTGCTGAGAAGTCTCAGGTGAAGGATGCTGAACCTATGGCTATTGATTTCAGTGTTCAACACTGATGCTCTCTCCTGCAGCAGGAGAGTGGAGACTAGGGGCGGGGCATCAAGAGTAGCTTATAAGGAAGCCAGTTTGCAAGACAGACCAGGGCTTCATGTGAGAGAAGTTTGGTCAGGCATGTGTGCAGACAATGACTGGCAATCCTTCCCTACCTGAGTTCCATCTAATGAACACAGCATGCAGGAGGAAAGCCTCTCTTTCAAAAGAAAGAGAATGGGTGCTGTGTACATGCCTGGTAAAAGGCCACGTGTCTTGTAGTCTAGGACATTCGGGGCTTTCCTCTCTGCTCTTTACCCACTCCCATTCAAGGGGTGCTGCCCCTTTCTTAGCAAACAGTCTCTTACCAGATCCCCAACATTCACTCTTTCGGACCACATAGATACTTGCTGGTCCCCATGCCTGAACCGGCCTGCTTTCTTGGGCCCTAACTCCAAGAGCATGGCCACCACGCTCCCTCTCATCTATTTCCCTTCAGCCTCCCTCCCAGCCTGTTGTTTTCCCCCATAAACGCTAACAAAATGGTCCCTGGGTTTCCTTCTGAGTCCATTTTAAAATTAGTTTATTAGTGAAACTAAGAATCTGTACAAGGGAACCCTGAAGACCCTGCCAGGAAAAAGATGGTGGTGTGTTCACCTGTGCATACCTAAAGCGTCCTCTGAGGTCTGTTTGAGGGAACTTGTGCTCCTTGCTCCTGCTGGACTTTCAGAGCCAAGGACCTGCTTTTCCAGTGTCCTCAGGAATATCTGACAAGGCACAGTGAGATTTACTACCCCCTCCTGCTATAATACACTGCTTAGGTATCGGTCTGTGTCTCTCACTATTATAAAATATCCAAAGCAACAAATGTATAAAGAGGAAATGCTTACTGGGGCTCAGATTAGGGTTTTCCAGACAAGGGTAGGTGGGCTCATTGATTTTGGCTTCTTGTGGGTGTACCAGCTATCCGTGGTGGTGCGGGGGTGGCTAGTGGCTGGAGGAACTGACGAGTCCATGACTAGGGGGCAGCAGATAAAGAGCCTGGAGTCCCACAAGATCCTTCAAAGCCACGTGTCAAGTGACCTAATGACTCCCCCGACCACCTCCTAACAGCATCCACTGGAGACCAAGCCTTTTAACACATACAGCTCTTTTTGTGGATGTAGGAAGGGTGTGTCATCACCACATGTGTCCTTTTGTATGTGTGTGGGGACACACTTCTGACACACAAGACAGTTTTCACCAGTCGTAGCCGTGGGCTTCCTGTGGACAGGAGCTGGCTTCCTGGAGGAATGAGGAACCATTCTGCCCTCTGGTCAAGCCCTCACGAAGCATCCTTCAAATGTGAAATGGCATCTTAGGAAAAACATCCATCCCCCACAGATCGGCACCATAAGGTGCCTCCTTCCCCTTTAGGAAATGAATGGCACAGCAAGAAGCCAGACACTCTCTCCAGAAAATAAAGGATATGGGAGGAAGGACTTCTGGAGAGAGAGGGAATGATCCTGTTAAGTGTGGTCAATTGTACCCCTAATATGAAAACTAAACAAAGGCGTTGTAAGAAGAAAAAGTTACACAAGTCAACATTGCCCAAGTACATGTACCTAAGAATTGTTGGCTGAAATATTAGCAGATCAAGTGCAAGTTATTATAAAATGATAGTGTGTCCTTACTCATCAGGGGTTACCCCAGTAATTCACATAGGGAAAGATTCGACATTCTATAATCAAATCAGCTCACATAATTTACCACATTAACAGTAAAAGCAGAAAAATATCATGCCAGTAGTTGCAAAAAAGCAGTACATATTCATGGCCCAAACTCAGCAACTTAGGAAGCTGTCATGGGTTGGTGGCAGAATAAGGGGACAATATCCAGTTTAATAAGAACACAGCATTTCTGGAATATGCAACTTACCTACAAACTCAGAGACTTGTGAAGGAGGCTTGATGTCACATAGTCCCTAAGACCCACTTACCACCCATAAACCTGAATATGAAGAAGCAGGGGTACTGTGAACTCCAGGGTTGAGAGGTGACCTCACAAAGCAACTCATGGAGAGTAAATCACACTGTAAAATCAAACCTGCTGAAAGGCCACAGGGCTTAGATAAGAGTCCCTCCAGAGCCTCCTGGAAATCATGTCTGAGGATCATACGCCAGGTCCCCCACTCTGCAGAGAATTGTTTTGAGATTGAGAATTTGTTCCTACTGAAACCTGAGGTCCTTGGAAGTGCCCTTAAAATCAGGGAGAGGTGTTTTTGTAATCTTTTAAAAATATTTATTCATGTCTATTTTATGTGTGTATGTGTTTTGTGAGCTCTGTGTGTGTGTGTGTGTGTGTGTGTGTGTGTGTGTACCCTGTGCATGCAGTGCCCACAGAGGCCAGAAGAGGGCCTCTTATCCCCTGAGAGTGAGCTACAAAGGGTTGTGAGCCACCATGTGAGTGCTGGGAATTGAATCCAAATACTCTGCAAGAGTAGCCAGTGCTCTGATGGGGAATGTTCTTCTGTATATGTGTTTCTCTTATTGGTTAATGAATAAAATACTGATTGGCTGATTGACCAGATAGGAAGTGACATAGCTGGGCAGAAACTTCCACTAGCTAGCCATAGAGGTCTGGAGGTCTGTACAAACAGGGAGGAAGTGACTCAGCTGGGCAGTAACAGGATATAAGCAGGGACAAACAGGAAGTCACTCTCTTCTCTGCGGGGACGCTGAACAGTTATCATGTAGCAGGCAAAGAGTGCAGGTCTGGCATTCCCAATAAGATAAGACCAGATAAATACTTAGATTAATAGAGATGGGTTAATAATTAAGACAGAGCTAGTTAATAAGAAGCCCAAGCCAATGGCCAACAGTATTATAATTAATATAAGTCTTGTATGTTCCTTTGGGGCTCAAGGGCCGCTCAGGACCTGCCTGGCCAAAAACATTCACATAACAGTGCTCTAAACCACTCACCCATGTTATACTATCAAGAACAATATCTGTCTGTCTCTGATAAATATTCTTCATTAAGTACAGTTCTACACTAGTCACTGCACCAGAATGTTCTTTTCATTTAAGAAAAAAATATAAAGACAGGAGAGTCACCCTGGGTTCCAGGCCAGTGTAGGATACAGAGGAAGAACCTGCTTTCATTCTGTTTTATTTTATTAGATAGTTAAAGTGTGCATGCATGTGTGGGTATGCGTGTGCGTGTGCGTGTGCATGTGTGTGTGTGTGTGTGTGTGTGTGTGTGTGTGTGTGTGTGTGTACTGTGGCAAATGTAGAATGCAAAAGTCAGTTTTCTTCTTCCACCCCATGTGGATCCTGGGCGTCAAGCTTAGGTCATTAGGCTTGCTGGTAAGGACTTTTATGTGCTAACTCATCTTGCTGGCCCAGGCCTGTCTTTATAAGAAATAATTGATACTATAAATAAATTAATTCTCATATTTAAGTATTTATTAATCTAGAACTTAAATTTTTGCATAATGTCTCTGGGTTTCTGTACACTTCATAATTTTTATAATTTTATAAGTGCTGTGATAAATTTTGTTGTACAGATTTTAAAAGATTAAGCCACCCTG
This sequence comes from Mesocricetus auratus, assembly GCF_017639785.1. NCBI lineage: Eukaryota > Metazoa > Chordata > Mammalia > Rodentia > Cricetidae > Mesocricetus > Mesocricetus auratus. Next base: position 72,881,497 of record NW_024429196.1, on the reverse strand, counting down.
GAATAAACTTGTTTGATTATGGCTTACTTTACTTTCAATAAGTATGCTGGGTTTCACGATGGAAGGAGAGAATCCAGCTCCCACAATTTGTTCTCTAATGCCTGCAGGTCTGCTATGGCATACATGAGTACATATACCATACATACACACAAATAAATGCAATTAAATCTTTTTTGATTAAATAGAAGTCCTACGTTTGATGATATGTATCTCAGGGTTTTGGGCCAGTATCAATAAAATGAGGTCATTTAGTCATTTTTCCTCAATATATGTATTTGTTTAAATTAGAAACGTTCATGCTTCGCCTGTCAATCCCAGCTCCTTCTCCCACCCCTCCTCCCTTGTTCCTCCACCAGCCTCCCCCCCAGGGCCCTGGCCCAATCCCCACATCATTCCCCAGGGAAGGTGAAGCCCTCTTTGGGGGCATCTCCAGAGTCTGTCATTTCATCCAGGGCAGGACCTAGGTCCTTCTCCATGTGTCCAGGCTGAGAGAGCATTCCTCCCTGTGGAATGGGCTCCCAAAGTTCTTCTGTATGCCATGGTGAACACTGATCTACTACCCAAAGCCCCAGAGATTTCTGAGGCCTCCTCACTGATACTGCATTCATGGAGTCTGGATCAGTCCCTTGTTGGCCTCTTAGCCATCAGTCTTGGGTTCAAGAGCTCCCCCTTGTCTGGTCAGCTGTTTTTGTGGGTTTCTCCAGCATGGTCTTGACCCCTTTGCTCATCACTCCTCCTTCTCTGTCACTGGGTTCCAGGGGTTCAATTCAGTGGGTGTCTGTCTCTGCTTCCATCAGTCACTGGATGAAGGTTCTAGGATGGCATATAAGGTAGTCATCTACCTTATCATCAAGGAGGGGCTATTAATGTAGTCTCTCCACTATTACTTAGTTTGCCAGTTGGTGTTTTCCTTGTAGATCTCTGGAAATCTCACTAGTGTCAGCTCTCTCCTCAAACCTATAATGACTCCATCTATTATGGTATCTCTCAACCTGCTCTCCTCTATTCTTACCCAGACTCAACCTTCCTGCTCCCCCATGTCTTCTTCTCCCCTCCTCATATCCCCCTCTCTTTTTTCTGGTTCCTTCTCCCCTACCCCCACATTCCCAATCTGCTCAGGAGCTTGCCTCATTCCACTTCTCTGGGGTATCATGCATATCTCTTGGGTAATTCCCTGTTTCCCAGACTCAATGGCACTGGGATTGTAGGCTGACACTCCCCTGGTTCATGTCTAAAATCCATATATGAGTGAGTACATACCATGTTTGTCTTTTTGTAACTGCATTACCTCACTCAGGATGGTTTCTTCTAGTGCCATCCATTTGCCTGCAAATTTCAAGATTCCATTGTTTTTTTTTCTGCTGAGTAGTACTCCATTGTGTAAATGTACTATATTTTCTCTATCCACTCTTCAGTTGTGGGATATCTAGGTTGCTTCCAGGATCTAGCTATTACAAATAATGCTGCTATGAACATAGTGGAACAGACATCCTTGTTGTGTGAATGGGCATCTTTTGGGTATATGCCTAAGAATAGAATTGCTGGGTCTTGTGGTAAACTGAGTCCCATTTTCCTGAGGAATCTCCATACTGATTTCCAAAGTGGCTGTACAAGTTTGCATTCCCACCAGCAATGGACAAATGTTTCCCTTTCTCCACATCCTCTCCAGCATAAGCTGTCATTGGTGTTTTTGATTCTAACCATTCTGACAGGAGTAAGATGATATCTCAGGGTTGTTTTGATTTTCATTTCCCTAATGGCTAAAGATGTTGGGTACTTTCTTAAGTGTCTCTCAGCTATTTTAGACTCCTCTGTTGAGAATTCTCTATTGAGTTCAGTTCCCCCACTTTTTAGTTTGATCCTTTGGTGTTTTGGAGACTTGCTTCTTGAGTTCTTTATAGATATTGGAGATGAGCCCTCTGTCAGATGTGGGGTTAGTCAATATCTTTTATCAATCTGTGGGTTGCCTTTTTGTCTTTCTGACTGTGCCCTTTGCCTTACAGAAGCTTCTCAGTTTCAGGAGGTCCCATTTATTAATTGTTGATCTCACTGTCTGTGCTACTGGTGTTACGTTCAGGAAGTAGTCTCCTGTACCAATTCATTCAAGGGTACCCCCCACTTTCTCTTCTAAGAGTTTCAGTGTGGCTGGATTTATGTTGAGGTCTTTGATCCACTTGGACTTAAGTTTTGTGCATGGCGATAGATATAGATCTATCTGCAGTCTTTTTTTTTTTTTGGTTTTACGAGACAGGGTTTCTCTGTATTGTTTTGGAGGCTGTCGGTTATCTGCAGTCTTCTACATGCCAATATTCAGTTATGCCAGCATCATTTGTTGAAGATGCTGTCTTTTTTCCATTGTATAATTTTAGCTTCTTTGTCAACAATCAGCTGTTCATGGGTTTGTGGATTAATCTCAGGGTGTTCAGTTTGATTCCATTGGTCTACCTGTCTATTTTTGTGCCAATACCAAGCAGTTTTCAGGACTATAGCTCTATAATAGAAATTGAAGTCAGGAATGATGATGCCTCCAGATGTTGCTTTGTTGAGCAGGGTTGTCTTGGCTATCCTGGGTTTTTTGTTTTTCCATATAAAGTTGAGAATTGTTCTTTCAAGGTCTGTGAAGAATTGTTCTGGGATTTTGATGGGGATTGCATTGAGTCTGTAGATTGCTTTTGACAGGATTACTGTTTTTGCTACTTGATCCTACGAATCCAAGAGCACGAGAGATCTTTCCATTTTCTGGTATCTTCTTTTATTTCTTTCTTTAAAGACTCAAAGTTCTTGTGATACAGGTCTTTCACTTGTTTGGTTAGCGTTACCTCAAGGCATTTCATGTTGTTTGTGGCAATTGTAAAGGGTGATGTTTCTCTGATTTCTTTCTCAGCCCTTTTATCATCTGTATATAGTAGGGCTACTGATTATCTTGAGTTGATCTTGTATCCTGCCACTTTGCTGAAGGTGTTTATCAGCTGTAAGTGTTCCCTGGTAGAGTTTTTTGGGTCACTTACATAAACTACCATATCATCTGCAAATAGTGAAAGTTTTACCTCTTCCTTTCTAATTTGTATCCCCTTGATCCCCTTTAGTTGTCTTATTGCTCTGGCTAGAACTTCGAGTACAATATTGAAGAGGTATGGGGAGAGTGGACAACCTTGTCTTGTTCCTGATTTTAGAGGAATTACCTTGAGTTTCTCTCCATTCAGTTTGATGTTGGCTGTTGGTTTGCTGTATATAGCTTTTATTATGCCTCAGATCCACCCGCTGCCAGCCAATTCTGGTTTTCACCATCAAAAGGACCCCCTGGAAAGGTGGAAAAGGTGGCGGTGGAAGTGTTGGAGTTCAAGTGCAGAAAGTCTTACCCACTTCTAGAGTCTGAAGTCTCTCAGATCAGTACAGTACAAAGAAACCTACAGCCTGCTGTGCTGTTCAGGCTGCGACCACGTTCGGGAGCCAAAGCTCTGTAGCTGCATGGAGGACAGCCCCTCTTTCATCCTGATGCTGCCTGCAGGACAAGCTGAATGTCAGCCTCCCCGGGCTTGCACAGAAGAGGGGCTTTTGTGACTGCCGTGACGGGAAGGGGCTTGTTGTAAGAAGATGATAACCCTGGGCTGTCTGGGTGGGACATAAGGCTGTCACGAGTGTCCTCGCACAAATCCAGCAGAACTGCTATGTGAAGGCGGAGGCAGGGATGGGACTGGTGTGGCCAGAAGCTAAAGAATGCAGGTACAAATGGAAGAACCTACAGAGAACAGAGCCCGCTGAGCCCTTCATCTGTCCCTCCCCTCATCCTCTTTTTCTTCCTTCCTTCCTTTCTTTTCTGTTGTTTGGTTTGTTTGTTTGGAAGGGTTTGTTTGTGTGCATGCTGGTTTTTGTCAGTTAGAGGCTAACTTCATAAACTTCATATCCCAGACCTGACCTGGAACTCTCCATGCCCCTGCCTCTGCCTCTCCTGGGCCTTGATTATAGCATGGCTCAGTCCTTTGGCTTCATCCTGTCGAGCACAATGCTGAACATCTGGCCTCCAGGGCTGTACGCAAGACACTTCTTCCTGAAATACCATCATGCATGCGGGCAACTAACGAACTTAGACAAACATGCCATCTCTCCCATTACCAAACTAAATTATGGACATTAAAAAGAACTAAAGCTGAAATGAAACAGGCGTTTAGAATTTGCAATTTTCATATAGATTTTTTTTCCTCTCTAGAGGCTGGGGTGTGGCTCAGTTGGTAGAGCCTTTGTCTAGCCGCTAAGCCTCGTGTAGAGTTGAGCTTGACAAGCGGAGTATGAAAAAGTCTCTTTGCTTCTAGGGAAGGAAGCCTCAGTGGTGACTTCAGGGACCACCGAGAGATTGAAGATCCCCATTTTCCAGCAGCAAAAACTAAGGTAGACAGGAAGTAGGGGCTGTGATGACCATGTGCCAGTGATGGGGACACAAAGGGGTCTCTCTGTGCTCCCTGCACTGAGGTCATTGTGGCTAACAAAGCAATTTCCACACTTTGCATCTGAGGCAGTAGAACAAAGCCAGTCCTGCCCCAACTTGTCCCAGCCTTTCCATCTGAGATGACAGTGTCTCGCCTGGAAGTGACAAGAGAAAAAGGCTGGGGGTCTGTCCACACAGAGCTCCCGTGGAGAGAGGGCCTTCCTTCCACGGGGAGATACCCGCTGGAAAACAAAAGAAACCAGGACTGCCAATCCCCAAAGCACCATAAAACCAACAGTGAAACTGCTGAGCACGGAAGGAATGCAGTACACCAGAGAGGAGGGGCACCCCTCTCTTGTGCCCCCCAACACTGCCAAGACTCACCGAGAACTGATACCCGTGGGACCACTTGGATTTTCAAAAAGATTGATTTCATTTTTGTCTGTGTGTACGTGTGTGTGGGAGAGTATATGTCACATTGTGCAGGTAGGTGAGTGCATGCTGGGTGATGAACAGGGTGTGTCATGACTTCTGAATAGAAGTCCCGTCTTTTAAAACAGGATACTCGTGCTTACTTATTAATGTCCGTAGGGAAGCTAGCTGAATGCTTGATTGTTAGTCTCTGGGTGTCACGTTAAGGCTGAGAATAGAATGACTTGGCTTTCTGTTAAGACTTTCCCCTAACTCATTCGGTAATGTTTGCCAGGTTTGTCTGCGCAGCTCTGTTCTCAACAATACAGTCAAGAGTCGCTGAACAACGGGAATGTGTTCTGAGACAGCATCGTCTCTGTACCAACGTCAGCGTGCTTTCACAACACAGCGGGCTGGGGCAGGCACTGGATGTCACCTCTCAATGCAGTCAAGGGCTGCAGAACCATGGCATGTTTACTGCCGCTGCCAGCTGCTGCGGCCAGTTTTCAGGAAATTCTGCCCTTAGGAGGAGGACAGTAAAATAAGACTGAAGGGGGAGCAGAGGCATCAGCCAGGAGCTGGCAATGTGGAACGCTTGCTAGAAATCCCACTTAGCACGCGCAAAACCCTGATGTTCTAGCCCCACCGTCGAATAAACCAGGCATGTAGTGCACACCTGAAATCCCAGCACTCGGGAGGTGAAGACAGGAGGATCAGTGTTCTCCTTGACTGCATAGCAAGTTTGAGATTAGCCTGGGCTACATGAGACCCTGTCTTCAAAAAGAAGAAGAATGTAAGCAACAACAAAAAGGAAACACATAAAGATACACATAATACATGTCAGCATTGCCAAGTGCTGTGCTCTGCACACAGCTGTATGTTTGTGCTCCTGGCTGGAGACACAGCCAGGGATTTGGAATTAACGTCAACATATGCACACACATGCACATACATTATACATACACACAAGCACATATGCACACACAAACACACACAGAGAGACATACATGCATTGACACACATGCACACACGCAGACATAGATACCTAAATACACACAGAGGACATAGGATAAAAACATATTTTCCCTGAAGGTTCTGTGCAAAGCCCCTGTAAAAATCATTTGATGAGCTTCTCATCCAATTGCAGAAGCTGTGCAAGGGCTTCTGGAATCATTTTAGTGGAATATTTAGTTATTCTATGTCTTCTTGAGTTGATTTTGTCAAGACAGAGCCTCCTAGGAACTTCACAATTTTTTTATTTCCTCCTTTTTTTATTTGTTAGAGGAAAGCTGGACATTTTCTTCTCCTGCTTCCTTCTGTCTCCTTGGCATCTAAATCACACCTCTGAAACTATTTTACTGCTCTCTGGTGGGAGAGGCAGTGTCTTTTTTTCCCTTTTCCCCCCCTCAGTCAAGCTATCAAACTTGTCTATTTCTGTAGCCCATTCTAGGAATTACCATATTACTGAACAGTAGTTCCCCCAAAGATTGGTCCAAGTCTTCATCACCCCAGACATGGCAAACGTCACTGTATTTATAGAAAAACCTTTGCAGATTGTTCTAGTTTGCATCTCTGCTGAGAGGATAAAATGTTGACCAAAGTCAGCTTATGAGTGGGAAGGGTTTCCTGCATTTTATAACTCATAATCCATCTGGGTCATAATCCATCCCTTGAGGGAAGTCAGGGCAGGAGCTGAAGGCAGGAACCTGGAGGCAGGAACTAGAGCAGAGGCCATGGAAGGGGACTGCTCCCTGGCTTGCTCCTCGGGGCTTGCTCAGCCTGCTTTCTTATAGAACCCAGGACCACCAGCCCAGGAGTGGGTGTGTCCTCTCTCATCAATCATTAATCAAGAAAATGTCAGAGCTACAGAAGACACAGATGGCTCCCCACAAGATTTCTTGGTCTGAGGTGATCACAACTGACCAGGAGCAGTTTGACCATACCACGTGCTGCCTGAGGTTTCCAGGCCCAGACATACAAAAGAAGAGAGGCCTCAGCTCCACACCATGCCTTGCAGCTGGGGTGGGAAGGATTCAACCAAATACCACCAGTGACCAAACCAAGAGCCCTGGTGCTGGGCATTCAGGCACCATCATTACTGTCAGTAAGTACAGGATGGGGAAATGGAGAAGAGAGAGGCAGAGTAGTTCACGGACTGGGGAGAGAGGTGGATCTGGAGAGATGAGGATGGTGAGGAGCAGGCTGGCATGGATGCCAGCTGGATACCTGAGTCCAAAGTGATGTCTGAGCCTAGGCTATTGCCAAAGGCTAGGTCTTCATCTGAGGTCCTGAAGCAACTGAGGGGGCCTGTATTGATGTCTATGACTCTTGTTGTCATTGAGGAGCCTGTAGTCTGGAACACCACCTGGGGTCATGTTGGTTCATGCTGCCTCAGGAACCTTGCCAGTCTGGATGGCCTGTGCTGCCACCTGGAACCATGGTGCCATCCTAGCCTGGGCTGCTGCCAAGGGCCATGTCTGGGTCTATGGTTCTATTACAGCTGGGGTCTGTATTGATGTCCCTGACTCATATTGTCATCAATGGCCACAAGGATGTGCAAGGCGTAGACTTTAGCCCTTGGCCACGCTGGTGTCTGAGGGCTGTGCCGCTGCTGGGTCCAGACTGATTTGAGTGGCCAGGGCTGTCATCTAGAGTCATGGTATCATTCCAACTAGGGCTTCTGCTGAGAGCCATGTCTGGGTCCAGGGTCCTGCTGCAGCCAGGGTCTCTGTCGGTGTGGAGCTCCTGAGACCATCAAAGCCTGTACTGATTGATGCCAGGGTCTGAGCTGCCACCGGGGACCATATTGGTATCTGAGGGCCATGCTACAATGGGAGCCATGTCAATCCAGGTGATCTGTGCACCACTTGGGATCATGATGACATCTGGGCTCAGGCTGTTGCCTAAGATCATATCTGGGTCCATGGTCCTACCACAGCCAAGGTATGTATTGATGTCTATGGCCCATGGGGACCATGCTGGTCTCAGTGGCCTGTGCTGTCACCTGGGACCATGGTGTCATGGGGATAATGGTGTCATCTGGGCCAGGGCTGCTGCCAAGAGCCATGTCTGGGTCCATAACCCTACAGCAGCCAGGATCTGGGTTGATGTTTGTGGCTCCTGTTGCCACTGAAGACCATGTGGATGACCAGGATCCTGTTGGCCACCTGAGACCATGGCAGTGCCAGAGGACCATGCTAATGCCACAAAGCGAAAGACTCTGGCAAATGCACACATAGTACAAAGGACAGAATTACTGATGCTAAGCATGACAGGAAGTTATCAGATCACACTGGAGGTAGAAAAGAGAAAGGGGGGGGGGCTTCAAACAGCCAGAAAAGGGTAAGAAACAAATGTAGGAGGAGACTTTAGGACTGCCTCTAGTTATGCAGCCAGCTAGAGGCACATACAGATGTGCCTACTTTGGGCATGGCTAGAAGCATGTATGGAGATGCTTATAAAAGACCTTACAGGAGAGCCACAAGCTCTCTTTTCGGCTTCCGGTTTTGTGGCGGAAAACTACTGACTCACCTTGGTGGCCCATATTCTCTTATAAGTAATTTCTACAATAAACAGTTACCTATACCCTCAACAAGTGTGCTGTTTATCGTTACAGCAACAAACAAATGAAAGTCTTGAATACAAATGGATCAAACATTCCAGTCAAAAGACAGAGAGGGTAAAGGTGCCTCTCACCAAGACTGAAGCCCTGAATTCTATCCCCAGGATCTACATGGTGGAAGGAGAGAACCAACTCCTTTAAGTTCTCCTTTGACCTCCACATGTAAGCTGCAGCGTGTACACACACACACACACACACACACACACACTAATAATTATAATACTTTCAAAAAGAATATTATTTTGATCCAAGGATATGCTTCCTACAAGAAACCCACACTAGAATTTTTATAAGTGTGTGGTGTGTGTCCATGTGTGTTTTCATTTTTGTGTCTACACATGTGGAAGGCACAGACTGATGTTGGGAACATCCTAGATCACTTGAGAACAAAGTTTGTCTATATGGTTAGTCTAGTTTGCCAGCTTGCTGTAGGACCCTTATCCCCATCTTCCAAGCACTGGAATTACACATAGACTGCCATCCCCACCCAGCATCTATGTGGGTGCTGGAGATCCAAAGTTTGGTCTTCATGCTTGCACAGTAAGCACGGTAGCTACTGAGTCATCTCCCCAACCGGGAAACTCACATTAGCATTGAGGACACACACATCGAGGGCAAAAAAAAAAGATAGTTCTCCCCCCTACTCCCACCCCTACACAAATGGTAACAAAGGCCAGAAACGTTCAAGTCAGAACTGTCAAGAGACAAAATGCCATTATTAAATGATAAACTAGTGAACTCATCAAGAGAATATGAATACATGCACACCCAGTACTGGAGCACACAAACACACAAAGCAGGACTTAGTGCGTCTGGAGAAACACACAGCAATGCCACATAGGGGGCTTCACAGAGAGGCCATGTCTACAGAAAATTAAGGAAGAAATATTGGACTTAAGTTGTACACTTTTATTTTAAAGATGTGTTTGCTTTGTATTTATGTGCATATGTGTGTGCACATGTGTGTTTTATGTATACATGCACGTGTGTGTTTGGGTGCCCACAGAGGCCAGAAGAAGATGTCAGATTTCCCTGGATCTGGGGTTCCAGGCTAGACCATGAGCCAGGTGCTGTGGAGCGAGCACTGTGAAACTCTAACCCATCTCTCCAGCACCCCAACTTCTTATCTTATGTTTAAATTTTGTATACAGCACAGCACATGTGTGGGAGACAGAGGATACCTTGCAGGAGTTGGTCTCTGCATCTGTGATGTGGCTCCTGAGGTCTTGGCAGCAAAAGCTTTCATCCTGTGAGTCACCTCGCAGGCCCTTGGAATTGCACTTTAAACCATACGGCCCGAATGACGTGTCCAGAACATTCTGTGAAGCAGCAGCAAGCACACACTCTTCCCAGACACTCAGCCTAGTCTCCAGTGTTCTGAAACTGTAAAGTGTGTCACATTTAACAGAATCTTTCAGGGAGGAAAAAGCACACACATTCCTCTTCTGTTGTTTGCTGACGGGGCTAGCTGGCTTGTGAGTGCTCAGTAGTTACGGCATTAAAGTTCTTCCTCATCATAGTAGTCATTGTTTTAAAAAAAACCCAGAGCCGGTACTACAATCTGAGGCAAAGATGCCTGTTTGCTCCACTTGTATCAGCACCCGACAGGAAGCTCTGGGCAGAGGGCGCCACCAAACACGATGCATAAACCAGGAAACAAACAAAAATAAGCATTTAAGTCACAAAAGAGAAATTAAAATCATCTCTATGTACATGGGATGCGACCCTGTGACAGCCACTCCTCCAAAGAGTCTACCAAAGACAAAAAACTCAGAACTAGGAAATTAATTCAGCAAAGCTGAGAGAACAAAATCAACACATGAAAGCCAGTGCTGTTTTTTTCTTATGAACCGTGTACAGCCTTTGTTTGTATTGTGTGTGTGTGTGTGAGAGAGAGGGGGGGGGAGAGAGCGCATTGCGTACCCATGGCAGAGGTGGGGAATGCCCAGTGGTCATGTGGGGCTTATCAGAGGACAACTTTTCCGGGTTGGTCCTCTCCTTCCACCTTTATGGGTTCCAGGGACAGAGCTTCAGACTTACACTGCAAGTGCCTTTACCTGTCCAACCTTCTCACCAGGCAGCAAAGGCTAGCAGCGTTTTTTGTACATGAGTAGCAACCTAACTGAAAAAAAGAAATCAAGAAACCAATGTCGTTTATAATAGCATCTGTAAAAACACTACAAAATACCTAAGGAAAAAGATTAGCTGAGGAGGTAAGAGGTCTGCACACTGAAGATCCTGAAAGAGATGCAGGTAAATGGGCTGATGCCCTGGAGAGCCAGCCAGAAGGGTGGATGTCAGGTGGAGCCCAAGTGTTATGAAGGCGCAGCTTAGTTTATAAAAAGTGACGATACCCTTTGTGTGTTCCCTCAGCATTATAGAATTCATTTCCTAGTTCTGAGTTTTTTTTCTCTTTGGTGGACTTGGGAGTGGCCACGAATGGGATCCTATCATCTGCAAAGAGAGCTGCTTTCTCTGTCTCTGTCTCTGTCTCTGTCTCTCTCTCTCTCTATCTCTCTGTGTGTGTGTGTGTGTGTGTGATTCCAGTGTGATTCAAATGTTGATTTGCTTGTTTGCTGGATTATGATTTTGGTTTGTTCGATTATTGGAAAGTCCGAAGGCATTCTTTTGGAGAGGCTACCGAGGGTCTTGTTATGTTACTCAGGCTGCCCTTGAATTTTCCAGTTCACACAATCCTCCTGCTTCTGAGAGAGCTGAGACCCCAGAGCTGTGCCACCATGTCTGATTCCCATAACACTGTTGACAAAAATAGAAAAAAATGTAATTCTGTAATCCCCATGGAATCATAAAGACACGGACTAGTGAAAACAGTTCTGAGGAAGAGAAACCAGTCGGAAGAATTGCACTTACTGATCTAAAGTTACATTAGGAGGCTATGATGATCAAGGGAGCATGACCGTGTCACAAGAACGGCGATGCATGCACATGCAGAGCACACGCAGGCCAAACAGGGTGGGCACAAAAGTCTATAGAACAGACAGACACATACGAAGGCAGTGTTGTCATTTAAAAAGTGGCGCAAGAGAGAAAGGCACAGCTCACATGGAAGGGTTTTTTATCAGGGGGAAGGAGGGAGGGGAGGGGGAGACCAGCCTCTGGAGACAGGAGCAGCAGGAGAGAGAGAGGCACAGAGAGAGGAGGGAGGGAGGAAGGAGGGAGGGAGGAAGGAGGGAGGGAGGGAGAAGGAGAGTGAAGGAGAGACAGAGAGACAGGCAGAGAAGCAGAGAGAGAGAGAGAGAGAGAGAGAGAGAGAGAGAGAGAGAGAGATGGGAGGTGGGCAGGGCCCTTTTAAAAGGGAACATAGTGAATGTGCACAGGTGGTGCTCTTAATGGCTGCGGCTGAGCGCATATCCCGTCAGAACCCCCAAGGGCAGGCCAGTACAGACGCCTGAATACTAGCAGGCAGGCTGCTGAAGGCAACAGTGAAGGCTCTGACTAAGACCCAAGTGTGTGACCTCAGAAAGCTCAGAAACCTATGATGTACAAAACCAAACAGTAGACTTTTCAAGTGAGTTGAGCACCAAATTTCAAAGAAGAAATTTATGCAACATAACAGCTATGATGGAATCCAAGAAAATACAGCAATTATTACCAATAGGCCAGTTGCCACAAAGGTAAGGTGCCTATGTTTGAGTGAAGCAACCAAAGAAGACACAGTGTGGGGTTCAGAAGGAGTTAGGGGGTAGCGAGGGGTAGATGTCATCAAGATACATTCTTATACATGTGTGAAATTCTCGAAGGATGCATGAAAATATTTTTTAAAATACAAGCTTTGGGAGCTATAAAAAATGGCTCAGCAATTAAAATCACTGGCTGCTCTTCTAGAGGACCCAGGTTTCGGTTCCTAGCACCCACATAGCAACTTACAACTGTGTGTAACTCCAGCTCCTGGAATCCAACTCCCTCTTCTGGCCTCTTTGGACACCCACACATGCGTGGCATGAACACGCACTCACACACACACACACACACACAAATTAAATATTTTTAAACACCTTGTTTATTTCCATTACTAATGAAGTTGGTCTCTTTCCATATCCTTCAAAGTTCTTCAAACTTGACCTTTTCCAAACTTAATTAATTTGTATCTTTTACCTAATTTGATGCTAGATGCCCTCTTGCTCTTATGGACATATCAACATATCACACCAAAACTAGTTAAAATATTTTGGCGATTTCTCTGAAAATTAGGGAGCAACTTACCTCAAGACCCTACAATACCACTTTTGGGCATATACTCAAAGGAGGCACACTCAGACCACAAGGACATTTGCTCAACTATGTTCATAGCAGCATTATTCATAATAGTCAGAACTTGGAAACAACTTAGATGCCCCTCAACCAAAGAATGGATGCAGAAAATGTGGTACATTTACACAATACAGTACTACTCAGCAGTAAGAAACAATGACATCTTGAAATTTGCAAGCAAATGGATAGAACTAGAAAAAAGCATCCTGAGTGAAGTAACCCAAATCCAGAAAAACAAATATAGTATGTACTCACTCATACGTGGATACCAGACATAAAGTAAAGTATAACCAGCATATGATCCACAACTCCAGAGAAGCTAGAGCCCTCTTCTAGAAACAGATGGAAGAAGATTCAGAAATCCACAGCTAACTATTGGGCCAAGCTCCTGGAATACAATCCAAGTGAGGGAGAAACAAAAATATGGACAAAGGAGTCAAGACCACAGAATCAGCTGATGGGAGCCAGTGAGAGATCACTGACTCAGGTATGACTCAGGTCTGACAAATGGGGAGCCTACATAAGACTGAACTAGGACCCCTGAATACAGATGACATGGTGTGGCTTGGGCAGTATATGAGGCCACGGGCAGTGGGTCCAAGATCCAACTCTAATGCATTCTCTATGGAAAGATACCTTGCTCAGCCTAGACATGGGAGGGGGCGCCTTGGTCCTGCCTCAAAGAGGTGATGGGATAGATTTAGTTGATATCCTAGGGGAGGCCTTACCCTTCTGAGGATCGGATGGGAGGTGGAATGGGGGGAAGGAGGGAAGAGGTGAGGAGAGGAGGGAGAGGGAACTGGGATTGGAATGTGAAAAACAAGAAATAAAAAAGTTAACAAATTTATACTTCACACTTAGAGTATGTTAACCTTTTGTCTAGAAGAAAATTCTAAGCATTTCCCTCAAGTTTTTAATTTTAACAAGAATTATTGCAATTTTTAATTTATGGGTGTATGTGCACATTGGAGCAGTACCTGTGAAGGCCAGAAGAGGGCATCAGATCCCCTGGACTGGAGTTACAGGCACCTGTGAGCTTTCCAATTGAGCTCCGCAAAAGCAACGTGCTTTCTTCACTGCTGAGCCATTCCTCCAGCTACAATTTTTAACAATGATTGATTTTTACTTCCTCAAGTATGCTTATCTTTCTTGTACAACTTCTCTCCCAGAGTTCACATCTGGCTTCCCGTGGTTGGGTCCCTTCAATCTTTAACCTGTGGGAGTATTTTTCTGTTTGGGATGAGGTAGAGTCTAGCCGATGGTCTAGACAATACATTTTCCTCTGTGTTGGCTGATACTCTGCCTAGAATTTCTCAGCTGCCCTGAGAACACTGACACGCTAAAGGCCCGTCCAGGCTCCCCTGAGACTGGGGTTGGGGAAGCTGACTGTGGCCATAGTTGGGACCCAAGCACCGGGAGAGGCTTTGAAGGCAGAGGTGACTGTCCTGCTCCCCCTGCCCTGTGCTACTGGTGTGGGAACTCAAGAAGCATTTGGCTTCATGGTACCTGGGAATGAAGAAGCAGCGTGCAGGGCATCCTTGTCGCGTAAGTCAAAATTCCAGTGCTTGGCCCTGGGCTCCGCGGTCCAGATTCCTGAACAGAAGAGGCACTGGCTAGGCTTCCCATTGACTGCCAGTCACAGGGGACAATGTGTGGAGCCATCGGAGGAGTGGCTGGTGGTCAGTCACCTAGCACAGTCATACATGTCGAGGATAACTAAGCCCAACCAAGATAGCCTTCTGCGCAGGACGCCCACATTAACATCTGCGATCTGCGTCGTACGTAAGTCCCCAGCTGATATGCTGTTTGATCTCAATACTTATTTTTAATTTTTCTAGATTTATTTTTAATTTTTCTTTTTATTTATATTTTTAATATGCATTGGTGTTTTGCCTACAGGGATGTGTGAGGCTGTTGTATACCCTGAAACTGGAATTACAGACAGTTGTGAGCTGCCATGTAGGTGCTGGGAATTGAACCTAATGCATTCTCTATGGAAAGATATCTTGCATCTTCTGGAAAAGTAGCCTGTGGTCTTAACAATGAGCCATCTCTCCAGCCCCTCAGTAATAATACTTTTTTTTTTTTGAGACAGGGTTTCTCTGTTGTTTTGGAGGCTGTCCTGGAACTCACTCTGTAGGCCAGGCTGGCCTCGAACTCACAGAGATCCGCCTGCCTCTGCCTCCCGAGTGCTGGTTTAAAGGCGTGAGCCACCAACACCTGGCATCAATAATTATTTTTTTAAATATTTAGTTTTTTATTTATGTGCATGTGTGCGCCTTCGTTCATTCGTGAGCAGCATATACATGCAGCAGTCCACAGAGACTAGAAGAGGGCATAAGACATCCCGGAGCTGGTGTTACAGGAAGTTGTGAGCTGCTGTGTGCATGTTAGAAACCAAATGCACGTCCTGTGCAAGAGCAGTGACCTCTCCTAATTGCTGAGCCATCTTTACAGACCCTGATTTCAATAATTGCACTTATCATCATAGATGTTATTATACATATGTATATAACTTCAGTTTATTTCTAGAATATTATTCTGTTTCACCCATCTTCCCTTCCTTTTCTTCTCTCTCTCTCTGTCTGTCTCTGTCTGTCTGTGTGTGTGTGTGTGTGTGTGTGTGTGTGTGTATGCGTGTGGCTTGGGGACTTGAACTCCAGACTCAGCACATGTTTAGAACATACCTACCCCTGAGCTGTATCACCACCTCATTCTAGAACATTGTGTTGTTTTAATTCATTTAAATACCTGGGACCTGATGAGAAGGAACTCATAGGCACTTGCATGCAATTATTATCTCTAGAACAATGGTCCCTTTTATCCAGAAATATGCTCTTCATTTTGGACTCTATTTTTATGTCACTGTTCAATGCTTAATCATGTCTTTAAATTTTTAAAAAAACTACTGTGTGAATAATGTGTGTGTGTGTGTGTGTGTGTGTGTGTGTGTGTGTGTGTGACACAGCCCTCATGTGGAGGTCAGAGGCCAACTTTGTCCCGATACTTCTTTCCTCCATCTTTAAGTGGGTCCCTGGGATCAAACTCTGATTTGAGCAAAATCACACTGCCAAGCTTGAGCCACAAGCATCTTCCTCTGTAATACCATCTCTCTGGCCCTCTTTAAGAACCTCTGTAATCATTTATTTGCATAGATCAATTTACTTTTCAGTTTGATGTAGCACTCCTTATAATAGTTTTTGTTTTACAAATAACACATTTCCCCGATGACATTTAAAATGGTCAAGCCTTCTTAAGCTATAACAAAACCTATCATTTGTTAAACACTTCCTGGGGAGTTGGGGAGATGGCTCAAAGGCTAAAAAGGATGCTTGCTACTTTTACGAGAGGTCTGAGTTCAATTCCCAGCATCCACATCAGGTGGCTCACGGGTACCTGTAACTCCAGGTCCAATGTCCCTGAAGGCACCAGAACACATGTGACATATGTCATATACACACAAATAAAACAAAAAAAATTAAAAACACTACCTAGGTATCAGATGTAGTGTTTATGCTCACAAAGCACCGTACTACTGAAGGACAGACACCCTGGGGCCCGAGACACTGGTGGTTGTGCACAGTGGCCGTATCCACCAGCCTGCCTGTGACAGTGGACGCTCAAGTCCCAGTGCCACACACATGCTTATCACAGAGAGGAACACAGGCGCCACCTACAGCTTCTTAGGACATCTCTTTAGCACCTTGCCACCCTTTCCTCAGAGCAAATCCGGAGAAATCTCTTGTTATCGTCAGAGCCCACGGCAGACAAAAACGTAATGAATGAACTTGGAATTGGGTGTTGGGCGAGTCAAACTATGATGACTCATGTTCCTGGCGTCATCACCAAAGCCTTTTAGGGGTGGAATGACTGAGTGAGACCCCAAGTGTGTGGAAGAGGAAACTGAATAATGAAGGGTCTCAGCAGTTTGTTGTGGTCACATAGCAGTGATGATAGGATGCTGCGTGCCTTAGCCACTCACCTGTGAACACCTCTCTGAAGTCTGAAGACTTCTGCTTTTAGACACCAGCATGGCTGAGCTCCACATCCGAGCTCTCCTGCTGTGCATTTCCGTGCATTAGGGAGACACAGGAACCTCTCGTCTTTGTGGTGCTCCTTTTTTTTTTTTTTTTTTCCTGTCTCATTGCATTGGCTGCAGTCTTCAACGTGCTGTCAGGCAATTGTTAGTTTCATGTTTATTTTCCAACTTCAGTGTGAAGGGCTTTGCTATTTCCCTGTTAAATTTGTACAGAGGGAAGTGGGGAGGGCGGGGATATATCCAGGCTCGAGAAGTAACTCAGCAGTTAAGAGTGCTTACTGCTCTTACAGAGGACTTAAGTTTGGTTGATTCTCAGTACCCACTCACAACAGTCTGTAATTCCAGCTCCTGGGGTGGTTCCAATGCCCTCTTCCGGTCTCCAAGGGCACCTGTATCCACAAGCACAAACCCCTCCCAAACACACATACACACGCTCATACACATACATTTAAAAACCTAAAATAATTTTGTAATTTATAATTTTTCCATGAAAATAAATGCGCAAATCAGAGTCAGTACTTCCTGTAGGGATAAAAGTGTGCTCACAGTCTAGACACAGAAAAACAGCTTGGGTTTTCTTTCTTTCTTTTTTTTTTTTTTTTTCTTTTTTGGCTTTTCGAGACAGGGTTTCTCTGTGGCTTTGGAGGCTATCCTTGTAGACCAGGCTGGTCTCAAACTCACAGAGATCCTCCTGCCTCTGCCTGCCGAGTGCTGGGATTAAAGGCGTGTGCCACCACCTCGACTTTGGTTTTCCTGCAAGTGCCCAGCCATGAAAACAAATCAAAACCAGAAGGACGGCTTTGTGGAACAGCACAGACAAACTTTTGTTCTCCGCTGTCCCCATTAGGACACTGTTTGCTAATGTGCTTCTGACACAGAGCACTTGGGATAAATCTTGAGAGATCCTAGCAATTAGATGGAATCGGGGCAGCACATTCTAATACTGCTTCAGGTGAACACACACACACACAAACACACATATACACATGCATCACACACACACACACACATCTCTCTCTCTATCTCTCTCTCTCTCACACACACACCACAGAAGGATCCAGAAGAAATGCACACACACACACACACACACACACATATACACATGCATCACACACACACACATCTCTCTCTCTATCTCTCTCTCTATCTCTCTCACACACACACCACAGAAGGATCCAGAAGAAATGCACACACACACACACACATATGTTCTTCAAATAGCCAATAGTAGAAGTAGATGATTTTCACTAACAAGAAAGACACCTTTTTTTTCCAGTCTTCACTATCCAGACCTTCCTTTTGACACATTAAAATATGTACAATGTCACATCTTACTACTGCCCAGTTGGTTATCACAGCCAAAAACAAAAGCCCTTCCCCAACTCCCTCCCATCCGCGCTTTAGGAAGCACTGGTCTCTTCAGTTCTGCCGCGTGTGGGCGTGTGCCTGTGCGCTCGAGTGTGGGTGCCTGCACCTGGCATGCTCTTGCGTAGGCCAGACGTCAACACTGGCGTCTTAGTTGTTCTTCACCTGGTTTTGGAGACAGTCCCAGAACGTGGAGCTCACTGACCAGCTAGACTGACTGGCCAGTGAGTTCCGTGTTTCCTCTTGTGTCTGCTACCTCTGTGCTGGGCCCACAGCACAGCAGAGCTCAGCCCTGACGAGAGGGTAAGTCAGGAAGGAGTTCCCAACACTCACTGCATCTCCCTGCCAGACTGAAAGACCTCGCTCTGCTTGCTGCTCTCAGTGAAGGGTTCCTCATCAGAAAACCGTATTGCAAGAATGGAGCCGAGTTGGGATATCTGTTTTCAGGAAAAGAACTTGGTTGGGCCTGGGTTTCCCAGAAATGGGAGCTGGAGTCCTAAGGTCTCCAGGGAGGCCTGGTCCCAGAACTGCAAGAAGGATGGGAAAGAGGGGGAGGGGAAGGGAGACACAGAGGAAGGAAAACGCTGGGACCAGGGGATTCCGTGCCTTGCTGACCAGATACAGGACTGGGGTCTCTGTGCCACCAAACACTGGGAGGTATAGTGCTTCTGTTGGGATGCTCTGTGGTCCCTTGTCCTGCTGTAAGTTCCTAGGTGACAGGAAGTGCCCTATCTGCTCTGGGTCTATAAAAATCCAGCTTGCTGCAGCAGGAAAGCCCAGATGAAAGAAAGCTAGAGTCAGACTTGCTGGTGGTGATTGGAGACATTAAGGCTCCAAGATGGCCACTCTGGGGGGCTGTTAGTGAGGCCTGGGTTTCCTGAACCTAAGGGGTTCCAGGAGAGTTTTGCTGCAACCCGACACACCCAGAGTGTCCTGGCTGGTTTTATGTTAACTTGACACAAGCTAGAATCATCCAGAAGGTGGGAACCTCAATTGAGAAAATGTTTCCACAAGATCTGGCTGGAGGGCTTTTTCTTTATTATTAGTGACTGGTGGGGAGATTCTTGTGGTCTCAGCTTTAGCCAACTTACTTGAATTCACTACTTTACTTATTACCATGATAAAATGCCTGTCAATAAGCAATTTCAAGGAAGAAACATTTCTTTTGACTTGGAGAAGACAGTTCACCTTGGCGGGAAGTTCTGCTGGCAGGAGTCTGAGGCCGTGGTCATAGCTACTCTGTAGTCAGGAAGCAGAGAGAGGGAAAAGGAAGTTGGCCTGAACTAGGAAACCTCAGGCCCACCCACAGCAACCCACTTCCTCCAGCGAGGCTCCCTACCCAAAGGTTCCACAACACTGCCGCTAGCTGGAGACTAAGTGTTCAAAGCCAGTGAGGACACTGCACTCTGAGATACAGCACTGTTGGACCCCGGG
This sequence comes from Mesocricetus auratus, assembly GCF_017639785.1. NCBI lineage: Eukaryota > Metazoa > Chordata > Mammalia > Rodentia > Cricetidae > Mesocricetus > Mesocricetus auratus. Next base: position 72,861,931 of record NW_024429196.1, on the reverse strand, counting down.
CCACACCTCTCTGTCTCCAGCTAAGATTGCTTCCCAGCAGGGTTTCCCTGGGAAGGATGGGAGCCCCACCCTAGCAATGCGCAACTCCCGGAGCTGAGCCTGCTTCCTTTCCTTTAGAAGCAGGCTCAGAACCCATTGCCTCCAGATACCCATTGCCTGTTTGTGGAGACACAAGGGTGGGAGTCCTCGTATGGGATGTGTGCTTGCTGCGGCTGCCTGGGCCGCTTCTTACCGCTGCTCCTCTGACGACAGAGCTGAAGTACAGACTCTGTGTGTGCAGATCTACTCTGCCACTTTTCAGGCGAGGAAACAGAGGCTTCAGGGTTTTCACATCATGCAGAGTCCCAGCGAAGTCCCGACAGTATCTCTTTTATTTATTCTCTGGAGCTGGAGATGGAACCCAGGGCCTTGTGCATTCTAGGCAAACGCTCTACCACTGAGCCCTAACCTCAGAGCCACTAAACTGACTCTTACTGGACACGTGACACTGGCCGTTAAAAGCTCAGTTGGGGACCGCTGAAATGGTTGAGTGGGTGAAGGCGCTTGCCACTAAGACTGGTGATGTACATTCCCATGCATGATCTCTCGCCCACTTCAGACAAACTCCTCCCCTTCAAGAAATGCTCTGTTCCCTGCCATGGGATAAACGTTCTTTCCCCTGACAACTGGAACGTAGCCTGGACTTTTGAGTGACTGTTATCACACTGTGAGAGTGATCTGGGTTTGATTTCAATCCACCATCACTCCCCATTCTCCCACAAGTCTATGAGCCTGGCTTTGGCCAGAGTGTGTCAAATGAAAGGAAGAATGAGGTCTTTGGCTATAGCAGGTATTAGGAATGCCTGACACTTAGCAGGTGCTCAATAAATGGAATAATCAGTAACTGGACACCCATTTATTTCTGGGATGCTGTCTTGTAGACATAGACACTCACTTGTTCAGTGTAATCGAAGGAGAGCCTAGCAGTGTCTAGCTAGACTCCACACACCACACACCACACACACACACACACATCACATATACACATATGCTACATATACACACACACCACACATACATCACATATATACACACACACCACATATATACACACACCACATACATACACTCACACATACCACATACACAAACACACCACACACACACCACATATATACACACACCACATACACACATACCACATAGACACACACCACATATACACACACCACATACATACACTCACACATACCACATATACACACACCACACACACATATACACACACACCCCACACACATACCACATGCACACACACCACACACATACACCACATACACAAACACACCACACATACCACATATATACACATACCACATGCACACACACACACATAAATTGTATATGCATGTATACATGTCATTACTGACTATGTAATTTCCCTGATGAAGACTGGATTTTGTTTGTGTTTCTGTTTGTTTTTGACCAAGATTTCTAATTCAAGTTGACCTAGAATTCCTTGTCTAGCAAAGGATGGCCTTGAATTCTAGCTCCTCGTGCCTGGGGTTACAGGTGAGAGCCACTACTACAGTTTATTTCAGTGCTGGAGGTCAAATCAAGGCCTCATGTATTGTAGACAAGCATTCTACCAACTGAGCTGTGCCCCAGTCCCAGGCTGAGCTTTGCTTGAGCTAGGGTAGGAATCCCTGACGCATGCCAGTCTGGGTTTCAAGCCCTTTCCTAAGCAAAGGCAACCTTGGTGATTTTATTCTCAAAACATGTTGGGATCAATATTATTATCATATATGACTATCAAAAAGGGAGACTGAGGCAGAGGGCAATGGAGGAAAGTATCCTGCCACAGCTATAGGCTGGTGAGTTGGGGCAGGGGAGTTGAAATGGAGGCAAGGGCTTCCATCTCTGCAACCACCACTGGGCCCTGTTGCCTGCATCTTTTGGTGATGGACAGAGAGGCTGATTTTTGGTCATTCTGACAGTGCACAGCCTGGCAAGATATCCTTGAGTATGTGTGACTGTAGCGTTGTCTGCAGCTGATGCCCCTGAATGTGAGTAACTGTAGCATGCATGATCGTCCCAGCCGAACCCTGAGTCTGTGTGGCTGTAACAAATGTGATGGTCTGCAGCTGATGCCCCTGCGCATGTGCGGTATGTGTGATTGACTTTGAGCAAGAGCAGCTGAACCTGAACTTCTGCAGAGCTGCTCAGAGCCTAGGAGACTGGAAACTCCTCAGAAGCCCAGAAGTGTGGTCAAGCACCCTGCTTCCTGGCTTCTAAGAGCATTTACCAGAGTACTGGTCTTCAACACTCACTGAAACAAACTGCAGAAGACAGCTTTGTCTCTGTGCCTGCTGGTGTGCAGAGGAACAGAGGCAGTGGGAGGGGTGTGAGCCGAGGAGTCCCCCCCCCTCCCAGGAGCTTCTCTGCAAAGTCTATGTCTGCGGTCTCCCTGTGGTACACTGGCAGGGGCAGGAGGATCATTGCTGCCACAGCTCCTGTTTCTACTCCTGCAGGGCTAGAAGACAGAACAGACCCTCAGTGACATGAAGTGGCCCCCTAGGTGAGACCGGAGTACAGAACATTCTAGAGTCCAGGCCTCTGCTTGGCAGCGGTATCTCTTTCCAGTAAAGCGCTCTGGGCAGGACTTCACAGAAACGTTCAGATAAGCTTTGCACCTTCTTGGTCTGAGCTGTATCTCAGAGTGGATGTGTCAGCTCTTATTCTCGGTAAAGTGATTTCTGCTAGAACACGTTTCACAACTGTAGATTTCACGTCCTTGAGAGGCAGGCGGCTAGCTCTGCCCCAGTTGTGAACTGCTGCCGCAAGGCTTGCTCCATCAACAACAATGTTTTGCAACGGATGCCATCAGCTGTTTCCAAAGTCCCGACCATTTTAATGGAGCCCCTGAGCCCTCCGTTCCCCGGGGTCTGTCCCCCTTCCTCCTGTACCGTCACCCACATCTGCCGTTTACTCTGAATGAGAGCAGAGAAACGCTCAGTGACAGACATGTGCGCCATGTGCGGCTCAATGTGAAGACATGCTTCTGGTTTTTTTTTTTTTTTGCTTGCAATACTACGCTTACAACACTTCCCTGAGTCATTTGGAACGTGTTTGAAATGCGTTCGAACCCTCAGCTGCTCTCCTCTGGGGAAAACAATGTAGAGACCTTCCTTCCATAGCTCGAAAGGAGCGATTTCGCCTTCTGGCTTCCCAGGCTTTAAAGCCGTCCCTTCTCTGGGGACTGATATTTGATCCTCTTCTATTACTCAGTTTCCTCCCCGAAAACAAAACCGCCAAACCAGTTTTCGGAGAATTAGGCCAGGCATATTTTGTGTATGTCGGGATGATGGAATCACACAGCAGGAGTCTGGCAGGGGTGGGGGGAGATGGGTGGGAGGAGGTGGGGAGAGGCTGGGGACAGCAGGGATCTTTCAGCTTCATACTCAGGCATGAAAGGAGTTGCTGCTTGGTGGGATAAGGGAATCCAAAAGTCAAAGCGGAAATGCTATCTGAGGGCACTTGCTGGAGGGTAGCACCACCAGCCCTCACTGTAAAGCAGTAACTGAAAACAAACAATCGAGGACAACCTCCTGGTCTAAGAACTGTGTGAACTTCCGCCTTGCAAAGCCTAATTCGAAGATACAAGAGGGGGCTGGAGAGGTGGCTCACTATTAAGAGCATTGACTGTTCTTCCAGACGACCCAGGTTCAGTTAGCAGATGCTCACGGCAGCTCACAATCATCTCCAGCTCCAGGGGATTGGGTGCCCTCTTATGGCTTCTGCAGGCACCAGACACACGTGTGGGACACGGACACACACATAGGCGAGGCGGTCAGATGCACAAAATAAAAATAAACGCATCTTTCAAAACTTAAAAATGAGTAGAAGGTACTAGAGGGTACAGTGGTGGGTGGTGAGCTTTCACATTGGCTGTGGCCACCAAATGAGGGCTGTAGTCATCAAAGGGTACATAGCAAATGAAACTTTTCCACAAAGGACCTCGGAAATCTAGTACACAAAGCAGAGACATGGAGCTGCAGACCTGGTTTGTCACTGACCTGTCAGTCAGCCCTGTGACCGTCATATCCATAGGGCTTCATTTTCCATCTCTAGGCTCCAGCCAGATAAGCCCTAGACCAATTCATTCATTCATTCATTCATTCACTAAGTTTTAAACAGAGTTTCACATAGCCCAGGCTGGACTGGAGATGACATTATAGCTGAAAACAACTTTGAATTTCTGTTCTTGCTGCCTGTACCTCCTAAGTGCTGGGATTCCAGGCATGCACCACCATGTCTGTTTTACAGGGCGCTGGGAACTGAACCCAGGGCTTTGTGCACGATAGGCAAGCACCTTACCAGCTGAGCTACAACCTGGCCCAATGTTTTATTTGTCTTTAAATGTATTACATCAATTCATTGATTTATTTATGGTGTGTGTGTCTACTCAAATCCATGCCACAGCGCATGGAGGTCACCGGACAGTGTTAATGGCTCTGCTCTCCCCTTCCTCCTTTTGAATCCTGGAGCCCAAACTCAGGTGTCAGGCTTGGTGACAAGTGCCCGTATCCACTAAGTCATCTCACCAGCTTCACTGCAAAATAAAATTAATTCCTTGCCAACATTGAAAAGCAGGATACCACACACACACCACACACACACACACACACACACACACACACCACACACACACACACCACATACACACACACACACCACACACACACACACACACACACACACATACAAAGGTACTTTTAATATCAACTTTTGAAAAATTGGAGCCATGACCCCTGCTCTGGTACTGTGGCAATGAAGGTATTTTTCTCTCTTGTGTCACAGGCCACTGGCAACTCATCTCCTGGACCCCCATAAAGCACGTGGCTGCAACTAACCAGGCCTAGAGAGGTCCAGGGCAAAAACTTCTGGACACTGGACTAAAGTTTTCTAACTGGAGTTAGGCCTGGGTTCAATGCCCAGCACCACGACGAAGGGGAAGCCTTCTGGATGCCCAGATCTGAGCCGTCTGGCCTTTCCAACTGGACATGCCCTGAAGCTCTCCTCAGAAAGTCACATTCTCACTTTCTCAGCTTACCGCTTACGTTTTCCGATTGGAGAACACAGCAGTGTATGAAAACGAAGCCATTGATGATCGTTTTTCGCCGGTCCAGGTCACCTCTCCGTGGCTTCTGCATCCATACAACCATAATTCCAGCACTAAGGGAAACCAGCTGCTTGGAGTAAGGATGTTTTGAGTTTCCGCCGATAAGGCACTTGCTTAGCGTGCAGAGCAGTACGCCCAGGGTTCCCAGCACTTCCAAAAAAGCCTCAGCTTTGGACTTCACACTTGCATCAGGTCCCTCTCTCCTCTCTCTCCTCAGCCTGTTCTGAAATCAGCATACTGGCGGCTTGGGGAAAGACCCCCCGCCCCAGGGTCATGCTTCAATTTTCTTCCAGTTCCATTAGTTGCAAGCACTTGCCCACTAGGTGGACCCTCCAGGGTGAAACCCTGGACACACTAACACCCAGTCCCGGCGACAGAGCCTCTGCCGCCTCATCGAGCTGCTTCTTAAGCACCAGGGGGCGCTAGAGAGTTATTTTCCAAGTTCGCATCAGCTGCATCTTTTACACTTCCTCTGATTTCCAAGTTAGATGACAATGACGGAAGCACAAACGAGGTGGAGGCGTAGTGTAAACTGCCCTGGGGAATGAAGACAGGCATCAGATTTCAAAATTTAGTCTAAGGAACAGCTTCGGGGGTCAGAGTGTCCGTTCCTCCGCTGTCAGCCTCCGGTGAGTCAGGCAAGTTCAATTGACTTTTTGTGAAAATGTTACTACCTACTTCGGGATCCTATGAAACCAGTAGATTCGAGAAAAGTGGAATCGATTAACTAAATCAAAATTTGTTTATACCAAGGCAGTCAGCTCTTCAAAATAAACGCGTAGAAAGGCGGTTTGTTTCCTGAACCGGTCAGCACCTGGGAAAGGTTTACCATATCGCCTATCTGTGTTGGGGCGCGCGGGGCAGGGGGGGGGGGGGACTAATTGGTTAAGGGGTATTTTACCAGATAGACCCCATCATTTATTGCCCTGTGAAGGCGTCCAGAAGTCCAATTGGTGAAAGGTAATTAAACTAGCACTATGTCTGCCTCCGAGATTATCTTTGTAATGTGTGTCTGGGGTGGGTGGAAAGAGACCCACTTAGTGAGATGTTCTGGGTGGGAGACTCGCACTTCGCTTTTTACTCTGGGGTTTGCTTTCTTTAAAAAAAAAAAAAGGCAAGAGAGGAAAAAAAGAAGAGTGAGGGAGTCATTCGAGCCCAGCTCCCACAGTCCGAGCAGAGCAGGAGACCGCTCAAGGACCTCGCCACCTGCCACATTCCGTATTTGGGCAAGCGCGTGCGTCACTGTCAGGAATATGGCTCCCTTTGCCAAGGCCGGCACTAATCTTACGTGTCTGTAAACGCGGGGTGTGTATGCCACGTTCCTTTACAATAGCCAACCTGGTGACTGACTTAAGAACATGCCGCCAGATGCCCTGTCTCCCATTTCCTTATGTCTTTTGTACAGCCCGGGGATTAGGGGGAGGGGGAACTGGCGTGTTCACTGGGGCACTGAGAGGACTGGAGAGCTACCAGGTCAAGATCCTTCAGTGGAGTGCTCTCTATGGCTCGCTCAAGCCCGGGCACCGAAGACCGGTGGGCGTCCAAGTCGGGCGCACCCGGGCCGCGGACCCTCAGGTCCTCGGAGGCAGCCGCCCCCTCTCCACGTGCTTGGGGACTCAGACCGGCTGCGTCCAGCCTGGTTTCCCAGTCGTGTTACGCAACTACTTCGCAGGGGTCGTCTTCGCCCTAATTGTGCCAGGGGCGGTGTTTGTGTACGGAGCTCTCCCGGCAGCAGGGCAACAGATAGGAGAGGAGCGGGACATTTCGGTGGCAGCTCATCCCGGCCGCCGCGCCCCCTTCCCGGTCTCAGGGGGACCGTGGGCAGAAGGAGGCCAAGGTCTCCGCCACGCCCGGGTCGCCGCAGCCCTCGCCTGGGGTTCTGCTGGCAACAGGTAGCCCAGCCCGCTGTGGCTCTCGGGGAAACAAAAAGGTGAACCGAGCGAGCGCAGTGGCCACGGAGGGCGCGGCCGGCAAAGGGCAAAGGGGTCTCGGGGTCCTCCAAGGCGCGTCCCGGTGACTCCGTGGTGCGTCCCGTTGCGCAACGCAGCGCTCAGCGTGGGTCCCCGCGGACAGCGGAGAACAGCTGCGACCGCGGCCAGAGAAGGACGCGGACTGGCGGTGGCGCCGCGGCGGAGGGGACCGGGCGGGCAGGGGCGGGGCGGCGGGGAGCCCGCCCCTGTCGGCGCGGCCAGTGGCTGCGGGCCGGGGGCGGGCGCGGGCGCGGCGATTGGGGCGGCGGCCGCCCGTCACGGCGGGGCTGGCGGGCGGCGACGTAGCGCGGCGCTCGGAACTGACCTACTAACACACATCTCTCGGCGCGGCCACGGCGCCCGCGGACCCGGCGCGCCCGCCAGTCTCCCGCGCCGCGCCCTCGCCACCGCCCGCTGAGGGCCCGGCGGAACCCGGATCGCGCTCCGGCGCAGCCAGCCAGGTCCCGGACGCCCTTTCTTCCCCTCACCGGCCAGGGAGCAGAACCTCGGTAAGCGCTCCGCCCACCGGCGGCCCGGGGGGGCCGGCTCCGTTCCGCGCCCGCTCTCGGAGCGCGCGGCCGGCGGGCGTGGGGTGCGGGACGCGGGCCGGCGCGGCGCAGGGATGGCGGGAGGCGGCGTGTGTGCGCGGGGCATGCATTACATAAACTTTTGCTGCTTTGGCAGGAGGGGGACTCGCCACCTTAAGGTAGCTGCTTTGATTGCAGCGCCCTGGCGCCGGCACGTAGCCCTGGCTGCCGCGCGCTCCCTCCCCCTCCCCGCTATTGCATAATGTCTCCGGATTTCAGGAAAATTGATGTTTCGGTGGAGAAGAGCGCGCCGGGGAGGCGGAGCGGAGGCCGATTCCCCTGGCAGCCAGACGACGTGCCCTGCTCTCCGGGGTCTCTCCGTGCTGGTCCCCTCTCTGGGCCGGCAAGGGGGAGGGTTGAGTCACAGGGAACCGTCTTGATTTGCTTAGAAGGAGGGTTGGGAGTGAGAACGGTGACGGCATTCGGAGATGCCTGCGCGGCGGCGTTTGTTTGTGTCAAGCGCTGTGTCTGCACCGACGTTTTCCACCCCATTTGTCGTCAGCGTGTTTTACGAGCCCTGGGGAAGGTGGAGGGATGTGTCCTTTCTTACATTGCATAATGGGCCCGTGGTGAAACGTGGGCGCCGAGGACGAGCTGATGTGGGGATATGCGCGTATGTGTGCAGTGATTTGGTCATTTTAGCGCAGCATTGGGTATTAGATCCTTGTTGGTACCTCTGTATCGTCCCAAATAAGCATGTTTTTTTTAAAACGAGCCCACGGAATTCATTATTAAGAAAGGAGAATTCCTAGTGTGGGATACGGAGCGCGCGGGGAAGCAGGGCTCCTTAAATGTTCGAGGTGTTATTTTTAAGACCCGGACGAGCCATTGTGACGTTCGTCTCTCCACTTTCCCAACTGGAATACGTTCCGTTCCATCAGCTTTTTTTCTCACCTTATCGTCATTGGTGTGTGTGTGTGTTTTTCAGACACCACAAGACAGATCATTAATAGATTCCTGGAAATGTTAGGTTATGTAACTGCCGAATTTGCTGGCTGTTGAGCATAGAAAGAGAGCTAATTACGTGATTTTATAATCTTGCCACAAAGAAAGTAGGGCAATCTCAGCGTTTAAGAATGTCACTATCAACAGGGGTTTTGTTGGTTCTTTTTAAGGATATTTTAAGCTGGAAAGTGACAACCGACTAAGCTTTGACTTAGCCCATGCTTGCCAAATGTGTGTCTTTTGCCCTAAATGAAATGTACGTCTTTCTAAATTTAGCCCTATCACATTTTAACAATCGTGGCCTCGGTGCTATTTCTGGTGTCTCCAGGGCTGTGTGCAAATACAAGCTCAAGGCCATTTGCTGTAGTTTTAACTCCAGCCTTCCAAGACCTCTGATAAGACTGTATTTTTAGGAAGGCATTTCGCAGCGCCCAGTGACTGCCGCTGAACGCGGGGCCCCATTTATCATTTTAAAGGACACTTTGGAGGAACTGCTGTGCTCAGAGGCCAGCAGGGAATGGCCAAGAGTCATCTTCTCTCTGGCTTTGGTAAATAACAACGGCTAATGAGGTCAGAAGTATTTATTTCACATCGTAATACCCCCACCCCCAGATCAGATATGAGTTATGGGAAGCATATATAGGTTAGTAGATTGTATTTTTGCCTGCGTAACCTAGTTTTATTCATTGGGGACAGATGAATATGTTAAGTATCTGGATATTAAATTTCTTCCCGGTCTCTTACTTAGTGTAATGATGTGTGAATATACGTATTTAATAGTGTCTGTGAGGTATATTTTTCTTAGCGTAACATTAACATAATTGAACTACAGTATTATTTTAGGGGGTGGACACATTGTAGATATTGACCCTTGGAACATATTATTACCCTTATTTCAGCCGTTTTCCAAGATGCTGCAGTTGCGCTAGGTCCCCCGACCCACTTTGCGGGCTGGGGTGGGAGACCCAGGCCTGTGGGGGTGGGGGGTGGCTTTGTAGCGCCGCCTTCCATCAAGCGTCCTAGCTCCCCTCGCTCCCAACCCAGGGACGGGGCACGCTCCTTGCCGTGGCAGGCGGGGACCTCGGCCCAACACGCGCCCCTGGGCAGCGACTGGACGCGCCTCGCGGTGGCCCGCGCGCCTCCCCGCCCCCTCCCCGCATTCCTTTGTTCTGGCGCGGGGGTCCTCGCGGCGCCGAGGCCCCGCTGCGCCGCCCACCCGGCGGGAGGCGGGCCCGGGGAGCGGCGCGGCGTGGGGGCGCGGCCGCGGAGCGGGGCGGAGGCTCGCGGGGCGCCGTGCGCTTCGCAGCGCTCGCCCGGAGCCCGGAGGCCTGAGGCGGAGAGCGGGCGTGCCTCCTGGGCGCAGGCTCCAGTGCAGATGGGCCTCGGGACAGCGCAACCCTGGGCGGCATAGCCAGGGAACAGACTCCACTCCTCAGCACCGCTAGCCGCGCGACCCCCACAGACACCTTTGTTCCTGGAGTCTTCGTAATTCCCCATCCAAGCTCCTCTCCATTCTTGGAGTGAAAAAGCAAGACCTCTAAATGGCTATAGCAATGGGCGAGGGCTGTCTTGATCATGATGGAACGTGATCGGTTGAGCCCACATTTTTATTATTTCTTGAATCTAAAGTCTATATGATCAAAGGCCCTAGGTCATGTATATGGTCAGGTGTCCCTAACTCTAAATCACCCACATCGATGTAGCTGCCCCTCTGTAAAAGTACCTCCCTGCGCTTTCATCCCAGCTGCTGGTTTCCCTGGGTGGGCTCCTGATGTCACTCCCGTGAACCATCCAGGTGTAGGAGGGTGATCAGCTCAGGCTGCTCTCTGTGGAATTCAAGTTCAGAGGATGCTATTGCACATTCTAGGGACCCTCTTTCAACTGGAGAAAGCTTTAGGGGGTACAGAAGGCCCGTCGGAGGTGCTGCCCAGGCCTCTGGCCCCGGGTATGCATACGATGACCCTCACTGGCCTCTAGGGAATCTTGAAGGAGAAACCCTTGGAGCTCGACAGTTAGAAGGAGCTCAATAAATGTTTCAGGATGGTTGGGTCTGGGCTCACTTTCCTTTACTGAACCCGCATCTCACAGGAAGGCCGGGTTGGTATTGGATCTGTGAAGATCCATCCTTTTTTTGTCGCTGAATACTCCTGACTTGTATGTTGTTAACATCTCTTCCAAGGGGATCCTTGACGGCATCAAAGCCCTTCAGCGTCCCAAAGAAGTGGGTTAATGTCTTAGGGAAATCGTCTGAAGGAAGAGAGATGAGTCCCCACAGCAAAAGTGGGTTGAACTTTTCCAGATCCCAGGAACTCTCTGTGACTGTGTTCTCAGGGTTGGCCGATGCTTGCCTCAGAACATCTGGTCTGAGGTCAGTAACGGCTGTTCTCACATGCACGTGTATACGTTCGCCACCGTGGAGGCTACATGTAGCTGTGTGGTTGACAACTAACACCAGGCCCTGTTACACTGTTGCTTCTTCATCTTGTTGAAGTAACTGAGTATGAGGTACCCCGGGGCAGTCTAGACTAGTGCCTTGCAGAAAGGACTGGAACCTGGAGTCATCACAGCCTTGATGATCACTCCTCAGAAATGAGAAGGCTGGTTACTAAACTAGTCAGGTGAAGGACCCTCTCAGCCCCCCCTTTACAAAACAAAGCAGCACTTAGAGGAGCTGGTTAGCAACCCAGGCCAGGACTCACGAAGATGAGAGTTCTGTCAGCCATGTCCACTCTCCTCCGTCATCCTGCCTGTCCCTTCAATGAGAATGAACACAAGCTCCCTGTACTTTGGGAAACAGTTTCCTTTTCTGTGTTAAGGGCTTATCTTGGCAATTATAACATCACCATGATGCAACAGCCTGCAAATTAAAGCCCTTTGTGAAAGGCTGTGTGCTGGTTGAGCAAGGCCCCTGACTCACTGCCGCCAGTGGAGTTTTCTCGCTGACCTTGCCGTGGTCATCAGTGGGTTCTGAGATGCAGGTCTAATTGAAGCGTGGGATGGAAAGGCGCGGTCAGAGTGCTCGGCGTTATTTTTACCCAACTTAAAAATCACACATGCCTCATTATTTCCATTGTAACCCAGATGGCATCGGTGCTGTTAAAAGTTGTTTATTTTTAATTTGTATTGAGGAATGAGAGCACGCTTGGGATTCAAGTCAAACATAACAAACAATGTAATTGAGATTTCCTATAATGCTCACTTCTTGTTTTTGCCAGGTATGCCTGCATTTCACAGGGTTAGCACATTGTTTGATATCCTGTTATTTTTCTAAATTTTATTTGAGTTGATTTTTATCCAGATCAGACTCACAGTGAATGTCGAAAGATACTGACCTTTGATCACAATTACATAAGAGCTTTTTTCAGTTTCAGAATGAGCCTTCATTGCCACCACCCCCACTTACCTCTCACATTTCTTTGCAACTAATTTTCCTGTAGTTACGGGGCGGGGGGGGTTGTTCCTCGTATGGCTTTAATTAGAGTTTAAGCTTGCTTTTTAAGTTTAGTGGGGATTTACTAGATGCCATTCGTTAATAATCCAGGCTTTGAGGACATGGTTTCACCGGAGTTTGGGTGTTTATAAGCCTTTCAAATATCAGAACGCAGTGTATTTTATTAACTTTCTAGGGATCTTAAATGCAATTAAGTAGCCTTCAAATAAACCTTCCACTCTAGTCACAAGGCACACGGCACAATAAATGGCACTTACAGTCGTTTTCTGATTAAGGAAGGAAACAAGAACGTTAAAAGCCAGGCTAGGGAGGTTGGGAATATTCCAGAGTTCTTTCTGCCATGCGCTGTCCCCAGCATGCATCTTTTTTTGTAAACGATGGTTTTTGCTGTTGGGATTTAGACAGGTTGACTGTGATGTTGGTGTCCCTAAGACTTAGGGGAGACTGGAGTTGTAACTCAGTTGGCAGTGTTGTCTGTGCGTTTCCAATGCCCTGGGTCCTCTCTTCAGTGCCCCTAACCCAATGTCATGGTGTGCATCTATAGTTCCACACTTATTCGGCGGAGGCAGGAGGATCAGAAGCCTGTGGTCATAGCAAGACTCCAGGAGAGTTACTAAATTATCTTTTCAAAAGTGTCACGAGTTGGAGAGATGGCTCAATGGTTAAGAGTCCTTGTTACGCTTTCAGAGGACCTGGATTTGGTTCTGAGGCCTGGCATGAGGCAGCTCACAACTTACCATAATTCCAGCTTCAGGGCATCCAGAACTCTTCTGACCTTCACAGGCACTGGCCTTAAGTGGCAGGCACTCACACAGTTATATTTACAAGTAAATAAAAACAGCAAATTCCTTTTCAAACTTTTTTCACAGGCAGTAATGGTTCTTATTTTGAAGCTTCTCTATTAGGTTAAAAAAACACATTTCTCTATACACCCACACACAGCATTCTCTCTCTCTCTCTGTGTCTCTGTGTCTCTGTCTCTCTCTCTCTCTCTCTCTCTCTCTCTCTCTGTCTCTCTCTCTCTCTCCCTCCCCTTCCCTCCTCTCCTCTCCTCTTCTCAGGCTCCATTTTTTTCAAGCTGTGAAGTTGTTTTAATGGGTAGCCCCATGTGCCCTGCTTGTATCCATCTTTAGACTTACTGCATTATGTTATAAGCACTTGCTTCTGTGGAAACTGTCAGTTGCACTAGTTCATATTTCAGTCAGCAAAAGTGTCCGGGTCCATTAATAAAATGTGGGCTTGTCATCTGATTTATTATGTTTAAATTTAATTTTCAAGTAATCCCTTGTTGTTGAACTTGGAATCTTTTCTTTTCCTCTAAGCTGGGTCAGGTCTTGATGCATTTATTTACAGATGCATCCAAACAGAAAAAGTGGGTCAGTTTGTTGCCAGGATAGGGCTAATCTGGCAGGGTAAGAAGTGGCTCATGTGTATGTGCCCCACATGTGCACCAAGCACGTGTTTCTCCTGGCCCTGGGTGTACTTTGGACTGCTAAGTGGCTGCAGGCCCCGAGCTGGGCACTCAGGAACTAGAGTGTTTTGTTCTTAACATAAAACATGAGGGGATTAAAATGCTTCTGCACAAACCCATTGACCTGAATGCAGTCTCCAGATCCAGAAGGAGAGAACCAACTTTGGAGAGTTGACCTTTGATGCGCCCCCCCCCCGTGCCCACACAATAATAGTAAATAAAAGTAAAAGGCCTTTTCTCTAAGCTCACCTCTAAGGAGGTGATGAAGGGATCAATTTGCTTTCCAGAAATTTCACAGGCAGAGGCTGGAGAGAAGGCTCAGTGTCCAGATCTCTTGCTGGACTTGCCATTCAGTTCCCAGCACCACATCGGCAACTCCCGGCCAGCCTCGTCTTCGTTGATTTTGGTATCTGAACAAGGAAGATGCTGGGTGCTTGGTGCTTGTTCATTTCTGTTTCGGGAAAGTCTGACCTTTGAGAGGTCAGAGGTTGGGCCGCACATGCGTCTCTGTTATAATCACAGGGAAACCCCTGCAGGGTAAACCATCTAGAATTTATGTTGTCGATTGGATTCTTTTTGCGGACTTTTCTTAGGTCAGGTCTTATTTTAATTGCTCGGAGTATTTAGGTCATCTGACTTAAATAAACTGCAAGGATCTGCGCTTATGAAATACAGCTCCTGCCTGTAGCAGGTTATAAAAAAGAGTGCAGTGGCAGTGACGGTGTCTTCGCAGTGGGCGTGGGAAAGTATGTCAGCTGGCATGACGCGATGCCTGCTCTTAAATTTCTCTTTTTTATTTGTGTCTTTAAGCAGTCATATTAGCTAATGGCTGTAATGGAGTTAATGGCACTAACAGAGGTAACATCATAGAATTGGCATTTCATGTCAGTTATCCACCAAAAAAGAAACACAAATGGTGACTAAGGTACCCCAGCAGTCGGTGTTGATTTCAAACAGTGACACATGGGTGAAGTCATGGTTGGATTAGTCATAAAGAGAGGTACTGGGATCCAAAGCAGTCATCATGAATGCTGATGGTTTTAGAAGGTGGCCTGGGCTGTGCTGAGGCAATGGTTAAGGGTAAAGTCCCTGCCATTGAATGTGAGGGCCTGAACTGGAATTCTCGGGACCTGTGGGGCAATAGAGCAGGCCTGCAGCCCCAGTGCTGGGGAGACAAGAGAGCAGAGACAGGCAGATCATGGGAGTTTGCTAGGTAGCCCCTCTGTAGAAACAAGAATCTCCAGGTCCACCAAGAGACTCTGCTACAAAAAAAAAAAAAAAAGAAAGAAAGAAAGAAAGAAAGAAAAAAGGAGATGGGTAATAAAGGTGATAGACATCCCAGAGTTAGCCTCTAGCCTTACACACACACACACACACACACACACACACAACACACACACACAACACACACACACACTTCATGTATATTATAATAAAAACAAAAAGATGCTGTCAGCTGCGTTTGCCTGCATGCATTGTTGAGGACAGTAGACTCCCTAGTCATCCTTGCTTCTAACTGCAGTGTGATCTCCTGCCAGTTGCTCATCCTTTCTGTCCTTTGGCTGCTTGCTGTGTGTGCTGGCCAGTTTTGTGTCAACTTAACACAAGCTAGAGCCACTGGATGGAGCCTCAATTATGAAGATGCCTCCATAGGACTGGACTTTAGGCAAGCCTGTAGGGTATTCTCTTAAGCAGTGATTAATGGGTGAGGGCCCAGTCTGATGTAGGTGGTGCCACCCCAGGCAGGTGGCCCTGGGTTCTATAAGAAAGCAGGCTGAGCAAGCCATGAGGAGCAAGGCAGTAAGCAGCGTCCCTCCATGGCCTCTGCATCAGCTCCTGCCCCCAGGTTCCTGCCCTGCTTGAGTTCCTGTCCTGATTTCCTTTGATGATTAACTGTGATGTGGAAGTGTAAGCCAAACAAGCCCTCTCCTCTCCAAGTTGCTTTGGTCATAGTGTTTCATCATAGCGATAGAAACTTTAACTGAAACACTCTACAAAGTCTTTGGAGCAGAGAAAGTGCTCACCCCTGTTGAAATAGATGATGCACTTTTGATTTTGTTCAAAAGGTGGTAATGGGCTGGAGAGATGGCTCAGCAGTTAAAAGCACTTGTTGCTCTTACAGAGGACCTGGGTTCAGTTTCCAGCTCTCACTCATGACCATCTGGGAGTTCAGTTCAGGGAATCCAATGCCCTCTGACCTCCAAAGATACCAGGCAGGCAAAACATTTATGCAAATATAATCTTTTTAAAAAAAATAATAGGGGAGGTGAAGAAACTGCTCAGTGGTTGAGAGCACTGGCTGCTCTTGCAGAGGTCCTGAGCTCAATTCCCATCAATCATATGGTGGCTCACAACCATCTATAATGGGATCTGATACCCTCTTCTGGTGTGCAAGCATATATGCAGATAGAGCACTCCTACACATAAAATAAGTAAATCTGTAAGCCTGGTGGTGGTGGTGGCGCACGCCTTTAACCCCAGCACTTGGGAGCAGAGGCAGGAGGAGCCTGTGAGTTTGAGGTCAACATTGTCTGTCTACATAGTGAGTTCCAGGACAGCTAAAGTTACACAAAGAAACCCTGTCTTGGAAAACAACAAAAAAGATAAGGGCTAGAGAGATAACTCATCTCTTAAGAGTGTGTATTGCTCTTGCAGGGGACCAGAGTTTGGTTCCCAGCACACATGGTGGGCGGCTTACAAACTCTTGTGGTTTCAGTTCCAGGGGTACCTGAAATCTCTGGCCTTTGGGGGCACTGGCAGGCACGTGCACACAGAAACACACACAAACAAATTCTCTTAAAGATAGAATAATGAAAGTGATAACTAGGAGGGTTGGAACAAGTGTAGTGACACCAAGAGGCTGATTATAAATTCAAGGCCAATAGCTGCATATCTTTTTCACTATTTCAACATGGCTGGGACTCGGGAGATTAAAATCTGACTGTGAAGCAGCTCAGGCTGATTGAACGTAGCTCTGAGCAGTCCTTCTTGATGCAGCCAACTTGTGGGGTGAGCCTCAGATCCGTGGTGCCTCCTGTCCCTAGAGGAGCTTTATAGCCAGTGTGTGAGCCTCCACACTAAGAGAGATGAAGGGGGGCTCTGTGTGCCTGGGACTGAAAGGTGGGATGTGGGGAGGATCTGTGAGGGGCCAGAGCCAGGGTCCAGGCTGGCTTGGGGTCTCAGGTTGGTCATCACGTGAGCAGCGGGTCACTAGGCATTCCACTCGCCTGTGTGCGCTTTTGTCTTCTCCTCTGAAGATGCTGAAAGGGCAGGACCTGAGGCAGGTCACACCCAGTGCTTAGAACTTAGTCAGTGCTGTCAGTGACATCTGCGATGAATGGAGGCAGCGGGACCAACACCTCAAGTACATCACGATCCAAGTCCAAGCTTGTGTCAGTCCTCTTCAATTTGGCCCCCACCCCATCTGCGAAACCTGGATTCCTAAGGGCTTGGTTCCCTACTTTTACAGTCTTCTGTCTAGCTTGGTGCCCAGTGTAAAGGTGTTTCGTATATGATCACCACTGGCTCAGCTCTCTTTAGGGACTGACTGATTGCATGTGCATGTCTGCTGCAGCATGAGTGGCGTGCCCTGCAGTCTGCAGAAGGCAGTACTTCCAGACTGGAAGACAAGGCCTGTGTGGAGGTGGTAAGAGATCATATTTTTTACTAAAGGGTGAAAAGCTATCTATTGGCCTGCAGTGTCACCCTCCTTGAAGTGGTGCCCGTTAGAGTGTCATTATCACAAGCAGAAGCCTGCTGTTAACAACCCTTGGGCTTCCTTGAGTAGGGGAGCTGCTCCTGTGTGGTGGTGGCCCAATTTGATGGGTAGAGCCTTGTGTGACATCTCAGTCTTCATGAGTTTGACATTCTTGCTGCCGTGAAAAAAGACAGGCAGGCTTCTGTGAGTGAGAGAGCTGAGGCGCTGGCTTGGTTGTTAGGGTGTTTGCCACACAAGTGTGGAGACTGATCCCCAGAACCCATGTAAAGAGAAGCTGGGCATTGTGGTGTCCAGTTGACAGTTCGGGCAATGGGGAGCTAGAAACAGAGGATCCCTGTAGCTCACTGGCTAGCCAACCTAGCCTACAAGGCAAGTTCTAGGCCAGTGAGAGACTCTGTGTCAAAAAAACCAAGGTGAACAGAACCTGAGGCGTAAGAGCAGAGGTTGACCTCTGGCCTTCAGTGGCACAGGCTCACCAGTGGAGGTGCACAGAGAGTGGGGAGCACTGACATGAAGCACAGACACAACTGTCATGCGTGAGGATGAACCGCACCTTGAAGGGGCCAATAGGGAATGGTGTGTGTAGGTGTGTGCATCTTTGCTTTATAGAGTCAGCATAAGACCCAATGAGAGAGAGTCATTGGCACATAATAAGGATGTATTATCTTGTGGTAAAGTCTGGAGTAGAATGCTTACCTAGCGCTCCCCTGGGTTCCATTCTCAGTGTGTGTGTGTGTGTGTGTGTGTGTGTGTGCGCGCGCGCGCGCACACGCACACATACATACACACATTCGCACATGCAGGCACCCACTCGTGCAGTGAGACCCAATCCATATTATAAATATTTTACTCATGGGTGTAAAAAACAGTTGATATGATTCTATTTTTTTTGGTTCTTATATTTTATTTGAAACTACAAGACTGAAATCTTAACTTTCAAGAGGGTTCTTTAAAAAAAAAGTCCCTCTGAATAGTAACTCTTTTAGTCCAAAGGGCATACATAACTGAAGTCTATTAATCTGAGTTTTTAGGACTCCCCCCAAAACACTGTGGGTGTCAGTATTAAAAGGTCTGTTCAGTGAGCCTGGAGGGCCTTTGCATTTCAGATCTGCTAAGTATGGGCATTTCGCATAAGCATGACATCTTGATGGCGAGGTCAGAGGAGACTGGGGACCCCCAGACCCTCAGGGGTGGCAGGTAAACAGGTGTTAAAGAGTTTACTTAGCCATGTTATCTATTCTGAGGCAGGGACTTGGGTTCTGGATCAGGAACGCACCCTTGATGGGCTGGCTGTCATTTCTGCCTGTGATGAATCATCCTGAATACTGACTGTGGTTGGCCCTTTATCTCTGTTAAACACTGCTTTCTTCTGTGTGACCCAGAGCAGAGGAGAGGAGAGATGGATGGACGGATGGATGGATGGATGGATGGACGGACGGATGCATGGGGCTAGAAGGAGGGATTAGGTGGATCCAAGGTGGGCAGGTGGAGGGAGAGAAGGGGGGGATGGGGATGAAGGGATGGTTTACTGAGTGACAGATTTAGTGACTGGGTGAGTATGCGACTGACTGACTCATTTCCTCACTCTCCTGGACCACACAGTCCGCTGCAAAGAGGTCCTTTGCCCCCGAAGTGGAAGTGTTTGTGTATTTACGTCTTTTTCCAGCTTGCTCACTCCTTAAAGACCTGAGCCCCGCTGGAGCCCATATTCCCTGCCTGCTCAGCCCGCACACCTTACAGCTGCCAGCACACATTTGCCCAAGGGACTCACCATGTTCTCCTTTATTGCAGATAACCAATACGACCTCACCCTGCTTTAACAAGGCACCTGACAGATTTATCCTGGACTGGACAAGAGAAGGAACATTGATGGATGAGAAGCTGAAGCTTTCCAAACCCGAAAGAATACTGGGAAAGTGATCTGTTCTCCTCCAGCGGATCTGTAGGGTAAGGTCCTTTCTGATGCAGCTGAGAAAAATGCAGACCATCAAAAAGGAGCCTGCCCCCCTGGATCCTACCAGCAACTCAGACAAGGTGATGGTACTGAACTCTGCCTTAGCCGAGGTGGCGGAGGACCTTGCCTCCGGGGAAGATCTGCTCCTGAATGAAGGGGGTATGGGGAAGAACAAGTCCTCCGCATGTCGGAGGAAACGGGAATTCATTCCTGACGAGAAGAAGGATGCCATGTATTGGGAGAAAAGGAGAAAAAACAATGAAGCTGCCAAAAGGTCTCGGGAGAAGCGCCGGCTCAATGACCTGGTTTTGGAGAACAAGCTGATAGCTCTGGGAGAGGAAAACGCCACTTTAAAAGCCGAGCTGCTCTCTCTCAAGTTAAAGTTTGGTTTAATTAGTTCCACTGCGTATGCCCAGGAAATCCAGAAACTCAGTAATTCCACAGCTGTGTACTTTCAGGACTACCAGACATCCAAGGCGGCTGTGAGCTCATTTGTGGATGAGCATGAGCCCACGATGGTCGCTGGGAGCTGCATCTCGGTCATCAAACACTCTCCGCAGAGCTCTCTGTCCGATGTGTCCGAGGTGTCCTCTGTGGAGCACACCCAGGAAAGTCCTGCTCAGGGAGGCTGCCGGAGCCCCGAGAACAAGTTCCCTGCGATCAAGCAGGAGCCGGTGGAATTGGAGAGCTTTGCCAGGGAGTCCAGGGAGGAGCGGGGTGCCTATGCCACCTCCATCTACCAGAGCTACATGGGCAGTTCCTTCTCCACCTACTCCCACTCCCCACCCCTCCTGCAGGTCCATGGGTCCACCAGCAACTCCCCGAGAACCTCAGAGGCCGACGAGGGTGTCGTGGGCAAGTCTTCTGATGGAGAAGACGAGCAGCAGGTGCCCAAGGGCCCCATCCACTCTCCAGTGGAGCTGCAACGGGTGCACGCCACAGTGGTGAAGGTTCCAGAAGTGAACCCTTCTGCCTTGCCACACAAGCTCCGAATTAAAGCCAAGGCCATGCAGATCAAAGTGGAGGCTTTGGACGGCGAGTTTGAAGGCATGCAGAAACTCTCCTCACCTGCAGACGTGATAGCCAAGAGACACTTTGACCTGGAGAAGCACGGCGCCCCGGGCATGGTCCATTCCTCCCTCACCCCTTTCTCAGTGCAGGTGACGAACATTCAAGATTGGTCTCTCAAATCAGAGCACTGGCATCACAAAGAACTGAACGGCAAAACTCAGAGTAGCTTCAAAACGGGAGTGCTGGAAGTCAAAGACAGTGGCTATAAGGTTTCCGAGGCTGAGAGTTTGTATTTGAAGCAGGGGATGGCAAATTTATCTGCAGAGGTGGTCTCGCTCAAGAGATTCATAGCCACGCAACCCATCTCGGCCTCGGACTCCAGGTAAATAAATGCCTACTGACTGAGCTGGGCGTGGAGGAAGATGCTGTTGGTACCATGCCGAGCCTCCACTGGACCTCTGATGTCGTTTCACTGTAGGGTGCACATGGTGTCCGTCTGGTGTCCTTGTGCCCACACGCCGAAGACTTGATGCCCTCACCCTGCCTGGTGTGTAGTCAGATAGCCCCCCCGCAGAGGCTGTACATATCGAACGTTATTTTTGCTCTATTATAAAGTGCGTACGGCGTTGCCAGTTTCAATAAAGGGTTGGTGGCAAACACAGCACGGGCTCCATTGCAGTTGATCTGATGGAGAAAGAAAAGGCTACTGCAGTCTCCTAAGGCAGAGACTGGGGAGATGCGTGTCTCAGTGGCCTAAGGTGCTTCCCACACAGAGCCCAGGGGACCTGGCTTCCGTCCCTAGCGTGCGTGTGAAAGGTGCGGCTGCACACATGCCTGTAACTCCAGAGAGGCAGGGAGAGTTGGGGACACAACACACAGGAGGATCCCTAGGGCTCCACTTGCCAGAGAGCCTAGCCCGGGTTGGCAAGCTCCAGGCTCAGTGAGGAAAACCAAGGTGGAGAGTGATGGAGGAAGACTCCCGACCTCAACCCGTGACCCCTGGCCTGACACACACTCACCACACAAAAATTACCAGGGTACAAATGGGTATTCTACCTTTCATTTAATGTGGAGTGGTAGCTTCCCCAGAATGAGAGAAAAAACGCAAATGTTGATTTTTTTTTTTGGTTTTTCCAAGCAATGGTGTGTTTAGAAACCTTCTAACAAAAGGAATAGGAGGGCTTGAGGGTAGAGCGGGGTTGTGCAGCTCAGGGAAGAGAGAGGAGGAGGAGGGAGACGGGGAGTGCTCCTGCACTGGGCACCAGGCACCGAATTATTCCCCACTACGTAGGTTTCTTTAGGACTGAGTTGTCCCTAACTCTCTTAAGTGGAGGACTCCAAGTAGCTTTGTGTTGGCCTCTCCTTGGCCACCTCCCTTTTCAGCGAGGCACATGGAGCAGTGGCTGAGTCACTGACCCACTTTACCGGCTGGAAGACAGCTTTAAAGGAGGATAAAGACAGGATGAAGGGGGTGGGTTTTGTTATTTGTTTTTCTCACTACCCTAAAGCTTAGCAGTTCGAGAGTGTGGCCATGCGGAGGGGGAGGCCTTAATACCATTTAGATGTCATTAAAGGAATTTGAGACCCCCATCAGTTACCACACAACATCTGTATAATTCAGGGGGTATTTAATGACTTGCTATTGAACGGGCTGCAGGTAGAGTTGGTAGAGTTCAGTGGCAGAACACTTGCCTACCACGTGTCAGGCCCTGGGCTCTATCCCCATCACCTCAGGTCGCCTGGATATGTCAGTGAGAAACATGAATAATGCCTCTCCATCTGTAGGCATTAGAAATCATAACACGTGGGTCTAGAAAACACGATTCCCCAGCGGATCGGAGAAAAGACCATGCCTGGCTATTCGCCCGGAATTCTCCTCTGTTCAAGAAGCAAGTGTCACGAGACACAAGCCCCAAGTGTGCCTGCCATGTGGCGGTTGGTGTCCTGTGTCTCTCGGGTAGAGTGGGTGGGTGACAGGCAGTGCCCCAGTGGGTCAGTCCTCACCCAAGGGCTGTCTCCGAATTCATCGTCTCGAGGTGCCGAATATGAGGAACCATTGCACCCCGACTCAGCCTTGCTTTTGGCCTGTGCTGCACGGCCAGCCGTGGTGACTGGAGGCAGAGCAGGTCTGGCAGTGGGCCCCGGTTGAGTCTTTTTGACTCCCCACATCCAGCCCAGGCCTGGTGCTTGTTCTAGGCTGTGTTCTCTGCATTTTCATAGTTTATACTGTGGTGCTTTGTGTTCAAGGGACCTCCTGCCTCACGCAGACACACATACAGAGGCCACCTATCTATCCTTTAGCTGTGGACCTCCACTTCTATCCAGGTTCTTCCGGTTTTTCTTTGGCTGTCCTGGTACTCGCTGTGTAGATCAGGCTGGCCTTGAACTCAGAGATCTGCCTGCCTCTGCCTCCCCAGTGCTGGGCAGTCTTATTACAGGCTGAGTTGAGGCCTGAGATAGTTGCCCACAAACGCTGTAAAGCAAAGATGTAGGTCTAGCAGACAGAACAGAGTCAAAACACTTCAGCAGCACAGAATGGACAGGATGAGTCACCCAACACGAGCTGTAGGAGAAACAGGATGTAGAGTTTTCCTACAAGGGAAGAAGTATCCAGGCCCGGGCTTGTAGCATGGCAGTACATTTGAGTAGTAAGCTCAAATGTGCAAGGCCTGAGATTCAATTCTTAGCCCTACAAAACAAAAGTACAATAAGGAAAAAATAACTACAATAAGGAGAGGGGAATTCCTTTAAGCTTGCTGAGTCAGAGCCCTGTGAAATAACATGTTGTGTCTATGTTGACACATCCAGACAGTTGTCCCCTGTCTCTGCAAATGCACTCAGAGGGACAATAGAGAACACAGTCTATGGCCGTGCTACCCTGAACCAGCCCAGTCTCATCCAGAAAGTGAAGCAGGGTTGGGTCTGATTAGGACTTGGATGGGAAAACATTTTCTGTAGGGGCTGGAAAGATGGCTTAGCAGTTAAGCTCATTTGCTTAATTGCTCTTCTGGGGGACTCCAGTTTGGTTCTTAACACCCTCATTGGGCTGCTCATGACCATCTGTAACTCCAACTCCAAGAGATCCAACACCCTCTTCTAGTGAGCTCAGATACCCACTGCACATGGTTCATGTGTGTGCACGCGCGCACGCACACACACACGGTCATTCCTAACAAGATGTGGGCAGTGAGCATTGCAGTCATAAAGATATGAAAACATATGAAGAAAAATGTTGGTCAGGTATCCAGAAATGGGCTCAGTCTATACTCTGGGGTGACAAAAGACATCAAGAACAGGGCCAAGGGCAAAAAATAAAAGTGTTTTTTTGTTTTGAAGGGTTTTTTTGTTTTTGTTTTTGTTTGTTTGTTTTGTTTTTGGTCTCCAGGACCATGAAGAGACCACAGACCACAAGCACCTTCCCAACCTTGACTGCCACTGTTTTGAGCTGGCCTCAGGAGTACGGTCCCATAGGAGTGGCCTCCATGCCCAGCTTGTCTCCCAGATTCATTGTCAGATGTGAGCGGTCACTGGGGATGCAACCCCCCATTGTTTTATCTCCCCTCTTCTCTTCGTGTCACTTGGCCTTAGCATTTCGAGATCCTGCGTTATCTTTAAGATGACTAAGATGTCACCCCTTGAAAATAAAAGGAATCTCACCAACATGTGAAGAACCAGAGAAAAAGTACAATAAACTAAAGCACTTCTACTATGAAAATCCCTCTGTCCCCTGCTGTCCCTGCTGGGGTTGGAGAGGTAGCTTACTTGGTAAAGGACTGCCAAGCAAGCAAGAACACCTAAATTTAATCCCCAGGATCCACTTACAAAGCTGGAGGTGAGGCCAGGCATGGCGGCACATGGCTTTAATCCTACACATGAGGCAGAAGAAGGTGGAGCTCTGTTAGCTCAAGGCCAGCCTGGTCTATATAGTGAGCTCTGGGACAGCCATGGCTACACAGAAAGACTGTCTCAAGAAAGAAAAAGAAAGCCAGATATGGTGGTGTAAGCTTGTAATCTTGGAGCTTGTGAGGAGGATCTCTAGGTCTCACTGGCCAGCCAGCCTGGCCTAATAGGTGATTGCTGAAGCACATTTGACATTGGCCTCTGGCCTGCACACCCATGTTCACATACACACGATCACTGGACACTGGCCTCTGTCCTACACACACACATTCACATACATACAATGGAAGTTTACAGCTGTGCACAGCCTTGACTTTCTAAAGTTAAGGAACATGCACCTCAGAGCACCAAAAATTCTCAGGAATGTCCAAAATGCAGCTCTCTGATCTATAGACAACAGCAACTGAGTCTGTGCAGAAAGAGTAACCACTGTGCCAAGATTCTGAGAGGGTCCCTTGCAGTAGCTTTTCCAGCAGCCAGCAGTGCAGGGCCCATGATCCAAGCCCTGTGCCTGGACAAGGAGGGTGGGCAGGAGCCAACGTGGGCCACTTCAGAGGAGGAAAGGGCAGCTATGGAAGAAGGGAGAAGATAAAGGGGCTCTTTCTTGAGAAGTCGTAAGAGCGCCTAAAGGCTAAGTACAGTGATACATACCTCTAATCCCCACACTAGGGAGGCAGAGGCAGGAGGATTACAAATCCAAGGCCAGCCAGGGCTCCACAACAGGAACCTGTCAGAATTAAGAACAGCAGGAAGCTGTGATTGACATGTCTAGTTTTCTATTGTACCATAGGTGTATAATGGTTTGTTTATTAGCTTCAAGGGAGGAAACATTTGGAAATAAAAACAGCTCACTTATTTGTGAGTTCCTGTGGCTGCTTACACACATTACCTTCTGAACAATTGAGCCCTCATCCATTGATACCTTTCTGCTATACTGGCATTTTGCTGGTTTTAAAAAAGAAACTGTTTGATGTCTTGTTAGAGTTTAGGAATGTGGGTTAGGTGCTTATACACATTCAACATCATGGCTCTGTCTCCAGCAATGCATAAACAGGGCATGGCCATTCATACCTGCAATCTCATCACGCAGGAGGCAGAGGCAGGAGAATCAGAATTTCAGGGTCATTCTTGGCCACATTGGGGTTTTGATATCAGACTGAGTTAGAGATCCCTATCTCAAACTCACGCACGTGCAACACACACAGAGCTAGATTTTTTTAAAGCTGGAAGCTATTAAAATCAATTTTGAAAATTAGAAAATCCTCACAGATAGAAGTTGCTGGCAGTCCCAGGTGGCAGGGAGGGACAGGAGTCGTTGATGTTATGTAGTCACCAATGATCTGGGCTGTATCCCATCAACCACCTGGGCCATAGAATTTCAAAAGAGGACCATTTGCACTGATGGGAGGTTATGGGAGCCCCGGGATCCCAGAAAGAATAAGGAGTGGCGTAAGCCTGGATTGTGAACCACAGTCCTAGAAAAGTAAAGTAGGGTGTCATGAGAAAAACATTTGGGATACAGCTGGCCTTACTCTGTCTGTGCCCTGCAGAGGGAGCTAGTGTGGATTCTAGCAGGAAAGGCTGAATTCAGTAAGTGATGGGATAGATGAGGAAGAGCAGGTGACCGTGGGAGGTGACAGAGAGAGAGATCCCCAGGGCTGCTGGTGGGGAGCAGAACTCACCTCCACTTCAGCCAAGTGTCCCCAGCATATCCATGCCACTTCCCCCGTGTATGAAGATTAAGGTGACTTTGAATGAGAGCATGGAATCAGGAAGGATGTCTCAGAGAGTAAGGGTACAGCTGCCAGTTCTGGCAACCTGAACTCCACTCCTGGGGCCTACGTGGTGAGAGGACCTACTGTCTCCTGCAAGCTGTCCTCTGCCTGCATACGTGTGCTACTGCACAAACATGGGCGTGCGCACGCACGTGTGTATATACACACACACACAATAAATAAATGACAAAGTATAAGGGTAGAAGAAACGAAGGAGGGAAGGAGGGAGGGAGGAGGAAGGAAGGAGGAAAGAAGGAAGGAAGGAAGGAAAGAAGGAAGGAAAGAGGAAAGGAAGGAAGGAGACATGGAAGAGAGCAAGAGCCTGGAAAGAAGGGAAATGAGGTTGCTGACAATAACGTGGAGCAATACAAACAGGAAAGGGAGAAACCCCAAGACCAGTAACCCGGAAGTGAACAAACTCCTTTCATTCTGCAGCTTTGTTGGGTTTCCAGGGGCAGGAAACTCTGAGACAGGAACAGGGATGCCAGTGCTATAAAACCAGTGAGCAGCCTTGCAGATAAAAGAGGAGGCAGCTGGACGTGGGACTTGTCCTTTTTAGGGGTCAAAGAGAGCAAGGCTTGAGGACGGATGAACTAAAGAAACAGTGGGGCCGCTATTCACCCGTTGTTGGAGGACTGCTTCAGGACACTGAAAGCCAGATGTGTGACTTGAAACTGTTTCCACGACTTGGTATAAACAGGCAAAAAATGCGTGGCCATTTCCTCCTCAGTTTTTTTTTTTTAGTAGACCCTAGACTAGAGGCTTTCCTGGTGTTCTTTTTGCACCTTTGCTAGACTATATATCTGGGCCAACATTCTACGAGTGAAGCACCTCCCTCACTGTGGGGGCCCAATGGCTTCACTTAGCAAGTATAGGAGACCTGAGCTTTGATAAGTCCTAGTTAACACTAACCTGCCAGCACAGCCTATTATCACCCATAAAAGAGCCTTCATTGAATAATTGTCTTTAGCAGGTTGGTCTGTGAGGGATTGACTTAAGGATCCAACCCACTGTGGGCGGGCGGAACCATCCCCTAGGCTGACAGATGGTCTTGAGCTGTATAAGGAAGCAAGCTCATCATGAGCCTGAACCAGCCAGAGAGCAAATGAGAAAGCAATGTTCCTCCATGGTTTCTGCGTTTAAATTCCTGCCCTGACTTCCCTCAATGATAGATTACAACCTGGAATTGTAAGATGAATAAACCCTTTCCTCCTCTAAGTAGCTTTTGGTCAGAGAGTTTGTCACCATGACAGAATAAAACTAGAACACACTGTCACTGAGACTCGAGAGGAACTCTTAACTAGAGGTCTTGCGCTGCTTTTGAGGCATTTTAAAGCCACTTGTAGAAGAAGGATCCACACACTAACAGCAATAACAGCCAGGAGAGGACACTAGCAAGAAGAAGAAGGGTGTCGGGGAAGACTATACAGGTTACTGAAGCCATTAGGGTCAAAGCCCAGGGCTTGACAGCCATAACCAGGCAGGGCGATCCAGTTTCTCAACAGGACAGTAAAGAGACACGTGACAATAAAAGGCAGAGACGTCTTCTATGTGGCCACATTGGGAAGAGGAACAAATAAAGGGGTCCAGTGGAAACCCTCACTCCCTCCAGTCCAACTTTAGACCTGACATGAGATCCAGGGTGAAACAGAGGGCAAGAGGCCGTCCTGGTCAAGGTGTGTCAAATCTATCTATAATTGTCTTGACTCTAGTCTCTTTTCTACAAGGGGAGTCTCACAAGTTGTCCAAACTGTGAAATCTCTTCCTGGGAAGCAAACCCTCCTTTGGATGACAGCGACAGGGGCTTCAGCCTTTGCCTTTCCCCAGCGTGAGACTCCTGTGGAAATTTTAACTACCCGAGGTTCATTGCTCCAATCGTCTGAAAGCATAAGGAGGGGACGCCAGTGTGACTGGGATAGCTCCTCTCCAGCCTGCATGGCTCCATGCCTAGCAAGCTGCCTCAGCTCTGTGCTTGTCAACGGGGAATGAAGGGGCAGGCTGTAAGTGAAGAGCCTGAACTAGAACATGGAACAGTCAGACTGGAAGGAAGAAAGATGGGGCAGGGAATACGGGCAAGCCACAGGGCAGTGTTTCTGTCAACAGTGGATCTCAGATTTGATGATGGTCTCCTAAGTATTGTCAACAGTGGATCTCAGATTTGATGATGGTCTCCTAAGGTTATCATTTTGTGATACCTGGACCACCATGGTTTGTGTAGGTGCACGAACCCTCTGACATCTCACAATAACCTAACTGCCTAGCAACACATTTCTCAGTGCTTACATCAATAAATGGCTGGTTACTTACTACCTTTCTGGAGAGAAGCAATTGAGGCATTGCATGTCACTGAAGTGAACTATGTGGAGGCTGAGTGAGAAATAAAATTCAAGGACTGGAGAGGTAGCTCAGCGGTTTAGAGCACTTGCTGCTCTTCCAGAGGACCTGATTTCAATTCCCAGCACCCACATAGAGGCTCAACACTGCCAATATTGGAGTTCCAGTTCCAGGGGTTCCTAGGCCTCTGGATTTCTAGCCTCATAGGGTACTGTACTCACGAATGCATCCCCCCCCACATAGATAACACACATACTCATAACTAAAAATAATCAAGGTAAATCTTTTAAAAATTCAAATAAAATACAATTCAAAAACTGGGCTAGGGAGATTGCTCAATTGGGTAGTGTTTGCTGTACAAGCATGGGACCTAAATTTGGGCCCTCAGCACCTATGGAAAAGTGCATGCATGGCTGCATATGTCTGTAAGTCACATTTCAGTAACAGAGCCAAGCCGATCTTTGGAGCATCCTGGCCAGCCAGGCTAGCCAATAGGTGAAACCCTGTCTTGAAAGGTGACTAAGGAAGTGTGAGACACCAACCTTTGTTCTCCGTGTATACTCGCCCTGCCCCCACATACACACAGACTTGCAAGGAAACACAGGCCCAATTACCATTGGATGTTGACTTCCAGCCTTAAGAAATGGCCCTTACCAGGCGTGAGTTCTAGGAGTCTACAGAGGTCAAAAGAGAAGAAAAGCATGTCAGCAAGAGTGTGGGAAGTGTCTTGGAAATTCCTGGGTGGGCACCAGGCTGAACTGCCCAGTGCTTTTGGTTTCCCAGATCTTATCAGTCTCTTCGGTGTGAAGCTCTGCCCATCCAGCTGTGAGTTTCTTGTGAGCTTCCCCATCTCATGAAAAAGACCATCAGTGCTTCCCGCTGCAACTCTACCAATAGGGCTGAGGAACATTCCAGATCACCGTCCCTCATCCTGTGACAAGATGGAACTGGTCAGAAGTCACCGCTGACCCAGTGACTTCCATTTGTCTTGGAGGTTTGGCTTAAACTTCTTTTTCCTTGGCACAAGGGTACTGTTTGGCCCAGGGAAAGAATGAGAAGAGAATCGGAAGACAAGGGGGGGCATTCAGAGGGGGGGGGAGAGATGGTGATGTGTAGATAGGGAGAAAGAACAGGGAGAAGATGTAGAAGTTGGGTTGGGTGGGAGAGAAGCAGGCCATGTCCCCGGATGGGAAGAGACCAGTGCTGAGGCTGGGCGCGACCATGACAAGAAGGGCTCCTCAGAGCTCCTGGAACAGAAGCTGACGGCGAGCTCAGAGAAGGGTTTGTCTCCAGGTCCATGCTTGTCAAAACTCCTAGGCTGCCGTATAAGTAGCGTTCTTCGTTGACCAGCTCAGGGTGCTAATCCCTGTGGGCCATAGTCAGGCCCAAGAGCTGAACAGAAAAGAGCCCCAGGTTTCCTTAGTATACATGATATCTGCTTTAGCCTTTCCCAGTCATGAGCAACAGGTTAAACCCCTCAGGACTTAGGGTCATCACCCTCTGGGAGTGAAGACATTCTGGACAGATCCTAAAAGACTCCCTTTGGCTGTAAGACTATGGAATTTTCCAGGAATCATATGCTAAGAGAAGCTGAAGTCTGGTAATGGTCACTTTGTCTCCTGGGAGGAGATTTCACACAGTGCTGGCAACATGTCAGACCACCTTGTAGAGCAGCCTGGAGACACTTTGGATGGGCAGCACACCTTGGCCAGGACTCTTTGATTGTACATACCTCTTGCCCTCCACCTAAGGGTAAACCTCAAGGCGGGACTCTGAGACGGACTTACCGCACTGGGGCTTTGTTCCTCATCTTGATGTGGCCACACTGAATCAGTCTCCTCTTTCTGCCGTTTGATGTTATTTGTCCATTTCCTGGGCTTGCTGAGGCCCCATAGCCAAGCCAAGCTGTTGCCAGGACCTAAGCTCTGACCCTGAAAGTAACAGGAACAATGCCAACACCAAGTAGACAATTACTTACCCTCTCCTCGGGAAGACTGACCACCAAGCCACCTTATGGTCTGACGCTAGAGTGGGTTCTCCACGGAAGGGCAGTTAGTCTACCGCTGAAGATTCAACCAGTCACAGGTCATCATCATTTTTTCCTTGTAATGGTTAATGCTGACTGTCTACTTGACAGGATATAGAATCGCCTAGAATATGAACCTCTGGGCACGTTTGTGAGGAAGTTTGTAGGTTGAGTTGGTTGAGGTGGGAAAATGCACACTGAATGTGGGCAGCACCATCCCACAGGCTGGGGTCCTGGGATGAATAAAAAGAGTTGAGAACCCCCCTCCCCCACCCCGTTTGCTCTCGTACTATACAGCCATCTCACGCTCCTGCTGCCATATTGTTGAGAGAATTCTGGAGGCAGGGACATAAACTTTGTCAGCTCCATCTTTAAGATCCCAAAGACAAACAAAAGTTCTCCCTGGAACTGATGAGTTTATTGGGCTCTCTTACAGAGCGTGGGTAAGAGGAGCTCACTGACGGAGCATGGACAGCCCCAGTGCAGCTACAGTAGAAAGTCTTCACCCATGGCGCATAGATGGGACCTATCTCAACTTCCTGCAGCCTATGTTATGAACATCAGCACCGTCTGAGACCAATGGTTATGGGCAGTTAGGGCAGAAGCGCACACACAGCTGTGGGGAGTGGCTAGAGTCTCTTCCCCGCCCTCGCCATCGAGGTGTGTCAACAGTCAGTAGACCAGACCATGAGGGACTCTTGCCAGCGGGCACAGCTGAAATGATAAAGATGGCGGCTAGTTTGCTCGAAGGACCATGTGCTACAAACACATACCTTCCCCACCATGATGGTCTGTACCCTTAAATTGTGAGCTGAGGTAAAACCCCTCCTTCCTGGAGTTGCTGTGGTCATATTTTGTCTTACAGTGAGACAAAGCTGATGCATTCCTTAGGCAATACGGCATTCAATGTCTACTGCATCTTCATCGCACAACTGCTATAGGAAGTCTAAAAACCACTGGTGACATATAAAAGCGGCATGCAAATCCTGTGCTGTTTATATAAAGAGGTGAGCATCTATGGATTTTAATTTCCTCATGCGTCTTGGAACTGTTTCCATGGATACCAAGGAACAACTGGAAAGGTCCTCACATTGTATGTCCCCATGAAAGGAGGTCAGCATCCGCCAGATGCCTCAGCATTAACACGCATGGCTTGTGAAGGCTGGGGGACGCTGATGAAGATATTCTTAGCCGTGCACAAAGGGGAATAAATATCACCCATCAGCCTTGGCTTCTTTGATTTGGGGCTGCTTTTATGTTTCTGTGCCTTCCTGTGGCATCTAAGATCACCTCTCCCTCACCACAGAACAAAATTGAGACCACCATCTGTATAATTCAGGTGAAAGCAGGGAGTCTTTTGGGACTATATACATCAGCATGTTGGGAGAGAAATCAAGACAATTATCTGTGTTCCCCGCATCACTTGTCGTGAACGCGCAACGCGGGACTAACCCTCGGGAAGCCCACGCACAGAAAGCGCATCCTCTCCGGGAGGACGAAGCGTCCGAGCGTGTGCAATGGGGCAGAACTGAGAAAAGTGCCCTTCTTCCTGTTCATTGAGCTTGAAAGCGAATTAACCTCAGGCCAGAACGTTCCACAAGGAAGCAAAGTAGGACATAATGATAGCTGGTGAGAGCAACAATCCAGCCTGGGGAGTAATCTCATCTAGGTGAGAGACTGCCTGCTTAGCCGGACAGTAGGTCCCAGCTTCCTCGAAATACAAGAGAAGAGGAAAAGTAAAAAAGAAAACAAAAGCATCAGACCGTAGCTAAGCAGGAGAGGCAGAGTTACTGCGCTTATCAATTTTGTCAAGTTCTCTCATACCAGCGTGGCCCATGATTCTTCTCCAAGGTCATCCATCAGGGGCTTCCTTTTTTTAAAGGATTCATTTAGTGTGAATCCCTATTAGTGTGCGTGTGTCTCTATGCATGTGTTTGCACACATGCCTGCAGTGCCCAAGAAGGCCATCCCCTCGTTTTAGAGTCACTGGTGAATGTGTACCCCTTGATATGGCTCTAGGAGCTGAACTTGGAACATTTGTAAGAACAGCAAATGCTCTTCACCATAGTCAGCTGATGTCCTTGATCATCGAATCCCAAAGAGATATGTGGTGTCAGAGGAGGAAAGTGAGGGAATGTACCCATGTGCAGTGTATGTGTGTGCATGAATTTCAGTGTATGTGTATGTGTGAATGTGTGTGAGCGCATGAGTATATGTGTATGTGCGCGCGCGCGCACACACACACACACACACACACACACACACACGCACACACGCACACACGCTTGCTCAGTCCTCCTCCCTCATATAAAGTCACTGTAATCAATCACAGGGCTCCACCTGATGACTTTTCTGACCCTCACCACACCTCTCAAGGCCTGTCCTGTCAACACTGCGAAGGGGTTGTTTCCATCCTTTTAGTTTCTCATGATGGGGAACTCATTTCAACACCTGAAGCCTTCTGAGACCTTTCACCTACATCCAAACCATTCCCACCAAATGGAGTTCTGCCCTAAATGTACAGCAAATGCCTTTATGACGGAGCATGACAAAGAGCAACAGCAGATCATATCACTGCGTTTTCATGGGAACTTAAGATGTACATAAACACAGTCCCATTGGACACAGAAATGAGAGCCCTCAGCCCGTCTCTGCAGTCCCCCTTCTGAGCCATGATTAGAGAAGGTGACAGGAGGATGGGAAGCCTGGGACAGAAGATCTGGAAGCTTCTTCAAAGAAATACTCTGCCCAGGCAGAACAAAGTTGTCCTCCCTGTGGATGAAGTGCTTATGTTTGGGGGAGTCCGGTGGTGCCCCCCTCCACAAAGCTGGGCTAGTACCACCCCTGAAACTCTGTAACTTTTGCAGTTTGAGATGCATTAAAATGAACACAGATTCCTCTTCCTCACAGTTTTACAGTTGGATGAGTTATTCCAACCGTAGGTCTTAGTAACCACAACATTTCAATTGTTTCCCCTTTATTAAAAGGATACCTTTAATACTTGCATTTAAGAGAAGCATGGACCCAGGTGTGATGACATGCCTTTAATCCCAGTACTAGGGAAGCAGAGACAGGCAGATCTCTGAGTTTGAGGCCAGCCTGGTCTACAAAGCGAGTTCCAGGACAGTCAGATGATACAGAGAAACTGTGTCTTAAGAAGAAGACGAGGAGGAGGAGGAGGAGGGAGAGGAGGAGGAGGAGGAGGAGGGAGACGGCGGCAGCGGCAGCGACATGGAGGTGGTGTAGAACTGGAGGCGTCACTGCTTAGGTGATGGGGCAGTTATTAGTAAGACAAGGGCTTCTTAAGCAGGAGCACTCTTTACAGTAACTTTCAGTCTTTTGGCTGAAACAGCTGCTAAGTAACTGGCAGGCAGGGAGCAAATACAGTGTGGACAAGCTAAACAAAAGGGTGTTTCTCATCCAACCATGGATGGAGTGAGATAGCCTGCAACTTGAACTGGTGTATTTCTTTAAGTAGTAAACGTTATGTTTTCAGGCCAATATCGGAACCTCACAAGGAGAATCTTCAGTAAAGACCTGAAATAGGGCTGAAATTGTGGGTAGGAGTGTTTGCTGCCAAGTCTGACCACCTGATTCAAACCACAGAACTCATTGATGGAAGGAGAAAACCAACTTCCAAAAGTTTGTCCTCTGACCTCCACACATGAGCTCTCTCTCTCTCTCTCTCTCTCTCTCTCTCTCTCTCTCTCTCTCTCTCTCTGTCTGTCTGTCTGTCTCTCTGTCTCTGTCTGTCTGTCTCTCTGTCCTTCTGTGTTATTTGTGTTATCCTCTATTTTATCTGTGGGCCAGGGTCAATAACTCAGGACCAGGATGCACTGTAAGAGCCATACACACAGTGGCCTCATTGGCTCTTACTTTCTGCTGATCCTATT
The DNA here is from genome assembly GCF_017639785.1 of Mesocricetus auratus. Taxonomy (NCBI): domain Eukaryota; kingdom Metazoa; phylum Chordata; class Mammalia; order Rodentia; family Cricetidae; genus Mesocricetus; species Mesocricetus auratus. Next base: position 72,827,735 of record NW_024429196.1, on the reverse strand, counting down.
TATGGACCCAAGGTGGGAGGCAGTCCTTCCCTACCATTGTCTGGCTGCATCCCTCCAGCTATGAGGCTGAGCCCTTCCCCATGAAGAATTAACAGTGTCGGGACTGACTGAGTCTGAGTGTGGTGGCTCATTCCTCCCAAGGTAGCAGCACTTGGGAGGTGGAGGCAGGAAGATCAGAAGTTCAAGGTCGTCTTTGGCTACATGGCCCATTTGGGCCAGCCTAGACCACGTGAAACCCTGTCGAAAGGTAAAGCAAGGCCGGTGGGATGGCTCTGCCAGTACAGGCTTTCATATGAGTTTGATCCTCTGAGTGCACAGAAGAGCGGGAGGCGGGAACCAGCTTTATAGATTTGTCCTCTGACCTGTGTGCACGCATGCGCTCAGTGTGGGCACGCATGTGCTCAGTGTCCATACACATGTGCAACAATAAATAATGGTTTAACAATCAAGTACAAATGAAAAGTTGCTAGTAAACTCTCTTACTTACCTGTGACAAAGGGCAGCCCACTGTGAGGGAGCCAAAGACTTTATTGGCTTAACAGAGCATGGGTGAAGGGTCACTGACAGGGGCATGAGTGACCCTAAAGTGGCCACCCTATAAAGTCTTTACCCAACATGAATTGTGGGTTTCCAAAGAAGATGGTGCTAGTTTGACTTGGGGAATCTTCAGCTTACAACAGCTGCCTTGTGTGGAATTTACAGCCCAGGCTCCTCTCCTGACAATCCATCCTAGTGAGACTTGCTTCCATCCCAGACAACGCCAATAATTTGATTTCTGAGTATGAACAGAGGGCAGGGTAAGACCTTTTATGTGCTAAGAATGACCGCAGGCCTGTGAAATCTGCATCCGGCATGCTTCTATTCCCAATGTAAAATCTGCTTCTTATTGGTGTCAAGCAAGTCGAACTTGTAAAAGACACATATTCACCCCATGTCAACAGTGCTCTCGGGAGTCCTGGGGGCTGGAAGGTGCCTGGCTTCTGGGATGCAAAGGAAGAGAATTAGAGGCAAGGCTCAGCGCTCATTCTGAGGTCACTGTGCTGAGTTCAAACTGCTGCTCCTCCAGCCTGAACCTCCCAAACACTCAGATTGTAAGCATGTTCTTCCATGCTTGGTTTACGTGGTGCTGGGGGTCTTGCATGCTAGGTCAGCAGTCCACTGCCTGAGCTACAGCTCCAGAACCTACTTTATGCTTTTCAAATGCTTACTTTAGCATCTCGGTTTGAAGCGCTTACATGTTTTGGTATTTCAAAGACAGCTGTCCCGTCTCCAGTTCTGTCCCCTGGCAGAGCTGCACTGGCGTTTTGGAGCTTTGGTTCCTTTGACTCTGGCACTATCTTTGCTTTATACGTAAGGTAGTTTGGATTTCAGAAGGTGCCGGAGTCTTGTCTGTTATCTATAGGTGTGTAGGAAATCACAGGCCTGCCTGGGCTTTCTTCTGTCGCTGCTGAAGTTAGCTGTCTTAGTCACTGTTCTATTACAAGGCTTGGCCAAAACATCTCTATAAAGGGAAGCATTTAACTGGGGGCTGGCTTACAGTTTCAGAGCGTTACTCTATTATCATTCATGGTAGGAAGCAGACAGGTATGGCGCTGGAATACTTCCTGAGAGCTTTGTATGCTGACCCACTGGTAGCAGGCAGAGAGAAACACTGGGCCTGTGACGGGGTTTTGAAAGCTCAAAGCCCATCCCCAGTGATGCACCTCCTCCAACAAGGCCACACCTTTTAATTCTTCCCAAACAGTTCCACTAACTGGATGCTTTGCATTCAAACACATGAGTCTACAGGGGCCACTCTTATTCAAACCATCACATCAGCTATGCACTAGGAAACTAAGTCAGGCTGCGGTGTGTGGTCATCAGGGATTACTTATTCAAGGTACCAGATAGCCCCTCACAGAACAGAAGGACAAAGAATAGGAGACCCCCTTGAGGAGTTAAAAAATCCTCTCAAGGTTCTTCAAGTCACCTTGGGAACAGTAACCCATCACCTGTTACATTCTGGGGAGGTCTCTGAGTTGAACCGGACCCCAGCTGTCCTGAGAGCAGAGAACTCGTTCACTTGACACCAGAGCCAGCATCATTCCAGCAGCCTTCGCTGGATTTGTAGGATCCTAAAGCCACCATCTGCTCCCGTTGTCTCAGTCTACCTCAGGCTTCTTACGTAATCAAAGTTATTAGTTAAAGCAGCGCAGTTTTGTTTGTTTTATTAAAACAGGGTCTCATGAAGCCCTGGCTGGCCTCCAGCTCACCAGCTAACCAAGGATGACCTTGAACTTTTTCTGAAGTCTTAGTTATATGTGTGTGCCTGTGATGTTCATGCAGATGTCCTGGGAGGTCATCAGATCCCCTAGAACTGGAGTTACAAGTAGTTCTGAGATGCCTAAACAGGAGCTAAGGACCCAACTTGGATATTTGGCAAGAAGTCAACCGCTGAACCAGCTCTCCATCTAGCCCCTGACCTTGAACTTCAGATCCTCCTGTTTCTCCCCTGTAATGCACAGGCAGGTGCTCCTACATCTGTGATTGTGCTAGGAATGTAACCCAGGACCTTATACACACTAGGAAAGTCCCCAGTCCTGGGTCACTAACTTGCAGCCTCCCCAATGCCTTGTATGAGTCTTTACAAATTAACCCTTATTAAGACGTGAGGGAAAATATGTCCGCTTGTTGTTACACATTCTTCTACAATGAGAACAGCCCCTGCACGCTGAATCTTCAGTGGTAACAGAATCGCTAAGAGCATCTGTCTGGCTGTTAATTTCTAATAGACCTCATGGGCAGCAATCTGTTCCCCACACACAGTCCCCAGCCACCCTTCACGTCCCTGAGATGAGATGGCATCGAGCCAACCACTGCTGGTTTGCTAACATTATTTTAAACTCATTTTACTTATTTATTTGCTGTAAATAGTCTGCCATTGGAGCACATGACGTACTTCAACAAATCTCACTAAAATTCCATTTCTACTAAATAAAGCCTAAGATCTGAATCAGGAAGAGACAGTAAAATTCAGAGGATGTCTATTTTGTGAAGTTTTGTGGTATTCTTTCCAGTTGGGAAATTCCTGAAATGAATCCGTCAGAGGCCCAGGAGGCCATGTTCAAAAAAACATCTTCCACAGCCACTGCCTCCCCTAGACTTCTACTCGCAGGGCTCCTCATAGGACACTAGTGCAAGGCACGCCACTCACAAGCAACTGTGCGCCTGGCTGCTGGATCTACCAGCCCTCTTCTCTCCCCCTCTTCTCCCTTCCTCCCACCTCCCTACCGTCCACGATTACAGGTGTTCACATGGGCTGGGACCCATGTGAGACCACTTGCCATGAGACGCTGGTCTACTTCCTTACTCTATCTGTGTCTTGGGTCCTTCATTTGTAAATCAGGAGTCTCTCTGATGTTCTTCATTGCACTTGGCAATTCTGAGGGTAAGAACCAAAGAACTGTGGGAAGTGTAGAAATACCAGTGATTTCGGATGGGAGCCGCTCCAGTAACCTCATTTTAAAAGCTGAAATGCTAGGACCGGAGAGATGGCTCAGTGGTTAAGAACACTAGCTGCTCTTGCAGAGGACCCAGGGTTTGCTTCCCAGCACCCACATGGCTCTGATAAAACTATCTATCTATAGCTCTAGTTTCAGGAGATCCAATACATCCTGGCTTCTGAGGGCTCTGTACACACATGGTACACATAAATAGATGCAGGCACACACTCATACATATAAAATAAAATAAATAAAAGTGGAAATGCTGAACAAATGGTACGAAGCAGTTGATGTTTGCTTTTAAACACCCTGTTACAGTGGAAATGTGCTAGAGCTAAGACGTGGCTTAGGGGTCAAGCGGCCTAGTGTGAGGGTCTGAGTCGGAATCCCCAGAACCCAAGTAAAATCCATCCTTGTGCCGTGAGTGCCTATAATTGCAGCGTTCCTATAAGGAGATGGGAGATGAAAACCAGAGAAACCCCAGGGGCTCTCTGGCTAGCTAGCTAACAGTGGCTAACAGCAAGAGATCCAGCTTCCAACAAGAGTGGAAGGTGAGGACCAGTACTAGAAGCTGTCCTCTGACCTTCACACACACACTGTGGCACAGTCATACCACACACACACACACACACACACACACACACACACACACACACACACACACACACTTTCTAAAAAGAAGAGTGGACAGAAGGCAGAGGCAGGCAGATTTCTGTGAGTTCAAGGCCAGACTGGTTTACAAAGCAAGTTCCAGGACAGCTAAAACTGTTACACAAAGAAACCCTGTCTTGAAAAGCCCAAAAGAAGAAGAAGAAGGAGAAGGAGGAATAGGAGGAAGAGGAAAAGGAGGAGGAAGAAGAGGAGGAGGAGGAGAAGAAGAAGAAGAAGGAATAGGAGGAAGAGGAAAAGGAGGAGGAAGAAGAGGAGGAGGAGGAGGAGAAGAAGAAGAAGAAGGAATAGGAGGAAGAGGAAAAGGAGGAGGAAGAGGAGGAGGAGGAGGAGGAGGAGGAGGAGAAGAAGAAGAAGAAGAAGAAGAAGAAGAAGAAGAAGAAGAAGAAGAAGAAGAAGAAGAAGAAGAAGAAGAAGAAGAAGAAGAAGAAGAAGGTGGAGTCATGCCAGAGACAGCAGGATGTGACTGTGTCTGGCTTTGTTTTCTGCCTAAGGAAAAACCACAGCCTGGGCAGCTTAAACAACGGATTCCCAGTTTCTTACAGTTTGGAGGCAGGAATTTCAAGTTCGAGTTGACATCTTCTCCTTGTACCTGCATATGACTCTCTCCCTCCCTCCCTCTCTCCCTCCCTCCATCTCTCTCCCTCTCCCCTCTCTCTTTCTGTATGTCTCATAATCTTCCATTATTGTAATGATACCAGTAATGTTGGATTAGAGCCCACTCTAGTGACCTCATTTTAGCTGAATCACTTCTTTAAAGACTCTGCCTCCAAATATAGTCACACTCTCAAGTCTAGGAATGAGATTTCAAGTTAGCAACTGGCAGTGTACAATTCAGTTCTATCAGCGCCTTATCTGACTGTGCATAGTGAGTATTTGGCAGATTGTATGCAAACCTAGCATATCTCCTATGTGGTCCAGCTCATACCCACAAGTCCATTCAGTTGCTAGAGATCCCTATTTTTTCCAACATTAGGTGTGATTTTAAATGGTTGACACCCACTATAGGTAACATTAGACTCAAACAACTTGACTCAAGTAGACAAAGAGGTGTCCACAATATATATTTAATTTTTGGAGACAGGGTTTCTCTGTGTAACAGTCCTAGTCATCCTTGAACTCACTGAGATCCTCCTGTCTCTACCACCCAAGTGCTGTGATTAAAGGCATTCCCATCACCACCGCCCAGCTCCACAATGTTTTTAAGGTCATGGAATATGGAAGAAATATGATATAGAAGTATAGAGAAATACTAGCCTTCTCTTCACCTTATCTTCCTACAGTGACCAATGGTCAGCAGTGTGTGTATAAATTTTCATACCAAAGCTTATGTTTGTAGACCTCTCCTGAAACACATGGATACGTGTTCCATGTGAAGCCTTCCCACTCCTGCCACACTAGCCCACTTTTATCATCTAATTTCAGTGCAAAGGTATACATAGTCAACACATCTTATGAGCAAGTGTGTAATAAGAAGCATGCCTCCCATTTACTGGTATTAGCAGAGAGTACCAATGTATTCTGTCTCTGTCTGCCTTCTGCCTGCCTGCCTACCTGCTCTCTCTCTCTCTCTCTCTCTCTCTCTCTCTCTCTCTCTCTCTCTCTCTCTCTCTGTGTGTGTGTGTGTTCTTTCTTCCTTTTCAGATCTTATGATTTGGTCAATGTCTTGGCTAATTTTTTGTGTCAACTTGACTAGGTTGAGAGTTGACCAGATATCTGATAAAGCATTATTTCTGCGTATGACTGAGAATGCTCTGAATCTGCAGATTCAGCCAGCCCTTGAGGGTTAATTGCATTAATGGAGGTTAGAATATCTGCCCACTCTGGGCGGTACCATCTGTCTGCCAAATGGCTTTGCCTTAGTTGTTTTTCTTGTTGATGTGATGAAATCCTCTGACAAGGGTACTGGAGAGATGGCTCAGAGGTTGAGAGCACTATCTTCCCTTCCAGAGGACCCTGGTTTAATTCCCAGCACCTACATGGTAGCTAACAACTGTCTTAACTTTAAGATCTGACACCCTCACACAGACATACATGCAGGCAAAGCACCAATGTACATAAAATAAAAATAAAAATAATAAACTTAAAAAATCTTCTGACAAAAGTAACTAGAGAGAGAAAGAGTTTATCCTGGTGGGAAGTCCAGGTGGCATGAGCTTGAAGTATTTGCTCTTGTTGCACCCACAACTTCAAAGCTGAGAGTGATGAATGCATGCTAAGGTTTCTATCTCCACTTACAGAGTCCAAGATACCAGCCAAGGAATGGTGCCACCCACAGTGGGCAGGTCTTTTTATCTTAATGAAATCAAGACAGCTGCCTACAGGCCTGCTCAGAGGCCTGTCTCCCAGGTGAGTCTACGTTCTGTCAAGCTGGCAACTAATCCAAGCCATCACAGGCTTTGTGCACACACTGATCTCATTGCCTTCCTCTCCCTGCTGATCTCTCCCGCCACAGAAGGCTGCATCTGGCTGTGCTATATCCTAATGACAATGGGCTACTGAAGAGATGAATGGACTTAGAACTGTGTTTTCCTCTTGGTTCCCACATACAAGAAAGAATGTGTGATATTTGTCTGAGTCTGACTTGTTTCATTTAACATGATGATCTCTAATTCCAGTCATTTTTCTGCAAATGACACAATTTCTTCTTTACAGCTAAATAGAACTCCATTTCGTATATATGTCACAATTTCTTTATCCATTCATCTGCTGCTGTACCCTAGGCTTGTCCTGTTTCCTGGCTATTGAGAACAAAGCAGCTGTAATCAGGAATGTACAAGTGTCTCAGTCAATGTTCTATTGCTGTGCAGAGACACCATGGCCATGACAACCCTATAAAGGAAAGCATTTAACTGGGGCTAGCTTACAGTTTCAGAGGTTCAGTCCATTATTAGCAGGGTGGGAAAGCACGGCAGGAAGCTTGGCTGCACACAGGCAAACATGGTGCTGGGGAAGAATCCCAGAGTTCTACATTTGGATCCATAGGCAATAGGAAGAGAGGGAGCCTGGGACAAGCTTGTGCTTTTGAAATCCCAAAGCCCACCCACAGTGACACATTTCCTCCAACAAGCCATACCTACCCCAACAAGGCTGCATCTCCTAATAACACATTCCCTGAGCATTCAAATCTGAGAGCCTATGAGAGACATTCTCATTTATTTATTTATACATACACTCATTTATTGTTTTGTTTTGTGTTTTTCCGAGATAGTGTTTCTCTGTGAAACAATCCTGGCTATCGTGGAACTCACTCTATAGATCAGGTAGGCGTCAAACTCACAGAGCCACCTGCCTCTGCCTCCTCTGGGATCAAAGTTGTGAGCCAACATGGCTCAGCAGTGCCATTCTTATTTAAACAATCACAGGACATCTCCATGGTTTGCTGAGTCCTTCAAGTGTATATTCAGGAGGGTTATACAGTCAGATGGTGTCGAGTTCTAGTTTCAGTTTTCTGAGGACCCTCTTCTTTGATTAACAGTGGTGGTACCACTTCCCACTTCTACCTGCAGTAGATAAGGGTTCTGATTTCCCCATATGCTCAGCAGCAACTGTTCCCATTTTTGTTTTGTTTTTGTATTTTCAAGACATAGTGTCACTATGTGGCTCTGGCTGTCCTGGAACTCACTCTGTAGACCAGTCTGACCTCAATCTCATAGAGATCTGCCTGCCTCTGCTTCCCGGGTGCTGGGATTAAAGGTGTGCGCCACTATGCCTAGGCTTCTTTTTTGTTAGTTTTTAAAAATATGACTTTAAAAATTTAGTTATGAGTATATGTGTGTGTGTAGGTATGTACTTGTGAGTGAAATGCCCATGGACGCCAGAAAAGGGGTTGGACCCATTGAACTGGAGTCACAAACTGTTGTGTCCATCTTCCATTCCCCCACTCCAGAGGGTGTGTGTGTGTGTGTGTGTGTGTGTGTGTGTGTGCCATTTTATGCCGTGTTAGAGATCAAATCCAGAGCTGCATGGAATGCTAGGCAAGTACCCTACCAACAGAGCCACATACTCAGCCCCTGTTTCTTTGGAAAGATCTGTGGCAAAAGTTGCACTCAGATCTTCTTTCTGTGACCTGCTCTTGCAGGGGCAGGAGAAATGGTTGACCACGACATGACATGTACACAAATAATGAGAGCAGCGCAGTGTCCTCTCCACCCCATGCTTCCCCGACAGCATGTGTACCGTGACACGGGCTGACCTGGTATCTGTGACGATGGTTTTGTGACTTCGGCTTTGACAGTCAGTCATTAGTTACCACTCACACCGGTGATCTGCAGAGTTGGGCGGCGAATAACCAGGGCATGCCTAGCCCACATTTGGGGCTTGCTTAGTGCACCTTCATCCTCATTCCTTCCTGATTCCGTGGCTCCTACCCACAGCTGTGTCAAGCTGGGTACCAATGTGTTCGTCTCCTTTCTATTAAGTTTCTGAATCTCTTTGAGTTCTCCATTGGTTCGCTTCTTGAGGCCCCCCGCACGGATGGGTCTGTGAACACAGATGGAGCGCTCTCGTGGTCACCTGACCTTGGCAGAGCAGGGCTGCTTGCTGCTCTCACAGCCTTCCTATGCAGGAGCCACTCTGCAAAGGAAGAACACTGGGCTGTGTCTGTCCTTGGACATCTAGAAGCAGCAGCTGCTCCCTGTTATTAAAGACACAGCAATAAAGAAAAAGAAAATGCTATTATTGTGACGTGGTTTGTGCTTTATTAGTCTGCCTACTTGTGATTAATGAGTTTTTGGACTGGCGCTTCTGCTTAATAATTCAGAGAAGATTAATCCAGAACAGCCCAAAGAGCTCTGGTTATTTGAAACAGCTTCTCATCCAGCATTACTCACTGTTTGCCCAAACAGGCACTCTTGGTTCTTGGGGCCCAGGGGAAGGATCAGGCCAGCCATTTCACAATGACAAGCACACAGTGTAAATGTTCTCATGCTGCCCATGCCAGGTCATGCAAAGGACCAGAAGTGCTGCCTGGTGAAATGGAGGTGGATTGTTGTGTGTCAGCGGTTAAGGACAAAAAGTCTCTTCTAAACAGAACTCCAAGTGATCTTGTAAGTTACTGTGGAAACATCTGATGGGGGCATCTGCGTTGCTTTTGAAATAGTTCACTGGATGTATGAGTTCTGCATTTGGATGTGGGTTTGTTTGCATGTCTCTGGGTCTCCATGTATTAAAAATCTATTCCCCATTACAAGAAGTTATGGGAGTAGAAGCAATCCCGCCATGTTTTTACAGGAGGAACCTTTCGAGGTAATATAGTATAAGATAAGGTCATCAGGTGCAGCCCTGTAATTGAATCCAAATGGCTTTATAAGAGGGAGGGAAACCAGAGAAACTTTGTGTGTGTGTGTGTGTGTGTGTGTGTGTGTGTGTGTGTGTGTGTGTGTGTGGTGTATAGATGTCCATTCCCCAACTTTACAAAATGAACCACTTTGAGTTTCAGCCAACAAGATGGTTGGGTTGAGCAAAAAAAAAAAAGGTTTGATGCTGTGTCTCTATTTTAATTTATTAAACTTAATTTTAATTAATTTCTTTTTAAGGCAGGGGCTGATATAGTCCAGGAGGGCCTGAAACTCACTTTCTGGCAGAAGTTAACCTTGAATGCCTGTTTCTCCTAAATCCTGAGTGCTGGGCTGACGGACATGTGTTCCATCATGACTGATTTATACAGTACAGGAAGCCAAAGCAGGGAGGACTCTGTGTGCTAGGCAACACTGGACCAACCAAACCTCATCCTAGCTGTCTCTTTTCTTCTGAATGTCCACTGGGTACTGCTTTTTTTTAAGCATACCCAAAAGTAGCTACATGCCTTTAATTCCAGCATTTGGGAGGCAGAGGCAGGCGAATCTCTGTGAGTTCGAGGCTAATCTGGTCTACAGAGCAAGTTCCAGGACAGCCAGGGCTACACAGAGAAACCCTGCCTCAAAAAAAAACCCTAAATAAAGTCAATAAATAAATAGATAAACAAATACATTAAAAAGAATACCCAAATGGCAGTTGTCCACCATGACAGGCACCCTGCATCAGCCTCCAAGTGGCAGCCGTTCAGCCATGGGACATGGGACAACTGTACAGAAAGCAGGGGTTCTTGCAGCTCCCTGCTGCAGCTGGATGGGAGCTAAAGTCTAGAAGAAGCTCCTAGTCTCCAGGCTTCAGCCTAGTTGAATCGGTGTTCTAATTTACAGACAGCTAGACAAGTGAAGTGACGTCAGGGGATGGCATGTGCAGAATTTCTCTACAGTCAAATGACAGGGATGCCTCTGATGGAAAGAGGGCTGACTCGTCTCCCGAATCATTGATAAATTCTATTGCTTAGAATAAAAGCAGGAGTTGCAGACAAAACCCTGCACAGAATCTAGTGATCCCATAAAGGGGCTTGCAGTCGGTGCTGAGGTAGAGAGTAAACATGTCCCATTGGCCTTAGTTCAAGATAGGAATGCTTGTGTGCTACAGTATAGGATGTGAAAATTAAATGATTAATTAATGAGTTGAAGGTATTGTGGTTTGCATGAAAGAGACTTCATTTTGATTGGCAGCTTCATCCTTGCCAGAAGCCAAAGGCCAACAGTGTTTAGAGCCCTGATTCCTGACTAGCTTCCTAAATGACTTTAGGGCTGTCTTTCCAGAGGGCATTGTTGTGTTAGAGTAGCAATAAAGGCCCACTAGGGAAAACCTCATGGTCAAGAGAACAGAACCTCTGGCCTGGGTGGAGACCTAACATTCCAGTTGGGTATGGTCAACCACTCTATAAAGGGACCACTCTTAGGAAGGTAAGCTCACCTTAGGCCATACTCAAGAGCTAGGCAGAGTAGTTCATAGTTTAATGAGATGCTGAACTCTTTCTCCTCTGAATCTCTGCCTTTAGCATAGTTGCTACCTGGGCTGACGCCAGGCAGTGTTATAAGTCTGCCTTCTTTTCTAAACACATCAGAAGAGGGCAACTTCTCATCTGCTCCTTTTTAGTCTTTTCTGGCATGCTTTCCTGGACACTTCTGGCTTCCTCGACCCTTTGGGTTTAGATTTTCTCTAAAGCTCCTTTCCTGGCCATGTGGCCGCTCTTGTCTGTTAATCCCACTGGTCAAGAAGAAGACCACGACCACAGTGTAAAGCCAATTTTGAAGCAAGCTTTAATTAAATACTGGCCAGGTGAATGTGCTCTGGCCAGGTCCACACCCAACTTCCTGGGAAATGGCCTAGAATCAAGTATGGCAAGGGTATAAGAAGGAAAACCCATAATCCATTGCATTTCCCATAAGGTCCAATCAAGGGCAAGCATACATCCTAACCTGTTTCCTGCCTATGTACCTTCTGCCAACATGTGATCAAGCACATCCGGTGCAGATGGGTCAAACAAATGTGTTTAGGGGAGTGAAAACATGTGGCTTGTTGTCTTCCATGAACAATAGCTTCCAACGTTTCAGGAACTGTCTGTCCTTGGGCAAGGTGCTTGCAGATCAGAGACATTTTTGTTTCATCTCTTAGGGATAGGAAAAAGATGTAAAGATATAATTGTAAAAACAGTATATACACATCTGTCCAGTATATACACATAATTGTCAAACTGACACGGCTTCAACTGAGGAACTGTCTAGACCAGATTGGCCCATGGACATATCCATGGGGGATCATATTGATTGTTAACTGATGTAGGAGGCCCAGCCCACTGTGGGCAGCATCATTTGCTGGGCTGTGTAAGGAAGATAGCTGAGCATGAGCCTGTGGGCAAACCAGGGAGCTAGCCAGCAAGCGGTGCTCCACCATGGTTCCTGCTTCAGGATCCTGCTTTGGGTTCCTGCCTTGACTTCCCTCCATGACAGACTGTGACCTGGGAGTATTAGATGACATAAACCTTTCTCCCCCTAAGTTGCTTTTGGTCAGAATGTTTTATTACAAAAACAGAATGGAAACAAGAACACACAGGTGTGTGTGTGTGTTTGTGTTTGTGTATGTGTGTGTTTGTGTAGCTAGGTATATTCAAATAAAATCTATAGGTAGAGGAAAAACAGAAAAAGAAGCCCTGATATGTTTCCTTACCCCAATGTATACTGCATTGGAAGTTACTTCTTCATGTTAAAGCTATTAGATCTCTTAAAGTAATATTAGCCTTTGAACCTGAAGTACTGGGAGGTACACACAGGTTATCTACAACTACTTGAAGTTGGTTTTTGATCCTGACTCTGCAACAGTGACCTTAGTTTTTGGAATGTATCTTTAATTTTGTTTTCTTCACTTAAAATATATACCACACAATATAGTTTTAAAAAATCTATAGGGGCCAGGGGTTGGTGGTGCATGCCTTTAATCCCAGCACTCAAGAGGCAGAGGCAGGCGGATCTCTGTGAGTTTCAAGCCAGCCTGGTCTGCAAAGGGAGTTCTAGGACAGGCTCCAAAGCAATAAAAAGAAACCCTGTCTCAAAAAAATCTATAGGGATTTGTGTTAGTTAGGGTTTCTATTGCTATGTTGAAAAAACATGACCAAAAGAAAAAGGTTTATTTGGCTTATACTTCCTCAGCACAGTTCATCATCATAGGAAGTCAGAGCAGGAACTCAAGCAGGGCAGGAACCTGGAAGCAGGAGCTGATACAGAGGCCATGGAGTACTGCTGCTTACTGGCTTGCTCTTCATGACTTACCCAGCCTGTTTTCTTATGGAACCCAGGACCACCAGCCCAGGGATGACACCACCCACAATGGACTGGGCCCTTCCTCATCAATCACTAATTAAGAAAGTGTCCTACAGAATCATCTACAGCCCAACTTATGGAGGCATTTTCTCAACTGAGGCTCCCTCCTCTCTGATGACTCTAGCTTTTGTCAAGTTGCCATAAGACTAGCCAGGACAGATCTAAAATGCCTGAAGGGAACAGGAAAACTCATCTCTACCCCTGACTTGACTTTCTATGTGGCTTGATGTAAAAAGTCTTGCAGCCTCTGGATTCATTCCTTCTCAGCAGAAAAAAGCTGTGCCTGTCTCTTGTTTGGGACTTGAGCAGAGCGCTTCTCAGCGATCCAAGCCTACAGCCTCACAACGAGACAGGAACACTGGCTCGGGAGAGGACATCCGACAGGATGGGAGTGGAGAAGACCCCACTTCTTGGGAAAGTGCACACCACAAAGGAGTCCCCAGCCCCCCCCCTTCAGTTGTGGTTTGCACCCTACGGAGTGCTCAACACTCAAGCTGCAGTTCAGGGGTCGGAGGAAGAAATTTCATTTCTGGGAAATATGGGAGTGAGCCGGAGTCTTGGAAAAGAGAGGTATAGAATAGGTGCTGCAGTGGTGATGGGAGGTTTGCCAAAATCCCTGGGGGCCTCTGGGCTCCATTTCTGCATGGAAGACTCAGCCACACAGCTAAGGCCAAAAGAACCCACAGGAGATTTCAGAACTGCACACTGTGCTCTCGAAGAAGAAAACTCTCTGCCCAAGTAGCTGCTCAGGGAGACACTGGGATGCCTGGAATGGAATCTAAAATTGTTAACTGGAAATCTCCATGCACACCTTTAATCCTTGCACTTGGGAGGCAGAGGCAGGTGGATCTCTGTGAATTCCGGGCTAGCCCATGAGCTTCTGGATGGTTCTCAGATCTCTACCTCCTGTCACAAGGGTAGGCATGTTGCAATTGTAGGTGTGCATCAACAAATCACACCTTTTGTTTTCACAGGGGTTCCAGGGATACAAATGGGGATCACCAGGCTTGAGAAACAAGTGCTTTTTTTTTTTCGACTGAGCCATCTCCCTGGCCCTAGTTTATTTGCGGTCTGTTGCAGTGTGGGATCTGAAATTAAATAACAGTCTCTTACATTTGACATTCAAGTCTACTAAGGCTCTATATTGCATTTGGAGTGGCTATTTATGTATGTTATTGTCAGGTCCAAAGGAAACCCCATTTCCCCAGATTCTAAAAGGCAGAAGGGGCAAATGGCTATCTGAGGTGCCTATTAATATATACAAAGCTCATGGTGGCCTCTAGACTCCCTCCATATCACAAGTACCTGTCTCACATTTCAAGGTCCTTGCTAGCTTCTTAGCCCTTCTCACCGCCTCCCCTACCTTAAATGCCCCCCAGCTCATGGGCTTTCCTCCCCCAGCTACTCCCACTCCTTATAACTCTGCTGTTTCTTGGTCTTCCAATTCTGTCTTCTGCTTCCCTCCTGCCTGTCTCTCCGCTCTCCAGCACTCTCCCTCTCTCTATCCCCCCCTTCATCCCCTCTGCTCCTGCTTCTGTCATGGCCAGGTTCAGGCTGCTTTCTATACTTCCTTCTCCTTCTTCTCTGAACTCTTGTGGATGCCTCTGAATGCTCTCTCTCTCCTCTGGATGCTCTCTGTCTGTCTGTCTGTCTGTCTGTCTGTCTGTCTGTCTGTCTCTCTCTCTCTCTCTCTCTCTCTCTCTCTCTCTCTCTCTCTCACACACACACACACACATCTACAATAGAAACCTTCCCCTTAACCATACCACAGAGTGGTCATCCGCTTATACAATTATCTCAATTTTTTTGGACACAGGGTTTCAAGTAGCACAGGTTGATTTTCCTGCCTCCATCTCCTGAGTGTTTGGAAGACAGGTGTGCACCCCGTCATTTAGTTTATGTGGTACTGAGATGGAGCCCAGGCTTGCTTCTCCAGTGCTCTGTGCACACTTAATTGAGCTAAGACACTCCCAGCCTTTGCACAGCATTAGAACCTTGAGAGGTGAGCCCTTTCGTATCTCCAAATCACCAAATAATGTTTTAAAAGTAACCAGTAAGTCGCACTGAGCTTTTCCTTTTTTTATTATATTTTTTATTTCAATTTTAAATAGCTTGTTCCCTCTCCCTCCCCTCCTCCCACATTCCCCTTCCCCCCCACCCTCCCACCCTATTGCCAAATCCTTCCACATAGGGGATATCTAGAATCTGTCACTTCACTCTGGGTAGGGTCCAGGCACTCCCCTAAGAGTCCAGGCTGAGAGAGCATCCCTCTTTGTGCTATAGGCACACGATGACTGTTTGTATTCCAGGGATAGACACTGATCCACAACTCAGGGCCCCATAGGTTGCCCAGGCCTTCTCGCTGACACTCACATTTGGGGGATCCAGATCAGTCCCATGCTGGCCTCCCCACTGTCGGTCTGGAGTCCAAGAGCTCTCCCCTGTTCAGATCAGCTGTCTCTGCTGGTTTTGCCAGCCCAATCTTTGCCAATTTGCTCATCACTCCTCTCTCTGTCACTGGGTTCCTTGGGTTCAGTTCAGTGATTAATTGTGTGTTTGCCTCTGCTTCCATCAGTCACAGGATGAAGGCTCCTGGATGGTTATAGACATCAAGTTCATTATCAGGAATGGGCATTCGAGGTGGTCTCTCCACTATTGCTTAGCTTGCCAATTGGTGTTATCCCTTTAGATCACTCGAGGTCACTCTGGTGCCTGATCTGTCTTCTATCCTATGATTCCCTCTTCCCCCTATTCTACCCCCACCCACTCAACTTCCTGATCCCCCATGACCAACTCTCTTCCTCTTCACCCCCTCTCTTCTTCCCAGCTCCCACTCCCCCCCCATCCCTCGCCGTGTTCCCCATCCATTCAGAGGATCTTGTCTCAATCCTCTTCTCTTGGGTTCTATGCATATATGCATATTTTTAGGTTCTTTCCTGTTTCCCAGACTCTCTATCAGTGGAAGTGCAGACTGGCACTATCCTGATCCATGTCTAAAATCCATATATTAATGAGTACATACCATGTTTGTTTTTTTGCGACTGGGTTACCTCACTCAGGATGGTTTCTTCCAGTGCTATCCATTTACCTGTGAATTTAAAGATTCCATTGTTTTTTTTGCTGAGTAATACTCCATTGTGTAAATGTACCACATTTTCTCTATCCACTCTTCAGTTGAGGGGCATCTAGGTTGCTTCCAGGTTCTGGCTATTACAAATAATGGTGATATTTTAATTTTAAATAGCTTGTTTTACATGTCAATCCCAGTTAAAAACAAAATAAAAACCCAAAGACAAAAACAAAACATGTTTTCAGGCCAGGCTTGGTGGTACATGCCTTTAATCCCAGCACTTGGGAGGCAGAGGCAGAAGGCCCTCTGTGAGTTTGAGGCCAGCCTGGTCTACAAAGTGAGTTCCAGATCAGCCAGAGATGTTACACAGAGAAACCATTATCTCGAAAAATCAAAAACCAAACTAAAACAAAACTGTATCATGGGTGCTTTCCCCACTACAAGAATCTATTTTTGTAGCACTTTTTTTCCTTTTGAGATTGGGTCTCACCAAGTATCCCTGGCTAGCCTGTAACTCTCTAGGCACACCAATCTGGACGCAAACACAGAGATCTGCCTACCTCTGCCTCCAGAGTACGGAGACTGAGACTAAAGGCATGGGCCACCACTCCTGGCAGCACAAGTGCTTTTAACAATAGGTTTGCTTCAGGTATCATGAGTGCAATAAAAATAACAAGAATAAACGTGTTTGAGAAAAATCAGCGTGTAACAGACTGGAGGCCTGACTGCAGGCAGCTGGCCCCTCCCCTGCAGGGGGGACCATGGAATCACCAGACTTCATCTTGACCTTGCTGCAACTCAGCCAGGCTCAGCAGCCCTGTACTGTGTTTTTTTTCTCACTGCGATACTTGTGAACAAATGCTTTATCCAGATATCCAGAGAGGCAATTATGGGCCTGACACACCAGTACTAAAAGAACAGCACTTCAAAGCCTTGAAGTAGATTCTATCTGCTGCTTTGGGGAACTGTTAATCTGAATAGTCATAGGAGAGAGAGAGAGAGAGAGAGAGAGAGAGAGAGAGAGAGAGAGAGAGAGCGCTGCTGCTCTATTATGAACCTTCTGAAAGCAGTGGCTTAGATATTTGAGATCCAGTCTCATGTAGCCTAGGGTGGACCCAAACTCAGTGTGAAGCTCAAACTCGCCTTAAGCTCCCTGGCCTGAGCTCCTGGTCCTGCTGCGTTTGCTGAGTGCTGGATCACAGGTGTGCCTGCTCAGCAGGTTCTACTCTGCGTGGATGGAAGCATTGCCGTACCAGTGTCTCCACTGTGAGAATACCCTGCCTAAGGTGATGAAGACCAAACACGCACCAGCAGATTTCCTAGGGAAAAGAGAGGCAGTAGCAGGGAGGTGGAGGGGGGTTATGAAGGAACTTTCACCTGATTTGCACTGGGCTCTGTAGCTTATAACAATGTGGCTGTTGACAGAATGCTTCTTATGGCTACGTGTGAGCATGTGAGACAGGGCACGTGTGAGCCTAGTTGGTTCAGGCTGCTGGCACTGTCACTGCCTGAGGCATTGCTACAGATTGGGTGGGGGTGCTAGTCAGGACACAGGGATAGGTCAGTAGGACTGGCTGCTGGTAACTGGGAGAGTCAGTCCTCTGTTGTGTAGTCTCTGTTGGTGAACACCTTGGTAGGCTGAGAACGATGAGACCTGGAGTTCTAGGCCACCCTGGCCTGTCATAAGACTTTATATAAATAATTTCTCATACTGAGTCATGACTCTCCCAAGTGCATGGAGTGAAATCCTCTGCCTTACTCTGTGGATATGAATTAGGGCTGGGAGGCTCATATGGGTGGAGCCTGACTGTAACATTGTTTGTTATTAAACTTGGGGGTTACAGTCAATGCCCCAAGTTAGGTCTAGCCACTTGTCTTCAAAAGAGCCAAATAAGAGTGGGAAGTGGGGAGCTGGTCAGTGGTGGTGCACGCCTTTAATCCCAGCACTTGGGAGGCAGAGGCAGGAGGTTCTCTGTGAGTTCAAGGCTAGCCTGGTTTACAGTGAGGGTTCCAGGACAGGCAAGGCTACACAAAGAAACTCTGTCTCAAAGAACCAAACCAAAACAAAACAAAATAAAAAAAGAGGGAGGTGGGGTGGGGGAAGAAAGGAGGTTCATTTAGAAGGGGAGCTAGGAGCAAAAAGATCCCGGGAAGCCTCTAAAACAGTCAGGTTGGCCAAGGCTATGAATATTTAAACAGTCCTGTGAAGGTGTGGTCTTGCCATATTATTTGGGCTCCAGTCTCATCATTTAAAGCTGCCGAAAAGTTGTGGGGACTGTGTGAGATCTCTTTCTAGGAGCCAAGTTTCCTCTCTGGCCCAGTACCCTTTCCTTCTCCCAGCATGAGACTTCTTAGGGAGACATTCCCTCTTCTTTGGGGCCCATTGTTTCAATCATCAGATTGAAAGACAAGAGTCCTCATCTCTGCCAGGCCTGCTGCAACAGGACTGCTGCCCTTCTGAGCAGAGGAAGGGACGCCAGGGACAGGCACAAACACTGGAAGAGTCACATGCCCACACCGGGAGAAGGTGACCATCTTCCATGCAAGAAGATAAGCCCTAGAAGAAACGGACTCCACCAACGCCTTGACCTTGGGTTGTAACCTCCACATCTACGAGGAAACAAACTCTGTTGTTTAAGCCGCCTGGTTTGTGGCAACCAGAGATGACTGGACACCCTGTCCTGCTCCCTTTACTGCACAGGACAGCAAAGGAGTTAGAGGACAGAATGCATTTCCCCTCATTAGACAAGTACGTAAGACACAAGGGACAATGAATCCCAGCGTTACAGCTGGACAGGGATCTAACCATAGATCTCTGGTTCTCTAGCAACAGAGAAGGGACTATCTATATCTTTCAGGAGAAGCAGGAGGGTGTACTGAAAGGCATATTAAAGAAGGGTAAAGAGAAATAGGGTTGGTTTCTAGACAGAGCTCTGCAGCCAAATCCCACCCTTCATCTGTGATGAAGATGACCAAATTGTTCTCAAAGTGTCCAGGTACCTCTTGCCTTTCGCTGAGTTCCATCTCAACAGACACATCAGAAGCTGAGAATACTCTCCTTCAAAACTCACTTAACACTTCTCAGGTGCTAAACATGCCAGCTTATCGACATGCCGCCCTGTTCAGTCTTGCTTGGGTTGTCACGATCCAGGCTGGGGTTGGGCGGTGGTGGGGGAGGGGGGTTTGCTGCTGCCAGCCTTTGAAAAGAGCCAAATTCAAAGTTGCTTGTTTGTTTGTGCATGTGTAATTGCATAAGGAGGAGGCCAGGGGACCTTACTTGATGTGCTATTTCACCTGGCCGGTTATTTGTGCCCTTTGAAATGTTCTTTGTAATAACTTGCAGTGGATTTAAAGCCCTTTCCTCGGTTCAGTGAGCAACTCTGACAAGAGACTGTCCCAGGGGAAGGGTGATGGGAGCTAATGCAGGGCTGGTTGGTCAGAAATTGGGCAAGCCTGGGAGCTCCAGTTGGAGGCCAACCTGGGCAGTGTAGGATGACCTTATGTAAAAAGCCAACTGACCAAATAAACAAATTGGGGGGGGTCTTTTCCCAGCACAATGGAGTCTTGTAATTTTATGTTGCCTCTGCATCTGTTTTAAAGATTAATTTAATTTAACTCTTATTTCTGAGACAGGGCCCAGTCACCCTTGATGCAGTTTGTTTACAGTTCTGCCTCACCCAGTTCTTCATTTGGTCCATTCAGATGTCAGATGTCTGTCTTACCTCCATATGGGACAGCCCATGGCACTGTCCTCATCCTACGATGATTGCCAGGTGTGCAGAGATGAACCCTCTGGCCACAGCAAGACTCAAACGGGGATTTTCTCTAATTAGAACCCACCTGGCTCTCCTCCTTAGTCAATCTCTTTCCCTCCTTCTCCCTCCCACTGGTTGGCCTCCTTTTTACTCCTACACCTCCTGTCTGCCTAGAGACTTCCAAACCAAATTGGAGAAAGCATAAATGTAACACTAACAATTTCAACACTTAGCGAAAGGAACATTGCTATCAGAAAAAGGATACAACTTAACTTTTAAGAACAACTTCCTAAGTGGCACTTGACAAAACTCACAGTGGAGGCTGTCCCAAGGTCATGACCATAGCAGAGGCAGACACTTGGAATTCCACTGGCTCTTTTCCTTCTGGATACGAGCCTAGCAGGTGGAGCATTGAAGGTGCCAAACATAATGTATTATATCAGAATTTCTATGGCCAGAGCGTAATCTACTGGTCTAGAAGGACTGGGAGTATTCTAAAGAGACATTCTATCTCTCCCTTTAGCTTTAGACTATGAGGTAAGTCTCCCCATGGAATTGGAATCGCCCCCCCCACTCCCACCGCCACCCACACACAAGAAATCTCATGCTGAAAGAAGGAAGACTGAATCTGGGGATTTCTCACAGACAACGCTGGGTCAGTGAGGAGAGGGACTACACATTAACCTGGACTGTTTGGCTATGCATGATTTTGTCTCTCTACTCAAACTTTAACTGGAGAAGGACTTGAAGCATCATTGGATCTGTTTGTCTTTCTTCCTAGTGTGAATGTGTTTGAATCAATCTCCCACTTCTGCTTCTCACTATTAATTTCAGTGATTTTAATTGGTTTACTGAGGACATGTGGTGATCGAGCCTGGTTTGTTGGGACTCTGAGGGTATTAGCGCCAACTTTTAAACTCCAGTAGCAGTGGTATAATTTGAAGACACTATTCCTAAATAGGCTTTCCCTGAGTGGACAGCTGAAAAAAAAAAGCCAGATAGCAGGAACTTCTCAAATAAGGCACTCTAACAAGTATCTTCACAGGTCTGATCTGAGGTCTCGGGAGGAGCCCTAGGCTCAGAACTGCACCTGGGCCTGAGCTCTGGCTGAGCTTTCCTTGAGGTGGGTTCTTGTTGGGACACTGACCTCCAGGAAGTCCCCATAGGTGGTCAGGAGGGCCCATTTCCCTATTTGCTGCTTCACTTACTAGGCTTATCAGGCACATCTAACGACAAGCAGAGGTCCCATGTTGAACTGCTCCCTCAATAAATCTAATCTAAGGGAAAGGAACAATTTTGCTCACTTAACACAATGACCTTGTGATGGGAGTCATTAGTATTGGAGCTCAAGGTCCTAGATTCAGCCACCTGTCCTTAATAGGCCAATTAGAGATTAGCTCAATGTGTCCACATTGGGAGGAGGAACAAAGGGGTCCTATGATGTCCTTGTCCCCTAGTCCATCTTCAAGGTTCTGATACGAGGTTTAGGTTTAAATAGAGGGCAAGTAGTATATCTAGCTGGGTAGTCCTGGTCAAGGCGAGGTCCCACCCATCACTGACCCATCATTATCTCCAGTCTCTCCTGCAAGATGGTCTGACAAATTGTCAGAACTCTTAAGTTCCTCCTCTGACTGGCCTCAAGGCTCCAAACTGCCCCGTCCCCACTTGGGATTCCGGAAGGAAATTCCATTTATTTGTGGATTTTTAACAGTCTGACACCCAAAGGGATGGATGAGTACAAGGGTGTGTCTTTAGAGTACCTTTCTCCCCGCAGGGTTGGTCAGTCACAACCCTAGACTATGGCCCGAGGAGTACAGGGAGGTAAATCCCTCTGATACTTGAGAATGTGTCCTCTTAGCATTTCCATAGCTTAAAGATGCCTCTTCTCTGAGGTGGCAGAGACTAATGTCACACTGGCAGCAATGCACACCTAGCCCTCGGTAACCACCAGGGCAAAGAGGGCCTGGGCGGGGCCAGACGGCGGGGGGCGGGGCCAGAACGCCAGACGCCCGTCGTGCGCGTGCGCGTCTTCATGCGGGGGCGGAGCCTGGCCGCGGGCGCCGGCTGTAAACAGACAATATGGCGTCTGCGGCTCCGGGCGCTTTGGGCGCCCTGCGAACCGGTCGCGTCCGCCTGGTGGCCGCGTGCTGTGCACGGCTCGGCCCGGTGGCCTGGGCTGGGGGTCCCGCCCCGAGGAGGGGCTACAGCTCTGAGGTGAAGACGGAGGACGAGCTGCGCGTGCGGTACCTGGAGGAGGAGAACCGAGGTGAGCTGAGGGCAGCGCGGGCGAGGCCGCCGAGGTCGGCCGGGCTGTCACAGCGGCCGCAGGGTATGGTGGCCCTCCCGGTTCAGCGCGCACGGTGATGCTGTTCCAGCCTGGGGTCTCTCCAGCCAAGGTCAAGGCCGGGGGGGTTTAGTACTGGGCCGGGGTTGCTTCTTGCTGTGTAATAGCTCCCTGCCACCTCTGGCGTCAGTGCGAGAGTTGTAGGAGCTGCAGCGGGGATGTCTTCTATTATGCGAGAGAATCTTAAATAAGGAGCATCGTTTTTCTTTTGCACATTTTATCTCGGAGAGTTAGTTTTTTGGGGTGGGGACTGCTGCACTCCACTTAAATCATTTTGGGCACTTTTAATTTTTTTTCCTTGCTGAGCCCCGTGGGGGGTAAATAAAGGATAGTCATCTTGTCCTTGAGCTCCGTATTCTGGGAGGAGACAGCTATTAGTGCCCGACAGAGGGTGGGGGGCGCTGAAAAGGTAAGATGTGGAGGAAGACTGAGGAAGTTTCTTTTAGTTGCAGTGTTGGCTTAACTATGGGGACGGAGAAAGTGGGGATAGGGTATTCCCCAGGAAGGGAGGGGGGACCATCACTGCATTTTGACACCCACTTATAGATTGCAGTCATCTGTTAAGCCAAAGGGGGTAGTCGGGATGGCTGTCCTTTAAGAAGCTCTCCCGTCTGTGGAAGGTCAGATGATGTTTGCCAAAGGCTGCTGAGAGCCCTGCAGGATGCAGGCTCTATCCCTCACTGTGTACACCGGCTGCCCTGGGACGGAAAATCCTCAGGCTCGAAGCTCTGGGATCACACAGGGTTGAGCCACTGAGCCCACTCCAAGGCATCCTATAGGCCATGGAAACTGACGGCTCTGGAGCAGACTTCCCTGCTCGCCAACCATCGAATGTGCCAAGCAGAGTTATGAGATGAGGTCGTTACTGTGCCCGATGAGGAGGTAGCCTGTGCGAGATGCTCCGCAGTATGGGGGATCACTTAGTTCCTTGTTCATTTAAGCCGCCTGAGACAGTGGAATGGTCAAAATGATGGAGTTGCCTATTTGGGAAGCCGCAGAGACAAGTCTGGTATGACAGAGTAGCAGGAAGCCCAGCTGGCAGCTTATACAGGCCTAGAATCATTACAGACTCGATTGACAGGCTTTTGGGTAATCTTAGCTGTGCTGGTGTTTCAGTTAAGTTGTATGCTGCAATGGTGGGTTACTTATGAAAGGGTTGGGAACAGGGCTAGTATGTATGTACCAAATTCTGTGTGCTTTTGTGAGTGCAAGTTCAACACAAATCCACCTAGATTATCTGGAAACTCCTTACGTTAGGATGTGATCGGACTGCAGGGGAAGGCAGCACATGGAAGATGATTTGATAAATGGAAATATTTTCCAACTATCTGAAATGTAAATGTCGGAAGTTAGGACATCCTGGCCTTAGGACGGACCCAGCATGCTTTGGGGCTTGGCAGAAATGACAGTGCAGGCTTTGCTTTGCTTTTACCGCTGAGCTAACTATAAGGAGTGCAGAGGAAACCGTGAGGGCCGGGTACCACAGGATGGGGTCTCTGAAGGGTTGATGACATAGGTTTAAGAGGGATACTGAGGCAGGTTGTTGGTGCTTTAGTTACTAGAGTTTTGCCATGAACAGACAGACAACAAACAGCTTGGCAGGAACCCAGGAGAGTTCAGGTCCTGGCACCAGAGACGCACAGTGTTGCGGAGGCTCTGAAGAGTGGAGTCAGGGTTTCTGAGGCAGGATGGTGGTCTCCTGCAGATCTTAGAGGATGGCTGTGGCTTCCCAGCAGGATCTTGTACCCAGGCTAGATGATTCCCAGACAGGAGGTAGGGGAAAGGGTTCGGCTCAGACTATGTCCACTTTGATGTAAACTCACTCCTTCTCCAGGTGAGCAGTCCAGTGCTCTCAGTGGGGTGCCTGGTGGTGGCCACGAGAGGGAAGGGCTGCTGCAGTTACTGCAACCTGAGTGGATTCCAACGTCACGTCCTTAAGATCCCCTGGTGGGTTTGTCAGCCTTTCAGGGATATGAGAACCCTCTGGGTTCCAGAGCAGCAGCACGCTTTGTCCGTAAGGTTTAGGCCAGTGGCAGAGCTAGGTATGTGCGGGATTCTGCAGACTTGCAGCTGTCCTTAGGGCTGTGTTGGTGATTTGCAATGGGGGAGGGGTCCTCAGAGAGCCACATCTCCCTGGTGGTCATCCCACTCAGTTTTAGAGTAGCCTAGTGGTCTTGGCTTGCAGCCTCACCCCCCCCCCCCCACACACTGGTGCGCTCACACACACTCTCCATGCTGGTGCGCTGGGGATCTTCTGCTTGCTGGCCTCCTCCTCTGGGCCGCCCCAGCTCTAGCCCTGCAGCTGCCCCTGACCTTGCGGTTCTGCAGCCCTTTCTGCTTAGGCTTCTGTGCATGCTTCCGGGAATGGCTTCTCCCTGCACCCGGGACCTTTCTTTTCTGGAGCGTGGTAAGCTTGGACTGTACTGTGGCCCCTTTTAAAGATGTCTTTGTGAAACCGCTGGGACAGTTACCAGCAGATAGCACCAACAAGCAAGTGGGCAGAGAAGCCATTCTTGACGTACCCTCTTTATCCTTCACTCTGGATGCAGAGATCTGGTGAGAGATTTCTTTGAAGGCTTCCGTGCTCTTTATTTACTCCACTTTTATCCACATGGCAGACGTATGCTAGCACACCTTTCTTCACGTTCTAAGAGATATATTTCCATGTATTTTATGTGATTATCTCAGTAAGAAAGTTACAGAGTTCTGAATTACTGAGGCATGATTGATGGGCCATAGTGTTCAACATGTACAGTTCGTCTTCGCAGGTGTGCTCTCTCAACACAATCCAAATTCAGGCCATTTCTACTTTTGTTCTTTAAAAGGATTTACTTATGTATATTCACACACATGTGCATATGTGTCTATTTGTGCATGTGAGCACAGAGCTCACTGGAGCTGGAGTTAACAGTGGTTTTGAACCACCTGATGTAGGTGCTGGGAACCGAACTCAGGTCCTCCTGTAAGAGCAGCAAGTGCTCTTGACCACTAAACCATCATTCCAGTTTCATTTTTAGATCATTTTCAAAAAGTCAAACTCAGTAACCCCTCTAGTCATCCACAGGATACTCCATTTGCTCCCTCTCAAGACCCCCGTCCCCCAGGAAAAAAAAAAAGGAGACCATCTCTTTTTTTGTCTCTGTAAGTTTGTCTACACTGACTGGCTCCGTTTCTGCTTCTTGTCATGAAAGGAATTGTTTTACTACTTTTATTTTCTAACTACTCATTTCTGATGTGTAGGAATCCTCTGGAGTTTTGTCCGTAGACATGGCTTTGCGTGCTTTGATAACTTCTGTATTTGTTCTAACGCTTTCTGTATTTCCCATATATGGCATGTCCTTTGAAAACAGTGGCTTTGCTTCGTTCTGAATGTCTTCTTTTTCTTGCCAATTCACACAGCTGGATTTACTTCATCCCACTGCTCTTGGTCTGTGGAGAATAGCATCCTGACTTTGTTCATTCAGTCTGAATCAGTTGAGGAATCCTTTTCCATTCATAGAGGGAATTTTTATCTTACTGAATTTTGTCAAGCACTTTTTCTGGAGTAATCTTGGTTTTTCTTGCTTAGCTTGCTGGTGTGATGAATCACTTTAAAGGCTTTTCAATAATGACCCACACCTCTACCCTGGAGTAAATCCCATGTGGTTGTGGTAAGTAGTTCTTTTGTTGGATTTGATATGCTTGTATTTTATTTGCATTTACACTTAGGAGAAATATTGGTCCTTACTTTTCTGTTTCTGTAATCTTTATCTGGTTTAATGCTACTCTTGTAGACTGAGGTAGGACATAGTCTGTTTGTTTCTATTTTTCAAGGAGCATGTTGAGAATTGCTCAGGTTTTTTGGTTAGAGGCTTATCAAATTACTCATCTTTAGAAAACACCCCTTTGGGGGCCAGGGGGATGGCTCAGGTGTTACAGTGCTTACTTACCATGCACGTGTGAAGACTGGAGTTTGAACCTTCAGAGCCACCCAGATGCCAGGAGGGCTTGCTGTGGTCAGTATTGTGATCCCATGTACGCAGGCAATCACGGACTAGACAAAGCTGGCTGGCTCTTTGCTCAGTGGAGAGAGTGCCCAATGTAGAGGCTATTGATGTCAGCCTTGAGTGCACACATACACATGCACACTTACACACAGATACACACACACACACACACACACACACACACACACCCTTTGTTGTTTCGGTGAACTTTCTGTGCTGATTTTGTTTTCCCACTGTCTTGATTTTGCCATTGTTTCTGCTGGTTTTCACCTCTCCCTTCCTTTGCATTTAATTTGTTGTCCTTGTTCCATTTTCTTTTCAAAAATTTTCTCTATTTTTTTTTAAATTCATGTACATTGGTGTTTTTTCTGTGTGAGGGTGTTGGATCCTCTTGACACTGTATTTACAGACAGTTGTAAGCTGCCGTGTGGGTTCTGGGTATTGAGTCCTCTGAGTCATCTCTCCAACCCCTCTCCTCTCTTCTCCCTCTCCTCTCCTCTCCTCTCCTCCCCTCCCCTCCCCTCTTCCTCTCCCCTCCTCCCCTCCCCTCTTCCTCTCCCTTCCCCTCCTTTCCTCTCCTCCTCTCTTCTCCCTCTCCTCTCCTCCCTTCCCCTCTTCTCCCTCTCCTCTCCTCTCCTCCCCTCCCTCCTCCCCTCCCATCCCCCCTCTCCTCCCGTTCCCTCCCCTCCCCTTCACTCTTTTCACATAGCTTTGCTGACTAGTCCACACTGGCCTAGAATTGTGATCTTGCCTCAGCCTCCTGAGTGCTGGGATTGCAGAATTGCACTACTGTGGGGTTAAGGTGTTTTCACCCTCGGTGCGGTCTGTCTCCCTGATGTTTCCTCGAGCTTGAGAAGAGTGTAAAGTCTGCTGTGACTGGGTGAAGCGTCTACGTTCAGTGAGTGGCTGGGTGAAGCTTTTGCAGTTGGTGAGCACAGCTGGGCTGTGTGGGTAGAAGTGAGTTACAGTCTGCACTCGAACAGGGTGCGGGTTTATCTCTTCCCAAAGCTCTGCTGGTTCTTCTACGGGTACAAGCGCATTAAGGAGTATGATGTCTTGGAGGAGCAGGACCCCTGCATTATGGAATGCCCCTTTCTTTCGCGAGGCTAGGCCTTGCTCTGAATTCAGCTCACTGAGATTAATATACCAGCTCCAGCTTTCTCTGATTAGTGCCAGCATGGTTTACCTTAAAAACAGTAATGTGCGTCTTTAGAGCCAGCCACCGGGTCTTGCTCAGTATGCACTCTGATGAATTTATTTGTTTGCTTGTTTATCTGTTTATTTTTAGGTGCTGGGTCAAATGCAGGGCTGAATCATGCAGGGCTGAAGTTTCCCACCAGCGGAGCCCTTTCTCCAGCCCCTGATGATCTCTTTAGGTCTTTGAAGCCTAAAGTCACTATTGAGATGATTGGATTACTGTGTATCACATCTGTACTTTCTGGTGTCTCGTTCCTTCACCCTCACCCACACGGTCTTGTTACTTAGGTGTTAAGTGTGTGCCTTCTTTTTTTTTTTTTGGCCTCAAATAAAACACAAATGAATTAAGTCTAACAATACATTAAAAGAACTATTTACCACAACCACGTGGGGGTTACCCTGGGGATGCAGGTGTGGGTCATTATTGAAAAGCATTTAAAGTGATTCATCACACCAGCAAGCTCAGCAGGAATAACCACAATTATCCCAGCACACTCAAAGCATTTGACAAAATTCATCATGATAAAAACTCACTGTACAAACTGAAGGATGCTCTACTGCCTGTGAAGGGCAAAGCCTGGGCACCAGCAGCATCAGACCAAAAGAACGGGGCACAGAAGTCACCAGTCCTTCAGCTGCACCCCCTTGCCCTCCGTATTTAGATGTAAAGGTGTGTTCTTTGTTTCTCCCGTGAACACCCACCCAGCCATGCTTGCATGTCTGTGTGCCTCTGCCCCTCTGCATGGCTGTTGTCTTCATGTTGCACTTCGATACTACTTTGATGTCTAGAATGGTTTTTGTCTGTGCAGTGACATCTAACCCAGCACCTCACTGTACACAGCAGGCAGGCCCTCTGCCCACCCCAACTACTGCCTCTCTGTGTGGTGCCTTGGCTGCTTCGTCCTCAGCCTGGCTGCGTTTTAGTATTTTCTTCATTCTTGCTGCATTGCTGCTTTTCAGGCGGACTTAGCACCACTGTGTTCAGAATCAGCGTGTGTTGAGTAGCTGAGAGGGAATTGTTACACCTTATGGCTTACTGTATAAGGACATGTTTAATTTGGCTAATTGTACTCTTCTGGTTTTCAGAGTTGTAGGCAGTGTCTGCCAGTAGGATTTGTCCAGATTTTGTTAGGAGTGTCACTTGGTCATCCTTCCAGCCTCTCCTCTCTGGCTGTTTCTAAAAATGTGATGTCTTCCCCCAGACAGCTTTAAAAACACCTCCTCTCTGCTCCCTTCCTACTAGGTTGTTTCTTACGACTATTTGATTCCATCTTTTAAAGAGTGGTTTTTATGGTAGTGGTGTTTTTCATGTGTTTTTTCTCTCTTAATGTATTGTTAAGTTCTCTTAAGTTGCCTGTTAGAAAAGTTGATACAGGGTTCAAAGGTTAAGACCCTTGCTGCTCTTTCAAGAACAGGTTCTATTCCTAGCACCCACATGGAGGCTCACAACAGTCCGTTTCCAGGACTCTGATGTCCCTTTTATGACATCCATGGCACCAGGCATACATGTACACAAATATACATGCAGCCAAAACACCCATACACCCAACTAAGCAAATTTCAAATTGCCTTTCTTGTGCATGTCTCATAATGTTCACAATCTCAGGAAACTGTGTGTTGGACTTGTGGATTATGACTCCCTTGGGAGCATTTTTCA
Source organism: Mesocricetus auratus (assembly GCF_017639785.1). Lineage (NCBI taxonomy): Eukaryota > Metazoa > Chordata > Mammalia > Rodentia > Cricetidae > Mesocricetus > Mesocricetus auratus. Next base: position 72,798,894 of record NW_024429196.1, on the reverse strand, counting down.
GGCTGTTGATTTTATTGTGGGTGTCACACAGGTTCTGTCAGTAATTTTCAGTGGTTTATTAACAAAATGTTTTAGTAATAATGATTAACTTGGAATTTTTTTAGTAAAAATATACATCTTCATGATGAAAATTTAAAAGAAAGCATTATAGAAGCATGCCACATTTTCAGGCACTTTCATCAAAATGTCCAAACCTGTTCTGAGTTCTGCTGTGACTCACAACCTTTCTGGTTATGCTTTCTGAATTACTATTCTTTTGAGACAAAATGGAACATCGAGCCCCCTTTTGTCTCACACCAAAGAAGTCCAACACTGTCTATGTAGATACTAATGTAGGGGGCTAGTGTGTAGCACAGCTGGTGGAGTGTTTGCATGGCATGCTGGGAGTCCTGGGTTCAGTCCTCATTGAGTCAGAATCAGAGAATGTTTACCCCCTCCCCCCACTCCCCAACTACATAGTGAGTTCAAGGCCAGTCTGAGCTACATGAGTTCCAAGTTGTTTAGGTATGGAGAGCTGTGTAGTTAGCTAATTCTGTTACCATGAGTTTTGTGGGGTACGATAAACCTGTATAAACCTGGGTTCCTTCAGTTTACCAATGGTGTAGCTAACAATGGTGTGGCTTCCCAATGTCTTCTTCCATGAGTTAATCCTTTCTAGAGTGGTACCTACAGATATCTGCAGGTGAATTTTGCTGATCTCTTAGGCATTCTCTATCCAGCTGGCAGTCAAGATTAACCATTACACATGCCTGGTCTACACTGAGCTTCTGGGCCGTTGTCCAAGTGAAACCCGTTTGTCAGTTGTAGCTAGGTGTTCTGAATCAGCACTGAGTCCTCTGAAGGATTATGCTCTGGGTTTCTGCAGAGACACCACAATTCTCTATGCTCTCTTGTCGGACCTTAGTTCCCTGATAGATTTAAAGACTGCTTGTTTTGCAGCTTCTTTAGTTTTTAGTCCTTAGGACTGAGCGATGATTTCCAGTGCTGGGCTGCAAAGTGGAATTCCTGTTCTGAGTTTTAAGGCTGTTACCAAATGGAGTTCTTTTCTAAATTTATTTTTAGATTATTTATTGTTAATGTATAAGACACAAGTATTGCTGAATTCATTAATTAGCTCTGTATTTTTTTGTGGGTTTGTGGGATTTCCTTCATATATAGTCATACCCCTTGTGAGTGGGCAAAGTCTCTCTCTCTCTCTCTCTCTCTCTCTCTCTCTCTCTCTCTCTCTCTCTCTCTCTCTCTCCCTCCCCCCTTTCCTCCCTCCCCTCCCTTTCCCCAAGCTGCCTTGAGCTGAAGCCAGACTTTTCATCTTGGCCTGCGAGGACACTCTCTGACCTGTACTGACTTCTTTGTTTGTTTGGCTGCTCCTCCCTCCCTAGCTCTGCTCTCTCTGTGTCTGTTTTGTCTTTTCTCCTGGGTATCCTCTGCTCCGCATTCAGTCCTTGTGTTACTTTTCCTGTATGACAAAATACCTGACAGTAATGATGGAAACGAGGAAGGAGTTATTTGTCTTTTCTCCTGGGCATCCTCTGCTCCGCATTCAGTCCTTGTGTTACTTTTCCTGTATGACAAAATACCTGACAGTAATGATGGAAACGAGGAAGGAGTTATTTTGGGCTGGTGGTTTCAGAAGATTCATTCCTTGGTGTTTAGGGCCCATCATACATTTGGGCCGAACACCATGGTGGCAGGGATATATGGTGGAGGAAACTGAGCAGAGGGAGGGAGGGAAGATAGGAAGGGACCAGGGAAAGATACAGCTCCCACAGACACCACCATTCTCTCCAGCCAGGCCCACCTCCTACCCTTTGCTACTTTCCCTTAATGCCATCATGTAACCTGAATGTTTCTGGCCTGGTTGATCCCACCACCCTTCTCTGCCCCAAAGAAGCACACAGATGCTATAGAGTTCTAAAGCTGTTTGGCCTTTGGCTATGGTCTCTTATCTTAATCCTTAATCCATTTCTATAAATCTAAGTATCTCCACATGGTCTTATTTTACCAGAGAAAGGTTCAGGGACCTCTTACTCCGCTGGTGTCCTACATCTCGACTGTTCAGGTCTCCCCAGTTTGCCCCTGCTTATATTGTCTTTCTGCCCAGTACATCATTTCCTGCTTGTCTGTACAGACCTCCAGACCTCTATGGTTAGCTAGTGGCAGGCTCTGCCCAGCTACATCACTTCCTGGGATCACATGATGACACCTCTCTGCCTACACTTCCCAGAATCCTCCTTGTTTCCTAGTCCCACCTATCATCCTGCCTGGCCAATCAGTGTTTTATTCATCAACCAATAAGACAAACTTATACAGAAGAGCATTCCCCATCACCATCATCATACTAAGACTCTATCAAGGGTTATTTATTCACTCACTGGGTTGCTGGTAGGGGCCATCACAGCCACCCCTAGAGGTGTGCTTTGCTAGTTCTAGGCGTGTGTCAGTCCAGTCAAGCCTTCTTCCTGATCATTTCCATTTTCCTTCCTGTGCATCCAGCTCTGACTCTTCTCAGCGGTGTCTGGGGGAGCCTTTCCTTGGCCTTCTTTTGCCCCAGGCCATGTCAATGTGGTCAGAGTCACCATGCACTGCGGATGTTGGCGTGTGTTTAGTGGGCCAGCTGAGTACTATAGTGTGTGCTCAGTACATCTTGCCTGAGCGACTAAAGTGTCTTCAGATGGAAACTGAAGCTTGAATGTATGTAGTGTAGTCATTTGGGTGTGGCGCTAGATAGCCACCTACCCGTTAACGGCTCATATGAAACCTCTTGAAGATAACTGGCAGAGTGGTGGCTACCTGTGGGGCTGCTGTAGGATTACTGAGCTAGCACACCCAATGCTGTGGGCCCTGGGTGGCCGTCTTCAGTCAGTGCAGGTGTAGGCCTCTGAACCTTCGACAGCCTCAGTCCCCTGCAAAGCTTTTCTCCTCCCTGATAGTGTTTGGATGTGTGTAGTTGGCCTTGATTTAAGTCAGGAACAGATAAGGCCCATACACCGAGCTGGAGAAGGCATTTGTGACCCCCAGTGAACGTTTGTGCTTAGGGGAGAAGGTTGAGTGCAGGTCGTATAGAACTTGAGATCTACAGTTAAGGCCATCAAAGTCAGGTGTTTTGTAGCAAATGAAGGATTTGACACAAATGGTGAGTTTTGTGCATGGAACTGGCTTAGAAAGTTGGTCTGATAGTTACAGCTGGGGTGGAGAGCCTGGGTTCAGATGAGAGTTTGAGGAAATGGGGAGTGAGCAGGGAGAGCTTTTGTTACAGGGGAAGGATAATGAACTTTGTTTTATTTGGGTTGAGTCCAGATTGCTTGTGGATGTGAATACAAGTGTCGTCGGGTTAAGTGTGCAGGGCAGAGGTCAGGAGGAAGCCTGGCATAGACGTGCTAAGATTCTTAGAGCAGCAAGGCGCCTGTGGCTGGAGTAGCTGCAGGAAGCAGGTCAGAGGCCTGCGTGCAGCAACTGTTACTTGTGTATACCACTCTGGACGGTGATGAATGAAGTCGTGATTGCTGGTCTCTGCTGTGCCCTCCTAGTCTTCCTAGTGATTCAAACCTGTAAAACCTGCAAACCCATTGTGTTCCTTTCAAGGAGAAAAGTGGAAGGGCCCGTGACTCTCAAATTCTCCCCTTAAAGTGAGCCAGGAATATTAAGCACTTGCTTGGAAAAGGAAGCCATAACTGTAAAAATAACGACCCAGCTTTGCAAGAAGCCTTAGTTAAGGTGGCAGATTGGTCACGTGCAGGTTAGTCAGCTATACTCTACAGACTCTCAGCGCACCTCACTAACCCAAGTGTGTATACTTTTCTCCCCTCCTTAACTAGGAATTGTGGTGCTTGGAATAAACAGAGCTTATGGGAAAAATTCAATCAGTAAAAATCTTCTCAAAATGGTGAGTGTGAGATTAAGCTGTTTGCTTCTAATATTAAGATATATTGTTGACACAATTTTGAAAATGATTTTTTTTCCTTTTTCTTCTTCCCCCTTTCTATTTTGGTTTAGTTTTCGAAAGCTGTGGATGCATTAAAATCAGATAAGAAAGTTCGGACCATTATAATCAGGAGTGAAGTCCCCGGGATATTCTGTGCTGGTAGGTAAAATAATCTTTTGTTGTTGTTGTTTTAGATTTATTATCTTTCAGTGTATGTGTGGATCCATATGCTGTGTTGTGTAGTCACATGTGGAGGCTAGTAAGAGAATCCGGGATCTGTTGGGGCTGGAGCTACAGGCATTTAATAGAAACTACATTTCCTTGAAAAGCAGCAGGATAGCTTAACCACTGAGCCATCTTTCCAGCCTTCAGTAAGAGAATCTTACTGCCAAACTGTGGGCTGGTCGCATATTTCCTCTGCAGTGGCCCATTCTCCCTTAAGATGTTCTGTGGTTTGAACTATTACCAAATATTCCTCTTTGTCTCCTTTTTACAGTTTCATAAGAAAAGAATATCCTTAGTCTGCTAGCATTGGAAAGACACTTTTGCAACATATGGATTGTTTTAGAAGTTGAAAAAATGCTTGGAGCCATTAAGATAATTATTCGTAGTAAATGAACAATTCTTGTGAAACTTCAGTGGGAGAAACCAGGTCTCAGGCCACAGTGTTCTGCTCTGAGCATTTGATTGCTCAGAGACTCTTGAATGGCAACATGGGCCTCATCAGGGATTCCTAGGTGCAGGCCTGAGCTCTGGAGGTCGGTGTGTACAGTGTCTCCCACCCCATGAGTGTGCCCTTGGGTCACAGTGTTTTCACACTAGTGGCATGGTTGTACTCTCTGTCATTGCCACGTTTCTGTTTCCCCAGAATTAAAGATTGTTGTCCTGCAGTTTACTTTGTTAGTACTTCTGAGGCATGGTGTGGAATGGTTCTATTTGCCCTAGTAAACAATCGAGGCAATCATGACCAATAAGTAAGTGATAAAACTAATGTTTTCAGTAAAGTATGAACAGGGTGATTCCCTAATCATTCAGGGAACCGCCTATTATAGAGTTTCATTCATCACACAAGTGTTTATTTAATAAGAAGTAACTGCTGTGCCTGGGCCAGCTCTGAGAACACGGGATATTTACTGTTCTTTTGGAGGCGTAGTGTCTGTGGCTCATGCCCTTCAAGGTACTCATCTTTACAAGCCTGGCTTCACCCCAAACTACTGTAGAATTTTATGGGATTTGGGCACATCCAGTGCAGATGAGTTATATTTTGACTTCTGTAAGGTTTTACTACTTCCTTAAAACGCAGCATACCTAAAACGGTAATGCTTTACTGAGTGAGTAACTCAAGAAGGTGGTTCCTGCCCTTACATGTGACGAATGGTGTTCCCATTACAGGCTTCTGTTCTCTGTCTCCTGGGACAGCCGATGGGATGGCTGCTTCTAGGATCTTTCCCTGTGATTCCCTGTTCTCCAGAATTCCGGTCTCTGTGGAGCTTACTGTTCTCACAGACAACCACATAGTGTTTACATGCAGCAACCCCCTTCCACGTACTTTAAATCATCTCTGGATCACAGTGTAACAGCTGTGAAAATAGTGGCAACGTGTCACGTAGGGAATGTACACAATGGATTCAGGTGACATTTTCCTCACACGTTTCTGTCTTCTTGCTTAGTTGAATTGAGGTTGTGGAATTTGTGAATGCAGGAGACTTGCAGGGCACAGGCCACACCTGGTTCCTAGGAACTTAGACCCAGAGTGTTTGTTAGGATTCTTAGCCTGTGACCTTCAGGACCAGCTTTAGTCTGGAGTGGAGGGCTTTGAGGGACCGGCTCTGAGGCCTGCTGGGGCTTCAGGGCAGCTGGTTGGAAGTGTGGAGTGCTCTAGGGCTTTTAAGACTCAATGTCATGAATTCTAGACTGGAGATGGTGACATTCCAAAGGTAGAGCACTTCAGGTAAGCCTGCCATCCACTGGTACTGTCTACTGGTCCTGGTAGACCTCCTGATTGCCCCACGGTGATTATGCTAGCCATCCTTAGTTTCCCCTTTGTCCTCCATCTCTGAGCGATGCTGACTGAATGAGACTTTGGTGTTTTGGTACAGTCTGCTGTTGTCCATTGCAGGCTATGCAAATGCAGTAACATACTCTATTTGTCCTGTTAATTCAGCCTGATTACTTTATTCAGAGTTAATCTGCTATCTGGTTTATGTATGTTAAATGTTTTACACAGTCGGCGTATTCACATTTTAATTCATAAGTGTTTTTTGTTCAGTTTTGACTTTTGTTTTTCCTTCTGTGTTCTGTCAGATACTCAGTGTTTGTACTATAGACATTTTTTGGGGCAGTTTGTTTATTGTCCTAATCCACAGCTTTTCTCCAAAGGGCAGCCTTTTCATAAACACATTTGAGATAGTCCAGATGCTCTGTTTGTGTTTGTTTGTGTGAAGTACAATTCTATGTCACAAAAGAAACCTAATTGAGAGAATATTTAAGCTAATATAATTGTAAAGTCTTAATTTTGGTCAGCTGTGTTTGTTAGTTATTCAGCACGCACCTTGTACCCCACCAAAGCTTTAGTTACCTATTCAGGAGTACCGGAGGCAGTAAAACCTGGGCACTCTGCCCATCTGGATACCCTTTGAGAGCTCTGCAGCCCCCCACCTATTCTCTGCTGGTGCCTTGTTCATTTCTGAAGACTTAAAGCATCTGGAGTGGTCTTGCCTCTGGTTTCTGGAGCACAGGAAGCTGTTGCCTTTGAAAATCCTGTTTTGTGGTCTCAGGACACAATTTGAAATGGAACTCAGCTTATATTTGCGCCAGCTCATCCCTCCGACTGCATTCATTCGCTGTGCTTTTAGGGGCTGTTGACTTGTGTCTCAGACCATGTTCCTGTTTTCTGACAGCGTTTCCAACTGTAGACATTGTTTTTCCCTCCTTTCCCCTAAAACGCTGTGAAAGCAGGTAGTTATTGCATGCATTATGGAAAGGGTTCCCACATAGCATTAGTGTTTGGGCAGGGTGGTCTTGATTTCCCCCTTAAATCTCTTCTGTAGAGTTGAAACTGTGTTTTACTTACATTTCAAATCCAAATTTGAAAAGCAGATTCTAGATCAAAACATGTGAAAAAATATACAAAGAGAAGTCTTGCCGCCTCACCCTACATTCCATTCCTTCTCCAATAGGCATCTTACCATTTTTAATTCTTCTGTTGTGTTACCTTACTAACGCACACAAAGTCCAGGTGTAAACGTGCCAACTGGAGTGTTAATAAGCACATGCTTAGGGTGAAGACTGCGCCACAGTGTGGGATGCTGACAGCAGAGGGTGCATGCAGATGTCCCCAGTGTCACCTCAGCTGTGTGGACTGGGGGAGTACTTTTTCTTCAAACTTCATGAAATGGCAAGTTCATTTCATGGTATTAAGCATGTCTTTGAAGTAAGTTACTCTAAATAAAATACAGAGTGTATTAGTGTGTTTTTCTGTTTTGATAACTGACGTTGTAGTGGTAATGGAGTTCCTGAATTATTGCTAAAACTGTTGAAGGGAAAGGTCGGGACAGAAACAAGGCTTTGCGGAAAGTCAGATAAGCCGTGCGAAGAGATGGCTGGCCTCAGAGTGGTGTGTGGTGAGCAGTTCTCTTGACACTCCTGTGCTTCAGATGGAGCTCAGGACTTCTCCTTGCTCAGAGGTCTGTAGCCCAGCGCTGTCCTGTCTGAGACCTTGGTGGTTTTCTTTACCTTGACTTCTGACCTAAGACCTCAGTGGAGCAAAGCCCCCAAGCTCTCTGGAGTCCGTGTGCTCCCTTGCTGTCTCAGTGGCTCTGCAGACCAGGCACAGTGCGTGCTTCCTTGTAGGTTAGAGCCAAGCTTCTGGGCTCATGGCCGGCCTCATTGGAACATCACAGAGAGATTTGAGTGTGTGTGTGTGTGTGTGTGTGTGTGTGTGTGTGTGTGTGTGTGTGTGTTAGTGTGTTGGGGGATCAGCTCAGCATGGCCTTGTCTCCTGTTTTACAGGATTTGTATATTTGATCTTAAAGTTCGTCTCTATCCCCTCTTAGCATGCATACATCCTCTAAAGTCTGTTATTTGTAGATGTTTAAGATATGTTCAGTTTATAGTAATATCACTTTTAATGAAATTATGGAAAAGTTCTTTAGGTCAGGCTGCAGGAACATAGAAGCTTCCAGAAGCTGGTCCCTGTTTGTCTTTTGCCTCTGTCCTAACACCAACTAGTAAATGCCCAGAGCTGTTTTTACCATAATGTTCTAAAGTGAAAACGTAGCCAGCCTCGCCTTTGCCCCATCGCAGTTTCTGAACAGATGACACTCAGTTCTTGGTAGCGATTCCTCTGTGCAGGAGTCTAAATTGAGTGTTTCACTGAATGACACCAGTGTGGGTATTTTCCCCCAAAAGCCAAGGTCGTTTTGCTTCTGCTTTTGAATTCTAGTAAATTGTGTTATGACTAAGGACTCCTCACTACCGCCGTCAGCACACGTTGGTAAACGCTGTGTGTTCAGATGTCATGACGGGAATAGAATGTGGGAGTCTGACTAATGAAGAAATCTATTTAAATGGTTGCTTCAGTCTTTGGCTGTTGCCCTGGTGTGTTATATAGTCAGGTCTGTAGGAGAGAAGGGGCACAGGGTTATACTGCTGTTTTCTGTTACATGCAGCTTTTTACATAAAACATGGCTAAATATTTCCTTGAGGCCATGAATTACTTGTGATGACATTTACCACTTGTAAGTGTGTAATTGATGCTTTAGCCATGACGATACTCATGGTGTACTGAGTGTATTCATTTGCATAGTCTTCCCTATGTGACCCCCTTAAAAGGCTACTTTGTCTCCCCAGACAAAGGTTTGTGGAACTCTGCTGGGAGGTTGTGGGTCATTTGTGTCTGGCCTGTTTGCCTGTGTGCTAAGGTGATTTATATTTTCCTGTTGAGCGTTGCTTCCTGAGCTGCTGGCTTTCTGCTCAGCACATGGTAGTTGCCTGAGGTTTTTTTCTTTTTAGTTTTCTGTGGACCACATTTTCACCAGTCACTGTTCAGTCACTGTAGTAAATAACGGAGATGATGAACTCTGAAGGAGAAAAGGGTAATTTCGCTTCAGAGTTTTGGAGGTTTCAGTTCCGTGCTTGGGGGGCCTTAGGTTGGGCCTGTGGCAGCTCAGGGCATCATGACTGGGATGATGTGAAAAATCTTGGAGAGATGTTCACATTTAAATTGCAGTGGTTTTGGGCACATTCACAGACAAGTCTTTGTCAGTGTATGGTTTACCTCTGTTGGGTAAGCACTCAGGAGTGGAGTTACCAGGTCTTATGTAACTGTGCCAACCATGTACAAGGTTCTGAGTTAGAGGTCAGATAAAAAACAAAACAGGACCCTCCCCCCAAACTAAGAAGCTGTGTGTGTGTGTGTGTGTGTGTGTGTGAGAGAGAGAGAGAGAGAGAGAGACAGACAGACAGAGACAGAGACAGAGACAGAGACAGAGAGACAGAGACAGAGAGACAGAGAGACAGAGAGCGCATGTCTGAAGGTCTGAAGTCGTCCCCTGCCCTGGGTCCTGCTATGCATGCTGCCACACGTGTAGCCACGTGGCCTTGTGGCTTTAGTCTGCATTTCTCTCATGACTCTGCGCACCTTGTCTTGTGCCTGTTTTTTGGTACAATGCCAATTCAGATATTTTCTGTTTGTCCCTCCCTTCTCCATCACTACTTCCTCCCCTTTCTCATTCATTGTCTCCTTCTACCCTGCTCCTCCCCACCTCCCTTCCTTCTCCTCACTCATCTTTATAGGTGTGGTCTCCCTGTGTAGCCCAGGCTAGCCTTTAACTCATGATTCTCCTGCCTCAGCTTCCCAAGTGCTTGGATGGTGTCGGTGTGTGCCACCATCTTTGGCTTCCATGTTTGTATAGAATGCCTCCTTACTGAGTAGAAGTTCCTTATTTATGTTTGTAATAACTATTGTTCTTATCTAGCGTGCTTTACAAGTGTTTTCCCCCTCTCAGTGGCTTGCCTTTTCTTTTTTCCTTACATTTTGCTTTTGACCGAAGGCTGACATCAAGCATTGTTTAATGATTTGTGCCTTTCTGGTGGCAGCTCCAGAGTCACAGCTCCTTCCCCGATTCCCAGTGCTTTCCTTCCTTTTGAGCCTACGATGGATTCTGAGTTAGGTTTGTGTCTGTCTAATGAAGTAGGACTTGGAGTGTTAGGGCACAATAAATTTGTATATAGTTTCACTTTGGCCCTCTGTATAGAGCTCCTTGAGACCATGAAAATGCCCGTGTTTGGTCACGAGGTAGCCTCAGCAGGGCCTCTAAATGGATTAGAGGGCTTGATTGGTACCCTTGCCTTTATCTCCTAGCAAGTGGATGGGAGCCAGAGGTTGCTTTAGTCATTGTGGGCGCCTATGAAAGGGGCTGGGAGCCAGAGGTTGCTTTAGTCATTGTGGGCGCCTATGAAAGGGGCTGGGAGCCAGAGGTTGCTTTAGTCATTGTGGACACCTATGAAAGGGGCTGGGAGCCAGAGGTTGTATTCAGTCATTGTGGGCGCCTATGAAAGGGGTCTACTTCAAGAGCTCCTTCCCTGGACTCATCCATGTGGTGCGGGCTCAGCAGTGATGGGTCCCCCTTGCTCCTGTGGCCTATGTTGTTGATCTGTTTCTGAAGGATACCTTGATTGTAGTAGAGTTGGATATTGCTTGAGTTCCTTGGGTTGTTTTAGTGAATACGTTTGGGCATGGCTTTGAGGGAGACCCCACATTTGCATGATGGTTGGTCAGAAAGTCTTGTGATTGGTATTTGAGGGAAGACAGTCTTGCGTTGACTTCTGTGTGTACTAACTTTGGGAGCTTAGATCAGAGTTTAATTGAATTGTTGGATACTGGCTTGGCCAGAGACTGGAGTATTGGTGTGGATCCCTTTGGGGGGGGGGCTAGCCTTCAGGCACACCTGTGAGGGATTATCTTGATGAGGTTACTTGAGGGCTCCCGCATGCATCCCTGTTCTCTGCTCCCAGCTGCCTCTAGCTGCCCCCAGTACTGCCCTGCTTTTAGAGCTTGTGCCCTCAGACTGAACCAGATGAGCCCTTTCTCCCTTAAATTGCCTTATCCAGTTACTTTATCACAGCAACAGGAAAAGAAGCCAAGATGCCCCTTCTGCATCTGAATTTAGTCTTGCTCACAGGAGACGGAGTGTCACTTACCAAGGAAGGTCAAGTTGTTCAGGGCAGCCGGGCAGATGAGAGTGGGGTGAGGGTGTAGAACCTCCACAGCTTCTTTGGCCATGTCACTCTCCTGAGAACACCAGGTGTGCTCACTAACAAGACCTGAGCTTAGTGGTGTTAGTGGGGACCTTAAGTCCTTGACCATCGGTGACTGGGTGCTCACTTGCAGTCCATCACCCCTGTCCATCCCGTGGAGTGGGGTGGGGCTGAAAGCTCTTCGCATCTAATCACTGCTTTAGTTTCTGGTGACCAGGCCAACACTGAAGCTGTGCCCGGTCCCAGTAGAGTCACCTGATTGACATACCCACCAGCTTGGTTGGGAAGGCCTGCTCTGAATAACGAAGGGCACCATGGCTCCAGAGTTCAAAGTTTGGGACTCTGTACCAGAAAGTTGGAGTCAGCAACAGACAGAACTTTTATCATTATACAGATTGTTACTTATTTATCTTTATTTGACTTATTTATTGCATACACATATCCAATTCTCCTAGCAGCCATTTGTTGAAATGACTTTTTCCTCCCCATTTAATTGTTGAGAGACTTCACTAAAAGCATCAGATGCTATGTATGTCGAGTCATATCCAGGTTCTTTTTGTTGCTCCATTAATGAGCTGTCTCAGCTACTGTGTTATAGACATTGTATTAGTTTATTTTGTTGTTGTTACCAAATACCTGATAGTGTATCATTTGAAAGGAAAAGAAGTTCACTTAGTTTTGACAGCTGAAAATCAAAGTTCTGGCAGAACCATCAGGTGTGGTCTCTTGGTGAAGGTTCCCTTGCTGCATTACTTCCTGATGGATGATGTTATAGTAGCCCAAGCACATGAGTGACAGGAAACTAGAGAGCTAGTAAGAGTCACCAAACTTGCTGTTTTATCCCATCTACTCTCTTGGAGACTGACTGGTTCTGTGAGAACTGTTTGTCTTTTGGAGGTAGTACTCATGTACCCCAGAGATCTGTGCCTTCTGGGCTTCCCTAACAAATGCCCAACACCATTTCTAAGCACCATTACATGAGGGACCCAGCTCCCCAAATATGAGCCCTGGGAGGTCAAAATTCCAAACTATAGTGGCCATTTGGTTGAATTTATTTTCACACATTGTGTGATGCAATCATAGGTTGTATTTCTTTTTAATTTCACTTCTAGTTTTTTATTCCTAGCACATGGCTGTCCATACAACTGGTTCCATTGATACCAGTGTGAAACTTATGTTTTAGATTTAGGAGCCTTTAGGAGAAAGCTTGTTTCTTGTATCTTCGAGTGAGCTGGGTTTTTCAGAAGCTTTGCCTTTCATCCTTACTTCTCTTTACTTCTCATATAGGACTTTGGAACAGGTTGAGTCAACACGGTAAGTCCTGTCCTGGTCCTGTACTTGACCTCTGTCGAAGGCATTTGGTTAGCACCAGTCAGCTTGCAGCTGATGATATCAAAAAGATCCTGTACTTGACCTCTGTTTCCTAGAGATTAAAGACAAAAAAAAAAAAACAAACAAACAAAAAACAAAAACCAAAAAACCCTCATGGGCATGAATTGAATTTTGCCTGACTCTTGAGATGATTGTGTTTTTGTTCATCCCTGGAATGAGGCCTCTTGGTCATGGTGCTTTTGGGCAGCATGGAGAGTCATGATTTGCTGAAGTGAGTGAGGAAGTCTGCAGTTAGCTTCTCTCTTGAGTGTCAGGCTAATGCTGGGCTCAGAATGCTGCTTCTGGGTTTCTAGAAATGTATATATGAATCTTTGGTCATTAGCAGACGTAGCATAGTTCCAGTTACCTGTTTCTTTTGGGAGAACTTTGTTTGTTTACGTACATTGTTTTGTCAGAGTTTTCAAATTAATTTTCAGCAAGCTGTTCCCAGTCCTCCCGGTGCTTTTAATGTCTGTGGAGTCTGGAGTTGCTCACTGTATTTTATTTTAGTGTGAGACAGGACCTGTAGCACACACTGGCCGTGGCCTCACAGCTGCCCCGTGGCTCCTTAGGGCTGTAGGCATCACTGTCTTCTCTCTTTCTGCTTGTTGGTGGTTTTCTTGCAATGGGGTCTTCACCTGCAGAGCTGTGTGGCCTTTAACTTGGCATCCTCTTGCCTGAGCCTCCCAAGTGCTGAGATTACAGACATGCCCAGCTTGTTTTTTTTTTTTTTCAATCTTGATAAATTGTGTCTTTTTTCCTTAAAATATTGACAAAATAGTCATTTCACCCATCCTTTTAAAAGCTAGTTTCATTGCTTTGTGTATTTTTCTTTTCTGTTCTGTTGGCTTATTTCTCTGTGTGCTTTGGACTTAATCTTTCATTTCTTAAAGTAGAAGGTCAGGTCTTGCATTTGAGGCCTTCTTTTATCGTGTGACCTTTCACTGTCATTGTGCCTTTCCTCTCTTCTTTGAACACGCCAGGATTCCATTAACTCAGGACTCCTGTTGGTTCCAAGGAAGTAATTGATTGGCTGTCATTAACTTCTAACTCTGTTTCCATTTTCAGCAAACCTACTGAATTACTGTCCTAGATTTTGTACATACCGTTTTTTTTAGCACATAGGAAATACCCGTTAGTAATGACGTTGCTGGCTCACCTTGCCTTCCACACCTGTCCGCTCAGCACTTTCCCCCCACACAGCCCGAGTGATGTAAGCACACAGCTCCTGCCCAGCAGCGCTGTCCGGGTGCAGGCCGAGGCCCCTGACCTGCCCACGCCTGACTTCTGCTCTTACATGCAAAGGGGCCCGCAGATGTAAGTCGCAGATCTTGTGATGAGAGACTTAACTGCTTCATCTCCTGGTTCCATGTAAGATGATACAGTGTCCCCAAAAGATGGAGGCAGGGATACTGGGAGCCTGAAGTCACACAGTCATGCGAGGAGGGGACTCAAGCCCACAGAAAGCCAGTCTGGAGAAACGGAGAGGGGCATAGACACTTAGCCTACCTACCCTTGTGTCTCCAGAATCGCGGGCCTGCCAGCCCACCTAAAGATACTGGGGCATGCCCCATCTAGAGATACTGGTGGCTGCATCTTAAATCTGTGGTCACTTTCCTAGCAACAGCAGGGCAGCTGACACCAAGAGTGTTAGGTTTCACCTGCTCTGGTCACATCCTCTTCTGAGCTGATTCCTGCCTTTCTTCTCTGTCACCACCACCCCACAGCTCTTTTTCTCTACCAGGCAAAGCTCATTTTCTTCCTGACTCAGTGCACTGATTGGAAAGTGTTGGCCTCAGATCTCATATCCTTAGTGCTGTTTCCTACCTACCTAACCAGCCATTTTCCTTCCCTAGAAGTTTATTGATGCTGTAGAATTGGTTGTGAAGTTAAGAGCACTTACTGCAGTTGCAGAGCACCTGAGCTTGGTTCCCAGCATCCACATTGGCCTGCAGCCCCAGTGCATGCACTTACCTCACATGAATTTACCTGCATGAACGTGCGCATGCTCGCGCATGTGCATGCACACACACAGACACACACAAACACATACACACACATTTGTAAATAGTAAAAGTAAGTCCATCTTGCTGTTTGAGGCAGGGACTCTCACTGAAGCTGGAGCTCATCCATTTGGCTAAGCTGGTTGGGCACTGAGCTTCAGGGATCCCCTGGTGCTCTCCCCGATTCGGAAGTGTGCTTCCAACTCAGACCTCATGCTTGCCCACTCCACGCCCTTCTGACTTTCAGATTGTTAGTAGCCTGTTTGTAACATGCCGATCGTAGTGCAGAGTTTACAACACTGAAGCATACTGTCCTAAAATGCTGTTTAGAAAGGTTGGTAAGTTATTTCCCCTCAGTGCATTTGTGCTGCGGTCTAGATTTATGTTTCCTCATTTCATTTTATTTTGAATATATAAATATTAACATGGTTTCAGAAGTTAGAACTGCAAAGAGAGCATCTTAGAAATATTTGTATTCTCACTGCTGCACCTTTAGTTTTTTAATTTTTTAATTTTTTTCTGAGAGACAGGGTTTCACTGTATAGTCCTGGCTGTCCTGGAACTCACTCTGTAGACCAGGCTGGCCTTGAACTCATAGATCCACCTGCCTCTTTCTCCTGAGTGCTGGAATTAAAGGTGCAAGTCACCACTGCCTGTCTTGCATGTTTACTTTTGTCAGTTAATAGTACATTCTAGACATCATTCCATGTTAGTTCCCAGACCTGTGAAGATGACCTCTGTGAGAATGGGTGAGTGGGACTCTTCCCACGGAAGCCCAACTCAGAGTGCATGTAGATGGGGCAATTCATCTTGTGAAGAAGGTGGCTCTGAAGTAGACGACAAGGTTTGGGTGCCTGGCCGAAGCAGAAGTTGAGAGCGAGGGCATGTTGAGGAAAACTGAAGTGCTGTCCATCTGAGCCTTGCATCTGGCAGAATCCCACACCATATCTGCCCTTTGCTCCAGCTGGGGCCTGCTCAGGGTTTTGCTAGGCAGTTTGTTAAAGATGGAAACTCTCTGTTTATTAGAGTCCAAGGAGTGTATGTCCTGGAGCCGTCCCAGGCAGCTCATTCGCAAGTGTTGCTGGAGACCTGGGAGGCCACCAGGTCCTGCACCAGAAGGTCCTCGAGAGCCTCGCTTGCTCCTTAGCTTCACCTACCTGCTCTCTCTCACTGCATACTGTCTAGAAATTTCCTGTAATAACTGGTCTAGCCCTTAGGGTCCCCACTGGTCAAGATCACCCCCCTTTAGATATTATAGTTTATGTAGCAGAAAGTTCCATAGAAAATACATATGATGTGCTGTCTCATAGTAAAACAGGCTCTTTGCTTTCTTCCAATGGTGCATTTCCGTAAGCCCAGCACTTGATGGAGACAGGAGGTCACAAGTTCAAGGTCATCCTTGGGGCTCAGCAAGTCTGAGGTCAGTGTGCCCTTTCTGAGACACTGTCTCAGAAACTCAGAGGGAAGCCTGGGCTGGGGATGAAACTCCCGTGACATTGGAAAGGAGTCTGGTGGTTCTTGTGAGTTTCCACTTCCTGAGTTTTGTACGTTTTATTTACTTCCTGAGTCTGAAGAGCCTCCTCCCCAGGAGGGGCTGCTTCAGTTCTGTTGCCGAGCAACAGGAATGCATGGCTCCTGTGCATTCTTTCCCAGACTTCCCCAGCTTCTCAGTAGGTTACAGGGTTGAGCGCAATCTTTCTGAGTTGCCCTTCTTGTACAAAGGAAGTCGGTACCAATCTTCACTTTGTTCTCCAGGGAGAGGGAAAAGCCTTTGAGTTCCTGAGGGAGGCCTACACAAGTGTGACATTGAACACTTCCCTAGGGCCCTTATCCTGGTGATTTCCAGTCCTCCACTTTCATCTTCACTTACAGGCTGTTCAGTATTGACATGGACTATCGGATATTTCCTGAAGACTGTATGATTATTTCCCGCAGCAGTCAGCTGGCTAATCCTGCTGTAATAGAACTCCTTCCTGTGTACTGTGGAATATTTTTCTCAGCATGAGTCAAATTGAAAGTAAACCCTGCCCCATTCTAGCAAGAAATGGTTTCCATGCAAAGAAAATGAAGTCGTGAGATGGTGGGAAGATGAGATAATGAGAAGATGGGAGATGGTCCCCAACAAGACACACTTTCAAACACACAGTTTTACATGTAGTCTCTAAGAGTTACTAGGTTTGTAGCTTATGTATGATGTGGTCAGCTGTATTAATAGTATTGGCGATGGAATTCAATCAAGAAGAACTCTCATTTAAAGCTGCAGGGAAATTAGCAACACTTCAGTACATGCTTACTGGCAGAATAGGATGGAGTTATGAGTAAAGATTTCCAAGCATGAAGCCCAGTTGTGTCAGCGCAGTTTAAACTGCTATGGCGTGACTGTGCTCTGGGGGAATTCAGACGGGTGGGGATGCCACTGTGCCGGTGGTGGTGGCCTTTCTAGATTATTGTGTCTTGACAGGGGAATGCTTCTCTTTCAGAACTAGTTCATTCTGTAGTGCGAGGGCATCTTTGCTGAGGGCAGACTCTGAGCAGAGGGGCCTGGCCTCGCCTTTGCACTTCCTGGGGGGACAGTGGGCACCGTGCTGCAGCTGTCTCTGTTGCTGTCTCTCCCTCTCCCTCTGTTTCTCGATACAGGTAATATGCTGTTGACAGAGGGCTCTTGAAAGCTGGCTGTGATGGAGCTTTGTCACTTTCTTCCTAACGTATTTCCCTGATATATTTTGGGGACTTTCTTGCTATGTGAGTCAACAAGCTGTGGAGGCCAGAGAACACTTGCAGAAGAAGCTGCTTGTCTTCTTCCAGTTGGGGTCTAGGATTGAATTTGGGTCCTCAGGCTTGCCTGGCAAGCACTCTTACCCACAAACCAGGACATTATCTTACTTGTCACAGGACAGTGACCTTTGGTTCAGTGTGCTTCTTGCCCTTTATTTTAGCTGTTCTTTGTTCCTATATTTGTAAGCAATGTAGACTAAGATTGGGCATCCTCAGGAACTGGAGATGAAGTTAACTGTTGATAAAGACTTTGTGACATTGCTGACATGACAACACAAGCGAGTTTCAGGACTTAGTTGTGAGGGCAGAGTAGGGTCTGCAAATCACCCACGAAAGATCATCACTCACATATGCAAAAGCAAGAGCGTTTATTTTTTGAGAGAAAATCCCTGCATTCAGGGATCAGCTATACAACAAAATGGCGATGACCCTGAGAGAAGCTTGTGGGCTCCTTTTATACACAGCTAGGGGAATTCCAGGTACAGTTAGGTCATCTCCAGCAAACACAATTTGCTGAGCAAGGAACATTAATTTAAATTTGATTGGCTGTGGCACCTTTGGAAATGTCAGGGCAAGCCTGGACAAGTCCAGACATGTCTTGTCTGGGGGGGGATGACAACGGGGGACGGGGGGGGGGGATAGACACAGTTGTAGGAGCCACCCTTTTCTGCTTGGACGCCTCCAGTTCACGGTCCCTCCAAGAAATGCCATCTCGGCCACAGGAAACACAGGACACTGAAACTAAAGCCTGGTCTGTTGGCCTGTCACTCCAAGGTGGGTCATGGCACCTGTCAAGCCATGAATGGGACAGCTCCTCAGCCATTCCAGGGCCAGGATGAAGTAGGCCGTGGGGCTCAGGAGTGGCCAGGGAGGAGGCCACAGTCCTGCCCTCACGGAAGAATGGCCAAGTGGAAAACCAGTAGCAGAGCTGGGGGCCTGTGTCAAAGACTGGGCCATGGCAAGAGGGAACTGCTGGCCAGAGCCAGGCCTCAGGCCCTCGACCACACTCACCTAGGTACCCTGCTTCACCGCAGCTTGGGGCCGGCTCCGCCACCCCACCTGTGGCAGTAGCAAAGTTCAAAAGGATGGGTCATTGGGAACCCCTCCTGCTGTGGGTGGGTAAATGCTATAAAAGGACCCTGCAGGCAGGACTCAGTGAATGAGGGGAACTCCCTTCAGGGTGTCTGTAAGAAAGGAAGCAGAGTCAGGGGTATCACTACAAGCTGGGGGCCAGTCTGGTCTACACTCTAAGACCCTGTCTCTAAAACGAAACCCTGCCCGTGAGCAGCTTCCACTTGGATGAGTTCACAACCATAGGCACTCAGCAAGGCCCACAGGTGGGAGGAGTCCAGTTGCTGAAGGTTCAGGTGGTTATGAACAGTCATCACCTCAGACAGGCACATGGGATGCCCTGGGGTAGAATAAACGACAGAGACACTAGGGTAAAGCTAATGTCAGGCGGGGTCACAGGAAAAGGGTAGCTAGTATAGACAGGTCTCTGAAGATGAGTAGTCTCAGGCTCTAAGCACCCAGGAGGGAGAAGCTGCAATTGCTAGTCTTTGCTGCATTGGTCATTTGTTGTCATTCCTCATGAGTCTTGAAGTCCTTATGGGTAACAGAATGACCAATTTCCCATGGGTCCAAGGCCTTGGGGTCCAACATGGCAACAACCATCACTCAGATTGCTTCCTTAATAAACTGTTGCAGAGCCCATAGCTTCTATATGCACGGGGAAGTTAAAAACATCCATGCAGTGTGCTTTGTGTGAAAGTCAATCCACTGTAGTGGTCTGACAAAGAACCCACAGTGTTGTTGAGGTGGAGTGGTGGCTGTCTTTGCCAGCTTCTGTCACTGACAAATCCTGGAGATAGTCATTTATGAAGAGAGGGGTTGTTCTGGCTCAGAACTATGGAAGTTTTCAATCCATGACTGGTTGACCTTGTTGGGCTGGGTGAATGGGCAGACAGTAGGAGCATATGGGCAGAGCAGTTACTCACTTCTCAGGAAGGAGAAGGGGTTCCTTCAAGGGTATCCTCAATGACTTAAAGACTTTCTGGGTGAGGAAGCCTTGTCAGTGTATATCTTTGGAAGACTCTACAACCTCCTAAAACTCCTAACCCCTTAAACCACAGATGTTAGGTGATGTTCATATTAATGGATTAGATTTAATAATCCATTCTGTAGTGTTTATATACTTCAGAACATCATGTCAAACATGGTAAATATGTATAATTTTACCAGGCTAAGATAAATTATTTAAAACTACAAACATGAATGTAGTTTAGGGATCTAAAGCATTCATAGTGGTTATGTGGGGTTGGCTTATTCATCTGTAACACTGTACCGTTAGGATAGCTGTGTGTTCCAGCCATGTAGGGTTGGTACTTACATCTGTAATACTGTTATGTTAGGATGGGTGTGTGTTCCAGCCATGTGGGGTTAATGTATCCATCTGTAACACTGTACCGTTAGGATGGGTGTGTGTTCCAGTCATGTGGGATTGGCTGGTTTATCTAACAGTGTACTGTTAGGATGGGTGTGTGCTCCCATCAGGCCTACCTGTACTATTGTAGTACTTAGGGTTGGGCAGCATGTGCTCAGGGTTGATCTTGAACCATTTTTGGATGCCTGATAGATCTTTATAATTAATTTTTCTGTGAAGAATTACAATGTAACGAGGAAGGAAGATATTAGCAAGGTCTAAAGGTGGTTAAAGTGATTCATATGTTTCTAAAGGAGGAGTGGGTGACCCAGTTCAAATGTGAGGTGTTCCCTGGCTCCTCTTGCTGGTTTGTGATTTTTCAGTCTCTGGAGCTTTGCTCATCTCAAGTCTCTGTTATGCAGCTTCCTCAGCCTTCCCAGAACTGAAGAGACTAGGGGCTGGCTGTGGTTTGTGACTTGGCCAAAGGGAATGCTGTGGCTGCTTTGATCTTTATCCAGACCACTAGAACTTTGTGTGTTATGTGCAGTAGGCATTCTGCTGTTTGGAGTCTGGAGTAACTCCTCCTTTGCACTCACAGCTTGGGCTAACTGATGCAGGAGGCCAGTTCTTCTGTCTGGCATTCAGTGTAGCTTTCCCACTAACCTTAATCGTTTCTAAAAGCATTCGTCTTTTACTTTATGAGTGCCTTACCTGCATGCATGTGTGTGTACTGCAAGCATGCCTGCTGCCCACAGAGACCAGAAGATGGCATTGAATTCCCTGGAACTGGTGTTGCAGGCGGTTGTGAGCCAGCATGTAAGTACTAGGACCTGAGTCAGGGTCCTCTAAGGAGCATGAGGTCCCCTCAACTGCTGAGCCATGTCTCCTAGCCTGGCTTTTGTTTTGAAGTTGAGAGGTTTGTGTTTCATCTCTTCACTAGGACATTTAGAGGCTCCTATAGAGCTATTAATTGGTCTCGTTTCAAAATTGCATCTAGCTAAGTTCTCTGTCTTACTTGAGTATGAACACGAAACAGTTATAATGGAAGCATCAAAGCTCACTGCTTTTTAAATTTAATTTAGTGTGTGTGCTCCACAAGTGTAAGGACTTAAGTTTGGATCCTTAGCACTCTTGTAAAAACCGAAGTGTAAAGATACATGCATAGTCCTTGTACTGGGGATGTGGAGACAGGAGGACCCTCAGCTCATCATGGTTTTCTTGAAGTCCCTCTTATAAGAGTATGTCCTAGGTGTGTTAGCCGTCTGTTAGTGCTGTTTAGGTCCTTTCTAGGTTCTTGCTTTCCTTGTGCCGCACTGCACAGGCTTGCCTGGGCTTTTGACTGTCTCTCTGAGATCTCAGTGAACTGGGGCTTGTGAGGCCTGTGTTGAGCTAATTCCAGTTCTCCCTCTAAGGAACTCCTGAGGTTTGTTTTTATCTGTTTCAAACTTAGCATTGTGTGATTAAGCCATAGTTATGAAGTCATCCCTTGACTTTAATCCAGCATTTCTCAGGTTGGGTTCACAGTCACCATGGTGACTTCATTGTATTTTGCCATTTTCACTGCTTTGGCCGTGAGTCCAGAGCGGAGGTGGTGAAACTCCAGCATGTCTTCAAGATGCAGGTGCCAGTACCAATATGAAGTCACTTGTGACTTCTTAGTAAATAAACGAGTCTTTGGAAGGCTTCTTAGCCTGAGTTTGTGTAGAGCAGCAGTGGTCAGTGGGTGTAACATGGTCGTCCTCCATGGACAAAGGGAGAGCAGAAAGCTGCAGGACATTGCTGTAGGCCATCTGATCAGCATGGAGAAACAGGCCTTCTCTCCTTCCAGCGCTCACCACTGGGAAGGACATGCAGCATATAAGCTCAGTGGGCCTTCATGTGGCATTAGTCCTGAGTAAATATCTAATTTTTTTGCTTTACAATTGTGCTTATGTCACCATCTCATTTGTAAACACAATGTCTTGCAGGTGCTGACCTTAAGGAAAGAGCCAAAATGCATTCCAGCGAAGTCGGTCCCTTTGTCTCCAAGATACGAGCAGTAATCAATGACATTGGTAAGCACAGTCACGTCTGCATACGCTTACATTGGGCTCTACGTCACAGTTTCTCTCGGCTGCGCTCAGACACACGGTTAGATGACCGTGAGCTGTGGCTGCTCCAGCACTTTGTGTACTGCATTTGAAAAGAAAGTGTGAGCTGTGAGGGCTTGAGCTTCATCCCCACAGCACATGTGAAAAGTGGGGTACCTCAGTGTGTGCCTGTGATCCCAGCACTGGGGGCGCAGGACTGGCTGCACAGCCTGACCTAGGTGGCAATCTTCAGGCTCAGTCAGAGACTGACTCAGAAAGTATGTGGAGAGTGACTAGGGAAGACCTCTGCCCCGCCCCCCATACACACTTCCTCTTTTTTATCTTCTTTAAATTTTGATTCGTAGATGATTAACCAAGAGTTAGGCAGATGATGCAGGCCTGCAGAGTGAACATTCAGGGACTGTATGAGGCAGGAGGATAGAGGATTACAGGTGACAGACACCAGCTGAGGTTAAAGAGTGACAGCCCACCAAACCTCCTTCTCAGAAAAACAAAACAAAATAAAAGAACTAGTAACAGAAATATAAAGAAGATTGCTAGCTATTGCTCTTAAAACTAGTATCTCAGTATAAAAAAAATTATACACATTGACAAATCTGACGGTATTAGTAAAATTAGCAGTGCTAGTATTTTCATCACTTTGCTATGAATTCAGAAGGACCAAAACTGGTAAATAATTTTTAAAAAACAGGGAACTAAACAACATGACTGACAAGTTTAATTTAGTAGACTCAACCCTAAACCAGAGAGTATATATCATTCTCACAGAATTTTTGTAAAAATGTATAGAGCCAGAAGCGAAAGTCAGAAAATTGATACGTGGAGATATTCTTGGTTCACAGTACAGGTAAGTTAGAAACAAAATAAACAGATTTAAGACTCATGTGCTTAGATTGAAGAGGAACTTGGGCTGAGTTATGAGTCAGAGGAGAAGCTGTGAGAGAGAACTCAAAGACTGGATGGTTACATTACTGTGTCCAAATTCATGAGACTTGGTGTAAAACACTCCAGGGACAATTCTCAACCTTAAGTGTGGTGATATATTGTTTATGATCTAATAAAGCCACTGGAGATCAGTTTGTAAAGCCAGCCACATTAGTTAGCTATAGAAACTAGGCAGTGGTGGCACATACCTTTAATCCCAGGAGACAGTCAGATGGATCTCTGTGAGTTCAAAGCCACCCTGACCTACACTAGAGTGAAGAGTAATAGAGCTCCTGCCTTTGATACTAGCACTTGGGATCACAGGTCTTTAACCTAGCACTAGGTAGGTGGAGACAGGAGGATATGGCTGGGCAGAGAAAGGAATATAAGGAGGAGGAGACGGGAACTCAGAGCCTTTTGCCTCTGAGGATTCATGGAGACAGGATCGCCATTTCAGCTGGGTAGAGGTAAGAGCTACTGACTTGGCTGCTTTGCTTCTCTGCTCCTCAGCTTGAAGCTTGAACCCCAGTATCTCTCTCTGGTTCTTTTATTTTTCGTGCTACATTAAGTCCATGCCAGTGAGAGAAAACCCACTGATAGTAAATAGCTAGGCATAGCAAAGGTTAAAAAGCCAAGGCAGACGTTTTAGGAGAGCAGCAATGAAAGGGCCAGAAGTCAGTGACACACAAGACAAAGAGTGACAG
Organism: Mesocricetus auratus; assembly: GCF_017639785.1. Taxonomy (NCBI): domain Eukaryota; kingdom Metazoa; phylum Chordata; class Mammalia; order Rodentia; family Cricetidae; genus Mesocricetus; species Mesocricetus auratus. Next base: position 72,775,423 of record NW_024429196.1, on the reverse strand, counting down.
GCCAGGTCCAGCTGCTCCTGAGAGCATGGCGTTTAGTAACATTCTGACACAGAAACTGCAGCGAATGTGAAGGAATGAAAAATACCATGGCAAAACTCGATGCCAATAGATGTGAAGGAAGAAACTGAGCCAGCTGTTGAGTTCCCTGACCCCTTTCCCCAACCCCTCATCCCCTGCTGTGCCATACCCACAGCAGGCTCAGCTTAAATGTCAGGGCCTTATATCTCAGATGTCATGGGGCTGTTGGAAGGAGTCTTTACATCCTGTACAGCCTTTCTACAGGACAGTACCGCGGGTGTTGGGTAATGAACACACAACAGATATGATGGAAGCAAGCTGATGTTTGTGGGAATTTGGGTAAGACCTGCATATTGAGGGAAAAGACAAAATTGGGTGTTCCTAGAAATGTGAGGGTGGTTTCCATTGTAAAAAGCTAAATTTAATGCATGATATTAGGCAATTAAAAATCATATATTCACCTTAGTATAGTGAGAAAAGCATTTGAGAACTGTCAGCCTATATTCATGGAAAAGCTTAGGAAATGGGAATAGATTTTCTCAGCCTGAGTCAGTGCCTGTTTCTTTATGGTAAAATGTTCGAAGCTGTCCCCTGAGCTTAGAAGCGAACTGGGAGACACTGTGGTGACCATTGTCAACATTGTTCCAAAGTCCTGCCTCTGCAGAAAGGAAGGAAACAACCAAAATAAAGACCGAGAAAGAAAAAAACCAAACACCAAAAGATGAAGCATTAAAAAGTAGAATAGTGTGGCAAGCTGGCAGGGCATGGGACCTGTCTGAAAAATAATTGCCTGTCTCCCCTGTGTCAGCAGTAGGCAAGAGCTGTCATTGTCGGTGCCCAAAAGGATGGCATTAGCTCTTGAAGCAAAGTGGATCTGGAGCACTCAAAGCATGTGCAGTGACGAAACTGTCTTGTGAGGCAGAGGAGTGTGTAGAGTCAGATGCTCTCCCTCTTTCATTCTGGCTTTGATCTCTGCAAGGGACCTGAGCAGAGCCAGGGCCCAAGTCCCTAAAGAGAAAGGACAAGGAGCTTTGCTGAAGTGACACTGCAGACTGTTTAGTGTACACACATCAGGGTGCTGTGCTGCTTGCTTTGGGCACACAGGTGACCCGAGCCCTCCAGGTGGGGCAGCAGATGGGACTTGTTGGGGGAATGGCAGACTGTTAATATGCCCAGAGAGGAAACTCAAATTTAAGATGGAGTGAGTGAGTTTCTTCAAAAAGGGAAGAAAAGGTGAATCAATTCTGTCAACATTGAATGTAAGAACGTCGATTTATTGAAATGTCCCGGGAGAAGTACTTGAAACAGCCGTCAGAATATATGCGCGTGTGTTGATTGGTAGACAGCCTGGAAGCCTGCGAGACGACACTCAGGGAAGTGGATGCAAGGCCCCTCCCCTAACTAAGAAACTGTTTGCAATTTACACCTTCCAGGAAAGGAAAAATCAGTTTTCTGTAGCAGAGTGTTGCTAGGAATGTCAACCACACTCCAGGGCAGGCCCCGTGCCCAGGAATAGTTGCCCAACACAAAATAAGCTCCATGGTTGGTTGGTCGGTCAGTCAGTCAGTCAGTCAGTCAGTCAGTCAGTCAGTCTGTCTGTCTGTCTATCATTTGTTTTTTTTTTTTGGCATTTTCCTTTGTCTTACTTTTTTGTGGGGAGGTTAAGGGGGGGAGGGAGTGGGAGAGTTTGAGCATGAAATTGGGTAGGTAGGGAGGTGGGCTGGATCTAGGAGTTGAGGGAGAGGAAAACATAATCAAAATAAATTGTGTGAAGAAGTAATTTAAAAAGTCCCTCACACTCTGTGACAGTGGCTCTCAACCTTCCCAATGCTGTGACACTTTAGTACAGATCTTCATGTTTTGGTGACCCTGACCATAAAATTTATTTTTGTTGCTACTTCATAATTTTAATTTTGCTACTGTCATGAATCATCATGTAAACATTGTGTTTTCTGATTGTATTAGGCGACCCTGTGAAAGGGTCTCGGCCCACAGGTTGAGAGCCACTGCTCTAGGGGCTTACTAACTTTGTTCAGCCTCATTCGCGGTCACAGATTTGTAAATTGCTCGATCTCAGCGGGAGGCTGTTGTATACCTCAGATCTCCCAGGTATTGAAGCGTGACGTGTATTATAACATTACAGCCTCCCTGACAAGATGGCGCCGTGAGTGACGGTCTGGAGTTCAGTGTCTCGAACCCACACAGTGGGAAAGGAGAACTGACTCTAGCAAGTTGGCCTCTGGCCTCCACACATACCTTCCTTGCATGCAAGCATGCTCACGAACACACTAAGTAACTAAATATAGGCAAAAACCCATCGTGTGGCTCTGAATTTCGTGGGTAAGTGTAGTGAGAGGTCCACCCAGCCACATCTGTGCACGTGCCTGTACATGATATTTGGTCTGGGGTCCAGGGCAGGCTCGCTCTCTCTTGGTTCCGGTCGGGTCATGGAGAGCAGCCTGAGTGTGGATCCTTGGAGCTGGAACTTGCGGGTCATTGGTTTCTTACGTAAGTGACTTCTCCCCGAATAAAATTAATCTAGTTAACCTAGTCACGTGTATCTTAATCTGTGCTGCTACAGATAAGCTATCAGAGATTACTTGGAAAGTTTCCTCTCACAGACACCTCTGTGGAGTGTAGCACTGACTTATGATGATTTCATTGTAGTCTCTGCCATGAGGGTCACAGTCTCTGGTGTGACGTCCAAAGGCATGGGTAATGTGACTGAGTTTAAAGTGCTGCTTGTCATTTATACACTTAACCATTATGTACATGCTAACTGCATACAGTGTTAAACGAAGAACACAGGTATAGCCTACAGGAGCTCTGCCTCCTTCCCCAGTACCTGCTGAGTAGCTTCGATTCTTATCACCATTCGGGATCACTCAACCCTTGTAGGTGTCTAACTTTTGTCCCACTATATCAAAAACCTCTGCTAGATAGTTCCATAGTGGTCCTGGCATGCAGGCCGAGGTGGAGTGCTCCCCATGTGTCCATGGCATGCAGGCTGAGTGCTCCCCATGTATCCATGGCATGTAGACTGAAACTGAGTGCTCCCCAGGTGTCCATGGCATGCAGGCTGAGGCTGAGTGCTCCCCAGGTGTCCATGGCATGCAGACTGAGACTGAGTGCTCCCCATGTGTCCATGGCATGCAGACTGAGACTGAGTGCTCCCCAGGTGTCCATGGCATGCAGACTGAGACTGAGTGCTCCCCAGGTGTCCATGGCATGCAGGCTGAGGCTGAGTGCTCTCCATGTATCCATGGCATGCAGGCTGAGGCCTAGTTCTCCCCAGGTGTTCATCTGGGTCATGTGATAACTTGGCTTTTATTTAAATTGCGTGCTGAGGCTGAGAGTTACTTGGCGAAGAGACGTTTTGAGTTTGCAGACTGTTTATGTTGCTCACCGTGTCTTCTGCCTGTGTCTGAGGGCCAAGGAAGAATCATGGGAAGGAAGAGCAAGGTTTTAGGAGTTATATAGCTTCTTTATGAGTTGCAGCACCCTGTCCTGTTGAGTGTGCTGGGTGCTATGCACATTGTGACTCTTGGCTGTGAACACTTTGCTTTTTACTTTTATTTTCATTTCTTCTATATATCTGTCTGTCTATCTGTTTAATCTAATCTAATCTACTGACAGTGTTTCTCTGTGTATCCCTTGTTGTCCTGGAACTCACTCTGTAGACCAGGCTGGCCTGGAACTCAGAGATCCACCTGCCTCTGCCTCCCAAGTGCTGGGATTAAAGGAGTGCACCACTACAACCTGACCACTCTGCTGTTTAAAACTGAGCCATGGATTTATGTGTTAAATTCTGCTGTTCCAGAACACCGCTCCAGAATTTGTCAAGACCAAAAAGGGAATTAACTTCACTTCTCATGGATTTTTCTATACTTCTAATCCCATAAGCAACACCTGAGGCTGTGTTGACTGTAGGCTTTGGTGGTTTCTCAGCAGCTGCCATCCTTCCTGCATGGGTGTGGTCATCGCAGATGTGCTGATTTTACTGTACACATCTTTAGACCTTTCTTTGACTCCTAGACAAAGCACCAGTCTGTACATGAAGGCTCTTCGCTTTGTCCACACTGCCTTGTTAAGGTTCTAGAGGCTTTCCTCGGCTTGGCTGCAGTGTCATACGTGTAATGTTCCCCCTGTTGTGTGTCGTCAACCTGTGATGTACCCCCGCCCCCCACATCTGACTCCTTCCTTTCTTTTGGCTTAGGTTTGGTTTCTCTGTGTCCCATCTCTATACTTTCTGATTTTTGTGACTACATTTTTTTGTTTGTTTTTTGTTTTTTGGTTTTACGAGACAGGGTTTTTCTGTATTGTTTTGGAGGCTGTCGGTCCAGCCTGGCCTCGAATTCACAGAGATCTGCCTGCCTCTGCTTCCCGAGTGCTGGGATTAACGGCGTGCGCCACTACCACCTGGCTTGTGACTTGTGACTACATTTTTAAAGCATTTTTACATTTTTAAAGACATACTTTTATTTTGCAGGTGTGTGTGTGTGTTTGTATATGTGTGTGTGTTTGTATGTGTGTGTGTGTGTGTGTGTGTGTGTGCACATGCCAGTGTAGGTACCCTGAGTCCAGAAGAGGGTGTTGGGTTCCATGGATCTGGAGTTGCAGACAGTTGTAAGCTACCCAGTGTGAGTTTTGGGAACTGGCCCTGCGTGCTGTATAAGAGCAGTATGTGCTCGTAACTGCTGAGCCATCTCTCCAGTTTAGTGACTTTATTTTTTGAAAAAACAAATGTCTTAGGTGATTTTCCGGTTTGTCCCATGCTGTGGTCCCACGTGTGGCCAGGACTCCCTGTGCCTGCCAGGTCTTTTCATGTCATCCCGTAGTGGCACCAGTCTCCCTCTTTGTCCTCTGGCTTATTTTGCCGCATTCTTATGAGGTTTTTCCCTCCATCTTTCCTGGCTAAAGCATCAGTTCACTCTCTTATTTTTATGTATAGACACAGCCTGGAAACTGGGCTGTGTGGGGAGAACTGGGCGCCTGCCTGGAGGTGCCTGTTAATAGAATGACTCCTCCACGAGGAACACTGCTGCTCCCGTCTCCACCACAGCCTTCCAGGGCCGTCTCCTTTTATTTGGATCTTAACCTAGTGTTAGCATTTAGGTGATGCAGGGGTTTGCCTGTGTCTCTAGGGCTAAGGTGGCTGAGTCTTCCAGGCTTGGATCTGGTTTCTCTCACCTGAGGGTGGTGGCACTCCCCTCTGTGGTGCCTGCTGGCTTCCCACTGCACTCTGTGTGGCAGCCCTAGGCCACCTTCCAGCCCAGTCCAGCCTGCCAGCCTCCACTAGAGCTGGGGTGCCCCGGCAGTCATCTTTATTCAGGGACCCGCCCTTTGCTCTGTTCTTGTGCTTTCTTCAGACTTTGGAGGGAAGGTAGAAAGCACCTTAAGTCAAATGTAAAGTTTTAGCTGCATCTAGGAATAATTAGGAATTTATTGTGGTTTGTTAGTGGAGATTGTATTTCTATTCTTGATTTTGGTATTCAGAGTTTTCATCACACTGCGTATGGACCTTTCTGTTAAAGTAATGACTTTCTGTTTTGTGTAGCAGTACTAGATTTCTAGTTGTTTGAAATTACATCTTATTATTTATTTGTGTGAAAGTCAGGGTGTTAGTTCTCTGCTTCCCCCACATGGGTCCCAGGAGTGGAACTTCTGCTGTCAGCTCTGGTTACAAGCGCCGGGCCAGTGAGCCATCTTGCTGACACAGAACACTAGTCCTTAAGGCAAACCAAGTTTAAAAGTCACCCAACCAACACTAACCTTCTCCTTATAATCAGATCATTTGCTTCTCTAGAGGGTTACAATTAACCTCTGCCCGAGGAGCCGAGAGGAGCCCCACCACCTCCAGTGCTGCGCTCACTCCAGCCTCGCTGGACCTGGGTATGCTGCGGGCTCTGAGGTGCACCGCAGGGCCTGCCATGCTTTCCCCTCTCAAAATAGGTCTCCTCTTTAATTATTGCTTTAATTATATTTTTAGGAGCATTTCAAAGGATTATTATCTTCCTTGTCATACCTGGCTCACTTCCTGGAATGAAACTCAAAATAGTATCTGATCCCGCTGTTGCGTAATACACTGAGTCATGGTTTCTCCTGGAGCTGTGGCCATGGCATTTCGTTTCCTGCCTCAAGTCCTTTGTAGGCATGGACAGCTGCCCTTTGGGTCTTCCTTGTAGCCCCTGTTCTGATAGTCTGCCTTTCCAAGAGTGTGTGGTTTTAGAATTCATAGTACTGTAAAATATTGACTGGATTAAGCTGTTCTAATTAAATAATACTTTAGTGGGGAACATTTTATAGCCAGCCTTCTCTCCCACAAATTTATGTTACTTTTGAAAGTTTCAAGAGGGATGTGGGCACAGTTACTCTTTTCTATATCCTTTTTGGATTTCAATTTATTGCCATTCTGTATTTCTTAAAAGTTGCAATGTTAGATTTATTGTATCCCCTTTGGAAAATTAAATTCCTCAAATTTTAAATGTCAGATTTTAAAACATTTTTTATTGATTCTACAATGTACAATCATAATAGGAAAGTGTTAATAGTTGTACCACCTGACTTAAGTCCTGTGTCTGGGGGGGCCAACCTCTTCACTCTGCGTCCAAGCCAGACCCTTGGCCAGCCTGTCACCGCGTCTTGCTGACATAATCAGCCTGCTACAGCATTTCTTACATCGTGTCGTTGGGGGCTGTACTCACTAAGCAACATCATGTCACATCTGTCTGTTACTGTGTGAGATGGTCTGGCTGTACAGATAGGGCTGCCTTAGCCCGAGATCAGGGCCAGCAGCACCACATGGCCTGTAGCTGGAGCTTCAGGGGGCTCAGACACTCTGGCCTCTGCAGGCAACTGTACTCATATGCCCATACCTACACACACACACACACACACACACACACACACACACACACACACACACACACACACACGCACACACACGCGCACACGCACACACGTACACACGCGCACACACACGCACGCACATGCACACGCGCACACACACGCGCGCATACACGCACACACGTACGCACACACACACGCACACGCACACACAGCACACACGTACACACACGCACACACGTACACACACGCACACACGTGCACACACACGCACACGTACACACGCACACATGTACACACACGCACACACGCGCACACACACACACGTGCATGCACACACGTGCACGCACACACACTAAAGTTTAAAAAAAAACACATTGTATGCATATATGAACTTCTCTGGTAAAAAAGAGAAAGAAAAGCAAGTGTTCACCAGTGAAAGGTCTAAAGGTTATAGTAGGACAGAATTCATTGTTAGTTTCATATAAAAAATGACTCCTTCCTAGAAATCGTGTGAGAGAAAATGTTTTCTCCTGACGGGGAAAGGGTAAGGCTGGTTCCTTTACACCGAACAGAATGGACTTGTAAAGGTCCCATCATCACCCCCATCCCCGACACAGGCCCATTTCCTGGCTCTTCTAAAGTCTACCCAGCTCTTGAAGGTCACTGAGTCCCACTCATTCTTAAGTGTAGGAATCGGCCCCGCTTGTTCTGCTGTCAGTCTGAAAGGGCTTGGGAGGAAGGGTTGTCACACAGGCTGTGCTTCTGAGGGGAGGCTTGTCCTTGAAGGACAGGGCAGATTCACCCTTCTGTCCAGTACACTCTGTGGGGAATGTCAGACAGATTTGTCACTGCCTTCAACAAGGAACGGGTTAATAGTACAAGTGTACCTAATGAATTTCACCTGAAAAAAAAAACCGCGATGACAAGGGCAGGTTAAATGGAGCAGTTCCCAAGGTTACCTAATGCTCTTCCAAGGGACATGGGTGTTTGTGAGCCACCTGACGAGGCTGCTGGGAAGGAAGCTGAGGCCCTCAGGAAGAGCAGTGTGTGCTCTTAACTATGGAGTCATCTCCGAAGCCAGCATATAATGATCAAGTTCACCCCCATTCCCTTCCTTCCAAGTCCTCCCATGTTGCCTGTAACATGAAAACTAAAAGACCTGGAGACAGATATTGGGGTTCAAGCTTCAAGCTGAAGATCAGAAGAGCAAAAAATCTCATTCTACTGCAGACTGAAATAGCTGATCCGCGAGCTCTCCCAGACCTCAGACTGAAGCCACTCCTCAGCGTGGCTGGAGAAGCCAGAGACTTCAATGTCTTCCTGTCCTCAATGTGGCTGGAGAATGAATCCCTGATGCTGACTACTGAAGACCCTGCTCCTATCTTTTATACCCTCTAGTGCTGGGATTAAAGGCCTGTGATCCCAGGTGCTGATGTGTGATCCCAGGTGCTGATCATTGTTGTGTGAGCTGTGTCTCTTTAGGACTGGATCAGTCTTAGGTAGATCTGGGTGGCCTTGAACTCACAGAGATCCATCTACCTCTTAATCCTGAGTCCTAGGATTAAAGCTGTGTCCCACCACCTCCTAGCTTCCGGATTGAAGGTGTGTGCCTGACTTCTATGCTTGTGACTGACTTTGCTTTCTGAATCCTCAGGCAAGCTTTAATAAAGCATAAATAATATATGACCACAATTTCCCTCTCTTTTCCTCTCAGTTTCGTGTGTGTTCTCCTTACCCCTTCTTAGTGCTATCCAAATGTGCATGGGTAGGGCCACCTCCTGGAGCAGGCCTTTCAGTGGTTACATCCCTACAGAAAACTGACCCTCCCTCCACAGGCAGTCATCAGTTGGTAGAGGTAGGAGTTCTTCTCTCTGTGCTGGGATTTGGCTAGATCTTGTGTGGTTCATGTGTGCAGTGGCCCTGTCATCCCAGCACATGTTTTGTTGCAGACATCCGTGACCCCTGGCTTTTATAGTCTTTCTGACACTTCTTCCACGAGGATTCCTGAGCTTTGGGGCTGTGATGTAGACGTTCTGTTTGAGGTTCACTCTCTACACATTGACCAATTGTGGGTCTCTGTTAATCTTCATCTGCTGCAAAAAGAAGCTCCTCTGATGAAGGCTGGGAGATCTACTGACTTTTGGGTATAAAGATAAGAATGTAAGGGGCAATTTATTATTATGTCCATTTAACAAAATAACAGTATTAACTTCTCCCCTATGACCTATGACCTAGCCAGCCATAAGTTTTGGATCCAGTTAGCAGTACCTGGCATACATTCTCTTGTCAAGCAGGTTTCATCCAATCAGAGAGCGTTATTTACTGCAATAACATTCATGCCACTATTGCACCAGTGGGCGAGCTCACAGATTCAGTCCTGGGTAAGATTGTTGATGTGTATATCTACATCAGAGTACCCATACAAGTCCATACACTAGGGAAAGGGCTTTGGGTGTAGATATCAGGAGAAAGGGGAACAATGGAACTGGAAGAGTTAAATGGGTAGGGGTTGGGGTAGCAGGGTAGGGATAGCAGAGCACCTTTGAAAATGCCATATGGAAACATGCTACTGTAGAAGATTCCAGAAATACTCTCTTGTAGGTTCTGTGAATGCTGCCTCTTCCCATGTCTACTTCTGGCCAGGATCCCAGGGCCAGATGGGACTGTGGGTGGAGCCTTTGTGCCACCCTTCCCTGGTGGTGGCACCTGGCCTGCATCGTCTGTGGCCAGCTGCCCTGTGTGCTTCTTTGAGTAGATGCCATGTCTCCAGGTGGCATTCTGAGCACCAAGCCCATTAAGGGTCAGGAGTTCCGAAGTGCCGCACAAATTACCCCAACTTGAATTCGTATGAACTAAACACCTTGTGAAAGACTAGGTTTTCAGATTATGAAGTTACAGAATTCAGTAAAATAATCTTGAAGGTAATTCACAAGATGGAATGGTTCAGAAGTGTTCCCCATTCATAGGTGGATTGTCTACAATCATTATGTAACGGTTTCAAAGAATATTGGGAATGCTTGTGTTTTATTGAAGAAGATAGAGGCATAAACTGTGCATATGACCCCCTGCTTAAGAATATGTTGTGAGTGAGCTGTGTTAAAGCTGTGGCTCTGAGTGAAGGATGATCTCTCTGTTTCAGCTAACCTCCCTGTGCCCACGATCGCAGCCATAGACGGACTTGCCCTAGGAGGGGGTCTGGAGCTGGCTTTAGCGTGTGACATTCGAGTAGCAGGTGAGCATTTATCCTGTTAACATATTTAAAAGGAGCTCAGGTTAAAGAATTAATTATAATGCGGGGCTATTTGCATGAAAACCAATAAGTTTGTGGAGAGTCTCGTGTTTCTTGAAGTCAGCCTGACTCAGAAATACAGTCAATTTCTCTTACATGTTAAGCCTAGACCAAAACAAAAAGGTGAAAAGGAGACTTGGGGATGAGGAATGGAGGTGTGGGGGTGACGAAGAGCGGTGAGGGAGGAGCAGATGGGACCCCATACACATGACGCTGTGAGAGTCTTGTAAGGAAGTCTGTTACTTTGTATGACGAATATGCTCATGAGGAAGCCTGCGGGGGGAAGGGGGAGCCCTGGGTCTGACCCTTGGTGCACACATGGGTGGCAGTGGTGAGCAGTGCGTACCCCTCAGGCCCAAATAGCTTTGCTCCCCTTCCTTTTCAGCAGGACATTAAAAAATCGCCCAGGAGCCTGATGTCTGCGTGGGAAAACTGCCTTTTTTCCAGCCTGGCATTTGACATTCCCACTCAGGAAGCTCCTTTGCCATCCTTTGTTCAGCCTTGGTGGAAAGAGACACCTGAATTTGAGTCAGACGTCTGATTTGGGACCCCAGGGCTTCTCTTTTAAAAGACTAATTTCCTTCCATTTAAAATAGAGCTCATGACAGTAGCAGTGCGTGTGGTCCATGGAGTCAGTGGACATGTTTGGCCCAGCGCTTAATGACTTTATTGCAGTGGTGGCAACTTTATCCCTTGAAGTTCCCTCTTTTTGCCCGATTCTGAGCATGTGTTGAGAGAATTGTGAAAAGAGTTGGTATTAGCCACTTGCTGGGTGCTGACCAGGGACCCTTGACACGGTTCGCTCCCTCTCGTGCCTGGAAGTCCTGTGAGGTTCTGTGGGGGTTGCAGGAGCCCAGAGGAGGGAGTGAGGGAGCTGGCATCTGAGGTCAGGCCGTGGCACACAGCCCGTGCTTTCGTCCTGCTCCCGGCAGGTGTGTACGCTCTGGGCAGCAGAGGGTCAGCCCAGCTCCCCCCTGCTTCATGCTGTCACTACATGCCGCTTGCAGGAGTTTAGTTTGCCTTTTCCTGACTTCATGTGGCCAAGCAGGTCTTGCGGCATGAGGTTGAGGTGTTAATTCTAGGTTCCTGAGTTCTTGTGGTGATCTTTACCCGATTCTTTCCTGGTACTGGAGTCAGGTAGGTTTTCAGTTGAGAAGTCAAAGCATGTGCAGCCCATTCATAAAGGCACCAAACTGTGGTAGCAAGGCTGTGGAGCCTTTTGTCAATAAACAATGTTTTCAGAAAATCTTACTTTACTTTCTCAAGTTGTCATATTACATATGGATGCCATGCCTTGCCACTTAATCCTCTTTATTTCTTTTTAGCTTCCTCTGCAAAAATGGGCCTGGTTGAAACAAAGTTGGCAATCATTCCTGGTGGAGGTATGAGTTGTTCACGCCCGCCTCTCAGTGTCTTTGACTTGTTCCCAGATGCAGGGTGCGGTGGGGAAAGAGGCAGGGGCCGTGTGGCTGAGCTTTGGGCAGCGTCCCCGCTCAGCACCGCTGCTGGGCCTGTGTGGATTGTCACCTGGGGATCAGCCTGCACTTGCTTGCTTTCTGTGTCATCTGTGTGGGTGCCACTGCTTGGGTGGTCTCCTTACAGAATCACGGCTGGTTTGCAACTCACCCCAGAGTGTCATATACACAGCTATGTCATACACAGCTTCTTTTGCTAACTTTGTGTCTGGTGTGACAGACAGCAGAGGTAAGCAGTTTGTAGGGAGGAACGGTTGGTTTGGGCTCACAGTTTCGGAGGGTTCAGTTCTGCTTTTCCGACCAAAAGTCACCTCACGGTGAGAGAGAAAGGGGGTGGTAGAGAGGGAGGGACAAAGGGACCTGGGTCCCTTCAGTACCCTATTTCTAGGTGGCCCTTCCTCCTACCTCCTCCTTGTAGTGCCTCTCTGGGGGCCAAGCTTCCTTGGGTGTTTTGGGACGTTTTGAGTTTAAACTCCCCTAGTTTTTTGAGCTCCCGAGTGTACACAACAGCTGGTGTTGGAGGAGGCACACTGCAGAGCTGTGTGTTTCAGTTCTCGGGGTGTGTGGGGTGGGGTCCTTTCCTTTTTAAAGTCACTTAAGAGTGCACTTTGCCGACATTGATACTTAAACACTTCATCCGTCCTGTGCCGCCCCCCCCCCATCTGAATGCTTTGCTGTGGTGATTCAGAGAATTTGTTGACATTCCGATTTTATGACACCATTCTTCAAGGAAGGTATCATTTAAGGATGGGGGCATTGCACCATAGTACCCTCCTTGGTAATTTTCACATATGAGGACAACTTATTAGCATATGAATGAAGTGACTAGCTTTCAGATGTGTTTATATCAGTAGGTCCTCAGCCTGCCTAAGCCCACTTGCAGAGTCTCGATCTGAGTGAGGTCTGCAGATAGGGAGGTCTTCCCAGATCAGTGCACCGGATGGAGCCTGTTCATCCCTGAGCGCAGTATTCCTGCAGCCAGCGTGTCTGCCTCTCACACATGTGGTCAGCGTGTCTGTCTGCTCACACATGTGGTCAGTGTGTCTGTCTGCTCACACATGTGGTCAGTGTGTCTGTCTGCTCACACATGTGGTCAGTGTGTCTGCCTCTCACACATGTGGTCAGTGTGTCTGTCTGTTCACACATGTGGTCAGTGTGTCTGCCTCTCACACATGTGGTCAGTGTGTCTGTCTGCTCACACATGTGGCCAGTGTGCCCGTCTGCTCACACATTCAGGAAAAGGAATCATAAGAGAATGGGTATGTCTGTAAAGAGCTGTCAGATAATACATGAAATAAAACTGAATTAAGAAGTGTGCGCTGATGTCTCTGACTTGTCTTTTCATGGTACTGGAGACAAACCCGGCATCTAGAGCATGCTTGGGAGAGTAAGGACTGGCTGGATTCGGATATAACTGATACTAGATGGCTGATGTGTGACTGCCCTGTGCACCTCCTCCCCAAAATGTGTCAGCCTGGAACTGTAAATGTGACCTCGTTTGGAAAAGGGATCATCACATGGAAATAAAAGGTCTGGAGATGAAATCGCAGGTATCTGCGTGAGCTCTAAATCCAATGACACAGAGTCCTTCCAAGAAGGACAGAAGGGAGTCCCACGAAAACAGGGGACTTCACATCTGTGGCAGGCTCCAGAAGCTGAGGCCAGAGCAGGGAAGTGATTGTCCCCAACCCTGGGCAGCACCCTCCACTGCATCTGTAGAAGTTTCTCACTCTCTTTCCTGTGTCCTCCTCCCCCCTCTCTTCCCTTTTCTTGTCACAGTCTTGTGTGGCTTGATTTATGTCTTGTCTTTAGTGAAATCTTTGTATCCCTGACAGGCTGGCCTCAAACCGTGACAGCTTGCCTGCCTCAGCCTCCCAAGGGCTAGTTGTGGGCGTGAGCCACTGTGCCCAGCTTGGTGCACATTTCATAGTTCTATTTCAGAACATCTTTCTGTTTTTTAACACTAGGTTTGCGGTATCTTATCCTAGCACTCCCGGGAGACTGGCAGGGACCCCCCTGCCCCCATTAACGTGTAAGGAATGTGTTTGACAGGTCAGTAGCTGGTGGTAGGGACTCTGATTTGGGCATTGACTGTATCTTGAACATGAAGTGCTTTGTGAGCACAGTATGAGATGGAGTGGTTGTGTGAGGGTAACTGCTTGTTAACTGACTGGACTGCAGTTCAGAGCTGGGGAGATAGTGAGTGACACCTGTCGCCTCCTCATATACTGCCTGCACTTAGCTGGAGATGGAGACACTAGACTTTCTCTAATGCACTGAGTTCTTTTGGGGGCCTGTCACAGTGGACCCATTGATCGGAATTTGCTTTTGTAGATTTCATTTAATTTGGACTATGCTTTCTCATGAATAGAATTAGTTTTCTAACTTTTTTTGGCTTGTGTTTTGTTTTTGTTTTTGTTTTGAGACAGGGTTTCTCTGTGTAGACCAGGCTGTCCTGGAACTCCCTTTGTAAAAGACCAGGCTGGCCTCAAACTCACAGAGCCTTGCCTGGCTCTGTCTCCTGAGTGCTGGGATTAAAGACGTGCACCGCCTCCTCCTAGCTAGTTTTCTAACTTTTACTACACACGTTCATAATAACAACTGGAGTGCACTGGCGTCTTCCCCATCTCCCTGTGATAGTCAGAGGTCTGTTACGTTATTTTGTAATTGAGTCTGAGGAGTGTATTTCAGCTGCTCCTTCACCTGCGAAGCCTTTGGTTCACGACTCACCTCCCAGCATGCTACAAGGGTGGGTGCAGCTTCACGTTGAGCTGGGGGTGGGGTGGGGGGGTGGGGGGTTGTTTCTTCTCAATTCACCAAGACCTTGTGCATGGTCCAGGTTCATTATTGTTTTGGTTCTTAAAATAAGCACTTTCTGGTTTAAGTTGCAGGACAGTTCATTTCAAAGAAAACTTTTCCTTGCTTAGAGGGGCGAGTCTGCAAGCTTGTGAGGGAATTACCTTCTGCTGTCCCACAAGTCGCCTTCTCCACTCCCCTTCCTTTCTCAAGGAGTCATTGTTTAGAAACACCCTGGGGCCCTTGGGTCGGTTCCTCCTGTAAAAGCCCTTGCCTTGCAAGACCAACTCCTGAGCCGGGTTCCCGGATCCCATGGTAGGTGTAGAGAAGCAGCCTCTGCTCCCTGGATGCGTGCATGCACACGTACACTGATAGATAAAATACATTTTTGAAAGGTCTGCTTCTGAATTGGTGAATTTTGCCACGCTTGAGAGGTTCTGAGTTACCTGCTTTTATGATCATTCTGTTGGCTGTTAAAACTATCTACATTTACTTTTTTCTTACATCTTAGTGACTAAAAGGTTTCCCTGGCCTCCACACAAAGTGTGCCAGTGGGAGGGTCTCCCAGAGAGACTGGCTGCAGTGTATTTTCCAGACAAGAGCTAAAAGAGACTGAAGGGACAGTCCATCTATGTATGTGGGAGTCTGGGGACATTACTGTGGGAAAAGTAAATGTCTCACTTTCCTTTTTAATGTTTTGGAGGAAGTGAGTATCTGAGCAGACTATGTGAAGTGATCAGGGTTAGAGAGTTCTTGTAGGTGGGGACGCTCCTCTCGGTTCCTGCAGCTCCACAGCGCTTGGAAGTTTGCGCAGGTGAAACTGTGCTTCCCATTTGGATTTTGGTATATTAGGTGGAGTCAGGAGAATTAGCTTCTGCTCTTGCTGCCGTTTCTTCACACCTGCCCTTCAGTGAACACTCACTCGCTAGCACACACGGCTGATCACACTAGCATTTGCTTTTCTTTGAGTTTGAGCTTCAGCATAAATAGCAGTATGATCATTTCTAACACTTTATAAATTAATAAAAGGTCCAACTGTAAAATGACTGTTTCTGAGGGACCACAATATTCCCAATGAACCACTCCTATCATGTAATTCAGGTTAGAATTCTCAAGTGTAGTTTTTGTTATGACTGTTGTTTGATGTTAAATTACTGTTATAAGTATGTAGTTTAATGGAAGGTGAAAGGGATGTGGATGTATGCTAGATTAGTTGACCACTATGGTCGTGTTGAGTCAGATGCAATCCAGAGGTAGGATACACTGTCAGGTACTCATGCTAGCCCTCCAGGAAGTTTGAAAGGTGGTGAGCTGCTCATCGCTGTCCCCGCTGAACATGTGACCCTCTCTTCCTCTATCCAGCCTTTCAGAGAACATCTGGGAGTATCGTCCATGCTATAGGCAAGTGGCGGTGATCACCCATGCTGGTACACTGTCAGCTCCTGGGCTGTGGGTTTATTCATGTGATGCCAGCTTCCTCACAAAACCCCATAACAGAATTCTCCATTACATAGTTGCATAGGTGGGATTGGTGGTCCTTTCCGGAGTGTCCTGGTGACCTTGGCAGTACCTGACATTGATCTTAACAGAGTCTCTCAGTTCAGTTTGTATGATGCTTACTCCTGAGTAAGTTGAGTTCTTTCAGCTTTGGTAAGAACAACTACACAGTGATGATGGGCTCTTTGTAAGGTGTCTGGGTGTCTAGTTATCAGCAGTGGTACTTTTTTCTTGTCATTTAGCATGGTCAATAAGATGTTTTCCTACTGTCTTATTCTGTTTCTATTAGAGTGATAAAGAGTGTCCAAAAGCAACGAGTTTAAGTCTGTCCTAGAGAAATCAGGGCAGGAACCTAAAGGCAGGAATGAAGCAGAACAGTGCTCACTGACCTACTCTGTGGTTTATTCAGCCGGCTTCCCTGTAGCACCCAGGACCAAGGGTGACACTACTCAAACTGGGCCAGGCCCCTCCACATCGGTCAAGACAATGCACTGCTGGCTTGCCCACAGGCCAGTCTGCTGGGAGTGCTTCTCACCTGAGGTTCTCTCTTCCCAGATGACTCTAGCCTATCTTGTGGTTGTCTTTGTTGTTTTTCCCTAAGCTCTAGATGTCCTAGAACTTGTTCTGTCAACCAGACTAGCCTTAAAAATCAGAGGTCTCTGTCTGCTGGGATCAAAGGCATGTGCTGCCACCACCACAACTCCATTTTAGGTTGATGGAAAACTCACCAGCCCTTACTTTTGTGAGATTGTCACTATACCTTAAAAACTGCACATATTTATGGTCTATAGTATGGGTGTTTTGATGCCTGCTTACATGTTGTATGACTAAGGAAAGCTTACAGCATTTACATCACCCTGCTGTCCTTGTCCCATCTCTCTCCCCTCCCCCACACCCTCCCCCTATGACAACACTGAAGTCTATCTCCCTGTCAATTTCTAAGGGTTTCTGTGTTATTAATAGCTTTTATCTCCAGTGCCTACAACAGGTCTCTAGTATCTTGCTGGCCCAGAACTTACTGTGTAGCCTGTGCTGGCCTCAAACTACTGATCTCTCCTCTTAGCCTCCCAGTGCTGGGGCTGAAGTGTGAACTTCCAAGCTGGCTCAGCTCGCACACTGGTTCAGTTAAGTTAGCCTTTCGCCATGCTTGGGTTCAGGTTGAAAAGCCTTGCTGCAAGTACTGAAAGGTGATGCCAAGGGTTTCTTCACATGACAGTGTTTGACTAGTCTACCTTTGGAGAGCTTTGTCAGCTGGGTAAAGTATCGACTAACTGCATGTGTGTTATTTGGCATCCTCTTAGCAAACTGATGGGGGTGAGCTGTACTGTAGTACTCCGATTCCATAGAGCCGGAAAAAGAGCAGCTCCCAATTCTGTTCTTTCCGCTGTCCAGCATGAGCGCTGGGGCCTCTGAGTAGCTGTGCACTTGGCACATTTTCCAGGAACTCTATGTTAAGGCGTGTCTATGAGGTAATGACTGACATTTAAATCCTGTGAGAGTGTTTTGTTGCTAACACAGTTCTGATTTTGGAAGGTCTGTTAATAAGCTTTGTTGAAATTCCCCTAGAATTTACATCAGAATCCGAGCTTATCTTAGAGCATCCTCAGCCGTGAGTCATCTTCATTCTGGGAGACTGAACTTGATTTTCAGAAATAGCAAGAGGTCTGTCTGTGCCAAAGCCAACGGATAAGGTCATTCAGGAAGGAGAGCTGCAGCCACCTTGCAGGCCTTTCCCATGTGGTGAAGGGTGACAATGCTGAGACCAGTGTGCTGTGTGTCTGTGCCTTTCTGAGGACTAGCAGAGAGCTGTCCATGCTTTCTGATGTGCCCTCCAGGGTCACTTCCTCACTTCAGTTTCTACTGGGGGGGAAGGGCAGAGGTGGGCGTGCGGGGGCTGGTTCCTGACTTCCTGCTGTGCTCAGGGCCTCTTCTGTGGGACTCCTCTTGTTGCTTTGGAATGTCCCTTCTGATACCAAGCAGGAGAGAGTACACATGTGCCCACATGTCTAACTGCTGTATTATGATAAAATTTGCAACCAAACAGAAAAGATAAAATTTAAAACCAGCAGTCCTGAGTTTAGTGAAAATAGTGTAGGTCCCTCCCATGAGGCTTCCTGAAGAGTCAGTTGGTAGCAGTTGACAAGGCCAGTATGGCTCCCTGGCCCTCTTCACCTCATTTCATTCCTGCCCTGCTCCCCACATGCTAAGCATATTTGTTCTCTTCACTAACAGCTCTTGGGTCCTGCAGGTTGGAGACAGTGGCTCTGCCTGTGAAGGAACAAGCTAGAGTCACCACGTGAACCTTCCTTTCCAGCCCAGGAGCTGTTGGCACAGAGCCAGTCCCAGTAGAAAGTACTAAAGGGCCTGGGTCTGGGGAGGGTGGAGCTTTGCAGAGGGGAGGCCAGCAGCGTCCTCACTGAGAGGATCCCACAGGAGTTAGGCTTAAAGCTTAAAGGGTCTGAAGAAGAATGTTTTAGACAAAGACAGTGCCCAGAAAGAAAGCTGAGGTGGGAGAGTGCTTGCAGCCACAGCAGGAAGCACTACAGGGTGAGGTCACCATGGGATTTGTCATGGCATAAGGACTTCAGTTTTCAGCCCGATGAGAAGGGGCCACAGCAGGTGAATCAGCAGTTTTAGAGGCTTCTTGTCTGTACTGAAAGTGGAGACGAGTGGGCCAACGCTACAAGCAGCAGTCTAGAATCTGTGGCCTCGTTAGGTGTGGCATGGCCTTGGACTAGGATGGTTTTGCTGAACTAGAACTGCGGTCAGATTCTGGGTGTGCTTAAAAGATAACTCTAGCCTGGCAGGTTGGATGGGACTATAATCAAGAGAGGTGTGTGGATAACAAGCCAGGGGGTTTGGAAAAAGAAATCTCCTTCTGAGATATGGAATGCTAGCAAAAATACTGTTCTGGATATTACTGTTTGGTTAAAATGGTTATTAAATACCTAAACACTGTCTTACTCAAATGTCTCGTTGGTTGCACAAATGCCAAGGATAGAGGCACAGTTTTGTCGGCTAGAAATAAAAATAGGGGCTTCATTGGTTTCCAGACCGTCTACTAAAGGATCCTGAGCACAGAAATAGATACCCTCCTCCCCCAGGATGGAGAACTTGGTAACAGCTTGTCACAGAGTCACACACTGTGTGGTGGCACCAAGGACATGCGGGCTGTGGCAAGAGGCTGTAAGGTTCCCCCAGAGCACCTTTCTGGATTGTTGGAGTCACTCACGGGGTTCTTCCTAGTGGCTGAGTGAGGAAGAACTATCCTGGCCTCCTAGAGGGAAGGAGCGCGGTTGTTTCAAGCCTTGTTGTAGGAGGGAGTGGGCAGGGTTAGGATTGGCCATGGGGCCCTTTAAGCTTCTTCAGCTGCTGAGCTAGCCATGGCATGAGACCTCAAGTTTGAACACAGTGAAAACTCCCTGAGATGTAGAAAAGCTTCAGAAAATAATGAAAGATGCAAAGTATCTGTTGAATATCTCTTACCCAAAGTGATGGTGTTGGGATTGTTTGAGATCTGCTTTTCTGATTGTGGAGTGTTAAATAGGACTCAACTGAAACTCTGAAATCTAAGATGCTCCCAAATCTCACAGTCTGATGTTTGTTCAGCAACCAGTAGGGTTTAGAATGGCCTTCAGCTTGTACCAGCAAACAGAGATGTTAGGACTGAGAAAACTACAGCAAGCTTGCTCTGTAGACTGAGGTGCAGGATGAGGCTAAGGGAGGAGAGAGAGTCTAGGTAGACAGGGCTGCAGAAATTTACTCAGTCTGAACTGAACAGCACAGGAAAAACACACAAGATAGAATTAAGAAAGTGAATCATAGTGACACTGATAGGGCTAATGATTATGTTTCCAAAAGTTCTAGACGGAGAGAAAAAAAACACAAGGCATCACTGGAAACTGAGAATCTGAGTGAGAGCTGACAAAGCTAAGAGGTGCGATAAAACAGAGTCCTAGGGGCTGCAGCCAGCGAGGTACATGCTTACAAGGAAGCAGTGGATAGAATGGCTGGCTGGTTCTTCATCAGAAACTAGTCCAGACACCAGTGGAGGCACTGTGAAATGCCAAAGAGGAGCCCTCATCCAGGGTTACCACACCCAGAGAGGATGGCTGGGCCAGACCCAGTAGTCGAACCTATTATCTCGCACTCAGGATTCTGAGGCAGGAGAATTGCTCAACACCCCCTTTCCCCCCTCCCAGACGAAGGAAGGTGAGATGAGGTAATTACCGGAATAAGAATGAACAGAATGTGTATCTCAGACTCAGGGCCGTTACTAAGTGTCTATGATGGCTGACAAAACTGAGGGAGCCTTTATGGGCATAGTTTAATTTTGGTAAAATTGACAGCTGTGTGCAAAAAAGCAATAAAGAACTTTGATTTAGTCTTGAAAACCTATGCAAGAGTGAGCTCAAAATAGAACACAGCTGTAAAACTACATGGGGTTTTTAAATCCCCAGAAGTCACACACTTGTTCCCCAGTGTTGGAGACCAAGGGGGCTTGGCCCCAAGAGCTCATGGGAATTCTTGAGTGTGTGAACTGCGCTCCCAGAAGGCAGAGTGCTGTTTGTTAGTACCTACTGTCTTCGGTATTTTCTTCTTGTTTTCAGCATCTTGTAACTTGCTGCTTTAAAAGCTGGTTATTTGGGCCAGCAAGATGTCTCAGAGGGTAAAAGCACTTGCTGCAAAACCCTGACTACCTGAGTTCAATCCCAGAAACCCATAGAGAGGTGAGCAAAGAGAACCAGCCCACCAGGTTGCTCACCGTGGTGCACATGAGTATCACACACCTAAGAACAACAAACATTCTGTGAGCAACCTGCACCATCCCTCCTGCCCAGCTGTGATCCCAGCAGCCTTATTTGCATATCCACACAGCACAATGTCTGTATCAGGTTAATAAACGGACTCGAGTACTGTGAAGTACAGTAGAAAGCAGACGTGTGAAAACAAGCTTGTTACAGGAGTCAGGTAAAATACTTTTCTTAGAGACGGTAAAGTAAATTCCATTAGTTCTGCCTGCAGCTGCCCCCACCTCAGTGCCTCCTGTGTTAGGCAGGCGTTCTGTCAGGGAGCTAATCTCCCAAGCTTTGGTAATGGGTCTCCTGATCCTCTAGTTCCTCTAATGTGAAAACGGCGTGAGCCCGGCAAACTTAGCTCACCCTTTTGGTGTGTTCATGAGCATTTCATCTGAGGACTGATGGTGAGTGCTCTGACCTGGAATGGGGGGATGGGAATACATTGCTTTCATTCATAAAATCTGCACATACACAGCCTCTCAGCTGTCACGTGCGTTACCTTCTGACTGGCCTGTCGCCCACAGGGTGCTGAGAAGTAAGGTCCTTGTTGCCTGGTGTGCTGTTGCTAGCTTCCTGTGTTGTGTTAGGGTGTCGATTGATCTGGTTTGCATTTAGTCATCAGTCAGTTTCTGTACGAGGTGTAAGGTGTGTATGTGCTTGTCCTGCATCACACGTTGAAGACTCTGTCTTCTCTGTCTTTGTGTCTCTAAGATATCCATGTCTCCATGGATTAGGTCAGACTGGCATTCTGTTTTATGAAAGTTTTTGTGTAGCTTGGTGCCAGTGCTACATGGTGACTCGTGAAATCACCTAAATTGGTTTTTCAACTTTTTTTTCCTGCTACTTGCTTTGTTGAATCTTGGTTCTTTGTGTTTCCACATAAATTTTAGAATCAGTGTCAGTTTCTGCAAGTTCCTGTAGCTGTGGTTTTTGTTTTGAAAGGTGGAGCTCATTCACTTGAGGTGACTAAGCAATGCTAGGGATTAAACTGATTGCTTGTTACATGCCAGAGTCACTGGGCTACATTCTCCTATCAAAGGACAGAGCACGTCACCAGACCTGCTGTTTAATGTGTGCTCTCAGGGTTCACCACCCTCAAAGGTGAAGTTAAACTGTGGTGGTGAGCTCTGGGGTGCCTGACTGTGATCAGGGCCTGCCTCTCCTTTGAAATGGACTTGCTGGCAGTTGTCACTCAGAAGGGAGCACTGTCTGTCCAAGTTGTGGAAGAAATGAACAGAAACCCTCAGTGCTTGCCCTGTGTATAGAAGGTGTTTGTAAAGGGTACTTGACCGTGCTGCTTGTAAGATCCATCTGGGGAACTAGAACAACCTCTTAAAATCCCATGCCTCATTTTCTCTTTTTTCATATTTGTCTTTTCACAAGAACGTGACCTTGAATGTATGTCTGGGCCCTGTGGATCACTAGACATGTCAGTCTATGGCAGCACAGCGTGCACAGCCTGTATAGGTCCTGTGTCCGTCTGTGTCGTCCTCTGTCCCCACCTACTTCTCTCTGCAATGCCGCCTCCCCAGCTGGGAGACCTTGAGTTCAGGACCATAACCTTAGCTAAAAAGGACGTGGTTATGATACAGTCTAGTGTGAGGTGCATTTATAAAGGAAAATATGAACCAATGCATGATAAGAAATATAAAACAGCAGCAGAAGGTCATGGGAATTTCAAATTCTCATTTATCTTTTAGTAAGTAAAGATTTTCTATTAGCATTTTTTCTTAAAGATATATTGTTTCTCTTCATTCCCTTTCCTAGTAAAGGATTTCCTAAAAGTATTTGCCTGTGTTGGCTGATGTCACTTGATTTTGGTTCAGAGAATAGAGAAATGTTAGTTGCAATGAGTAAAGATTGTTAATAGTTTGATACTTGGATTTCAGAGTTCTGAGATGCGGACCTGATTTGTTAGCACACAGGCGTATCTCTTATGTGTAACTCAAATACCGAGATGTGTTTTACCACACATCTGATTTTTTCAGCCTGAGACACTCCTCTTCACTGCGATAAGGAAGTGACATGACATTAACATTAAGAAATGTGCTACTTGAGTTGTATAGATATGTTTCTGTAACAGACAGCTGTTTGCCTGGGTGAACCCGACTTGATGGCCCTGGGTTACTCTCTAGAGCTAAACTGTAACCCTGGGTTTTCCGTGCTTGCAGTTGAACCCATTTTTACAGATGAAATGAGCTTTGTTTTTCATTTTATCTTGATGCCATCTTAAAAATATTTGGAAGAATTATTGTCTGGTCTCTAGAGTACTGAAGTAACACTGGAATCACTAGTTCCTTGCAATTTTATATTAGGCTTTCCTTGTATCTTGCCCTTTGACACTTTGGGATTTCCTTTTCACAGTTGGTACCTCTAGGGAAGCAGTTTGTCCAGAATTTCAGATGTGTTAATATTGCCATGTGTGTAGCATTGCCTGATATTCTCAGGCTCCCTCTGTTGTTCCTTCATAATTCTGTTTCACTTAGGCTTTTACCTCTTCATCAATTACATTTTTATTCATAACTCCCTACTCCTAACAAAAGTAAAAAGCTGTGACAGAGCTGAAACCAGGAGAACAATTATATCGTGTAGGTGGACTTACAAATAATCGCAGACTAATTATAAATGCTCAGTAGATAGCTTAGGCTTCTTATTAACTAGCTGTTACACTTAAATTAACCTGTATTTATTAATTTATGTGCTGCCATGTGGCTCATGGCTTGTTACATCATCTTCTACACGTCCTCTTTCCTCTGTGTCTGACTGGGCAACCCCGCCCTTCTTCTTCCCAATGGTCTCTCAGTCTGCCTCTCCTGCTTGACCTCTTCCTGCCTAGGTATTGGCCAGTTATTTCTTTATTAAACCAATTCCAGCAGCACACACTCACAGTGCACAAAGGGTTATTCCCCAGCAATGTCTTCTCTCACAACTCATGCGTTCATTTGCCTGAATATTCATTTTTAGCCATAAAAAGTTTGCATTTTACGTTAACTGACTACTTGTCATACATTTTAATGTAACACTATTATTATTTTCCAATTATGTTTTAAAAATCCAATTCATAGTCCCTTGTTTAACATAGTTTATTTAAGTACTCAAGTTACCTTAGGTGGTTTTTAGTCACTATCTCCTGCAGCATTATAAGCTGCTCAGACAGCTGTTCCAGATGCTGCCCTTAGCTCCTGGCCCAGGATGGCTTCCAATGCTGTCTTCCTGCTTCGGCCTCTTGAGTGCTGGCCGCTATGTACAGCTGCCTAGTTATTACTTTCCACCTCTGAGCTGCAGAGGTGTGTGTCCTGTGGTGTGTTCAGAGTTTGCCTATGCTGTGTAGTGCATTCCATCCAGGTGGCAGCTTCATTCCTTACTCAGGCAGAAAGCCTCGTTGAAAGCAACTTTGGGACAGTTGCTGCTGGCTTGTTCCTCACCTCTTGTCTTCTGACGCTATTGGGTTAGAGGCTTTTACAGACACCTTTATTTCTTACTTTGTGTGTGCGATGGTGGGTGCCGTGGCATGCCTGTGCAGCTCAGAAGACACCTTTGTGAAGTAGGTTCTCTCTTGCTGCTGTGGGTCCTGGGGATTGAACTCTTGTCAGGCCTGCATGGCAAGCACTTTGACCTTCTGAGCCACCCCTGCTCTGCCTTGGAGTCTTCAGTGTGCACCTTGCTTGGATATACCCTGTTACTGTGAATGAGTTCTGTACTTTTGGCCCTTTTTCGTTACGGTTGTATTTCATTGTGGTGTCTCTCTTCAGATGTGGCACTGGTAAAGATAGTCCACCAGTGATTTAGCTTGGGTTTTCTTCCTCAATTGCTCCCCACCTTGTTTTTGTGACAGTCTCTCACTGAACTGGAGCTCACTGATTGGTCAGGCTAGCTGGTGAGTCAGCTGCTGGGATCTGCCTTGTCTCAGCATCCCCTGGAGCTGGTTACAGATGTCCTTCACCGTGGCTTGCTTTTAAGTGGGTCTGGGAATCGGAGCTCAGCCCTTATGCTTGTATGGTAGGCACTTTACCCTTTAAGCCATCTGTCTTCCCAGCCCTTCTCTTGAGTTTTCTGAACTTGTTTTCAGTCTTGCCACTATTTTAAGGCTACATTGAGATTTGTTTAGTGTGAGTTTATACTAGGATTGCTCAGGATAAGTTGAATGCTAGGTTTTACTTTGTTCTCAGTTTTCATAATCTCCGTGATAAAAGTCTTGCTGATTCTTCATGGCTTCCCTGCAGCTGTGAGGAATCCAGGGGAAATAAGCATCACACAATTCAGAAGGGCTCGGGCTCTTTCCTTTGACACTGAGGACAGAGCTCAGACATCTTGCATCCCTAGTCCCTAGAGAAGGTGTCACATCTCTACTACTCTGAGGAGTCTGAGGAGTGTTCTTAAGGCATTCACATAGAAACTGGGAGGGTGGGGTGGTCAGCTTTTGTGTCAGCAGTATTTAGTGCTCTTAAGTGTGAATGCTTAGCACTGCTTGAAAGGAATCAAATGGTTTCTCTGAATTCTGTGTTTTCTAGGACCTTTAAGAGGCATTCCTAGGAATTCCCTCTGCATTGTTGGGATTTGTATTGGAGGTGTGTGCCCCATGCAGTCATGATTATGCGTGCCCTGTGCAGTCCTGGTGATGTGTGTTTGTTCCATGCAGTCATGGAGATGTGTGTGTCCCTGCAGTCATGGAGATGCGTGTCCCTTGCACTTATGCTCTCTGTCCACTGTTGCCCTAGTAGCTTGCTTGCTTGTGAGTAGGCGTGGCTTCCTGCCCTGCAGGACCCTGTGATTCGGATTCTGGGAGCCTGAAGCACCCTTTCCCCTGCTGTAAAAAACATAGATTGACAGGCTGTTTCCTTCCTGCCTTAGTTGTCCTTGTTTACCAAGGGAGAAAGGAGCAGATTACGATTGTCAAACTCAGCTGTACCTTTAACACCTCTGAGGTGGGAGCAAAGAAAGCATGAGTATTTGGGCTGAAGAGATGGCTTAGCACTTAAGAACACTTAAGGACCCAGTTTGAGTTCCAGCAGCCACACAGGATGGCTGACAGCCATCTGTAACTCCAGAAGGGGGTCATTCCATTCCATCTTCCAGGTTTTGAGGGCACCTGCACATATGTGGTGCACACACACACACACACACACACACACACACACACACACACACACACACGAACACCTACAACTTCCTTTTTTTAAAAGGTGAATATTCAGAATCTGTTTTTGTATTTGTGCCTGCCTAACTTTCAAGGGGGTAAAAAGCATTAGTCAAAGGTGGCAAAGACTGTTTTAAAAAGCAGCCAATGAATTTTTATAAGTCAGTGATTGCTCTGAATCAGTTGCCCCCTCCCCTTCCCAGTGTTTGTCATTTGGAGTGCTAATTAATTTTTGCTGATTTTCCTCATGAATGTGCACATATATGCATTAATTTTGGTTCCATAGAACACATTTTAGTTACAGCCCTTTTTGTGTGTGACTTTAAGGTATCATTTCTATCTCCAGTTAAAACTGCAGAAAACTAACTTGCTGTTCATTTGTGAGTTGTAGCTTTTCCAGACTGTCTTCAGTTCTTGTCACTTACTGTGCTAATTAACAGCCATACATGCAGCACCCTGGTAAGACCTAGTGGACAGTGTCCTTTTGTCCCGAAGCCCCAGGAGAACCCTGTGTTACAGGAATGCAGGGCAGGGACTTGCTGACACCGGGATTCTTCTTTGAGTCTCTGGGCCTGCTGTGTAAGTTTGAGTTTTTGTGATTTTGTTCCTACCTGGAACAGAGTGTTTGTGGCAAGGCTCTCCCTGCAGGTGTGAGACACATTCTTGTGCAGTCCTCATGGAGTCTTGTGGCCTGTGACAAGACTCCTCAGCATTCTTTCTGGTGTTTGTGGAGGCTGTCCAAAATCTTTTAAGTAAAAATTTCATGTCAGTCATACAGAATTGTTTTCCCTAGTGGCAGAGTAGCAGGGTGACTGGCTGATGGCTGTGTGCCCTGTGTTCTGCCCTCGGTGATGAGTCAGTGCATGGACAGTAAAGTGTCCCCTCATAGGAGTCTTCCCCAGGGCAGCTGTGGCTGCAGCCCAACAGAAAATTGTAAATTTACTTAAATCACTGTGGAGGGTTTGTGAGATTATTTTCCCACTTGTAATTTAATGGTTCTGGAGCATGAACTTTGTAGACTTTGTGGATGTTAAAAGGTTGGGCACACCTGCCACAATGTTCTGTGCTGACTAACTCTTAGATTTCCCCTTGGTCCTTTGGCTGGTATGTCTGGGAGACAGGTGTATATGTACTGAGTATTTTATTGAGTAGCACCTATAACAACCTTTCCTACGTGGGAGGGCTAGAGACACAGAGCTGCACAAGGGCAGAGCTGCTTTGGTTGAGCCTGCACTCTCGGAGGCAGACACAGAAGTGATTGGGGTGATTGGAGGACAGGCGTAAGAACAAAGCACTCTTAGGGTGCATGTGCTGCAAGGAGCCCGTGCTCTCAAGTCAGAGGTGGTGCGGAGTTCGGGTTCTGTTCCCATCTCTGCTCCCAATAGGAGGCCCAGAGCCCTCCCAGCTTTGAGATGTCCTTCCCCATGGCCTCCTGGGGTTTTAGAGCCCAGTGTTCAGATGGCAACGAGCAGTGTGGGAGCGGGGCAGTTTCACTTGATCAGGAGCAGGTGGAATGGGGTTAAACTCGCAGCTGCTGTAGAATAGAGGTGAGTTTTGCTTTGTTTTGTTTTTTAAGACAGGGTTTCTCTGTGTAACAGCCTTGGCTCTGTAGACCAAGTTGGCCTCAAATTCACAGAGATCTGCCTACTTCTGCCTCTTGAGTGCTAGGATTAAAGGCGTGTACCACCACCACCTATAGAATGGAGTTAAAGTACCATGAGAGTATAAAATTAATATATATATTAATGTTACTACAAGTATATATACATATATTACTACAAAAGTTTAAGCACATGCATCACGGACTTTGCTAAATCTGGGTTGTGTGCTGTTTATCCTGATGTCTGCTTTAGCTGGTGCCCCATATACCAATTATGTGTGGCAGCACCAGGCTTTATTATAGTTGCCTCAGCAGCTGCTTCTGTGTTTCTTTATTTAGCACACAAAAGTATTTAACACCTGATACATGCAAGTGCTGATGTAATATGTGTAACAAAGTCTAGGAATTGTAGAAAATTAAATGCATATTGAGGAGTGTGGATTTCTTTATGGAAGGGCTAATAGAATGCTATTATGCAGTAAACATATATGTTTACTAAAGTCATTATCATAGGAAAAGTCCCATTAAATGCTCTCCTATACTTTTCACTAAGTGTCTGATGACTGTTTATTTTTGTCAGCGTGAATATTAAAGAAAAGCTACGCAGAAGCAATCTTAATATCTTGTTGATTACATTCCAGGAAAAAAAAGGCAGAACATCAAGCCTGCACACCATTTGCTGTAATTACCCTGAGTGAGATGTTACTGGAGCTGTCAGGCGGTGATTGAGACTTACTGATGGTTGACACCAGCTGCATGCATTAATTGTCCCTGCAGCAAGCACACTTCCCACAGTCACCATTTGCAGGCACACACTTTGCTATTTACTGTGTTGTAAAGTGAGGATGAGTCCTGCTGCACCCAGATTTGGTTTCCCTTCCCTTCCAACACACAGTCCTTGCAGCCCTGTAGATGTGGGCTCCAGGCTGTGCTGCTGGGCATCTGGGGTGGGCATTTGTGCTTTTCGGAGAAATATTTGAAACTCTCTGTCTCTGTCTCTCTGTCTCTCTCTGTGTCTCTGTCTCTGTCTCTCTGTCTCTCTCTGTGTCTCTGTCTCTGTCTCTCTCTCTCCTTCTCCCACTCTCCGTCCCACCCTCTCTTTTGTGGAAACAGCTCTGACTGTCCTGGAATTCACTTTGTAGATCAGGTTGGCCTTGAATTCACAGAGATCTCTCTGCCTCTGCCTCCCAAGTACTGGGATTAAAGGTAATCACCACCAGTATTCATCAGAAGTCTGTTTCTTAGAAGGTTTCTTTAAGGGACTATGAGCAGTTAACTTTTGCTGTGTACATGAATTCTAATATATATTTTAGTATTTTTAATGGGGCATCTATTTTCCCAACTTCCAACTGGGCTTTTCTGTAAATATTTAATTTTTGCAAGATGTAAGTAGAGCTATTTTCAGAAGCATTGAGACACATCTGGTTTTGTCTGTGTCAAGTGACAAAAACCAGTTTGCAAGTTCATTTGGACACAGGTGTGTTTGTATGTGTGTCACTGGTGTTTGATCAGTAGGTAGCTCATATAGAAGTGGACAGGCTGTGCCAGTCTGTCAAGTAGAATCCTTACTTATACTTACCACAGTGTTACTTAAGCAAGGATTCCATGTATGCATGAATGTATGTATATATTTAGCTTAACATTGTGTCTGTTTTAAATCTTGTGAATTTGGTATTTGTGTACCTCTGCTGGGTAGTATTTCAGTGTTGCTGGCTGATAGCTGCTGAGGTTCTCTAGCTGTCTTTTGGGATCTGTTACATTCCCTGAAAATGCAGTTTTCCTGTTGCACAGGCCTGTTTCTATAGGAATGGGACCAGAACCCATCTGAGTCTTCACATGGCCAGGCAGCCTTACACTCCTCCATCCTGGCCCTTTGACCTTCCAGCGGGAGGTACTTGGGTGTCAGGTCCTGCGGCATGCTCAGGAACTCCCCCAAGCTCTGTCACTTCAGAAGCCCCATTCTTGATTCTGTAAACCTTCCATAAACCCTCTTTTCCTTATGCTAACTAGAGTCAGCTTGTACCTTTTGCTCATACACCTTTGCTAGAATGTAATGGTTTAAGAAATGTGTACTTCCAAAGTCAGGGGGTGTGGTGTACACACCTGCAATCCTGGTGTTTAGCCTATACTACATAGTGAGTTCAAGGCCAGCCTGAGCTACCTAGTCAGACTTTGTTTGTTTGTTATTTAAATTTACTTATTTTAATTTTGTTTGAGATTTTTCAGGCATGCATACATACAAACTGATTAAATCCATCCCCTCCTGTCTAATTTCTGTCCTGTCCACCACCATTTTTTTCCTCTCAACATCATGTCATCTTTTTTAGAATAAAAAACCCATGGCTAGCACTTTGCTAGAATGTGGGCAGCTTTTCAAGGCACACACCCCTGAAGAAAATGGCCTCTCCTCCCAGCAGCCATCAGTTGCCGATAACTCTTCAGCTAGGGTGGGACATTCCCCTTCCATATTGGGAGCTGGCTTGGTCTTATATACAAGAAGCCAAGAAACATAGCCTTTCAAGTCTAGTGCACAGGGTTAGTTTTATTACCCATGGCCTACTGCCAGACACACTGGTGCTGTCACAGTGATAAGTCTTCCATAGGCAGGTGTGTCCAGGCAGGCACTCACCACTGCTCTCCATAGCTTGCTTTTGGAGGTGTGGTTTGTGAGGTCTGGCTAGTGTTGCTTTCCGCTAGCCTGGCATGGGAAGCTGCAGCTGCCCTGGACGCTGGCTGTGTTTTATAAACAGGTAGTCAAACTTGTAAAGCATGTTGAAGACTGAATTTTTATGTGGTGAAATTTTATTGAAACAAACCCAGTTTCCTTTTCCCTCTTGTTGTTTTATTTAAAGTGACCCTGTCTAGGTGAGGAGAGTATGACTACACTTAAAACATTACATTCCGAAATTCATTCAGAATAAAATACGTAGCAGCCTCTGAAGGCACAGGTTTTCTCTGAAAAGAACCACTGCTTGGAGAATTATGTATTGAAAAGAAATGGACCATGCTTGTTGGAGTATGAGTGTGAGCTAAAGTGGGAAGTGCTCATTTACACCGACGTCCCTCTGTGTGGTGTTTGTTTTGAGTCACTGCCTGTCCTTGTCAAGTCTTCCTGCCTTGTATGAATTCTGTTGGCATTGAACATATCTCTAAATTCATCCATCTTTTGTGAGAGAGTTCACTAGAAGATGTCTTCTCAGATATGTAGAAAATGTTAAGCATCTAAATCATAGTGCCTCACGAGGCTACATCGCAGTGTGTTGTCATTTAGATCCGTCCTTACATGGTGTGTGAGGCATCATGTCTTTGGATATATTTAAGAGTGCCACAATAAAACATGCATGGCTTTCTTTAAAGCAAAGGGGTTGAAAAAGCTGCAGCTAGTATACTGCCATGAAAACTGGAAGCCTTTAGGGATTTTTACACCACCTTGTCTCTCCCAGTGGGCGTCATATTTGCACATTCTCAGTGTTTACCAATGCATTGGATTTTGTGCCTTCCTGTAAGGATTGAATTGCTTGTCCTTTTTAAAGGTGTCTTACAGGAAGGGGCACCCATGGGGTAGTGCTTTGGCTAATGTAGCTCAGTGTTTAGGCAGTGAGCTTTCTTCTTCACGTGTGAAGAGCTTATAGAGGCAAACAGGACCCTGAATGTGAAGAGTGTAATCACTTCTTGCCCTTGTGGACTTTGAGTCTTCCTCCCCCAAGCAGCCTCCTGGTCACCTAGAGCTGACTTCTGAAGCCCCATTCAACCCTGTAGTGAAGGTAGAAGTTAGTGAGTCAGATGTGTGAGTATTAGGGTCATCCTGGGTAGGATAGAAGGTGGAAGCCACAGGGCCACACTGCTGTCCTTGACAAGAACTTGTGGTAGCCTTAGAGGGCAAGGGAAACCTCTCTGTGCTGTCTGCTGGGGGCACTCAGGACAGCAGACCCCTGATCTCGGCTCCTGAAGTCAGCAAGGGTTGTTGTAGTGGGATGCTCTGACCTCTTCCGTTGAGTTATCACTCCCACATGTCTTCTTGGGGTGGCAGTAGATAGGACCCGAAGGTATCAAAGCACAAAGAACTAAAGCACGAATTAGCAAATTTCAAATAAATCTACTTGGCTGGCTGTTCATTTAGGGTAAGGCACCATGGTAAAGGGAGCATGTCAGCAAAGGGAAGGTGGGACTTGCTCTATGTTAGTGAAGGCTTAGAATTGCAGGCATTTATTGATCGAGCAGCTTGCTGTACTTGCGGCAATTATTTAATTCTCTTAAAGGGAAGCCAGATCTCTCCCATATACTAAGTCCTTTAAAGTTGACTGCATTTCCCAACAGCTCCAGGTTCTGACAGCACCTTGGTTACATGTCTTCTTTGCATATGTGCTACATAGGCTCAGTGTGTGGCAGGCACCTCCCTGGGCCAGGTTGCTGTTGGTGCTGATGCTGCATTGTGGTACTGTCTGGACCTGAAGTCAGGAGACGGGCTCTCTTGTTGCTCCTCAGACATTGCACTGGAGCACACATGGTAAAGTGGGACAGATGCATGGAGGACACAGGGTACTCAGTTATAATCACACAGAGGGAGGCAGCTCTACTCTCAGATGCACTGAGGACACAGGGTACTCAGTTATAATCACACAGAGGGAGGCAGCTCTACTCTCAGATGAAGGTGTGTCCCACGACATCACAGCTACCAGAAGGATTGACGGGGGCCTTGTTTAAACAGTAGAGACAGAAACAAATGACTA
This sequence comes from Mesocricetus auratus, assembly GCF_017639785.1. Classification (NCBI taxonomy): domain Eukaryota; kingdom Metazoa; phylum Chordata; class Mammalia; order Rodentia; family Cricetidae; genus Mesocricetus; species Mesocricetus auratus. The sequence goes on along the minus strand of NW_024429196.1, from coordinate 72,743,233 downwards.
TACCACAAGAAATACGTGCTAGTGGTTCTTTTAATTAGAAAATAAGTAGGAATACTGGAAAACCTTTAAATGAAGTGCAAAGACTATGTATGTATAATTGTATTAATGCGTGCATTTATATAGATGCAGATAATTTTAGAATTAAAATACAGGTTTCAACGTTTGACTTAAAAGCTGGTGATAAGGAGAGGGAAGAAAATAGCATACTATTGAGACAGTGTACTTCCCAGAGATAGCAAAGACACCTTTTTAGTTATCGAAGAACCCAAGACGATGCAGTCAGTGGAAAGGAGACACTGCATGTGGGAAGCCACTGAGAGAAGAAAAAGCAGGTTGCCTGTGTTCAAACCACCAAACTAGTGCCATTGATGTCATCTGCAACACTGGGTCAGTGACCTCACTGGCAATGGTGTGGGTATTAAACTTCCAAGCCCACCCCAGTGACACACATCCTCCTGAATTCTTCCTAAACAGTTACACACCAGCTGTGGGGATATGAGCCTATGGGGCGATTCTCATTCAGACCACAGTAGCCATTCATGTTGAGCCAGGAGTGCCAAAGACTCCTCTGGTGGCTGAACTTGGGCTCCCAGGAAGAGGAGTTAGAGATCCCAGGCAACCTCCTCTTGTGAGGAAAGGCTGTGCTTTTAAGCAGTATTCAAGAAAAGTGTCTGTAAGCCAGAACCATTTTAACATCCTAGAGAGGCCAGGAGATCCTGATGTTAGATTTGTGCCCCTCCACCCCCCCCCCCCGTCACCCCACCCCCCCAGGCATGTAGTACGCGTATATCTTAGTGTAGAGACTAGTGTTGCACTGGCCTGCAATGTGGCTGTGGTTGCTGTTTCCTCCAAGGCATGCAGAGCAAGGTCTAGACACTGCAAGCCCAGGCTCACTGTCAGTGGGGTCACCTTGGCAGAACTGAGAACCGAATTGTTTTCTATTTATTGACAGTCACAGCTATTAAAGGTGCTAGAGATGGGGAGTGGTGGTGGTATATTAGTTTTGATAAATTCAAAATTAGAGGAATAAATGGACATGTAAAAGTATTAAATCAAGAAACCACCAAATGAGTATTCTATTTAGGGGAGGAAACAGTAATAAGTACCAGAAAGGTGAACAGTGAGACTATTCAGAAACATCTAACTTCTAGTGCCCATATTGCATTTACCCCACATCATGTTTTAAAATAGCAACACTTTTTTATTTTGTTTTCATTTGGAATGCTCTGGATTCCATGTCTACCAGTGAACCCTATCCTAGTTGAAAACATTTATTTTCTAGCCCAGACTTATAATGAAGTTTTAGTTAAGAGATATGTCCTGATTGGTTTTTCATCAGCTTCACTTGAGCTACAACGATAGAGCCGGACACTCAGTTGAAACAATGCCTTTGTCAAATTGCCTAGAGATGGGTCTGTAGGGCATTTTCTTGAGTGATGACTGATGGGAGGGCTCAGCTTACTGGGGGCAGTTCCATCCCTTGCTGGTGGTTCTGGGATCTCTAAGAAAGCAGACTGACCGGGCACGAGGAACAAGCCAGTAAGCAACACTCTTCCCTGGCCTCTGCTGCAGTTCTTGCCTCCAGGTTCCTGCCCCGAGTTTTTACTCTGACTTCCTTCATGCAGTAACAGATGTAAACCAGAATAAACCCTATTGTCACCAAGTTGCTTTTTTCCTGGTGTCTTATCACAGCAGTAGAACACAAACTAAGATGAGACTTAACTGGATTACCTGTCTCTTTGAATACATGCATGGTACCTCAGGAAATAAGTAAGGTGGGACCTCCTCCTACAGGCATGGTTCTTAATTTGAGCAATAACAAAAAGTCAAACAGTTCTTTGTCGAATTGTTGAACCTAACACTCTGTATCTGGAAATAGTTGTGCTCTGCACTGGGAGGCTTGTGGTCTGGTCAGCCTGGTGTAGGCTTGAGCCAGGATCCGTCAGCACTGTATTCATGTAAGTGCTCTGAGGGCAAAGGTTTCCCCAGTGCAAGTGTTACAGCTCTGAAGGGAAAGGTGTCCTGACAGTCAGAAGCCAAGGAATACCACGGAGTCATACTACACAACAAACCTCACGCAAGAGATTTATTGGGAAGACACAAGGGTGGTGGCCCCTGCTGGAGCAGAAACAGCAGGGGACTGAGTAGGAGGCAGGCTTATGTAGGGTTTCTTGCAGGGAGGAGTTTTTTAAAGGGTGGGGATTGGTATAATTTCAAACCAAGCGCAGACATTGGTGAAATTTCAAGCTCAGGGACTGGTGGGTTTTTAGACTCAGGGATTGGTAGGAAGTAGACTCAGATCTTATACTCTACATTCCAAGCATCAGATAAACATTGTTGGTTAGTTGGAGTTGACTCAGGAGCAATTGTCTTCTTACCCTAAGGCCGAGTGGTTGAGGAGACAGCTAGGAACAGCACGGGGGACCTCAGTCAGAAGCACTGAACAGTGTTTACTGCACCCAGGAAAGTTAGCTCTTCCCATGACACTTGTGAGTTTTGTTTTTCAAGTAGTGATAAATCTTGTCCACCTGCCTCCAAACTTCTGTCATGTGACTGTGAACATAGGTTCTTCCCTCCTTCATCCTGACAGAGACTCTCATTTGTGAAAGCAGTTGGCTAGCCGCTGAGGACATAGAGTCTGGAACAAGTTAACTCTCTCATTAATAATGCTATTATAGTCCAAGCTGCTATTCTGGTCTTCAGTGGAGAGAGTTTTGAAGGTTAGAGGAAGTGGAAAGTGTTCTGTGCTTGTGAACATTGCTGGCACGGGCAGCTGCCCTTTAGTCTCACTGCCTGGAACAGGTACAGGGGGCAGTTAGGTTGTTCCTGTGTGCTGATCCACCCTAGAGAGCTTGTTTGGGGTCCCATGAGTGGGTGTGAGGGGAAAAGGGAGGCCACAGTAGCCAAGCTGGGGCTCCGCACCTCTTTAAGAGCTTCTGCCGCTCTCAGACACTTCCTCATAATTAGGAATATAAACCTCCATTAAAATTTTATATTAGAAGACATTTGTCTAAAACTGTCTCAGTTACACCTAATGCAAATCTCAGATGGGCAGACGGTTATTTAAACCACCCATTGAAAATGCTAAGTACTGATGTCTCTAGATGGGTTCCTAAAGGTTGTATTCTGAGAACTCGTTCCTGATTGAGGAGTGTGAATGGAGTGGGTGGTAAGCATGGGGTGCTCTTCTGCTTACTGCCTCAGCTGAGTCTTTTACTCAGTCCCCTGCGCTACTACTTGACTGATCTAGTCATTTTCCATTCTTCATCAGAGAGAAACACCCCCTCATTCTAGTGCATTTCAAAACCCCAGTTTCGCCCTGGTCAGGAGCACCTTTTCCTCTTGTTTAACCACACTGAATTAACAGACCAGATTTGCCTTATACCTTAAATGCCCAGGAAATTGGACACATTTATAAAACAGCTATTTTCAGGTACTAGACCACAAATATTACAGGCCCGTGATCCAATAGGAAGTCCTAGAATCCCTGCACCTTTCTGCATACTGCCGGTATACAGCGGGCCAGGGTGCTTTAGGTGGGTGACAGGTAGTAGTCACACAGATAGATTAACATATCTTCTTGTGAATTATCTTAATAATTATTAGCTATAGACAACTTACATTGTCATAGATTCTCGCATGGTGTGACTTATGTATAATTAAGTTTGTATTCCTTTCTCGGGTAACTTGTATATTATATTTTTGTCATATTATGTAAGGTCTTCTTTCTGTTTACAATGTTTTATGCACAAATATCCTTATCATATTCTATGTATGCATGCTTTTACATATATTTAAGATATTTTGTAAGCCGGGCGTTGGTGGCGCACACCTTTAATCCCAGCACTCAGGAGGCAGAGGCAGGCGGATCTCTGCGAGTTTGAGGCCAGCCTGGTCTACAGAGTGAGCTCTAGGATAGCCTCCAAAACAATACAGAGAAACCCTGTCTCGAAAAACCAAAAAAACAAAACAAAACAAAACAAAAGGATAGTTTGTATATTGACACAATGTAGGATATTTTTATCATGATGTACTACACAGTTCTACCTCTGATTAGGACATTTCAGTTCTACCTCTGTTTTATATTTGTGTATATAGTTTTATTGTGGTAATCATGGTCCTTGCTAAATTATTTTGGGAAGCTTCAGCCATTGTACTACTAGGTTCCAGAAAGCTATAGATATTTTCACTCACATTTCTTATGTATAATAGGTTAGTCAGACATAAATTTTGATCTTCAAACACTTCATAGACCTGTTGAATATGACATTTAAATGTCTTAATATTAGTACCCAGTTTACACGAGACACAATTACTCCTGACAGCACCAAGCTATTCCCAAGAAAATGTTGGGCACCCATGTCACTCCTTTTGGAGTTCATTTTCTCCTCGGCTAATGGCCTCTTGGGCAAAGAACTGCCCCCACCTTGACCACTGACTTTGGACATGCTGTCCTACTGTGCTTGCAGGAGATAAATTAGAAGACTGGTGAACCTTGCCAAGTCAGGGTTAGACAGCCTTTCTTCCTTCCTGCTTCTGTGTTGGTCACTCTGATACTCTAGGCCTTAGCCAATGCTGGTTGCCCCTATGCTGCTGTGAGACTCTGGGTGACTGTCCAGACAGCCTGCTGTCTCTGTCTTCTCTGCACCTTTTGGAAGTTGCTCACCTTCACTTCCTTCCTACCCTGATATTGTTATCTTGCTTCTCAGACCTTTGATGAGGTTGAAGATTAGACTGTCACAATTATTATTCTCTCTTCCTAGATAGAAATATTAGGTATAAGACTTAAACTTTCTAGCTTAGGACAACTCTATAATAATCTCTGTTATGCCTTCACCCTAGGACTGGATATGGAGTTCTTGCCTTTTGCTCTTGTTGCTTCCCTGGTGATAGGTCTTAGGTGTGTTTGTTCTTTCTTTTCCTTCTCTTAGAGCACACTTGATACTTGCTATCTTTGTATATAGTTCTGAATCAAGTCTAAATCTTTTTCTAAAACGGGAATTGTAGTGAGAGATCTAACTATGTACCTGTGGTGCTGACCACGCCCAAATGGGCAAGGTCACAGGTGCATATGTAAGTGAGCATGCCTGAGCATGCGGGATTTGAGTCAGGGACAGGCTTGCTTTCTCTCTTGGTTCCTTTTGGGTCACAGGGAGCAGCAGGGCGTTGATCCTGTGTTATCGGTTTCTCATGTAAATGAATTCTCCCCGAATAAAATTAACCTATATCATCCTAGTCCTGTGTTTCTTATTTGTACAGCCTCAGCCCAGCCCACCATGGCGGTAGCATTTCATGGGCAATGCCATTTCCTGGGCAGGCAGTCCTGGGAGCTAGATAAGTATGGCCTTTGAGAAAGCCAGCAAGCAACATTTATTTCTGTGCGATTTCTGCTTCAAACTCTTACCCTTAATTTCCCTCGATGAGGGACTGTGACCTGGAAGTCCAGGTCAAATAAATTCTTTCCTTTGCTACCTCATTTTGTCATGTGACCTTTGATAAAGATAGTCAACAGGGGGTGGGCTCAAAGACTCCAGGGCTTAAGAGCAAAAGGAGGGAGGTAAAAGATAGAGCCACGTGGAACACTCAGGGCTGAAGGAGCAGTCTTTAAAACAGAGCACTTGCAGGATAGAATTAAAAGCAGATTAGATGCTGCAGAAGCAAAGCTCGGTGAATTTGAAAGCACAGAAATAGAGAATATCTGAAGAGACATAAAGGAGAAAGTCGTAAAGAAATGACAGACAGAGCCTCTCAGCTGTGGACAATCTGATGCAGGACCTTCAGAACTAGAGTTATAGCTGACAGTGAAAGGAGGGAATGCTGACCAGAATTTTCCAAAATGGGTGCAAGCTGATGTTTTATTTTTTTAAATACTTATAACATACATAATGTATTATGGGAGATTTAAAAACACCATTTTTGGTCAGCTTTGTTTTCCCACAAAACCCACTGAGAAACACATTGCAGATTGACTACTAAAAAGCAAAACAGCAACAACAAAAAAACTTCAATGAAACAAAAAAAATAACAGCAAAATAAAACCATATCATATAGCTGATAAGCAGTCAGTGAAGGCAGAATGGAATGGAACTCATGATGGACAGATGGAAATTAAAAATTGGAATGCATAAGCAAGACTGAGTTTCACTAAACATAAATTTTCTATCCAATGCAGTTAAAAGGAAGGGATGAGCAGACTGAAGAAGCAACTGAGTTATGTGCTGTTTGCAAAGGGTGCTTTCCCTGTTGAGGCAGGACAGGTTGCAGCTAAGAGAAGGGAGAGTGTATGCCATGCTGTTGATACAGGGGAAGCTGGAGTGACAGTGAAGGTGACCTTCCATAACAACAGAGAACAAGGGCGCTCCTGGGAATGAAGGGTGACATTCCGTAGCAACAGAGCATGTCTGTCAGGAAGACACCAGCCTGTGCTCAGGCAGCTATAACAAAGTGAAAAAACGGGAATTGGGGGTGGGTGGGGAGGGGAATTGTTGTGAGTTTGAAGCCAGCCTTGTATACATAGCGAAACTGTTTCAAAGACTAGAGAGAGGGAGAACACACTACTTTAAAGTTGATGACTTTGTAGTTGCTAGAGCAAGACAACCTTTGAAGACATAGGAAACTTGGTCTGCCCTGTCTGGGCCTGACTGCGTCACGGACACCCCACATGGAACTCAGACACGTGAGATAGTCATCAAAACCAAGTTTTAAATGGAAGTCATGCAGAATATCTACTCTGACTCCAACAGAATCAGTGACAGAAAGCAATGACACAGCCCTAGACTCCCAGAAATGAAAACACTTGTTAGTCACCTGCGAGCCAGAGAAGAATTTCCAAGAGAAATGTAAAAATATACTTTGAAGTGAGTGGAATGAAAGCCTGGTAAACTGTTGAGCACAGCTAAAACAACGTAAAGCGGAGGCACAGCTTTGAGAAGCCTTTGCTAGGAAAGAAGTCTGTTCTAGAGTGAGAAAGGGAGGAACAAGAGAGGCTCTCAGCTAGCCCTGCCCTTAGGAGGGTGAAAAGCGGAACACACTGTGGAAATGGTAGGAAAACTAATAACCCACAGCTGAGTCTATTAAAATGGAAACGGTGACCACGTAGCAGGACAGAGAGACTGCCAGTGTGAGGATAGAAAGGCAACTACCCCCTCGCATCTCCAGGGCAGAAGATGACTCCAGGGGGAGCAAAGCTTGCAGGGTGCAGGTGCTATATTGTGCCGTGGAGTTCACCTGCTTGTAGGGTGCAGGTACCAAACCAAACTGAGAAGTAGAAAGTATAATGTCCATATTTTTAAATGAAATTTCAATTTATAGTTAAGGGTTTTTCTCATCAAGGAGACCCCAACTGCAACAACTTCACTGGGGAGGAGAGTCTTGGAGGTGTGGAGTGTTCCCAGAACACCCTACAGGGTCTTCATTGCTTTCCTACAGAAGGAAAGAAAGTGGGATATAGATCATAACTCTAGAAAGGTAGACTTCTGAAATGTTCAGAAATCATTAACACTTAACACTCAGCATACTAACCAGAAAGGACAAATGGTTCAGTGATCCCAATATTTGCAGGAAAAGCAATAGATAGAATTCAGTATTCATTCATGATCAAAAAAAAAATTCTTAAAAACAAGGAACTTCTTCAGCCCACAAATGTTGTGGAATATTTGCTTAACTATGCAAAGGTGTGTTGCCTTTGTTTATGTTGTGGAATATTTAACTATGTAAAGATGTGTTGTATTTATTAAGTTAATATGTGTTGCTGGTTTACCTTGCCTGCCTAAAGTACCTGTTTGGTCTATTAAAAATCTGAACACCCAGTATCGAGGGAGGAGATATAGGCGGAAGGAATTTCTGGGCAGGGAAAGTAAGTGGGAAGATGAATTTATGAGTTTAGATTCAGAATAGAGAGGGAGGGAGACAGACAAACAGACAACAGGGAGATGTTAGGAGCTAACCAGACAGACAGGAAGGTAAGACATATAGAATGAAAGAAAGGTAAAAAGCCCCAAGGCAAAATGTAGATTAATAGAAACAGGTTAAATTAAATAAAAGAGCTAGTGAGACAAGCCTAAGCCAAGCCCGAGCATTCATAGTTAACAGTAAGTCTCCATGTCTTTATTTGGAAGCTGGTTGCAGTCCAAAGAAAATGCCAGCTACACACAAGCTGCCCCTCAACTGCTGATCTGTTGGGTGGGGATGTGGGAAAGGGTGTGGTCCTGCTGTAGCTCCTGGGGCAGCACTGTGAATCTGTGAGGTGGGAGCTTCCCCTCTTCTCTGTGGTGGGTGATCCTTGTCTCCTTCCATAATGCTGTCTGCCTCGGCCCTGGCCCCTGTGGCAGAGGCTGCTGCTGTCCAGATCCTGGCTCTTCCTTCTTATAGCAGCAGCACTGGGCCACTCACCACACAGCACAGTGCAATCTTTGTTAGCCTTTCCACGGCACTGGGATGGCCCCGTGACATAACTGGCCTGCAGAGCTGCATGCAGTGCGGACTTGATGGGGTAATTACCTCCAGTCCCACAAGTGAGTTCTCATGTTGCTGGGAGCAGAACTACTAACAAGTAACTCTGGAGTACCCCACAGCCAGTTCTGGGTAGGGGCTGGGTGGGGTGGGCTCACTGGTGCCTGACTGGGGTCTAGAGCACTCTTTTGGGCTTCACTAGGTTGGGGCAGCTGTATTATCTGCTTGTCTTCTTACAGTCATCCTGGTTGTGTCAATGTGCTATTTTAGGACAGATTTCACGAAGCATCATTTATGTACTAAACAAACTATACGTGTGACTGCTGCAGTCTGGGCAGATGCACATTTGGTTTACAGTCTAAGCCTCACTGACTGATTTAATAGAGCAGCCGAAAGCAATTTCAAACACTTGCATGTACTACAAATGATCAATCTTTGTTGTTTAGAAGACGAAACTGAAATAAGATGTTTATACAATATTATTTAAATTTGATTAATTTAGTTCCTGTAAAATGGAAGATGAAATGCCAGCACTTAGAGCTGGTCCTCTGACACCCACATCAGTGTGCGCCAGTCCCTGAGCAAGTGGCTGCTTTTCCAATGTGAGAAAGAAAATGACATTTTCCAAAGCTAATTTATATTATACTTGGTTTTAAATAAGAAAGGTCATTACTAAATGATAACTTTACTATGTGCCAAGTTAGCATTTGATTAAAATAAAAATGTCATTTTATGGCTCCATTAAGCTCACAGGGGACATTTGAATATTGTGTGTTTTAAGAGTGTGTACATGCACAGCACGCACAGGCTTGCTTAATCAGGGAGACTGTGCATCAGGACAGATGTAGGGGTGTCCTCGGAACAGTCTCTGTCTTCTGTTTCAGACGTGTGCGTCCATCACTGCGTGTCTTTATCTTAATCAGCCCGCTGGTTCTGTGAGCGCAGGCTGCTTTCTCATCAGCAGCGTTTCTTGTATGGTGAAGCCCAGATCTCACATGTGGAGGCCAGCTGATGCACGCCACTGGTCCTTGCACATCAGGGGACAGCTCCCCTCACAGTTCTATTGCAGGTGCTGAAGTTTTAAAGCTGTAAGCAAAGCTGCATTTGGAAATGCGACTCAGCTTTCAGGTGGTTTTGAACACAGATCTTCTGTTTGCAAACTGCCTTCAGCACACTGTGCATTGCTCCAAGGATAAAATACCAACATATAGTCTGCTGTGAGGGTTGATGCAGGTGTCAGGGCTGCTGGCAGTGAGGCTGCCCCCCGCTGTGTTAACTGGGGAGGGAGGGCACTGAACATGTGCAGTCTGCATTCACATGCTCTGGAGTAGGCCTTTGTGCTCACTCAAGACAGCACATTTGCAACATTCTTTCTGCTGATTTGTTAATGGATGATCTCTCTATACCAGAAAGAACACTGGTTCTATTACCATTTTAATTAGGTAGAAATGCTATTACCTTCCCTTTTTCTTAGCTTCTTATGTTAATTTCTTTTAACACATTTCTAGTTTGTCTACTTGAGTCTTGCTGAATTCCTCACCATTAAGATGTGATTGGTAGGTGCTGGAGTGATGGATCAGAGCACTGACGAATCTTCCAGAGGATCTGGGTTTAATTCCCAGCACCCAAATGGCAACTCATAATGATAACTCAAGTTCCAGTGGGTCCAGCTTCCTCACACAGACATACATGTAGGCCAAATACTAATGTACATTAAAAAAAAAGAATGTGAGATGTCTTTCCATTTAAAATTTAAAAAGTAAAATAAAATCAGGCTGTGGTGGTGATTGCCTGGGAGGCAGAGGCAGAGGCAGAGGTAGAGGCAGGTGGATCTCTTGAGTTTGAGGTCAGCCTGGTCTACATAGTGAGTTCCAGGACAGCATGGGTTACACAGAGAAACCCTGTTTTGAAAAAACAAACAAACCAAACCAAAACTGGTGTTTGTGGCAGAGGATGGACAGTTCTAAACTATTCTGAGGCCAGAGGACACGGACCACCTACTGTGAGGTGGTATGCATAGGTTGTCTTAATGTGCTGTTCTGGAAGGTTTGGAGAGTTCCTTTACAAGGAGACACATGTGAGGGAGAGGCCTTTTCCTCAGCTTGTGAGGCTCCTGGCCATAGTCTTCCTCAGGGCCTGGGATTCTGAGGGTCATGCAGACACTGAAGTGATTCCCCCCCCAACATGAAGTAGGAGCAGGGAGGTACTTTTCTGTGCGAGGGGCCTGACTGTCCCCTGAAATATTATTCTAAGCTTGTATCTCTCCTTGAGGAGTTTATTTGTTTTAGATTAAAAATAGTGCGTATATCTGTGTGGCTATGTGAGTTTTTATGTACACCACATGTGTGCAGGTGCCCATGGAGGCTAGACTGTTGGTGAATCTTTTCTGTCCTGCCTGCTAGCTCCCAAATAACCACACAGAGACTTCTTATTAGTTATGAAAGCTTGGCCAGTAGCTTGGGCTTGTTACCAAGTAGCTCTTACAACTTAAATTAGCCCATTTTTGTCAATCTGCTTTTTGTGCTGTGGCTTTATTACCTTTACTCTGTATTGCCCACACTGCTTCCTCTCCCTGACTCTGCACGTCTCCTTCCTTCTTCTTCCCAGTGTCCTCTCTGCCCTGAAAATCAGCCTAGCTATTGGCCGCTCAGTTTTTTATTAAACCAAATAAAAAATCTTCACAGTGTACCAAGAGATTATTTCACAACACTGGACGGTGTTCAGTGTTGGATCCCCTGGAAGTGGGTTAAAGCGGTTGTGAGCTGCATGATGTGAGATGGGAACCCAGCCTGGTCCTGTGCAAGAGCAGCGCACACTCTCAAACACTGAGCCATCTCCAGCCCTCAGAGGTTTCAGGTGCACGCCATAACATCCTTCCCGCTTTGTAAGTGCTCTGAGGAATGGGCCTGCATGTTCAACAGAAGCAGAAGGTGCTCCTCACAGGCTTGGTTTTTGTAGTAGATGCCAGGGACTTAGAATGATTACTTGCCCACTTCATCTACACTGAGTAGAATTCCAACTTTGCACCCCTTTTAAAATAGTCATTGTAAATCATGTATGTGTGTGCATACACACACGTATACAGATGCCCATGGAGCCAGAAGAGGGTATCAGATCCTGCAGGAGCTGGAGTTCTAGTGATTGTGAGCTGCCCGATGTGTGATGAGAGCCATGTGGGTCCTCTGCAGGAGCCGTACACACTATGCTCTTCTGTCCAGCCCCTCTGTGCATCCTATTAAACATGACACTGTGAACTGCCAAGTTAGTTTTGCCAGTTTCCCTTGAGTGGTGGCTCTTCCGAGGTAGAAGTGTTTAATTAGGTTTACACATGCTAGCATGGCCTGAAAGAGTCACACAAGGGGCCAGGATGATGGCTTTGTCATTAGTGCTTGCTCTTCAGGCATGCAACAGCACACACCTGTAATCTCAGCACTGGGCAGAGGCATGAGATCAGCCCAGCTGCTCTGCTGGGCTCCAGGCTCAGTAAGGGACTCTTTCAGCAAACAGGGTGCATAGTGATAGAGGAAGACATGTGGTGTCAGCCTGTGGGTGTGTGTACACATACATGTACACTTACCATACTCACATGAATACATACATACTGGCCACACTCATATACAGAATAAAAATTTTTAAAAAATTGCATGATGCATTGTTTTCTAAAAAGTAATGGATCCCATTATGCCTTTTAACATTCATATGTTTATCTGATTGTCTGTCTGCAGTGCCAGGATGGAATCCAGGGCTTTGTACATGCTAGGCAAGTAGTCTATCACTGAGCTGTAGCCAAAACCCCTACATTGGATTTAAAGGAAAAAAATTAAAACAAAACAAAACAAAACAAAACAAAACAAAACAAAAACCGAGGAAACAGTAGTAATAACTACAATGGAAGTAGGAAATTTTGCCTATTCTAATTACATTCACCTCTGTGCCCATGTGACCACTGTCCAGGGGTGAAAATAGCAATTGAGATTGTTCTGATGCCCTGGTCTGAAAAGATCCCGCCCCCACTGCAGTCTTGACACTGTTGTTTGGGTTTAGTCATCATGTGTGTTGTACACACACACAGTACTCAGTGGTGTGTTCTTCAGAGGGACATTGGCTGCCCAGTTGTTCCCATTGTGTTCTCAGCCCTGTGGCTTAAAACTCTGCAGGACAGCTTCATGGCCATGCCTTCCTTAGATGTGAGGTAGCATGGTGGTGATGTGTGAGCCCTCAACTCACCGTGCCTGCTGCCGGGTCCTGCACTTGGTGTGGATAATGGGTACATGTAGGTGTTGGGCATGTGTGTAAGCACCTGATACACATAACTGGGCACTTGACCTTCCCCATGGCCTCTTTTTCAAGGTGGTTATTTCTGTGCCTCTGTCCTCACTCGTAGGTAAACATTGTTAAAAGTGACTCAAATAAAGAAGGAAGAAAAGAGAGATGATTAGTAGGTGCGTAGATTCTCTCAACAGCTTTGGTAACTCAGGTAGACATAAAGAACCATTTTGCCACACAGGATGCTGGAGGAACTGGACCAGAAGCAGCCTACCTGGTCGCCACATGGTATGGTTGCTCCCAGCATTTGCTAGAGGTTGCTTGCAGGACAGCCGTCCCCTGTGGAGACCACAGCCTGAGGACTCACAGTCCTTAGCAAAGAGCGTATTTGCATGTAACCTAACTGTACCCTTCCTGTCCTTTAGATCACCTCTAGTTTGCTGGTATACTTACACTGTGCAGATGTCTGCTAGGCAGCACTATTCAGAGTGGGGACAGGGACAAACATCCTTATGTGTTCAGTAATATTTTCAGCCCGTGAGTGCTTGAGTCTGTGGGTCAACCTGTGGATGGCTGTGGGGAGTAACTACATACAGTCACAGCACTTAGAGGGCAGTGGGGACCATCCATTGCTTGGTCAGTGTAAGAATTTGTCTCTGTCCTGAGTGGAATGCACAGAGGCCATAGGGTTATCAGAGAGCCAGAGAGCATGCTCAGTAGTAAATGGAAAGTCCCCGCTCCTGAGTGGAATGCACATGGCCGTAGGATTGTCAGGGAGGCAGAAAGCAGGCTCAGGAGTCAGGACAAAGCAGAGGCCCCCTGTCCTGGCATGTACTCCACACTTGGCCCCCTTTCCCTTTTTCTTTTACAGGCTCTTTGAGAAGCCACACCTCTGGCTTTTGTAATGAATACTTGATCAGCCATGATTGACTTGTATTTACCACTCTCCAGTGGCTCCTCTCAGAAGCCCAGCTCCTCTGTAAGTAGTGCAGACCCCACAGGCAATTCCTTCCTGAGCTCTTTTGGAAAATACAAAGCAGAGGGTGTGCTTGCCCAGGCAGCTTTTGCTTAGAGGAGAACAGATGGGAACATGTGGAGGTCCCTCAATGAGGAGGATGGGTTGCAAGTTAGGAAAACTTGGAAGAGCTTACTACTGACTGTGCCAGGGCACTCCAGGTATTAGGGGCGCCTATTGGGTGGTGCGGTGGGGTTGGCAGAGCACTGCTGCTGCACCTAGGGCACGGGCAAGGAGAGGGAGAGTGGCTCCGCGCATCCTGGTGGAGTGACTTCAAGTGACTTCTCTCTAGCTGGCCCTTCCGCACTCACAGCAGCCAGAGGTTTGCACGTTCTCTAGCACAGGGAGCCAGGCCCCATCTGTTAGAGTGAACAGCCCCTGGGTGTTGGGCTCACAGATGTTATGCAGTCTGATAGGCTTGTCTTGAGGGTGACTGTCCCATCTGCTGTCATAAGATGGAGAATATCACAGGCAGGACATGGTGGCAGTGCTGGGATTCCTGGTTAATTCAGAAGCTAAGTTTAGAGCATTACTTGAGCCCAGGAATTTGAGAGTAGCCTGGGCAACATAGTGCTGACTTCGATTACAATAGGAAGGACAGGTGTAGTGGAGGACACTATGATCCTTGTCTCAGTTAGGGTTACTATTGCTGTGATGAAACCAAAGAAACTTGTGGAGGAAAGGGTTTATTTGGCTTACACTTCCATATCTGCTCATCATCAAAGGAAGTCAGGACAGGAACTCAAGCAGGGCAGGATCCTGGAGGCGGGAGCTGATGCAGAAGCCATTGAGGGGAGCTGCTTACTGGCTGCTCCTCATGGCTTTCTCAGCCTGCTTTCTTATAGAACCTAGGACCACCAGCCCAGGGATGGCCCCACCCACAATGCACTGGGCCCTCCCCCATCAGTCACTAATTAAGAAAATACCTTATAGCCAGATCTTTTGGAGGATGCTTCTCAGTCAAGGTTCCCTCCTTTCTGATACCTCTAGTTTGTGTCAAGTTGACATAAAACTAACCAGACAGCTACATATTGGAAACCTGGAAACATCTCCTATCTAATAAGCTTGCAAACTCAGTTTTTCAAAGAGCAGAAAACAGTGTCTGCTTAGCTTCTTGTTGATTCTTCTCCAATAGTCACTTTGGGGTGGAAAATGTGAACTTCTTTAGGGAGATTGCATGCATTACCAGGTGGTTTCTTTTGCAGTAGTGATCCATGCTACAATCAGATACTACCAAATATGGGATGGGCAGTGACTGGGGAAATGGATCAGTCTATTGTTAAAAGGAGATTTTCTCCATCTGTCTCATTTCTGCTGGATGGTTTTCCTCTGCCCACCAGGTTCCACAGCAGTTTAAGAAATAACCACTCTGAGACTTAATATATATTTATAATTGTTTGGCCATTGGCTTAGGCTGCTTACTGACTAGCTCTCTCTTAATTATTAACCCATATCTATTAATCTGTGTATCTCCACATGGCCTTCACTTACCAGTGATGTCCAGGGATCCTGCCTCCCCAGTGGCTAAAAAGTGACTCTCCTTTCTCTTCCTTTCCCTGCCTCTTTTTTTGGAATTCCCACCTAACTAAATTCTGCCTGTCCATTGGCCAAAACAGCTTTATTCATCAACCAATAGGAGAAACATATATTCGCAGCATATAGAAGGACATTCCCCATCATCTCCTCTTTTCTGTTTATATAAAAAGGAAAGTTTTAACTTTAACACAGTAAAATTACATATAAGAAAACAGTTACCAAACAAGAATTATTTAGTCCATTTACAGTTGGCAAATTTAAAGAAAATATTTTTCATCCATCCTATCTTTGTGAGTCTAAAGGTTTATATGTAACATATCTTTTATTACAACCAAGGAAAACCATAACTATAACTATCTGTCTTCAACTCCATCAAAGGCCCCAGAAGTTACCCAGAGTTCCTCTGTAATATTGGGGCATCCATCTTCAGCCCATAGGCCCAGAATGTCTGGCAGAATTTTTGATGAAGCAGGAATTCTGAAGGACCTTCCTGTCCCTTGGCAAGTTCAACAGTTACTTTTCTTTGTAACGTGCTTAATGAGTGCAGATTAAGGAAGTCCACCAATGCCCGAATAAAAGAATAACCCATGGGAAACACTCACGCAATCAAGGTAAATAGCTGCCATGGTTCTCTGCCCCTGGAGGCGCAGGGTGCTGTGATACAGGATGCTCAGGCCACAACCCAGGTGAGAGGGCGAAACCCCTTCTCTTCCTTATAAAGGATCATGTCCGCACACTAAAGACACGCCCTAAGGCAGGCTCCTTAAATCTATTGGTGGAAAAAGTTGTCACTACAGTTTATAGTGCACTTGCTGTGTGTGTGTGTGAGCACCCAAGTTCAGTTTCCATATCCCATTTAAAAACGCCAAATGCAGTGGTGTGTTTGTCGTCCCGGCACTGGGGAGACAGAGACAGGAAGATTCCTTGTAGGTCTCTGAGTATCTGGGAAATAGCCTGTGTGTTGAAACTACAGGGTGAGTTCTAGTCTCAGGTGAGCACATCATCAGAACCCTTACTGCAATGCACAGTGAGCTTGCTGAGTGATATAGTCAATGGGTCCCTTGACAGAATGGTTTAATGTGACTACTTGGTTAAAGTAAATTTTCACGGGAATCAAAAAACCTGTACAGTTGTCTGACAGTTGCAGTGAGGGTTGAGGTGAGTGTTTGCCTGAGGAGGGAGACCACATTCTGAGCGCTTCCATCCTCAGACATGCCCTCCCCCCTAAGCAAACTCAGAACAGTTCTCTGACCTTTCTGCATTTGACCAACAGCAGTGGTTCTCAACTTGTGGGTCATGATCCCTTTGGGGGATTGAATGACCCTTTCACAGTGATTGCTTAAGACCATTAGAAAGCACAGATGTTCACATTGCAATTCATAACAGTAGCAAAATTAAAGTTATGAAGCAGCAATGAAAATAATGTTATGATCGGGGGTCACCATAACATGAAGAACTTATTAAAGGATCGCAGCATTAGAAGTCTTTAAAGCAAATGAAGGTGAAGGGAGACAGTAGTTGAAGCACATTGTAAATGCAACTTTTGTACTTGAATGTCGTATCTAGGACCTGCTTTTCATGTGTCTTCCACACATTACTGCTGCAGGTCACTTGTGTGCGGTCAGCTGACTGCATCAGCCCAGCTGAGAGGATGACACCCAGGATTCACTTAGGACCTCATCGTGTGCTCAGCCATGTCTGTCTGGGCAGTGTTCAGAGACCCTGCACCCTTTGCTTTTGGTTTTCCCTCTGTACCATTCCTGTAGCAGGCAGCCTTTGTCACGAAGGGCCATGAGCAGAAGAGTCACCCTGTTGACAGTGCTGTGCTCATGTGAACTGCATCCAAACTCCTGAAACGCTCATGCGCTGACTGGCACTGGGCTCCCCTGCCCTGCCCTGACTGCCATTCACACAGCCTTGTGCTCCTGTTTCCAATAGTTTTAGGCATTTTGGGAAGACAAACATCATTTTGAGGCATTTTGCTCCTTCCAAGACAAAAATAATAACAAATACAAATGTAAACATTTAAAAACAAGCCCTGGTGCAGAGGCAGCTCATTGGCAAGGGGTCCACATCTACTCCTTGTTCCCATTTAAGACTAAACTCCAGTCTCCATGTCTCACCATAAGTCAGAAAAAACAAGTGTGGATCAAAGATCTAAGTATAGAAACCCAAAGTAGAAACTCACAACAAAGTTCAGAGGGGAAAAAAATCTGCTCTGAGTTAAGAAGTAAGGTTTCTGAATTACCCAGCACCGAAAGCACTATCCATTTGAGAAGAAAGTAGAAACATAGTGGCTCTCTGATCTCAGAGTTCATCATCCACGTGTACATCCAACCTTAAGCCAAAAAGATTTGGAGACTTTGTTCTGAGCATGTGCAGGAGGATTAGCATAGACTTGCATATACTGTATTGTTTACATTAGGGACTTGAGAATTTGTGGGCATCTAACCCCAGAGGTCTTGAGACCCTTCTTCCCATGACCTACAAGATGACAGTCAGATCCAGCTGAATGAGAAATGTCTGTTGTCAGAGGACTGTTAAGTGGGGTGGGGAAGTGTGCACAACATGCGGGCATGACCGATGGAGGACCTTGTGCCTGCCATATGTAAAGAGCCCTTGAAGCTCAATAGGAGCAAGACTAAAGAAACCAGTTTAAAAAAAGAGCCAAGAGATTAGAGATTTCTTTGGAAACTAAAGAAACCAGTTGAAGAAAGAGTCAAGAGATTTGAGCAGATTCCCTAGGAAGTGGAGTGATACTGAACATTGGCGGTCCTGGGCATGCAGACTCAGCACGGCCAGGTCTGAACTCCACACCCATAGCGATGGGCTGCAACGAGGATACTCTGCATGTGAAATGATAGACACAGTTTAGGAAACTCCTTGGAGTTTTAGGTTAAGCAGCTGCCTACACCTGAGCGGTGGCCGCATGTGGTCTGCGCTGGTGTCTGTGAGTGTCTCCTGCAGTTACTTTTGCAGCTGCAGGCATGTTGTCCTGTTTCTTCTCTGCTGCTGTGTCCCTCCACCCCGCCCCCTCTCGGTACACATAGACTTGCTTTCCTCTCTTTGTTATTGAAATCTTGTCACAAGGGAAGACTTCACATACTGTGCCACAGTCTGCAGTTCAGTAGGTTCCCACTACTGGAATAGCCCTATAGGGAAGGCGTTCTGAGGGACTGTGACAGTCCTACTTGCCTCTTCCTCCGACCTTAGGTAGTTGCTGATCTGACACATGAGCAGGGTGTCCTGAGTTTGTGTATCTCGCATCTCTTTCCTAGCCAGATTGACATTTTAATGTCTATTTGGGACATTGCCCTCTTTACATTTTAGCCTGCTTGTTTTGATTTCAGGAGTTTCTAGTATAATAGGAATCAATTCCTTGTCTGCATATTTCTAGTTGGCAATGTTTTTCTTTTGTTTGCCAGTATCTCTCTTTGTTTTCTTAGGCTTTACAGAGTTTTTTAGTGCACAAACCTGTGTTCCTGGTTCCAGTCACTTATGGGCAAGTGCTGCAGGACAGGCCCACTCACACATCTGGTCAGCCAGATCAGCTGGTGCAGCGACAGCTGCGTGATGAGGCCTTCTTCCTGTGCCCTCCATCTTCCTGCAGGCTTGTGCTGAGACAGAGCCAGAAAGAACACCTGCAGGGAGAGCCCATTCCCCACAGCCCATCCCATGCTGGATCTGGGGAAGAATGGGGACATCGATGGTCTACACATGTGTTTTCAGGCTTGGCTGGAATGTCACACTGCCTCTGTGAGCAGGAGCCAGCGCAGCCTGCCCGGGAGGGTCATGCCAGTCTCCACAGTGGGAGGTGGGTGACAGTGCTGAGACCGAAGCTGCCAGGACCCAGGCTTTGCTCCCTTGGGCTCATTCCCACTTGGGCTCTGAGCGATGCACGTTTCTCACCCAGCTGCTAGCCTCAGCTAGGATATTAGTGACTGACGAGCTGACTCTTAATTTTATTGGCACGCATTCACTGTGCATGATTAGGGGTTTTGTTATGACACATGATCTGATCTGACACACGAGCAGGGCGTCATGAGTTTGTGTACCTCACACCTCTTTCTTAGCCAAATTGACATTTTAATGTCTATTTAAGGCATTGCCCTCTTTACATTTTTAGCCTGCTTGTTTTGATTTCAGCAGTCTCTAGTGTATTGGGAATGTGTGTTGGACTGTGCCTCTTCCTCTTAAGGGCTGTCTGCCCACACCGGCTTCATCTCCGACCACACCTTTGTCAACTAGATTTTCATAGACTTTGAAGAGAATAGAGAGGAATTAGTTATGACCTCAGTTCACTGCAGGTGTCTGCAATTTTCATTGTAAGCTTACAATTAGTATGCAGTGGGCTAATTATACACACACACTGTACACACACCCCACAACATTTTTGCCCTCCCTCAGCTATTATGTGTGACGGTGGCGGCAGACACTCATGCTCTCACATGGAAGCAGTGACAGTGTCAGCCAAGTCCCAGCAGTCCCCTAGTGTTCTCCTGGTCAAGGCACCTCCACTGTCCATGGGGTGTAGAACTCTGGGAATAGGCTGTGACGCAGGGATCTCACTGCCCTGCCTTCC
This sequence comes from Mesocricetus auratus, assembly GCF_017639785.1. Lineage (NCBI taxonomy): Eukaryota > Metazoa > Chordata > Mammalia > Rodentia > Cricetidae > Mesocricetus > Mesocricetus auratus. Next base: position 72,723,383 of record NW_024429196.1, on the reverse strand, counting down.
AGGCACGTCACCCCCATGCTCAGCAGTGTAGTGAAGGAGCTGGCTGTGGGATGGCTGGAATGAAAGTGTGTCAGCGTTTGACGTCACCTCCCAATGTGCTTTGAGCTTGAAATAGCAGAGTCAAAACTGCGTAAAAACGTGTCTGTTTATTTATGAGCAGTCTCTGAGAAGGAAGTCTGTGGGTGGCCAGTGCTGTGGGGTTCCCCTACGTTTTATTATGACAGCTTTGACCAATGTACTGTAATGATACTGTTAATATATACCTGTTGCCTCTATGGGAAGGGCTGCGTTCTAAGATCCCCGGTGTGTGCCAGAAACAACAGGTAACTCCTGACCACTGCCTTCCCTCTAGGTACACACCTGTGGTGGCACTGAATGCAGAAACCAGGTGCAGATGGACACTGATAGCAGTGTAGACCGTCCCCAGCTGCCATGGGGCAGTAGTTACACGTCTCAAGCACACCGAAGGAGAGATCACGTCCTAGGCAGGGCAGCATGGAGCAGGAGATGTCGCCAAGCTTTACTAGTGTACGTCTATGAATCACTTCTGAGTTTCTCACTAGACTGCCATATCTTGGGGAACTGAGCCTCAGAAAGGGAAACTATGGATGGGGTGGGGTGGGGTGGAGAAGTGTCACGAGCAAGCATTGGTGGCTTCATTTTAGCAGTGCAGCCTGAGGGGTAGGCACAGTAAGCTGACACCTGTTTATGCCGTGGATGGTTTTTCTTGCTGGCTTGGATAAAGATTACGGTGTTTTGTGGTATATTTTGTTTTATGTTTGATTGCTCTAGAGGAGTGTTACTTGTCTTGCGTTTTGTTTTTGTTGATATATGACTCAGAGTTTGAAAAACTGACCAGTAGTAGTTGGATATGGTTTACAAAAATAATTTTTTCCAGTAAGTTAGAGTTGCCTCATCTTGCTGGGCTATGCCCCAGAGAGTGCTCATCCTCTCTTAATGTAAAGCAGTTGTGGCCTAGCTTCTCTCGGAGGACTTTCCTGTGCTGGCATTTACAGAGTGCCACTGGTTTCCCCAGTGACCAGTAATTCTAACTGCTGAACTCTCAAGCATCGTGCTTGTTTAAATGTGCTCATTTTGCTGTTTGTTTTTCCATCTTTAAAAAACCAAAAAAAAAAAAAAAAGAAAGAAAAGAAAAAGAAAATAGTGGGCAATTCCACTTGGGACTGATCCCAGGCACATGACCTCAGAGTTCATGGTGATGGTATAACACTGGCCAAGCCTTAAAACCACAGACAGTGGGAGATGTATCCATGGCAGAGTGAGAGGGGGACAGGCCACCCCCAGGAGGCACAGGTGACTCCCCGTCTTCCCTCCAGCCGCACTTACTGGCTGAGCGGAGCCCTGATCTTCTCTCAGAGCTTTCTGGCACTGTCACTGCTGTTCTCCAGGTGACATGGTCAGTTTCATACTTCCATTGTACTCGCAGAGCCTTTATCCACCAAAGGACAGCCGGGTTAGGAGTTGGGAGGCTCTGGCCCCTGCTGGTCAGGTAAGGCATGTGAACTGGTCTACCGCCATCCGCTCACGAGTGTGAGTGAGGATGTGTGTGTGTGGCTTGGTCGTGGCAGTTCTGTGAAGGCCAGGTTTTCAATTTGATTTCATATAATGTGGCCTCCTAGGATTCTTGCATACATAGTGTTATGCTGTGTGGTGTGTAGGCATCTCTCAGTAGATGCTAGTTGTGTGTTCATGACCCTTCTGCTGTCCTAGAATCTTGTGGTTCTCACCATGTGACCTACTTTTGTTAGGAAAAATAAAACTTTTCATGTCTTCATCTCTGAGTCATTGTTTGGTTGTATTTTGGAAACATTAAATGTTTTTCCCTGTTCTTTTTTTTTTCAATAATATTTTGCTGGCTGATGGTAACGGCTGACATTTGTGAGAAGAAAGTATGCGGTGGTTGGGTTTGCAACACAGTACACGTCTGCTGCCAAGGGTGCTCCACTCTGTCTGAAGCCCTTAGGCCCCTCATTGAACGAAAGCCGCCAGCTCCAGTGCTGGGGGGTAAGGGCTTTTCGTGTGTGCATGCGCTCCTCACTGTCATGGGCAGCTAACATGTGCGTTCCCTGTGATGAGCTGTCTAGAAGCAGTGTTTTCATGCTGCTCTCTCCCCACGCCTTCGTTGTGTTTTGAAGATGCTCCATGTCCTTCTCCCCAGCCTGGAAAGAGTTTCTAGAAAGAGAGATGTAGGAAGGATGCACAGTATGTGCCCATGGTCTGCACCACTCCTGGCCGCAACTGGACGCCACTGACCCCCCCTCGGGGAGGTTAGGACTGTGGCCTCCCTCTCATGTCTTGTCTCTCTCGAATCACTCCACTGAGTCATGCCATGCCAGGGGAAGCCCTCTCATCTGGCTCACTGCTGCAGGACATAGACTGTTAGCCAGAGGCCAAAGAAGCCTGCAGTGAAGGCCTTGGCCTGTGAGGCTCAGGCAGACAGCAGGCACAGGCCTCCTGGGCCTGGCACCTGCAGAACCTGTGAGACAGAGCCATTGTTGTGATTAGTGGGGTCCTTGGCAGTGCTCACTAGCTGACTACTGCCCCGCCATCCCGTCATAGGATGATGAAAGCTTTTCTTGGTAAAGAGCTTGGTAAAGACGCTGTTACCACCAAGCTGAGTTTGGAAATACTGTTGCAAAATTGGTTTTCAACACTTACCATATAAGAAATGTGTGTGTGTTGCAGAGAAAGGCTGGGGAGATGACTCAGAGGTTAAGAGCACAAGCTTGCTGCTCTTGCAGAGGACCCAGGTTCAGTTTTCAGCACCCAGGTGGTGACTCACAGCCACCTGTAACTGCAGCTCCAGGGGATTCTCTGGCCTCTGTAAGTCCACTTACACACACAGTTTTCTTCAAAGGTAAGAAAAACAGAGCAAAGTGACAAGCAGACCTCACTGAGTGTCCTGGCTTTGTGACAGCTCACCACGTCAACTAATGGTCCTCACCGTCAGTGTGGAAGCTGTATTTCCAGCAAAGCCACTGTGTCAGAGTGACTCTCTCCGCGGTTCTTCTAAGGCTGTGTTCCCCAGCTGCACAACTATGTCACATTACACACACAACACCTGTTCTGTTAGGTAGAGTTGGTAGTTGGCACAGAAGGAGACCCAGCTTTTGGTGTTTGTGACAATCTATGCCATGTCTGAAATGGAGGAGTGCCACACAGGAGAGTAGACATGGTCACAGAGAGTATAGTGGCGTGGTACCTTATGTTGGCAGCATGAGCGAGCTAGCTGGTGCCGTGCAGTGCTGCAGGGCTTGGTGACTCCCTCTTCCTGGCAGCCTCTTCTCTGGATTGCCATTGCCGAGAGCAAGCTGACTTGGGATGGTGTGTTGGTGACGTAGGCCTGCTTGCACTGTCTCTGCTTACATGAGACTTGCAGAGAGTCCACTTGGCCTGTGTGGGAAGCGGCTCTTGGGAGTTGCCAGTCATTTAGTCTCTGGATGCTCTGAAGACCCCCTTGGAGTTCGACCTGCAGACTGCACATGGCTCAGAGGGCGGCTGTGCTGCTGTAGTGGCTGGAGATGGTCAGATGCTCTTTGGCTGTCTTCCCATAGCTTTTTAAAAGGAAGACTGTTCATCTGCTCTGCAGTGATGTGCTTTTAAAATGTTAAAAGACACCAGGCTGATTATAGCTAGGGGTGTAGCTCAGAGGCAGGGCTCTTACCACAGTTAACAAGGTCCTGGATTAGAGCCCCAGAACATCAGAAAGAGAAGTTAATACATACAGTGATGTCTGAACAAATACTTTTTGTTACAGAAAAGAAGTCCATAGAAATATTTAAAAGGCATCGTTTTGTTTGCAGCAGGGAAGCTTTAACTTGTCTTTCACAAACAGTGTGCAGGGCACTGGTAGAAAAAAAGGCTTTAGTAATTAATCCCTAAACTGGAAATCTGTGTTAAGTGTTCTAATTTGCCTCCGCTTGCTTAATTGAGCTTGTGAAGATAATTGAGTCTCTAACCTGTGCCTTCCTGTCCATTCCTTAATCGTTCTAGCTTTTGCTAAGTGAGGTGCCAGTGAGAGCCGGGCAGAATCTCCCTCCGTGGTTCAGCCAGTTGATTCTTCTCCTCATGCGTTCAGATCTTGCCCCCTCCCCTGCTGCCTCCACGGCTTTACAACATGCCAAAAGCATGGGGGAGTAGAAAACAAGGGGACACTCTAGAAAGTGTTTGTGGGGTTGTGACATGGAGTGTTCAGGGCCTGTCAACATAGAGGGGAGAAAGTCAGGTGTGTGAGCACTGGGCCCTGTCCTAGCGAGAAGGCCGGGCCCGAGGCCTCTCACACAGCTCTCAGCATCTGCTGCATGAATGGCATTCACTGCACTGGGGGGCTCCCTGTTTAAGAGATGGGACTTATAAGGAGTCCCTGGGGTCATAGGCGACTGCTAACCCTGTAGGCAAGATTCCTTGTTATACAGCCTGTGTAGCCTTCAACTTGAAGTCTGTGTGACAGGCATCCCCTTTTGTTAGTGTGGGTTCTTCCGTGAGGTCAAGAGGGTGGAAAGACGAAGGACAAACAAACCAGAGCAAGCTTGGTGCTTTCTAAGTTTACATTTCGTTCTGGATGGCCCCAAATTATGTCCAGTTGTTTGCATATTATGCTATACTCAATTATGAACGTCAAAGCTTTCTTAACGGAAGTTGTGTCTGTCTGCTGTTTCTCCTCTGTCAAAAGCCCCTGCCTATTTTATGTAGCTTACCCTCAGAAGGCTATTTTCTAAGAGCTCTTGATGCCTTCCATTAGGTTAAATAACAGAAAATGCAAACCAGGTCTGACATTCCAGTATACTTTCACCCTCCTCACGTAACGCATAAATGTGGGATGTAAGTGATGTGATCAAATCGACTTTGCCCATTTAGTTCGTGACTGCTGGTGTCTATCCACTTCCACTCTACTAGAAACAGGCCCAGTTTAGTTCCTCCTGCTGTGAGACACGTAGTAAGGAGAGTCCATTTCCGAGCCCCTGTAGCTTCATATGAACCAGCCCCAGCCAGTGAAAAGCACAAGTAGATGTTATTGGCCAGTGCTTAATTAAGGGCACCAATAAATGGAGTATTTTTGCCCCGCCCCCTTCTTTCTTCCCACTTCATGGCTTGCAGCCATGGTGGCTTCAGCAGCAGTTTTGAACCCCTGAGCTAACATAGAGACGGGAAGATACAAAGTGTGGATGGTTGGAGAGAACCTGGTTTCTGGTCTTATGGAAACTGTTCGTCATCTTTGTGCATTCTTGAGAACATTAGTCCCTCAAATTTTTGTTTTTTTACTCTGGGCTTCAAGAAACAGTTACATCAAGGTGGTGAGATGCATGCCTTCCTGAAGAGGCTGCATTTAGTAACATGGGCAATGGGAATGTTGAAGATCTACTGAGATCACATGGAAGTGCCGAATAGACGGAGCCCCCTCCTCTGGCTCATTAGTCAGTGCTCACCCTAGAGGCATAAGCCTCAACTCAATGCAGATTATTTAAGAGAATACTCGGCACATGCTTGTGAAAATTGTGGTTGTCCCACATCTTCAGCATCACAGAGCACGAGTGTGTGAGCATGGATCAGGACCTTACTAGAGCCCACGGGTTCCCACCATCCCAGAGGGCCTGGCTCCAGCCTCACCAGGAAATTCTTTTTTGTTTGTTTGTTTGTTTTTTGTTTTTTTTGTTTTTTGTTTTTTGTTTTTTTGTTTTTACGAGACAGGGTTTCTCTGTATTGTTTTGGAGGCTGTCGATCCAGCCTGGCCTCGAACTAACAGAGATCCACCTGCCTCTGCCTCCCGAGTGCTGGGATTAAAGGCGTGCGCCACCACTGCCTGGCCCACGAGGAAATTCTTAGTGTTGCCAAGTGTCCATCAGGTTAAACTCTGCAAGTTAGGGATGATTTTCAAGAATTAAAAAGTTGTTGGTTGGGGCTGGAGAGATGACTCAGTGCTAAGGGCCCTTACTACTCTAGTAGAATAACTAGGTTCAGTTCCCAACACTCATTTGGGCACCTCACAAAACCTGCAACTGTAGCTCTGGGAATCTGGTACCTATTCCCAGCCTTTCCCCCAGATGGTGCTGCATTAGATTGGTATATGGATGGAATGTGTTAGCCTCTGACCTGTGTTTACCCCGAATTGGGTAGTTGTACCACTGTCTGCCCTTGGAGGTAAAGAGTCACTGAGGTACTAACTGATAGAACTAAGACCAAGTGTGTAATCCTGACGCTACAGAGCAGTCTTCCTCAGTAGAGAGAACACATCTGAATGAGGAGGAGGTGAGTGAGTGAGTGAACTAGTGAGAGAATGAATAAGTGAGTTTGTGAATGAATAACAGAGTGAATAAGTGAGTTTATAAATGAATAACTGAGCGATTGAATGAGCGAGTGAGTGAATGAATAAGTGAGTTTGTGAATGAGCATCTTCAGTAGTGTAGAGGCTGCAGGAACAGGGAATGGAGGACAAAGCCAGTTTTCATCATAGTGCTTTCATTCCTGCTAAGTTAGAATTAGCTTGCACTTAACACACCATCAAGGATTCTCAAAAGTTGGTGAACTGACTTTGTCAAAATTTGGTAAATTCTTCCTAGACTGGAATGGAACCGTTTCTGGTGGGTTAGATTCATGGTAGCCCTGCTTGTCTGCTGCTGTCTGCTGGCATGGTATTGGCTTTTGCCAGTGACTGGGAGGATGGCCTGACCTTGCTAGACCTGCCTTGGCCTGAAAAATATACCAACTGTGTCCAGGTGCCCAAACCACTCCGTGACATGACATTCTTACGTCTTCGGTGTTACCAGTTGTGTAACTTGGGACACTGGAGTCTTTCTTGAAGTACACACATGCTTCTGGCCCTGGGTTATTTTTAGGAGGGAATTATTTCAGATCATCACATGCTGTTCCTCTCTCTTCTACCTTTCAGGAGGGACACAGAGATTACCACGTGCCATTGGGATGTCCCTGGCCAAGGAACTCATCTTTTCCGCACGAGTTCTTGATGGTCAAGAAGCCAAATCTGTGGGCTTGATCAGCCACGTGTTAGAACAGAACCAAGAAGGGGACGCTGCCTACAGAAAGGCACTGGACCTGGCCAGAGAGTTTCTACCTCAGGTATCTGTGTCCGTCTGAGATCACTCCATAATGCTCTGGCATAGTGTAGCACCCATCTCATAAGCTGAGGTGGCCCTGCCTCTTGGGTATAGCAATTAAAATAAGATTTGGAGATAATCTGAGGGTTGCACTGGAGACAGACACACACTGGACACATGGCATGCCTGCCCAACACACCCACACACCCCCACACACACTATAATTTCTCAGCAAGTTGTTTTAACTTGTTTATCGACTTATGCTCTATTCATCTTCATAGGACAGTGGTGGATGGACTGCTAGCTCACATGAAAGCGTGCAGAATGACCCCGTCTTCCACTGAGTCAGGAGACTGCATGTGTGCAGTCGGGTGGAGGCCAAGGCTTGCTGTTGGTGTCTTCCTCCATTGCTCTCCACCTTGTATGTTGAAGAGAGATCTCTTTCTTAGGCTCCAAGCTTTGTAGTTCAGCTCTTCTGCCCAGTCAGTGTGCTTTCTACCTGTTTCTGCCTCCCCAGATTCTGGGATTACAGGCTGGCTGCCACACCAACCTGCCATTCATGTGTTGGATACCTGAATTCACAGGAAGAACATTACCCACTCACTGAGCCCCCTCCTCAGCTCCACTAATCTAAAAAGACCATTTAATTCAAAATACAGCATCCAACTGACACTTACCTCCTGTAGACAGATGTAAGCCAGGACCAAGGATCTCAGTTGTGTCTGCAGAGTGTGGCCGTCTCTAGGGTGGTGAGACCAGCTGAGCTGCCACACCATGTGAATGTTGCTGTCGTTCTCAGAGAGCACAGGCATCTAGTTCTTCCCTCCAGACACACATGAGAGGACATGTCTGTGTCAACCCACCACCACTGCAGTCAGCTGTCCATGCTGAGAGGACACACCCGATCAGTCCCTGTCCCCGAGATGGCTCTCCATGCTGCAGGGGAGAGGTAGCAAATTCGTAAGTGATGGCGCAGAGCGCCACTTGACAGCCCCAGGTCACCTCCTGACCAGGCTTCAGCATTCCCACTGGCTAGTGTGGTGCTGAGCAGGCATTTAAAGAACACATGCCTCCCACTGCCATCAAGATCTAGTTTGATCAGTGACAGCCACTGTGAAGTCAGAAAACCAGTTTCCATCTGGCGTCTCGGTTGTTGTTAGCCGATCTGTGGATCCGACATTGAGAATATGGGGATTGTACTGAGATATTCTGCACAATTTGTAAAAGGTTAATTAAAACTTGTTTCTTTCCTTTGGATTTCAGGGGCCTGTTGCAATGAGAGTGGCCAAACTCGCAATTAATCAAGGGATGGAGGTGAGTGTTTCGGGTACCGTAGAGGAAGGATGCGGATCCTCAGAATCACGCTTAGATGTCTGTGTTATTTCCCAATGCTCTAGAATACAGCTGCTGCCGTATTGACTGAAGCTTCTGGGATTCCTTCCAGGGCCATAACTACAAAATTCTTATGTCCCTGTATTTTGTAGCAACCTTGTTCTCTTTGATATGGCTTTATAGTGGGGTCCTCAGCCAGTTCCTTGGGAAAGACTCCTCAGCCTCTATTGGTAATTCAAGGAGAGCCACCTAGCACCCTGCTGACTATTGCCTTCTACCTGGAGTCTCTGTGTGTGTGTAAGGAGAAGCACTGGCCAGGCTGCTTTGAGTGTGTTTGTGCACACTGGGAACATGACTACAAAGAGAGGGGTCCTGGGCTAGGGGAACAGTGGTCAGTGCAGATTCTCATAAACTTTGGAACTCTAGTGTGTGCATGTGTGCGTGTATATGTGCACTTGCGTGCATGTGCACACGTCTTCATTTAACCCTCGCTGTACCCCTGATTTAGTGAGTGCTGCAGCTGGCACCTTGTGATGTGTGCCTCTAAAGCAGAGAGAGGTCATATGGCTTTCCCCAGTTGTACAGCTCCAGATGGTGGAGTCAGGCTGTGACTTTAGGAGCCTAGTCACAAGTCTCAGGTTGCATGTACTTCTGAGCAGTTGAGCTGTGTTGAAGGATTCTGTTATTTTATACTTGGGCTATCCAGTTTGGGTTTACATTGAATCTTCCTTATTCTGCTAAACTACGTTTTTATTCTCAGGTCGATTTAGTAACGGGGTTAGCCATAGAAGAAGCCTGCTATGCTCAGGTATGTAACATGGTCATTGACTCAGTGAGTGTGCACATTCCAAGTTACATTCATGCCATGGTAATCCCAAGGGACTCTCTGTGCACGCCCATCCTCAGGGGGACTCATCCGGGTTGGAAGTAGTTGCTCCTGAGATTTTGTCTGTGTGCACGCCCATCCTCAGTGGGACTCATCTGGGTTGGAATTAGTTGCTCCTGAGATTTTGCAGAGGTGCCCTGCCAGGTGCTGATGGCATTTGTGGCTCATTGGCTATCCCTGGGGTTCTGAGCCTTCTGTGAAAAAGAAAGCCATGTAATAATGTTGATGTGCCCCCACACCCCCAAAAGCAAAAGTCTTTTTCAAGATCGAGTACATATTCACCATCAAAGCTCTCAATAAAGTGTGAGCAGAGCAGGCCTGTGCTGACACAGCTCTTACCCATCAGGGCTAGGTGAAATCCTCTCACTGTCCCTTCAGCATCAGGTTGGGAGCCAAGCTAATGCAAAAAGATTGAAAAGGTAAAAGTGAAACTATTGACATAACTGAGTAAATTCGAAAAAAAAATCAGCAATGGAAGCCCTCCTCAGAAGTTACAACAAGATCGCACTAATCCTGACTCCAGCAACAAGGGAAGTATATGGCTATTATCTTAGTAGTCAAAACATCTAAAAAAGTATACACAAGCTCTAGAGGAGAAAACTAGTAAACATGGTGGCAGAAACCGCAATCTGTATTGTTAGATGTCCGAGTTCGAGGACAGGTGATTCAGTGTCATGGAGAAGTGAACCCTCAGGGTGTGGTGGTGCACACCTTTATGTCAGCACTGCAGAAGCAAAGGCTCATGTGAATTCCATGTCAGCCAGGCCTATTCATTGAAGCGGGACCTTGTTTCTGAACAAAGACAAGACGACGTCTGTACATTTAATTCGAACACAGCAAGCGTCTTGACTCCTTACTTGATGGATAAAAGATTGATTCCGAGTTCAAAGCTATTGAACAGATAGCAGATAGAGCCAGGAGACCAAGAGTCACCGGGTCAAGACTTTGTGATGATGCTGGAGAAAGACCAGGGGCCCAGGGGCTGACTTGGGAGCCCCACACAGTCAAGAAAAGGGCAACAGCTGCTCAGTGGAGACAACAGCACAGAGCACCTGGGCATCCATGTACATGCAACCCTACCCTTTGCACAAAATGTGGGAAGCCGAGTATGATCTGAGCAGCTGTGGAATGCAGATGGTGTGGAGGAGTCCAGCCTTCGTTTTGGCAATGTCAGGCCTCAAGAGAGAAGAGGGGTGGGTTTGACACTCCTGAGAGGATGGAAAGGGGTGAGCCGGAAGGAAGTCTTTCCAGAACACGAGCCCGATGAAGGACTCACATCCAAGATACTTCAGGAACTGTGAAGGCTGCACAGTAAGGTAATGAAAACCCACTTTAATAATGGACAGGAGGGGCTGGAGAGATGGCTCAGTGGTTAAGACACTGGTTGCTCTTCCAGAGGTCCTGAGTTCTATTCCCAGCAAACAAATGGTGGCTCACAACCATCTGTAATGAGATCTGATGTCCTCTTCTGGCATGCAAGGATTCATGCAGACAGATACACTTAAAATAAATAAGCAAACAAACAAATAAAAAAGAATGGACAAGAGATCCCAATAGCCACAGCAGATAGATGGGCAGATGGCAAAGAGCCGTATGAGACTATGCTGGAAATACTTGTCGTTTGGAAACTGAAGACCATGTGTGCAGTGAGTGTTTAGTGACCAAACCTCAGAACAGTGACCACTGACGCTCACCATGGTTTTAGTAGTTTTGTGACCCCAAGATAGGTGACTGTTTGAGGTGAGCCCGAATGCTCTCTACCATGTTGCCCAGCAGCCATGTGCTTTGATGTTTACCCAGATAAGGTGAAAACACATCTGCCCAAAAACCTGCAGCTAAACTTTATTCACAGTTACTAATTTGGAAACAGTCATAATGTCTGTCCTTCAGAGTTAGACCTAGTGGCACCTGACTAAATTCCAAGAGAGTTCAAGGTTAGTCTGCTGTAACTTGGGACTTTGAAGGTAACCTCCGCTACATAGTGAGGCCCTTTCTCAAGAATAAATAGATGGATAAAAAGACATCCTTTGGTAGTGAATTATCACCTGGTGCATCCGTGAAGTAGAATATTACACAGTGATGAGAAGATAGGACCTGTCAAGCAAGGAAAGAAGTCAAGGAGCCTTGAATTCCTGGTGCTGAGTTTGAAAGTGCTGAGTGATTCCAGACCGTCCAGTAAAACCCTGGAAGCACTGTTTAACAGATTGGAGATGAGTGCGGAGAACAGAGAATGCTTGGGGCAGCTGGTGATGAGCCTCTGTCAAGACTCACGGAACACACAAGCGCACTGACTCTTCAGGGACTGTTGACACTGGTGGACTAGAGGGAGCACCGGGTCTCCCCATGCTGAGCTTTTCCTTTGTTTAACCTCTGAAAATAAAGTGCCTCACTTTTTAAGCATGTTCGAAATGGGAAAAAAAATGTTTGGATAAAAATAGTTTGGCCACACACTTAGGAAATTTGCTCAAAGGACAAGTGGCCTTCCCAGCCCCTGCTGATGGCTTTCGTAGTTAATGTTGATGCACTGTTGTGTTTGCAGACTTTAGTGTTTCGTGTTTTGTCTTTCCTAGACCATCTCAACAAAAGACAGACTGGAAGGTCTTCTTGCTTTTAAGGAGAAAAGGCCCCCTCGCTATAAAGGAGAATAGGAGGCAAAGGCTGTGACACCCTTTAGTGCTGGAAAAGCCTGAGACACCCTGCAGTGCTGGAAGCTCTTTGGATCAGCTGTGTCTGGCACGGGGAGTCTCAGTGACCAAAGTGGAGAACGTGGGCTCTCACTACGCCTGCAGCAGGCCCATCTGTGCTCAAGCCACTGTGCACCATGTTGTATTTATTCCGATTTATAAAGCTAGCAGTGTCTGTGGTCAAAACATTCAAATTAGGTGTATGTTTTTAATATTTCCCGCATATCAGGCTTTCTGTCATTAATTTTTTAATGTGAATAATTTATATTGCACACTCTAGGGAATAATTGATTGTATGTCTACTGTGCTGCATTAAGAAAATAAAACTATTTCTGTATACCAAAAATGTGAAGTTCTACCAAATACAGTTGCTGAGTAACTATGTACATACTGACAGACACTTGTCCATTACCACCTGAGGACCGGGGTGGACATTCTGAGTGGAACTCCCCAGTGTCAATAAAGTCAATGGAAGAGCATTTGAGAATCTGTCTCTTGTCCCTTGCCCAACTCTTCAGAATGGATCGCTGTGTGTTGGATTTCAGAGGAAAGTTTCTATGCCGATTTTGTCAAGGAACCATGTGACATGGTCCCAGAACAGGGGGTGAAGGGTCAACCCATTGGGGGGCTCTGCTTGGCTTAGCCATAGTGTCTTCTGCAGTCATATCCAGGGCTGAGCCTCAGTATGCTCTGACAGAACTTGGTGCTTGCTGAAGACTGCAGTGGACCTCCTGTCTGGCAACGTGCCCGCACCCTGCAAGCTCTTGCCTCTTCATCTTGAGGCTGCTCTGCTATTTGAGAGCATACAGACGTGATTCTTAAAATTCTCAAGAGAGACACAGTGGGCTGACCACCACCTGGCCTACAGTTGCTGCCTGTCCTGATGGGGGGGGGGGCTGCCGAGATCTTCCCTGTGGGCAGCTACTCGCTCACTGCCTCAGTCACTGAGGCTGCAGATCCGCATACTCTCTGGGGCTCTTGTCTGCTGTGCACACCTGACTCCCGCAGAATCCTTTTGGTGTCCAGACATTTCCTGAGAAAGCTGCTGAGCTCTTCATCTCCAGCCTGAAACCTTGGCCAGTGGAGTGAGGGGTCTTGCTTGTTTTCTTAGCCCTTCAGGGATGTCCTGTTCATAGCATGCTAAAAATGTCACTTGTGTGCTCGCTAGGCTGGAAATGATGCTGTTATTGGGAAAGGGTGTGGATTTGTATGCCAGGCAGCTTGCTGGTTGGTTACTATTTGATTTCCTATTAAGTTTTAAGGCTGAAAGCAAAGTCCTGTAGAAACTCCATATGGGGAACGAACAGAAGTAGGGTGCTGGCTCTGGATGGTTTTCCTTGCCTGGGTTGTCTTTTGCTGACACTCCCAAGGCTAGCCATTGTGAAAGGCTAGCTTATACTCATGGCCCTTGCTGCTCAACTCAGAGTGTCTGTGTATATTAATGGTCACATCCATTCTTTTTGTTATATTCTCTGTTTTGAGATAGCCTCAAGTAACCCAACCTGGCTTCCACCTTGGCCAAGGTAGCCAAGCATGGCCTTACAACTTCTGATCACCCTGCCCCCACCTCCCAAATGCTGGGATGGCAAGCATGCTTCAGCCACCACATCTGGTTCTGCAGTGTTGGGGATGGGTCCCTGGGTTCATGTATACCAGGCCAGGATGCCACCAACACAGCTGCAGCCCCAGCACCTGGAGCAGCTGAACGTGGTGGATAGGTCTGTGGGGGGGTGTTAAAGAAGGCATGGAAAGGGACTAAGGACATCAGGCACAGTTGTCCTCCAAGTAACAGAAGCAAACAAGAGCGTTTCACTTCATCTCAGCATGAGACCTGCTGGTTCTGAGGGACTGACCCTGTAGAAGTCAGGTCACCTAGTGTCTGCTCGCTGAGTGTAGAGCATACTTGAACTCCTAGTACTTGAGAAGTGGAGGCAGGAGAATTATGCTTTTGAGGCCAGCCTGTTCTCCACCATGAGACTGCTTCAAAAACAAACAAAAAGGTGTTAGAGAGGCCACACGCAGAGCACTTGCTGTTCTTCCAGAAGATTGAGTTTGGTTCCCAGCACTAACATTAGGTGGCTCACAACTGCCTGTGATTCCAGCTCCAGGGGATCCAGTGCCCTCTTCTGGCCACTATGAGCACCTGCACATACATGCACACAGACATATACTAGATATTTTTTGACAGGGTGTCACTGTGTAGACCTGCTAACCAGACTGCCCCCAAACTCAAGAGAAATTTGCCTGCCTCTGCCTCCCAAGTGATGTGGTTAAAGGCGTGTATTATCATGTCAGGGCCAAGATTTATTATTTCTGATTGTGTGTGTGTGTGTGTGTGAGTGCATGCATGGTGAGGGTTATGTACAAGTGTCGGTGCCTGTAGAGACACTGGATCTCCCTGAAGCTGGGCTAGCAGGGTGATTGCGAGCCACCCAGTGTGGGTGCCTGGAATTGAGTGCAGGCCCTCTGCAAGGGCAGCAAGTGCACCTCATCCCTGAGCTATCCCTGTCGCCCAAAATAAACCCCCCTTTAAAAAAAGAAAGGTTAGAAATGTTTAATCCCAGCACTCAGGAGGCAGAGGCAGGCAGATTTTTGTGAGTTCTAGGACAGCCTGGTCTACAGAGTGAGTTCCAGGACAGCCAGGGCTACACAGAGAAACCCTATCTTGAAAAACAAAACAAAAAACATGCTGGAAGCCCTGGTTTTCTGTGTTATTTCCTTGACTTCAAGGGTTGTCTCAGATTTATGTTTTCTACAATGATAGGTCTGCTTTCTCCACCAGTCAAGACTTACCCCTTTTATCTATCAAATACACCTTAGCAGGCAAGGTCATTTTCCCAGCAGCACTGGGGATGTTGCTTTCCAGTGATGGGGTATCTATTCTTGGGTACAGGACTTTGGGAAAAACGTACTTTTTTGGATGGCTGTCCCTCAGTTTGACCTTCATGTCCACTTTGGTGACATACCCTCCATTGGCTCTTATTTGGAGTCCAAAGATCCTGACAGGCTGACATTTTTAAATAATAAGTCCACTATTTGTCTACTGATCTGGTTAAATGTTAACTGACGAGTATGTCTGTGTTTATTGGGCTTTATCAAAAAAAAACCAATTCAGGTTATTTTCTATAGTATATTAAAAATAACTGTGTGGTAGACGTGTCATGGCAGAAAATACTGGAAAGTTATTAGTTGATGCACTGAAAACTTAAGAGCTGTTTCATATCAATACAGCACAGATTGCGATTGAGGGGCAAGAAGGAGGGTCGTTTAAACCCTTTGCTCAAAATATTCGTGTTGCAAGCCCTAAAATTCTCACAGATGCCTGTCTTGGTGTTGTTACAGCCCCTCCCTTCTGGAAAGTTCAGAACAGCTGGAGGCCAGCACTTGAACCTCAGATAGCTGGTGTTTGATTGTCTTCTAAATTTTCAGGGCAACGGGAAAACACTGTGGACCTGACAGGGCAGATGGGGTAATCCAAAGACAGTGCACAGAGATGCCATGGAGGGGCCGCCCTGTCCCTTGCTCGTCCACATTTAGAAGAGGTGGGTGGTAAGACGGCCCGCCCTTGGTGAGTGACAGACCTCTGAGGACACCTGATGGGGGATGTCCTTCTGTGTATGTTTCTTTGATTGATTGATGAATAAAACAGTTTGGTGGGTAAAAAAAAAAGGCGGTGGCAGGAGAATCACGAGTTCAAGGCCAGCCTGGGATCTTGTACTGTCTTGAGTTCCGCTTGTACTGTCTTGAGTTCCGCATGATGGCGATCACACATGGTACACCTCATCCTCCAGCCCTCTTGGTGAGGTCGATGTCCGCTTTCCGCAACACCACATGAGCATAGACAACTGCACACAGAAACCAGCATGGTTGTTTGTGAAGTCCTGCCGTAAAAGCAGCATTCGGCAGACAGTGTGACTAAGTGGTCATGTGTGCAGCCCTGGGTTCAGTTCCCAGGACCGCAAAATACAAGATGCTTTATGTAGGCATATTGACATACTGACATGGTAATGACCGAATTAGGAACCTACCCAGTGCTTTTCAGGCACTGTGTGACTCTCCATGACATTCCTTCAAGGACTCACACTATGGGCTTCCCGTGGTGCCTAGAGGAGACCAGCACATCGAATCAACACGTCAGGGATGGAACCCAGAACTGATGACTCAGCACTTCTGCACTTGCAGACAGCCAGTTAACAGAGCCACGCTATGGCTCCGATAGGACAGGTGTGCTGTCTAAACAGGGACACGTGTCCTTTGCCCTGATTGTTCAGTCATCTCATGACTTGGAGAGATAAAAGAGGTGTGTTTATCAAATGGTGACACAGGCGGGCAGGTGGCAGGGTTGACGGCTCCTTGGCATTTCCCTGCCCCAGGTGCTGCACGTATTCTCGCCTGGTGTTCCCAAAGACCTCTGAAATGCACGTTATCCAGTTGTAGCTTAATGAGCAGGGTCAGGAGTGAAAGGTGTGCACGCATGTGTGTGTGTGTGTGTGTGTGTGTGTGTGTGTGTGAGCATGCGTGCACACGTGTACAGGGCCCTGGCACTTAATGACAGGAGGTGTGCATGCTAATGGTTGCTTGGCCCCTGGCTGTGAAGCCCAGTGAGCTGGCCTTACATCTATCTCACTGTGTCCCTGGTCCACCCTGGGACAAGTGTCAAGGCCTGACAGCCACACTGCTCAAGAAGGACTCCTGTCTGGACCAGCCACCCTGGGGACTTACTATCAATGCTGACACGCCTCATTCCTCCACCCTGCTCTTGATGGGTGCTCGCCCAGCTCCCCTTTTCCTTCTTCCTTCTTCCTTCCTTCCTTCCTTCCTTCCTTCCTTCCTTCCTTCCTTCTTCCTTCCTTCCTTCCTTCTTCCTTCCTTCCTTCCTTCCTCCTTCCTTCCTTCCTTCCTTCCTTCCTTCCTTCCTTCCTTCCTCTTTTTGAGGCAGGATTTTATTGCGTAGCTCTGTTGGGCTTTGAACTGTCACAGATCAACTCACCTCTCCTTAAATGCTGGGATTAAAGGTGTGAATCGCCATGCCCAATCCTGTGTCCAGTTCTTACTGCCCTAGTTTTGGGGTGACCCTGGAGTCACTGGTTTTCTGAGGGCACCCTGGAACTCTAGGGCAAGCTTTGGTGTACAGATACCAACAGGAAGCCATAGACCCAGCATCTCCTTTTGTGTGTGTGGGCAGGCAGGGGGCGGGGGGGTCAGTAGTTGCTTGTAGAATCCCAGTCACATTGGACCCGTCTTTATGGTTAGTATGGCCTCAAACAGCTGTGTTGGTGGTACGTGTGTTTCGTATTTCAGAGGAGACCAGCTGGGCGGGGAGGTGGGCTTCACAGCCACAGCCAGTCTGGGGACATGTCTGAGAACAGAGGCCCTGGCAGAGGTCACCACACTTCACTGCACTTCTGCTTCCCAGGGCCCAGCAGGACGAACTGGGGTCTTCAGAGACTTTAGGAGGAAGTCACTGCGAGGCAGCCTCCCCGTTCCCAGGCAGGGCTCCTGGGCCAGGATGCACTAGGTGGAAGTGGGAGCCAGCTCTTGTGGAGGGCCTCAGCATGGGTGAGGACTGAGGTGTGAAACTGCCTTTGTGGCAGATGCTGGCCTCGGGTGACAGGACTGGGGGTAGATAGACAGCAGTCAAGTCTTAGAAGTGAGGAAAGATAAGTATGGCCCCGGGGGAAGGGGGGGTCTGACTGGCCACTGTGCTCTGTGGGTTAATCCATAGTGCAGGGAGTTATAGCATTAAGAATTGGCATCATTGTGGGCTCAAAAGTCCAGTGGGTAAAGAGGACCTGAGTTCAAGTCCTGGAACCCACGTTAAAAAAAAGAAAGAGGATGTTGTGGCCTGCTTCTAATTCTAGTGTCGGGGAGTCAGGGATCGGGGAGTCCTTGAGGGCTCACTGGCCAGCAAACCTGGCGTTTTTGATGAGCTCCAAGCCAGTGAGCAACCCTGTCTCACAGGACAAGATGAACAGTCAGTGCCTGTGGGACAATGGTCAAGATTGTCCTCTGGCCTCCACATGCGTAGACACATGAACACAGACCTGCATACTCATGCATGCCCCTGTACACACATGTACCTGAACGGCATGTTCACAGTGCTGGTTTGGGGGGCCTGGGCATATGGATTGCCTTGGAGAAAGCACTGAATGGCTGCCCTGCTGTTTCCGTTGTCTGGTGTGCCGCCAGAGCAGGAGTCAGGTTGGGCTGAGAGCAGCCAGATCTCCCGCCTAGGGATCCGTCCACTCGTGGATCTTGCTGCCAAGATGGCTTCAGCCTCTGAAACAACTCACCCTCCAGACTCTGCTTGCAGCCGCGGGATCCCTTTCAGAGCAGACGCCTGCCACCTCCCACGAAAAGCAGCAGCCCCGTGGCAGCAGGCGGCAGCTGGCGACCGGAGGCGTACAACCGTGATGTTCACTGAGAAGGTTCTAGAGACAGTTGAAAGTTGGCAGCTGCACCCTCTTGACCCTTCTCAAAAGTAACGAGTCACTTTCACTTTCAGCCTCTGAACGGGTTGAATGAATCTCTTGTGCAGTCTGCAGAAAGCAAAGTGTTTGGGCAAGCAAGATAAATCCAGTTCTGAGCAACCTCTCCCATGTTGAGTAATATTTCTTTAAGTTGTCTGATAAAAAAATGCTTATTAAGAGGGCCATCGTTTGAAGGCATTAAAGCATAACTACAAGATTTATGTGACATACTGTAAGAGACAGGCAATGACAGTGACATTTAACTTGACAGGAGGAAATTCTGGTGATGGACAGCTATGATACGGTGCTATAATCTTGTTTGGGGGACAGGATCACATGTAGCCTGTGATGTCCTTGAACATACTGTATATCGGAGGATAACCTTGAACTTCTGATCCTTCTGCCTTCATGTCCCCGGTGCTGGAATTAACAACCTTTCACCAGCACTTTTGGCTTATGAGGTGCTAGGCCTCAAACCCAGAGCTATCTGAATGCAGGGCAAGTGCTATACCAACTAAAACCCATTTCCAGCCCAGCGGGTTTATTCTTAGCACCCCACAGTGCCTGGCTCATTTGTTTGACGTGTTCAATACATGAAATTACTTGCCTTTTTTATGTAGTCCTTTTGGAAATGTGGAGTGTGTGCCCTGGGATGTTAATCTGCTGTTGAGAAATGATAAATGTGGGGCATTTATCCTGGCCCATCAGTGACGCCAGTGCTCCCAAGGACAGTTGTGATGTGACAACACACACCGTCTGCTCACATCACTCCCCATGACTGCGGCTTCTGTATGCCCACGTGAGCATCCTGTATACAGACAGATGTGTCTCCTGAGTTTCCTGAAAAAGCTGAACAAGTTTAGAACCTTAAATTGTGTTTGAAATTCTCTAGGCCTAAGGGCTGAGATGCTAAGAAAAAGAAGCGGTCTTGGCCCTTCTCCAGCCCTCCTTGGCCAGCTCTGTGGTCTACTGGAAGGTGGGTGCCACATGTGTGCATCATGGCTCTGTGTGTCTCCTCACCAGGCCTGTCACAGGGTACCAGGCCCGAGTCCGCTGAACTTGCACCCTCCACACTCTACTCCCGCCTACCATACCATGAGTTCAAGGTGGAGGAAAACCTGTCTCAGTTGGGGTTTCTCTTTTGACTAGCTCACGTTTGGCAAAAATCACCACCTAAGTGTACAGTCGTCACCTAAGTGTACAAACCTCTGTCTGTTTGTTTTAAGTCGATTCAGAGTTTTATAATCATGGTCATGTCCCAATTCCAGGATTTTTCTTTGTGCCCCAAACAGGCTCTGGCTTAAGACTCTAGACATTTGTATTGAGTAAGAGTAGAGATAGTGGGGTATGCTTGTCTCGTTCCTGATTTGAAAGGAATGTTCCAGTCACCTTGACTTTCAAGTTATGACAGACTGAACCCTTGAACTGTGGGCCAGAATAAACCTTTTCTCCGTTAGCTGCTTTTATCACAGTGACAGGAAAAGGAATGACAACAGCTCAGACACTAGTGAGGATAGAGAGCGAGGATTGTGTGGAATTAAAAGCTTCCAAACAGACAAGCACTGGCAGGTGTGTGATAGACAGTAGAATGATAGAGAACATTTGCTGTCCACCTGATGGATTAACAGGGGAACATAAAAGGGACCAAATAATCCAATCAGGAAAGGCCAATTGAAACGAGCGGGTACCTCTCAAAAAACCAAGTACACTGGTCAGTAAATTCCTGAGAAATGCTCAACATCCACAGTCCTTAGAGAAATGCAAACCAAAACCATACTGACATTCCACCGCCCCTGTGATGGCTGTCCTTAAACAGCAATGCCAGCGGGGATGTGGGGCAAAGGGGAATGCACTGCTCATGAGAATGTAGGCAGGAACGGGTGTGGAAGGACATCCAAAATCTAAAATTAGAGCTACCTTATCTAACTGTAGCACTCCTAGATAAACCCATCTCCAACAGAGCTGATGCTCGCCCATGTTTACTGTAGCACTATTCTCAGCAGCCACGTCATGGAGTCAGCCTCTGCCTGTCAACCAAGAGAGTGTGACAGCTACCCAAGACTGTTCACACACAGACAAGATGACATTAGTCATTTCTAAGGCAGTAGATTGAACGGGAGATCAAATTACTAATCTAAGCAAGCCAGATTTGGTAAGACAAATATTGTGTGTTTCCCTTCATATACTTCAAATTATACACGCACGCACACACACACACACACACACACACTTCAGATTGAAGGGGAACTGCTTGGGAAAGTGAAGGGTACTAGTGGGAGCAGGAGAGGGACAGGGTGAGGAAATGGATAAATAATGCCAAAGTAAAATCCATATTTGCCTTATACATATGAATGTTTCCCCTACGTGTTTGTCTGTGTACCACATGCATGGCCTGGTGCCCACAGAGGCCAAAATAATGCATTGGATCCCCTAGAACTGGAGTTACACAGAGTGCCATGTGGGTGCTAGGAACTGAACCTGGGTCCTCTGGAAGAGCAGCCAGTGCTCCTAACCCCTGAGCCATCTCTCCAGCACTTACACTCTTTAAAGAATCAAAAATCTAAGAAAATCTAAGGTAGTCTAATCAAAACGATAACAGCATTTGTCAGAAGTGGGCTTCTCCATTGACAAAGAATCAAGTGAGTTCTTTAGGGCGGAATGAAAAGACAGACGCTAGAAATTAACGCACACTCACATGGAATAAGCGAGCACCAGTTAAAGTGTGAGATGCACAAGAGATAGTGTGAGCGTATTCTCCGTGTGTCACCTCCTTTCCTCCGGTCAGAATTAAAGGATGATGTCATAAAGCAGTCGTCACGCCGCTGTTCTGATGGCCTCATGATGCACAAGGACTTACTTGTGCAACAGTGAGGCACAGAGGCGAGGCAGGGCCATAAAGCTGCCTACAAGCGTAATCTTATAGATGGTTGAAATTAAGTTGGCATCAATCCAAAATAGACTGTTCTAACCTGAAATAGTGACTGTAACTTCCAGAAAGCTCACTAACAAATCAAGTATGTATAGCAAAAGAAATGGCAAAGGAATCAAAATGCTATATTAGGAAAACACAGAATGCAGAAATGGCAGGAGTAAGTCCCCCAGTAACATGAGTGATGCAGACTGTCAGCAGTGAAGCTTCCGTGCCAGAGGCAGAGTGGGTGGAGTGCTGTGAACATGTAGACATCTAAAAGCAAGGCTCTAACATACATGGAAAGATGGCCGACTGATGGGAAGGGCGCTAGGCAACTATTAACCTTTGAGTTGTAAATCTGTTAAGAATTCAGTACCTTGCTTTCAAAAGCTGCAGGTACTGGTCAGCGTCACAAGGAAGAGAAGAAACAAGACTCCAAACAACTCAGCTCAATAGATGCCTACTGAGCAGTTTGTCCAGTAACAACAGAACAGGGCATTCAGCCTCCTCCAGGACAGAACATGTGTCAGCCAGCAAAGGAGAATCCTTGAGAAAGACTGGAGTCCATCCAAAGAATGCTTGTCAACTCTAATGAGATGAAATTTGAAAATTTTACAAAAAGGAAAATTGGAAATTGGCAAATACAGGATAAACCCAATCTTTAAAAAGTATAATGGATATTCTTTGAGAATAAGAGAAGCAAAGCTACCTGAATCGGAGGCCCCCAAGACCGCCTTCTGCTCTGGTCATCTTCCAGAGCGGCAATTCATTGCCAATGAGCGCTTTGCCCAGCAGCACTGGAGGAGGCGCAGGACAAAGGTAAGGGGAGAAAGGCTGCATCCAAGGCTCTTTCTTCTGCTGGGGAGTCACATGGGTTTGTGTAAAACTGTGTGAAGCACCGCCAGCAGCTTGCTGGGTGTTGAGAGCCCAGAAGTCTTGCTGGGAGCAACACACACACACACACACACACACACACACACACACACACACACACACACACACACACACACACACACACACACACACACACAGTCTGGTCAAGGAACACCACAGTCCAGCCTCCTAAAAAGAGAGGGTGGTATTAAAAACAGTATTTGTACAGTTAAGCATAGCTCCTCTTAGGATTTTGAATTCTTTTTCTGGTGTCTCGGTTACTTCCTGATCTATGGTTTCAGTTAACAAGGAACTGTGGCTGGACTTTGGAAATGTTCCGCTGCTGGCTTGCTTTTTCTGTTCTGGCATCTGTGTCATACATGATCTGTGCATGTGCATCTGTTAGGATGAATGCAGCCTCGTTTTTCCGTTTTCTTTCCCCTCCCTTTTTATGGGTCTTCTTAGCCAGTAGTCTCCACTTGGGCTTATGATCTCCATAGACAGTTGTAAGAGGAACACCAACTGGATAATAATCCCATTACTAAAATGCAGAATGAGGTAAATGGCAACTTTATCAGTAGTACCACTGGTGTTAGGAAGCAAAGGAACTCAGATTCTCATAGGATAAATGGAGCCAAAAGATTATTAAGGCTAAAGATAGGTATAATTAGGTAAAAAAGAAGGGCTGGAGAGCTAGCTTGGGCTGAAGAGTGATTAGTGCTCTTGCAGAGGACCTGAGTTTGGTCCCAGCACCCACACGGCAGCTCACAACCACCTGTTACTCCAGTTCCAGGGGCTCTGGTGCCCTCTTCTGACCCCTGAGGACACTACATGAATGTGATGCACATACATACACTCAGACACACACACACACACACACACACACACACACACACACACTAAATGAATGGATAAATGGATGGATTTTTGTTTGTTTAGGAGACAAGGTTTCTCTTTGTAGCTTTGGTTGTCCTGGGACGTACTCTGTGAACCAGGCTGACCTCAAAATTTGCCTCCCAAGTGCTGGGATTAAAGGTGTGTGCCACCACTGCCTGGCAATTGATGATTTTTTTAAAGGAAGTAAAAAGACTAAATAGGGAGTGGGGAAGGGAAAAGGAAGAAACAAGGGATTAGAAGAAAAACATATAGGTTAAAGGTAAGACAGCTAATGGAGTAACACTCATAAAACCTTATCAAGCAAGATAAAACTAAAAGCAGTTAAAACACAACTGTAAATTTAAAATGAAAATGAAAACAAACTAAAAATAAAATTACTAATGAAAATAAACCTACTTATTCCTTGTGCTGGAATGAATGTAGGCTCCCCTATCCTCTGAGTTGTCTTTTACGGTCAGCTTCAGGAGAACAGCCGTGTCTCTAGGTTCAAGTTCATCAGATCCAGTGGGCTGTGTGCAAGCTGTCTTCTTGTCTTGCCAAGGTAGGTTCCTGCCCAGGGATTTGACCTCAAGAGGCTCCCAGCATGGGAACTTGTGCAGGGATGAATTTCATTCATTTCCTCCTCAGCACAGTGCCCACCCCAACAGCTTTGGTCCTCTCTGTGGTCTGTGTTCCCACTTTCCACCAGGGGGCTTCAGGGTTCTTGATCACACTTTTCACCAGTGGGCTTCAGGGTTCTTGATCACACTTTTCACCAGTGGGCTTCAGGGTTCTTGATCACACTTTTCACCAGTGGGCTTCAGGGTTCCAGGCTCTGGAGAGCTGAACCTGCACTGGTTTGCTGGTCTTGTCTTAGCAGGGTTCGGCCTGCTTTTCTGGTGGTGTCTCAGAATGTGCCTGGGGATATTGCACTAATTTGTTTGTGTCAGGGCGAGCTTTTCTCTGGTGTCTGTGCGGTGGTTCCCAGGATTGCCACAGTGTGCCATAGAATCTCTCTCTCTCTCTCTCTCTCTCTCTCTCTCTCTCTCTCTCTCTCTCTCTCTCTCTCTCTCTCTCTCTCTCTCTCTCTCTCTCTCTCTGTGTGTGTGTGTGTGTGTGTGCGTGAGTGTGTATCTATATTTCTCATACAGAGAAGGAGGGAAGGAGGGACAGAGGGAGGATGGAACTCAAAACCTCACAAGTACAGGCAGTACTCTACCATTGAGCTACATGTTCAGCCCTCCTTTTACTTGGTGATAAAATCTCAATAACTTGCTCACAATGACCTTGAACTCCCTCTATAGTCCAGGCACAATCTTCCTTCCTTAACCATCCCCTAGGTAGCTTGGAACAGAAGCCTGCCTGTATCCCATAGGCCTGCGTGTCCCGGTTTCTCCCATCTGAGCTATGAGTGTGTCAGCCCACTGCCTTCAGGCCAGTGGGTTCCCATAGGAAAGGGGCAGTCACTCTCTCTGGAACCCCTGTGCACAACCCTGCTGCTCTGATGGCCTTCCCACCTTCTGACACTTGCACTATAATGCATCTCAGTGTGGCTTTCTACGTGGAACCTGCTTTTCAAGCTGCCTGGGTGTGGCCTTAAATCTGTTGTGAACTTGGGGACCACTTGGCCATTATCTTTCAGTTGTGTTCCTAACCCACCGCCTATAACTCCCTGTCTTTCTTGTTGGCATAGTCAGGGAAACCCCGCGGGTTTCCTGGGGTGTTTGTTTTCCTTTGATTTTGTTTTTGTCTTTAGATTTGATTGCTCTCCTGAAGTCTTCAGGGCTAGCTACCACCCTTTCCTGTGCTGCCATCACGGTGCTGCCATCGAGGCCTCTTAGTGAGCGTTCCACTGCCGTGTTGTAGCTTTGATTTTCGGGACCTTCTTGGGTTCTTCCTCTTCCCCAGTTTCTTGGTGTTCATACCCCTTGTCTGGTCAGACATCATTCTCTCACCCCCCCCCCCCCCCCCGCAGCTTTTTGCACATACTTAGAAACATTAAAAAAAAACTGTGTGTGTGCACATGATGCACATATGAGTGCAGGTGCCCACAGAAGAGGGGGCATCAGATCCCCTGGTGCTGGAGTTACAGGTAGTCATGAGCCACCCAACATGGGTACTGGGAGCAAAACTCAGGTCTTCTAAGAGCAGCAAGCCCTCTTAACCATGAGCAGCCTCTTTGCACACTTCAAGTACCTCATTTCAAACGCTTGTAGTATATGTAGTTGTAAGGTCAACTCTCAGGCTTTCTCTGGTGTAGTTTCTTCTGAGTGTTAGCAATTCTTACAGGGATCTTTCTTTCCATGTTGTGTATTTTTTAATAAAGGATTCTGAAATAACACAATATAGCAGCTGTGAAGACGGGATTCTGTCCCCTTGCTGTTGCTTACTGACTTCCCTAGGTCTGTGTTTGTCTTTTGATAGTCAGCTGGTGATTGGCATGCAGGTGTATATGCGCATGTGTGTGGAGTGTGTGGGGGTCAGAGGTCAATCTTGGTGTCATCTGTAGGGACTGTCCATCTTGGTTTTTGAGACAGAGCCTCTCACTAGGCTGGAACTCACCAAGTAGGCTAGGATGGCCTATCAGTGAGCTCCCTATCTGTCTGTGTCTGGCTTCTTCAGCGCTGGGATTACCTGTGTGCACCACCACACATGGGCTTTTACATCAGGCTGGGATTGAACTCAGGTCTTCATGCTTGCACAGCCAGAACTTCATTGACTGAGCTGTATCCCAGCTGAGATGTCCTTAGATTCCTTAACTAGCAAGAACCCAACTCTTCTGGGAGTGGAGTGTGGGGAACTCTGTGGCATGCTGAGGCACTCTATCAACTCTCGGGCTGACAAGAACAGACCCACTTCTGCCTCCATTTCTTCCTCTGCAGAGCCTCCAGGTCAGTGGGAGCCAAGACCTGTAGTCTCTGTCTCCTTTATGAACCTGTCTATGGTCCTCAGATCCACATGGGAGGCCTGGACTCCTGAAACTATGTCTGAACTGTCCACAGCATCTGTTTTTCCAGCATCTTCTCTGAATTCTCTATCCGTTTCTGTTGGCCTCAGCTATTCTCATGGCCTCAGGCAGCTGATTGCAGTACAGCCCACTGTACCATGCACTCTTTAAAAAATATTTATTTTCATCAGTTGCTGGATGAAGGTTCTGTTTCCCAGACTCTCTGGCCGTGGGATTGTAGGCTGGCACTCCTATGACCCATGTCTAAAATCCATATATGAGTGAGTACATACCATGTTTCTTTTTTTTGTGACTGGGTTACCTCACTCAGGATGGTTCTTCTACTGCCATCCATTTGCCTGCAAATTTCAAGATTCTATTGTTTTTTTCCACTGAATAGTACTCCATTGTGTAAATGTACCACATTTTCTGTGTCCACTCTTCAGTTGAGGGACATCTAGGTTGCTTCCAAGTTCTGGCTATTACAAATAATGGTGCTATGAACATAGTGGAACAGACATCCTTGTTGTGTGAATGTGCATCTTTTGGGTATATGCCTAAGAGTGGAACTGCTGGGTCTTGTGGTAGACTGATTCCCATTTTCCTGATGGAACCAGAGGCAGACACCTGCAGCTAAACACTGAACTGAACTCCTGGAATCCAGTGACAGAAGGGAGAACTGATGAGCAAAGAGGTTAAGACTGGGCTGGTCTAACCCACAGAAACAGTTGACCTGAATAAGGGGGAGCTCTTGGACCCCAGATTGATGGCTGGGAATCCAGCATGGGACTGACCCAGACCCCCTGAATGTGGGTGTCAGTGAGGAGGCCTAGGTAATCTATGGGACCCTGGGTATTTATCCCTGGCGTACAAATAGACTTTGGCTGCCCATCCCACAAAGAGGGAGGCTCTCTCAACTTGGACTCTTGGGGGAAGGCCTAGGCCCTGCCCTGGATGAAATGACAGACTCTGGAGATCCACCATTGAGGGCCTCACCCTCCCTGGGGACTGGAGTGGAGATTGAGTGGAGGACTGGGGTGCCTAATGGGGGGGACATGGGAGGAGGGGAGGGAGAGCAAATTGGGATTGACATGTGAAACAAGCTTGTTTCTAACTTAAATAAAAAAGAAGAAAATATTTATTTTTATTATTATTAATTTTGTGTATGTGGGGTAGGGAATGTGCGTGCGAGCACAGGTTCACTGCAAGGCTGGAGGCGTCAGATCCCCCTGGATCTGGACTTACAGGTGGTTGTGAGCCACCTGATGTGGGTGCTGGGAATTGAAATCTGGTTCACTGGAATATCAAGATATGCTCTTAACCAGGGAGCCGTGTCTCCAACCCCATAGCACGAGCTCTTACTGATCAACTTTGTGTGTAGAGTAACTTTCAGATGGAAAAACATGGCATCTATTGAATTATTATTCCAGGTGAAATGTGAGCATGTCTTACCTCCCTCACGAAAAGTTGAGTTGTGGTTAAACAATGGGATTTGCTATATATTTTCTTTCAGTGACTGAAGATGGGCACAGGAGCAGAGCAAGTGCCCACCCAAGAGCTCTGCCTTAGAAGTTCCGATGGCTGTGATGTCTGTGTCTTTATTTGACCCCAGTAGCTAAGCACACGGCCAGGAACAGAGCAAAAGGAGCTGAAGTAGAGCGTTGGTCAGTGAAAACCAAAAGCTGGTTATGAAATCTCAGCCTTTGTTATGCGTTGCCTTTCTGGAAGCAGTTCTTTTGGGCTATTGACTTCATACTCCACACTCGGTGGTTCAGACCATGACAGGACCAGTACTTGAGGTGAATGGAGCAGACATTGGACAGGGTTCCCAGTGCAAAGGTTTTGATGTGATAAGATTCAAGGGTCCTTTTTGCAAAGGGAGGGTGGGAAAGGTAGGGGAGAAGAGGGCAGGGTGGGGAGGAGAGAAAAGAAAAAGAAGGAGGGAGAAGAGGGGAGGGGAAGGAGGAAGGAGGGAGGGGTAAGGAAGGAAGAGGAAGGGAAGGGGCAAGGAGAGGTAGGAAGGAGAGGTTTGGTGACATTTGAGGGTCCCTTCTTTCCTGGTGACATTTGGTGGCCCCTTCTTTCTGATGTGTTAGAGAGTTAGAATGTACACTTGGTGCTTGGCTCTGAAGAATTTTCAGGCAGAAGTATCATGGAGAACAAGGCCTGTAGAGGCTTTGAGCACCGCCCCCGCTGCTCCTCGAACACCCGGTGCATTGTTGGTGCTAATTACTGGTCCACTCCGATGGAGCAGGAGGCTGTGTTGATGTTACACTAACAGTTTATGCTTGACGGGCTCCCTGTGCATGTAATAATTACAGCATATTTGTCTCTGGTATTTCGCAAGCGTTCTTTCTGGAGAATACTGGCAGGATTAAGTAACAGTTTCTCGGCCAGCGTGGTTGCTCAACAGCACCAAACAGGGACCGAGGGCTGTGACGCGCACAGCCCTGGCTCCCCCCATCTCTGACCTTTTGCTTTTCTTACATATAAAATAATCTATTGTGAGGCTGTCCCTATTGTTCCCATCACAGATGCCAGGAAGTACTTCAGCAAAACATTTTGCTTTGGTGTTAAAGGACAGCTTTTACAGCGGTTTGGAATAAGACAGGCCGGCAAGCCACCAGGCTGCCAGCAACCAGGGACTTGAAAGTCTTCCTTTGGGAACCATGGGGGAACTGACATTTCTGCTTTCCCATTCGCATTCAACTTCATTATTGGCAAGGGGCTCGTTGGGAGTGGGGCGTGGTTGTGATTCTGTCTCGGAAAGGTCAGCAGGAGATGTGACACTGGTTGCTTTGTTAGTCCCACACTCTGATCCTGGACACGTGCACACGCCGGAGCCTGTTATGCAACACAGCCCATGGCCTCAAGGCCATTTGCACAAGTTTCTCCTTCCCCAAGTTTGCAGTCTCCTGAGATGATTAACTCATGACATAATTCTCGCCCACAAACACAGGCCGCTTGAACAGAGCAGAAATTCCAAAATAAAGCACTTCAGAAATAGCTAAGCATTTTTGGACTTTTTACCCTTCCCTGCACGATTCACAAATGTTTTTTAAACCTCTGAGTGAAACAGAGAGACCGACTCAGGGCTTTCTTGTTTAAACGTGGGAGTTCTTGGGAGAGGGTTCCTGTGGGAACTCTCTCTTCTGCAGTGTTTTGATTTTACCTTTCTGTGCCCCAGCTTGCGCTGAAAAGTCAGACCTGCCTCGTCTGATGAGCTAAAGACTCATCAGTACAGTAGCTTTGATGAATATTTTCAGAGTCATGAGGCAAGGCCTGTCATGTTTCCACATACAGTGGAAAGTTACTGTTGTGGCTGCTCCAGAGTCCATGGAACCAAAAAATAAAAATAAAAAAGTAAATGCCACACTGTGGCAGGCTTTTAATCTTATCAAGGGAGTTTGGTCTGTGGAAATGATGTGTCAGGATCCTTTGTTGTGAGTGGCACAAGTTCAAACACAGTGGCCTGGATCAAAGAAAATGCCATTGACTGGCAGCCCGCAGCAGGAATGGACAGTAGGGTCAGGCTCTCCGGGCTGGAGGGACACCCTTGTTTCCTGTCATGCCTGCTGTCTATATGATGGCAACTGGAGACTGGAACTCAGGTCCTCGGGCATGCAAGCATTTTATCTGCTGAGCAGTGTCCCCAGACCTGCCGTCTCCCTCCATTTTGTCTATGGAGGACTGAGGGTGGCCTTGACTGACAGGAGAACCCGGAAACCAGAGGGGAGTGGAAAGGAGGGGCCGGGAGTGTAAAGGCCTTTGGTCCAGCATGAACTGACATTAGCCAGGCTCTTCAACCATTGCTGGAGAAGTGGGTCAGCCATGGGGGAGCAGAACCCTGTGGAGGTGCCAGCATCTGAGTCAGAACATCGGAGGGTGGGGAGGCGCACAGACATGGCGTAAGGAGACTGGCAGGGGAGACGGAGTGCCTAGACCCAGCACCTGTGGCCCAGCTATCCCTACCTACTGGAGAGGAGTGCTCCTGCCAGTTCCCAGCCTCCCCAACAGAGAGAGTGCTTCATCACCTCTCTGGAGATACCTGAAAAGGTCATGGACCTTGTGGGGTGGTGGGGTGGTGGGGTGGTGGTGGTGGTGGTGACATGCTGTCATGGGCAGCCCTACTCAGCCCTGTGCTCTAGGTCAGGAGGACAGTGTGGAGATATCCACCATCCTTAGCTTCAGGAGGACAGTGTGAAGATATCCACCATCCTTAGCTTCAGAAGGACAGTGTGGAGATATCCACCATCCTTAGCTTCATGAGGACAGTGTGGAGATATCCACCATCCTTAGCTTCAGGAGGACAGTGTGGAGATATCCACCATCCTTAGCTTCAGGAGGACAGTGTGGGAGACATCCACCATCCTTAGCTTCAGGAGGACAGTGTGGGAGACATCCACCATCCTTAGCTTCAGGAGGACAGTGTGGAGACATCCACCATCCTTAGCTTCAGGAGGACAGTGTGGGAGACATCCACCAGCCCTGTGTGTTCAGATCCCCCAGTGGGCAGCGTGTGAACCCCAGGAAAGCACTTGACCCCTATCTGCTATCATCTCTGTTGCTGTCACCAGAACAACCCCCGCACACACCCTCAGTGTCTCCCAGTATTGTCAGAGCTGTTGAGTTTTGCGCAGTTCTGATTTATCCCGCTCTAGGCCATTTTATGTGTTTTCTCTGATATCAATGTTATTTATTCTCATTATGAGCTCTTTGGGGGAAATAAGGAGCCTGGTTTTCAGGGCTTGGAGAGAAGTTCTGGGACTTTCTGGGGCAAGATGATGTGACCCCAGAAGTGAACTTCTGCTAACACTGTGGCCTGTTTCCTAAATGAACTTCTGAGGAAGAGAATTCAAGGCTCTCTTTCTTCGGAACAGTTTGCATACCCTAAAGCTATTTGAAGTAGGAAGTGCCGGTCTCCCCTTCCCAAAGCCCCTGGCCTCAGTGCTTGGCTTCTAAGAACAGGCCTTCTGGTGATCTGATTGGTTTCTCAACTTTGAGGTTTGCAGGTGGAGAAGTGGGCCTGCAAAGTGACGGTCAGAAGGCCCTCGCTGCTTCCTGTCTCCTCCAGATCTCTGCACACTTACCTCAGCCTCCCAGCAAGTGAACACTGAGGGCTCCCACCTGCCTGGCCCCAACTTTCACATGCTGGCCCCACAGAAAGCCAGTGCCATTGTTACACACTGACCTTTGAACCACCCTCCAGAGACCTGCATTCAGGCTTCCCAAAGCAGAGATGTTTGGCTGTAGAGTAAGGACAGCAAATCCCCTTAGCTGAGGCTGTGTGTGTGTGACCCTGATAGCTGAGGCTACCCATGAACAGACTACTCCGAAAGGCCAGTGACAAATGCCAAACTGCTTCCAGGAACACGTGCCCATGAGAAGTCATGAGCCCATGAGCTCTTGGCAAAGGCCAGCTCCACTGAGAACCACAAAGCTCTCATACTTTCACTGGAGAAAGATTCTTGTCTTGACTTCCCCAAGAAGGAAGGGTGTGTGTATGTGTGGTGTGCTTGCAAACACGAATGGTGTATGTTTTGTGTGTGTGATAAGATGTGATTGATGTGTGTGCGCATGCTCATGGAGGTGTATGTATTTGCATATGTGCACATGGTACATATGGAATGTGCATGTGTGTGCATGTTGAATTGTGAATTGTAGCACGTGCATGATTCCTTCCACAAACACAACAGCTAGAGGCTCCAGGTGGGTGGTTCCTTGCTCAGGGGGTCTTTGTGACCTCATGGCACTCAGGGAGGGTTTCTGCTAAGGCACTAGGGTACTCACTGCATGGTGACAGGGGTTTCGAGACACCCCTGCCTTGTCCTTGCTGCCTGAGGAGCCACTCACAGGAACAGTTTATTATCTGGGCTGTAAAACAATAAATGTCCATCATTAGCAATTTAGTATACAATCTTGCGTGTATGAGTGTTCTAACCCATAGGAGAAACATGGCATTTCAGATGCAGGTAACTCAAGAAGGTGGACGGGGCTAAATTTAGAAGAGGCTAAAAATGACCTAGACCTGTGGCTAGGCTTGCCAGGCACTAAGAACTCCTCCCATCCCTACCCTGCCCTCCTGGGCCCACGCTGCCTGCCCCCAGCCTGAAGAGCCCCCTACCTCTTGGGGACAGAGTGATTCTTCTAATGTTACTCATATGTCAGACTGCTGCCCTCCAGCTGTGTTTCAGGCCCTCCTGCCTTCCACAGAAGAACATGAATCACCACAGAGGCCAGAGGGAGGGAGGGAGGGGCCCCGGTCACCGGAAGAGAAGAACGGAGCAACGGCCTTTTTATAGCTTTCTGAGTAGGCTTTCTTTTCCATAGGTTAATTTTTATCTGAACAACCCAGATAAGGTTGGATGGCCTTTTTACAAGAAAACTATTTAAATACAAGGGATTGTTTGAACAGCTTTTTAAAAGGTCAAGGGCGTGTGTGTGTGTGTGTGTGTGTGTGTGTGTGTGTGTGTGTGTGTGTTTATAAATCAATAGTCAATGACAGTTCTCAATGGCCTGTTTCAGTGCATTCTCCCAACACTAATTTTGGAGCCCCCCAAACACCTTCTTGTTCTTGTCCCAGGGGACTGATGCCCCATAAAGGTCAGGCACGTTGGCCCAGACCCTCTGAGACCCTGTCCTGTGCTCCAAACAGATGGTGATTTTTCAAGCCCAATGCTATTCTGGTGTACTGACTTAGGAAAATGATCTTAAAATAGACTTGAATGAGCAGGGCCTGTAGAAATAAGCTGTCAGCTTCTTTTTTACTCCTGCGGGGGGGAAACAAAGCTGTCAGCGATTTCCACACATTGAGGAATCTGTGTGCTTTCTTATTTTAGAGGAAGCTTTTTTTAGTGGGACTGTAATTGAGTCCCCTTACGTCTTTGAGTGTCAACAAATTACCATCTGTTCTAGAGACACTCGGTTGTGGAGACCAGCCTTACCAAATACCAGGAAGCAACTGTTTGCCACTGTGAGTGAGTAGTCTAAGCATCTGGACCAAGAGAGGGTGGTCAAGGAGTGGGCCTACTGAACTCAGGTGTGGTGTGAGATCTGGGGCCTGAACTCTGCTAGCCCAGCCTTAGGGGCCTTTGGCTGGGAGGGGTTGACAGAAGCCTGGAGTATCTTCAAAGAGCACCAAGAAGATGGATTTGGTGATGTTGGGGACACTGAATTGAGAGGTGACCTCAGCCCAGAGGGTGGGACCCCAAGTGAGTGAGTTGAGTACATTGAGTGTCTGTAGCTCAGTGTGCTGGGCCTGGAGGGAATACATAAAGTTCTCAGCTTTATCTGCAAGGTAGCATCCACGCTTTAGATCCTGGGATTCAGTCAGTTGAAAACAGTTCTACTATCTGTGGTAATACTGTAGATTATGTCCTAGCTCTATCGTGTCTTCCTGAGATACAGATCTGCTCAGCACTGATACCATTTGAGGTACTACAGGCCACCTGAAAAGAGTTAAGGTCTTCAGGAGTCTCCCCAGAGGCTAGGCTTACAAGGAGGCAACATGTAAGGGTTTAAATACTCACAGACATGGTAGAACCACTTCCCCAGAAACACCAAGAGACACCTGAACCTGACACAGGTTTTGCGGCAGGAATCTTGATGGCAGGAACAGAGGGCTATGGTCCTCAGCCTGGTGTGTCAACAGTGTTTCCTCTGAAATGACCTCAGCATGACGAGGGGGCTGTGACACTCAGAGAGACGCTGAGTCCTGGCCTCCTCTTGGCGAGGAGCCTCTCGAATATAGGGCTCAAGGATGGCACCTCCCTGCTTAGAGACTGGGAGCATACAGTGCCCAGACTTGGTCCTCTTTGAAGACTAAATTGACCATCCAGGCTGCCCATCTGTCCCAAGCTCCTCGAACTCCCAGATGGCTCTGTGCACTCAAGTGGAAGAGGGTGGCCCAAGCCTGCTTAAACTGTAGGTTGTCTAGTGTCATGTAGCATGTACCTGTCCCCTGAGAATGTACTCAGTATACATGGAGCCAGCTCTGTCAGCTCCTGCCGGCGCCTCCCCCAGAGCAGACCGCTCTCCTACAGGGCGCCTTCCCCCCTGTGACTTTGACGCCTTTCCCCGTTCTATAACCCCCCCCGTGTTCTATCAGAGTAAGTCAAAGGGCCATGTATGCTGCATGCGTGCACAGGCACACACTCCCGGCTGGGCAGAGTGACATCTCTGAGGGCAGAAAGGAAGCAGAGGCCAGTGACTGGAAGGGTCTCCACAGGGCCAGCATCTCGGAGGAGTCCCTCAACCTGAACGTCTGTCAGCCTCCAGCTTCGCAAGCCGAGTCATCCGGGACATGCTTGGTAGTAGGGGCTGCATCTGGCAGCCACCCTCAGTGCCGGTCAGGCTGGAATGTGCGCTTGCCTTTTCCTTTCACGGCAGACGGTCCTGCTGTCTGAAGGTTCCACGTTAGATGCTGTTATGAACTGCGCCCGCACATGCGCGGATGCTGGAAGAGGGCCGTCT
The DNA here is from genome assembly GCF_017639785.1 of Mesocricetus auratus. Taxonomy (NCBI): domain Eukaryota; kingdom Metazoa; phylum Chordata; class Mammalia; order Rodentia; family Cricetidae; genus Mesocricetus; species Mesocricetus auratus. Next base: position 72,688,859 of record NW_024429196.1, on the reverse strand, counting down.
CCACCAGGAGGGCTTTTCCAAGGCTGAGTGGGGACTGAATCCATCGACTACTTCCTGCCTCACACCTTGTCCGGTGCAGCTCAGGAGCTACCAAGAAAAGCCCCGGGTTCCTGAAAAGCTAGTGTGCTGTGAGCTCTTTCAGACCCTGAGGACTTGAGTGGCCCACTTCCTGCGCCCATTTGTGACCTCTGGCCCAAAGCATGTCATAGAATGTAAAGCTCCTAAATATTCTAGAGTGTTTATAAAAGGACACTGTCAGCAAATTCAGACTGCACATATGCTGTCTTTAGAAGAAGAAACATTAAGTAATAAGGATACAGTACTGACTGTGACAGGAGATGGTTACCTGCTTCAGGAATGTGAAGAAATAGTGTGGCAGCAGAGAGAGGCTTGGAGAAAAGCAAATAACACACTATTATGGTTTTTAACATTGTGACATGGGACACTGTCATCCACAGCGCCTTCTTGGGTTGTATTCAGAGCTGTTCTGGGATGCCTGTGGCCCACGGGCTATGGGTTGGATATGCTGGTTTAGATGGTTTGAATGTCTCCGAAGAGCTGGTGTGCAGAGACCTTTGTCCCCAGGTGTTGGTATTAAACGATGTAGCACTCTTTAAGGAGGTGGTGTGTCACTGGGGGCACCGTGCTGGGGAGGGACTAGGGGCCCCAAGTTTGTTCTCTCACGAGCTTGTTGTTATACAGGACTGTGCCTGGTTCCTTTGTGTGTCCTTCTTCCTGTGTAATTCCTTCTGCACGTGCTCCTTCTGTGAAGCTGTGTGACAGAGGTATGTGCAGCTGGGGGACTTCCAGAGCTGCCACCATACTGCCTGGGCTCTCTATCCCTAAAACTGCACATTAAATACACCTCTTTAGAAATAACCCCAGATTTTCCAGCCTTAGGTGTTTCATTAGAGCAGCAGAAGCGCCTGTGTTTGGTGGCACTAGTGTGCCATCACTGTGGGTACACTCTGTGTGGTGCCCTATAGGGCAAGGCTCAGCGGGGTTGCTCAGTGAGGCAGGGATTAAATGGGTAGTTATTCTGCTCTGGCTCAGCGAGCTTGTTCTCTGGCCGCATTCATCCCTGACCTCTCTGGGTGGGACTGTCCAAAATGGCAACCTTCCTCCACAGCCTCCTCATTCCTCTCAGTCTTCTCTCTCCCGGTGGGGCCTGGAGGTCCTAGCGGCATGGAGAAGAGCGCCACAGCTCTGAGCTCAGAAGGCGCAGAAGTTTGTGTATCCCACATGTCCATTGGCCAAAAGTGTGAGGAAGGGGATTATTCTGAACTTGCTGGACATGTCTCAACACAGCAGAGTAGCTGCCTCTGATCGTGTTAAAAGCACAGAGGCCGTTTGCCTTGCTACAAGCCAGTGGCTCTCAAACTTACACAGGCTGCCACCCTTCAATACAGTGTCTCGTGTTGTGGTGACCCCAACTGTAAAATAATTTTCATTGCTACTTTGTAACTGTAATTTTGCTACTGTTATGAATCATAATGTAAATATCCGCATTTTCCGATTATCTTTGGGGTTCACTCTTGTAATTTTTTAAAAAGTGTCTTGAGAGAGAAAGACACCATGCAGCAGAGTTCAAACAGAGGGTTTTTTATTAATGGAAAAGGATCACAAAAAGGGGGAAGGGCAGGGGAAGACTAGCCCTCTGGGGACAGGAGCAGTGGGAAAGAGGAAAGAGAGAGGGAGGGAGGGAATGAGGAAGAGAGAGACAAAGAGAGGAACAGACAGATAGACAGGATGGGAGGTGGGCAGGGCCCTTTTAAAAGGGAACATAGTGAATAGTCACAGGTGGTGCTCTTAGTGGCAGCAGCTGAGGGCATATCCTGTCAGAACTCCAAAGGCAGGTCAGTACAAACACCTAAATCCTAACAGGTTGACCCACAGGTTGAGAACCACTGTAGAGCTAATTGCTCAAGGTGCAATGCTCAGAGTAGACATAGTGTCTACTCTGTCCTGGGAACAGATGTCACTACAGAGAAGTGTCATTTGAGGCACTGGCCAAGATCAAGGCAGAGTCAGAAATCAGCAGCTCCAGTTTTCATTCAAAATGATGGTGACCCTTACCCACAGATCTGCATGTCCCTCAATGGTTCAAGGCCCAGATACCTGGATCAGGTCAGTTTGCATGTGTGGGACTTCCCTGTCGTGTGTGGTATTGGCTGAGGACATGAAGCCCAGTCCTGGCCCTTCCCCATGAAGATGTCGCCTAGGGCTCTCTCCAGAGTTGGAACCCTATCTCATGGTGTTCCTGAGCCTACAGAGGAATGGAATATGTCTTTCAGGGGTCCAGATGCTGTCAAGAGACCATCACAGAGTCCTGCTGAGCTCATCCTGGTTCCTCAGGGTTCTTAGGCATCGGGGCATCAGTGGAGGCCACACCCCACACCCACTCTTGACCATAGGGCTTCCCTGCCCCTTGCCTGCTTCTGCCTTGTACTTTCTGGGAAGAGTGGGTGGTTTATCCTTCTTTTCCTGCTTGAGACTCAATATCTTCCTCCCACCTCTCTGCCCTGGGGAGTTCCCTAAGGTGCCCCATTTCTTAGAGCTTGTGTAGGCAGTTCCTAAATAAAGGCGACTCCTTCCATGAAGGTCTGTGGCTACTGGTGACCTCATGCACTTCAACTGCTTGAGCCAAGTGCTGAGGTGGGGACATCCCCGGGGACACTCACCCAGGCAGCATCTCTCTGAAAGAAGTGGACACGCTCAGGCCTCAGGGGTGTAGAAGTCAGTTTTATTATCACTGACAAAATGCCGGACACAGTGGGGCTCAAGATAGGACAATGTGTTTGGGCTCCTGGTGTCAGAGGTGTCATTCCGTCGTGGAGGGCTGGGTGTCATAGAACAGAGCTGTTCACATCACAGGGCGGATCAACAACAGGCAGGAACTAGGACAAGAACAAGCCTCAGAGACCAGCCCCAGTGACCTGTTTCTCCAAGCAAGCCCCACCTCCCACTCTTCAACCGTTTCCTAGTTGTCCGGTTCAATTTTGACACCCACAGATGAAGCATTGATTAGGGCAGAGCCCCCTGATCTGTTCTTCTTGGGGATACCCTCAGAGACAGCACAGGGGTGGTCTTTACCAGTGCCCTAAGTGTCTCAGCCCAATCAACTTAACCTCATGGAGGGTAGGAGGCCAGGCCTCCACCAAGCTAGGTTCCCTAGGCAGAAAACTGCATACAACTAAGATTCATGTCCTCTCTTGGCTACTCAGGTGACTGAACTGGAAGGAACACCTTATGCTCTGACATTTGAGAGCAAGCTGGGCAGCACAGTGAGACCTTATCCCAAAAAGTTAACTAGTTAAGTTAAATCTAAAAATAAAGAAATGCAGGCTGAGGAGCTAGCTTCCTCAGTAAAATGCTTGCCATGTAAAAGCATGGGAATCTGAGTTTTACTCCCCAGAACTCACAGAAAAAGCCAGGCGTGGTAATACATGCTTGTGATACCAGGCCAGAGAAAGCAAAGAAGGGACTCCTGGAGCTTGCTGGCAGCCCAGCCTAGCATATTCGGCCAGTTCCAGGCCATCAAATGACCCTGTCTCCAAAAGCAAAGGGCTTGGCACCTGAGGAACCACACCTGAGTTGTCCTCTGACCTCCATGCTTACGCACACACTTGTTCATACACTCATGTATGCAGATGCAGACACACACACACACACACACACACACACACACACACACTACTGGAAGTGGCTTAAACATGCAAGGGTCCAGGAGAAGACTCTAAAAGCACTGTTCTCAAGCATGAGGAGTTGAATTCAAACTCCTAGTACCCACATACAAAGTCTGGCATAGCTTTGCATTGCAGGGAGTTGGAAGAGGCAGGAGGATTCTGTGAGCTCACTGACCTGCCGGCCCAGCCAAGGTTTCAAGCTTCCAATTCAGTGAGAGACCTTGTCTTCAAGGAATAAGATGGGGAGCAATAGAGGATGACCCTTGGCACCCTCCCTAGACCCCGAATGCATCCCCATACCCACACGCACTCATACCCTCCCGACACACATACACTCTAAATGAGAAATCTGAAACTAAAATGCTGGACTGGACTAGCAGGTGTCTGGTCTAGCCTCTGACACTGTGGGCTCACTTATTAGCACATGAGCCAAGAAGCTGTCTGTAGTCCCTCGTGACTGAATTGGTGCCGGCCAAGAGCAGCCTGGAATCCTTAGGGCTCCAGGTGGAAAAGCTGAGATCATGAAACCAGACAGCTCTCTCTTTCTTTCCCCTAATTAATGATGGATTACAGCATCAGGGTGTGGGCTGGGTGCACCCCTTTTCATTTTTGAAGCTGTGGTTTGATGGCTCTGGGATCCGGGGATTGCATCAGGAGCTGGGGTGCGCTGCTCAGGTGCACTGCAGTTCCCGGGAAGTGTGCTGCGTGTAACTGCACCGTCCCATGGGCCACGCCTCTGCATGGAGCCCGTATGCATCATCTCACCTGGGTGGAAAGAAGGACGCCTGGGGTTTGCCTGGCCTCGAGGAAGAGACGTGGCCGGTTTTGAGCTTAACATTGAGAAACTTCCATATAAAAGTGCCTTGAAAGGAATACTAAAAGGAAAGCCAATGGATGCCCAGAGCCCCTTCTCTTGAAGTGGTGAATGGTGAGCTTCCCTCCCTCCATGAGCGTGTGCTGTGTGCGTGCGCACCTGTGGGGGCGGAGGTCAAGCCCACTGTCTTTCCTTAAGAGCCACCCACCTTGTTTTTTGCCACTCACTGGCTTTGGGGCTCACCAAGTAGGTTAAGCTAGCCGGCTGTGAGTCCCAGGGGTCTTCCCGTCCTTCCTTCCGCAGTGCTGGGACTACAACTGCTGCCACACCGCAGTGGCTTTGTATGTGGGCTCAGACTTGGGTCCGCACGCTAGCAAGGCAAGCCCGTTGTTGACTAAGCGACCTCCGCAGCCTCTGTGCTGCCTCTCACGGTTTTGCATGTTTCATCGAGGCCCACTTTGTGGGCCAGCCTTGTCTAGAACTCCCTGTGTAGTCCAGGTTGGCTCCACCTTCCATATGTTAGGCCTACCAGTTTAAGCTGCCTGCCCTGCTGGCCTTCAGTGCTTTAACCCTGCCAGCAGAATAGGGTAAATGGTTCTGGCCATGGCTGCAGATGTTGTTGTCTGGCTTTGGAGTCAAATGGGTCACTTGGCCAACCCTGCCTCAGTTTTCTGGTCAATTCCGTGGATGTCATGAGGATTAGATACATCTGTGTATGCTAGCTGCTTGGTGCTCTGACCAGGTGGGTCTCCATCTGCCAATTCCCTCATCGCCATGGTACTGCTGACCCCTCTCTGTGCTTACAAGAACAGACAAATGCACATCTGTATACACACACACATACACAACTATGAACACACACACGTCAGCACATGCCTGTGAATCAACATAAGAGTGCATACTCTGCAGAGGCCACACCTTAGCATGTCATGAGCACTCCCCCAGTTAGGAGCTACTCACCTGCCCAGGGGCTTCTCAGACCTTGCTTGCTGACAGACATCCTGGTTGTTACGGGGCTTTGCTGTCACTTCTCTGCCATGGGCTGGCACGTCATGAGTAAGCAGTTTTGATTTTTTTGCAGCACTGCTGGATTGCGCTCTAGATTTCATGCTGATTCGCATGCCCGCTGGGAGCGCCTCTGCCTCAGACCAGGGCAGATGCCACACTGGGTCTACCGGGTGATCCTTGAGGGTGCTCTCTTGTTTTAATGTGCACCTTCATAATTGCTGTTTATGCAAAGATGTCTAGTTCCTCTTGTGAGACATAGAAGCACCATGTGAACAGTGTCAATGTATCTGTTGGTATTTATACTTTTCCTGGTAGCCAACCTCTTTTATTCTGACCCCAAGCCAACCAAACAGAACCAACTAAACTCCATATGCCCACAATTTCTAGTATACTCAAATGTGTAACTTATCAAATCTGTATGGTTAGGTTAAAAAAAAAAGAGTTTTAAACTTGAGCCCCTAACATTTCTGTACATGTCTGTACATCCTTGCTGTAATATTTTCTTTCTGTGACGCTAGGATTCAAACCCCAGGACTTCACAATTCTGTGGAATCGTGTTACCAGTGAGCTGAATCCCCAAACCCTAAACTGTAGTATTTTTGTACATATATGTGTATATGTGGTGTGTGTATATACGTGTGCATGTTTGCATGTGTGTACATGGGAGTGCATGTTAAAGCTTCAGGGTGACGTTGAGTCTCGCTTACTCTCCACCTTGTTCATTGAAGTGGGGTCTCGAGATTGAATCTGGAACTTGCTGATTTGGCTAGTCCAGCCGGCCAACTTGCTTCAAGGATTCCCTTGTCTCCACTTTCTGAACATTGCATATCAAAGCAGTCGCCATACCAGCTTGGCGTTTGCATGGATTCTTGGGACCTGAATAAATTCTGGTCTTATATTTGAAGAGCAAGCACTTTGTCCTCCAAGCTGTCTCTCCAGCCCAATATTTTTGAAGTCGTATACAATCTGAATAAATAAACACTAAGTCTTCCATTCCAAAACTACTTATTGAGCACCCACCCATGCTGGACTCATCATGTCTTTTGGCTTTAGTATTCTATCAGTAAACAGATATTAAAGACTCTCTTGCCTGTGTGGTGATGGCCCCTCCCAGACCTTGTCTGTCAGTGGGGGTGGGGTAGGAGTCGGGGTAAGTGGTGGCTGTCCTACAAAAGCCATGGGGTAGGGTTGATGCCCTGAGATTCCCACCAGCGTCCCTGCCCAGGGCTCTGATGGAGGTCACATAGGATTAATTGTCAGTAAGTCTGCGGTAATGGCTCCCATTCCTGATGACCATGGAGCCACGGGACAGGGCCAGCAGACAGTGCCTCCAAAGGACTAGAGCTTTTTATATAGATAGGGAGATGGAGCCTGGGGAACATGCTGTCACATCAGCACTCAGGGATCTAGGGACAGTCAGACCCACCACACACCCTCCTGCTTCCTCCAGGGGGATTCCCGAGATCATCCTTGCATCCAAGGATCCCCAGGCCATCACTGTATGATTGTGTGCACTAACTGCGATGGCATAGCTAAGGGAAAGCAAGTCTTCCAGGCCGCAGGACCTTACTCCTGATGCAATTCAGTGATGCCAAGTCACGTGTGTCCATACCCCACCCCAGCCTGGCAGTGGTTAGTCAGTGGCTGGGATCATGTCTTGACCACCAAGGATTCAGACTCACGTCTAACACACTGACACAGGGCGAGGTGTCCCGTAAGAGAGCACCGAGCTGGAGACTGCGGCGTGTCCTTAGGGGAGGTGATGGACAGACATAAGGTTTCAGTGCCATAAGGGGTAGGCATGAGGTTCCATCGGCTGCAGCTCCTACTCATCACTGTCTCCCAACTGGCTGTGCTACCATGTTCGAGTTCCCCATGTGTTCTAGTCCCTCGCTGGGTGAATAGCTGGCAAACACTTCCTCTTGGCCTGCAGGCTGGTCTCCTATCCTCCATCCCTTCCTTTGTGGTACAGGAACTTCTTGGCTTGCTATCACCCAATCTGTCCACTTTTTACATTGTTAAAAGTTTATTTATTTGTGGTGTTGGTGAGATGACTCACCATGGGTAAAAGTACTGTCTGCTCTCCAGAAGCCCAGGGTTTGATTTCCAACGCCCACCTGGCAGTTTATAACCATATATATATATAACTCCAGTTCCTGGAGAGTCCACCCTCTTCTGGCTGCCATGGGTACTGCATGTTTGTGGTGCACAGGCACAAATGCAAGCAAAACAGCCACACACATATGATAAAATCGTGAACTCATTAAAATTCTTCATTTTTTCTGTGGCACATGCACGCACACACGTGTGTGTGTGTGTGTGTGCGTGTGTATGTGTGTGTTTATGTGTGGGTATGCATATGTGAAGGCAGAGGCCAACCTTGAACAATGTACCTCAGAAGCCATCCACCTTGTTTTTGGAGACAGGGTCTCTCAATGGCCTGGAGCTCTCGGAGCAGGGAAGGACATAGCTGACCTCTAGGCTGGGCCAGAGCTGTGGCTCAGTGGTAGAGCTTGTCCTGAGCATGCTCTGAGAGAGATGTTGCCACAGGCAAAGGAGCAGGAGACGGCTTCTGTGGCTTCCTCAAGCTACCTGGCTTGTCTGATGAGACCCAGTTTGCCTGAGTTTCCTCTGATGCTCTCTGCAGCAGTGGGAAACAAAGGTGCCAGGTTGCTTCAGCTAGAGATCTGTGCAGGCCTCTTCACCAAGGGAAGGGAGAGCCTGACCCTGTGGATCATGGAGGCTGGGCAGGCAGTACGGTGGGGGTGGCTTGTCAGAGCAAGCAGGAGGAGGAGGACCAACTGGGTGGGTGTGACCTGAGAGGGAGAAGCTGTGAGTAGACCAGGACAGAGTGGAACACAGGCCAGGAGGGTGGCAGCTCCCAGTGTGGCCCTGTCTTCCTGGGCTCCCCTGTAGGTGGTGACGTGTAATGGTAGAACCCAGACCTGGCTGCTATGTGCGCCACAGAACCTACAGGAATCCCTCCCCTCCCACTGATGCCAGCAGGCCCCCTACAGACACAGCCTAGCTAACAGATTTCGCAGGCCAGGGGAGGCAAGTTCCCATTAAAGGTGGTACCAGTGGCCACACATCCTGCTCCCCACCCCTCCCCTTGTCTCCTGCCTGGGAATCAGAGAGCCTGGATGCAGAATCTTGCGGTGAAACCACCCCCATCCTCAGAGAGCTGGCATGAGGGACCTCAGTCCTGCCAGGGCATGGCTTTGCTTCGGAGACACCCACCATATTGTCTGTCTGTAGCACTGGGGCCTGAACTCTTCTCAGAGCCCCTGCCGAGCTGTTTATTTCCCCCGGTGCTAAACCCCCTTCTACCCACTGAACACCACATCTGAGACCTCACATGCCAGGGCCCAGGCTTCGGATCCTCTGATTTGCCTTCTATTCCTTCCTTGTCTAACATTCATCTGCCCTAAGGGTTCCTGCTCATGATCCCTTGGCAAGAGCGTGAGTTCAGCCGCCTTGCTGGCTCTTGCTCCCCGTGTCTGTCCCAGCTTCTGTCCTTCAGGGGTACGCACGCTGTCTGGTGTCAGATCACAGCTGTGAGTCATGAGGGTTCCCCCTTTGGAGGGAGGCACAAAGCACGGAGGACCGTGGGGAGTCTGAGGTGCCTCAGAGAGCTGCCTAGGGACCGCTTGTCCCCACTTAGTGTCTTGTCTTATGCCTGCACATGCTCCACTGATCTGAGTCACCTTAGAGAATGAATGTTGACTTCACGACGACTCTGGCACAGCCCCAAGTCACCTTCAGATGACTGTCAGCCTGGGGAAGAGCCCGGGACTGCCGGGACACACGCAGGTGTCCCTATTGCCCGCAGGCAAGGTCCCCTGTGGACTAACTTACCTTCGGAATCACTCCTACACTTTCACCAAGCAGAGGCACATGGCAGGCTTAGTAGGAAAGCATAGCCGTGGTGGGGCTGGTGCTTCTGACTGCCCGTGAATACACATCCACAATGTGGCCAGCTAGCTGGGGGGGAGGGCAGGGAGGTGGCAGTGGGACCGGCTGTACCTCTGGGTGCCCTTGACTACATGCTCACACGGCTGGCCTGTGCATGTTTAACTCCCTGGACAGCTTGCCTTGCTCTGCCACAGGCACAAGTGGCCCAGGCTGGTGAGCACAGGGTACTGTGACAGAATGTAAATGGGGTGGGTCATGAGTTTCTAGAGCTGTCCAGATAGGACCAGCCACCGCCAACCCCGCCGCTGACTGTGGCTGTGCCGTGCTGTGCTGGTGTACGGCTCCTGATCTTGAAGTCCAGGGCCTCTTGAGACCTAGTCAGTGGGACCTTCTCTTGTCTGAGCTCAGCTAGTCCCTTCCCAAATCTATCCAGCTCAAACGTTCCCCTGAATAACCACCTACAGGAATGGGAGATTTTCTAAACCAGACAGACTTGTGTCCTTTCCTGAGCTAACAGACTACTAAAACAATGGCCCCAACGAGCTGGAATCTCCCCAGGAATCTCTTGCTGGAGAAAGGCAAAGACTGCGGCCTGGTGCCAGCCAGCGGAACTTGGCTCCTGGAAAGACAGTCCACAGTTATAACCACTGTGCGGGACAGGCTGGATGACGGTGGTGGTGGGCAGGACCAGACCTTAACCAGGACTGCGAAGCTATGCACATCTCCTGCCTTCTGTTTAAACTTACCCCTCCTGCTAGGAGCCTGAAGAGGGCCTAGGGGGCAGGGGAGCTGTCATAGAAATATCTTTGTCTTCCCAGTGTAGCCTCATTGACTATACCTCCTTCCTCCGCTTTTCACGGTTACCAATGTCTTGAATTGGCACATTAAAGACCAGTGGCAGAGCTTGTGTTGTTAGTGCTGCCAGGGCCCCGGTTCTGACCTGAACAACCCCAGTGACAACTAGACTTGTATCCTAGACAACACAGCTTCAGAGATGTGCTGGGGTGGCCATAGGAGGGGCTTCCTGTAAAATCACACCCAATGGTCACGGGTTTTGATTTTCTTTGCCAAAGGAGGGACAGTGGCATTATTGTGGTCCATAGTAGCTTCCAGCCTGTTAACTCTAGAAGAAAGCCTTCTGGAAAACGGAAATTAACCCATCAGTGTGAGTATGTGACCACTGGATGCGGGGGCTCCAGGTAGCTCTAAAGAGATGATTTCCAGTTTGCATCTGTGAATAACCACATAGAGGCCCAGCTCCAGGCTGACTCAGAAAAAGCAAAACTGTTTCAGGAAGACTGGTGAGATCTGAGCAGAGGTGAGTTCCTTGCACATCTGGCCCCTCTGCCTGCCTCCTGAGTGCCGGGGTTACAGAGGTGCTACACCTGGGTTATTTAATGCTGCAGCTCCAACACAGAGCTGCCTGCATCCTGGGCTGAGATAAAAATTCTACTCCCAATTACACAGTGCAGTCCAATGCTGTTAACTGTCAGGCACTGTAGCACTTAGCTGGAAATCTAGCTGCTTGTGGCAGGGGTGGGGACTAAGGCAGGAGGATTGCTTAAGTGCAGGTGTCTGGACAAAGTAATAAGACTTGTAGAAGGAGAAGGAGGAGGAGGAGGAGGAGGAGGAGGAGGAGGAGGAGGAGGAGGAGGAGGAGGAGGAGGAGGAGGAGGAGGAGGAGAAGGAGACAGAAAAGGAAAAACACACTTAAGCTGCTAAACCTCAAGGTTCACCTTGGAGCCACTGTGTTGGAACATCGTGTACAGTGACAAGGAAGGACTATTTTTTCTAGTCTTTTTTCCCTGCTCCTCCTCCTCTCCTCCCCCCTCCCCTCCTCTCTCCCTCCTCTCCCCTCCTCCTTCTCCTCCTCTCATATTCCTCCTCCTCTTCTTCATTTTCTTCTTCTCCCCCTCCTCTTCCTCCTCCTTCTTTCTCACAATCTGTCTTGGACCAGTTCTTTTGTACAACACAGTAGACATGGATTCTCCAAAAGTTCTGTCCCCACTTTGATGTAGCAGGAATATTCCAGTTGCATCTGTGTTGAGTGTGTCTCTCAGTTTCTCTCAATAACATCATCAGGGGCTGCTTGCAGGTGTCGGGTCCACGTGCTCTCTGGGCCAATTCACGTGTCAGACATTAACATCATTGCCTTGTTCCTTTAGACAGCCAAGGCTGTCAAACTGCCAGCCAGAGAGTCCTCGCTCAGACCCTGAGCCTGAGCCTTCAAGGCCTGTCCATGCTGTTCTTAAAGGTATCGTGTGCCGAGAGTGAAGGATCTTCACTAAAGCTCCCTAGGGACCTGGGCACCAGGCACCCTAGGAATGTTCCTGTGGTCAGGGACCTGGAACTGAGTTCTGTCCTCCAGGTAACCCACTGACCTGCCCCTCCCTCCTTTCCTCCTCCCGCTCCCCTGGCTCTTGGGTGCTGTGAATGGAACCTAGCACCTCCGGTCTCTGTTGAGCTCTGCCACTGAGCTGCAGCCCAGCCCAGACCCCTGGTTCTTAGTCATTAAAGACACGATGTCACAGAGGCTCTGAACAGGAAGGTTCCTGAGGAGTGCTTCTGCTGAAATGGACAGGGCTGGGCCTTCCTCAGCGTCCCCGTGCTCACTGGGGCAAGTCCCTGTATTCACCAGAGCAAGAGACTGGGGCCCATTTCTCTCTGTCGTCCTTCTCCAGGTTCCTCCCCAACACAGTTTCTCCCAGATCTTAGTTAGTATCTTTGGGTTTCTGCCAAACAAGTAATTTGATTTCCCATGTTCCTTTTACTCTTGTTTAGTTTTTCTTTTTGAAACACACCAGCAAATGTGGCAGGCTCTTAAAACACATCGTGGAGTAAAGTTTGACACGATGATGTCGGCAACCTCAGCAGCCCCTTCCTGCTGGCGTGGATGAGTCTGTCCAGGCTCTTGGGAGGGTGTGAACCCATCAGCCGAGGCTCCGACAAGGTTTGTTTGTCTGGCCGTGTGCTGTTCTGTTTTGGTGTGAGGTTAAACTGATCCTATAAAATAGTGGGCCGTGTTCCATGTCTTGTTTCTTGGAACAGTTTGTGTACTGATGGCTTTACAGTTTCTTTTAACATTTGGTGGAGTTCTTGTGAAGTCACCATGGCTGGAGTTTCCTTGGCTGGAAGGCTTATGGCAACAGACTTCACTTCTGCAAGGAACAAGGCGATCTTCAGATGTTCCTTTCCATCTTGTGTCATCCTTGGAAATTACACTCTGCTGGGAATTGGTTGCTTTTATTAAGTTGCCAAATGGATTAGCTTAATAAAAATGAGCTTATCATCCTTAATATCTGTGACATCTGAAGTTAGAACTCTTGAGGTTTCTGTTTGTGTTCTGATACTATTTTTCTTGATCAGTTACAATTTTACTCATTTTCTCATTTTAAAAGTATGATTTAGCTTTGTAATTATTTTCAAATGTTTATTTTCTAGCTGCTGATTTCTCTTTCTCTGTGTGTTTGCGTATGTGTGCGTGTTTATGGTATGTGTGTGTGGTATGTGTATATGTAGTGTGTATGTGTGTATGTGGTGTGTGTGTATGTGGTATATGCGTGTATGCGGTATGTGGTGTATGTATATGTGGTGTATGTGGTATGTATGTGGTGTGTGTGTGTATGTATATGGTATGTATGTGGTGTGTGTGCATGGTGTGTGTGTATGTGGTGTGTGTGTGTGGTGTGTGTATGTATGTGGTATGTGTGTGCATGGTGTGTGTGTATGTGGTGTGTGTGTGGTGTGTGTGTATGTGGTGTGTATGTGTGTATGTGGTATGTGTGTATATGTATGTGGTGTGTGTGTGCATGGTGTGTGTGTATATGGTGTGTGTGTATGTGGTGTGTGTGTTGTGTGTGTATGTATGTGGTGTGTATGTGTGTATGTGGTGTGTTTGTATATGTATGCGGTGTGTATGTGGTATGTGTGTGGTGTGTGTGTGCTCATGCACACACTTCTGTGTGTCTGTAAATGGAGATCAATGGTCACCCTAAGGTATTGTTCCTTAGATGCCATCCATCATATTTTGAGGCAGGTCACTCCCTGGTCTGGAGCTCACTGAGTAGGCCCAGTTGGATGACCATCAGAATACCATAGATTCCCCTGTCCCCACCTCCCCACCCTTGGGATTATAAACACGAGCCACCAGGCCTGGCTTTTAAAAACATGAGTTCTGGGAACTGAATTCCAGTAATTATGTTTCTAAAGTAAGCACTTTCTCCCTACCCTGTCATTAGTTGGAAGCAGAGTCCCCTTTGTGTGACTTCAGATATTTTAAGTCATTTGAGTTCTGCCATAGCACTGAGTTTGTCTCAGTGGATTCCCCACAAGAAGCCCATGCAGTGCCGTCTCCACAGCAGCCAGGCTCTCAGCTCACACACAGTCCACTCTTGGTTGGCTGGCATTTTTCCTCATTGCCTGTCAGATTGCTGAGAGAGAGTTAACCTCATCGTGAGGGTGCAGTTGATTTTACAACAAAGTAAGCAAGAGCCTCTTGATCTGACAGTGGTGTCTATGGAAATCCTAGATCTAATAAGGCACTTCCTGTTGAAATGCGGTGCTGTCTGTGATCAGGAACAAGATTACCTCCCCCAGGTCCTCCCCTCACCCCAATGCCAGCATTGTACTGAGAATTTAGCTGCAACAATAAACCAAAACAATGAAAAGGCTGTAAAAGGCTAAAAGGCAAACATATACCAAAAAAGAAGTTAGGCTCTCTAAATATAACAATTGGTTTATTGTTTATTTACATAGAAAACTTCAAATTTACACTAGTTTATTTTTTAGGATATAAAATTCACTGTAGCCAGGCGTGGTGACCCAGTGCTTGGGAGGCAAAGGCAGGCAGATCTCTGTTGAGTTTGAGCCCAGCCCTGTTATACAGAGCAAGTTCCAGGACAGGCTCCAAAGCTACAGAGAAACCCTGTCTCAAACAAACAAACAAACAAATTAACTGCATATGATCAGCAAATAATTAGAAAATGAAAAAAGTTCCAGTTATAGTAACCCCAAGTACAGTGTTTGACATATATTTAAGGGAGAGTATGAGACCTCTACAAAGCAATGCTATTTATAAAAGGCATTTCAAAGGCCTGTGTACTTTGAAGAAATGTGTTCTGAAGTGGTTGGAAGGCTAAATAGTACAAAAAGATAGGCTGCTCTTCTCAGAGTAAACTGCAGATCCAGCAAGGTTTTGTGTAGAAACTGAGACGTTAATTACTCACTGGTAAAAACAAAAGGTTGGTATCAGTCAAAGCAGTTTTAAAATGCTGGCACCACCTGATCATAGACTTCTTTCAGAATTATGGTAATCACATGATGCTGTGAGAATGGGAGGGTGATGTTTATAAATGGGAGATGATGTTTACAAAGGGACTAGTTAAGAAAACGGAAGAGGGATTGATAGGATGGGGAAAGGTGTCAGCAACGCTGGTGTCTGACAGGTCACTTGCAACCGCAGTACGAAACTGGCACAAAACCCCAAAATAAAAAGACCCAAACCACCATTTGCAAGTAGGCAAGTCATTTCAACAGACAGTTCATCAGAGAGGATCTGTTCATGGGAGATGCTTGATGCTGTCAGTCACCTGGGACAGGCAGACAGAGTTACAGGGAGCTGTCAGTGAACTTCACACCGGCAGCAGCAAGGCCTCCTGGTGGGACTGTAAATGCTACAGACACCAGAAAACTATTCATGGCAGCGTCTCAGAGCTGAGCTTGCATGTCTGTTAGATGACCCAGTTCCTCCACTCCTTGGTCTTTGCCAAAAATAAACACAATGTGCACATTTACACTAAGACCCGTGGATGGATGCTCCAAAGTAGCTTCCTTCCCAATAGCCTAGATTGGAAACACCCTCCACACCCCCAGGAGGTGGGACAGATAGTCGCTTCCTGGCACGTTTACACAGAGGAATATTACTCAGGAATAAACAGAAATGAAACATGTAGGCATGGTGGCACAGTCCTGTGATGCCAGCACTGGGGGGTAGAGGCAGAGACGGAAGTTCAGGAGTTCAAGGCCAGCCTCAGCTACATAGTGAATGTGAGGCATCTTGGGCTACACCAGAACAAAGTTTTGAGAATAAATAAACAATAAGCTATGAAAAATTTGTATACACACACGTATAAGGAAGCAATCACAAATATGCTATGTGGGAACTAGATAAGAAGGGACCTAGAGTACATTCCCTTTAGTTTCCCAGCTCCCATTCCCAGCCATGGAAGGCAGTGCTCTAAACTGTCCCCTAGGAACTAGACTTCCTGGAGTTAACTCCAGGGACTGAGAGATTTTGAAGATGGAAAGCTGTTTACCAGTGGTCCTCGTTAGTCTCTTGTTTCCTTGACACAGCCTAGAGTCAGATAGGAAAAGGGAAATGCAATTAAACAATTGCCTAGGTCAGATTACTGTATGGCTGTTTGTGGGGCTTGGTCTTGACTGCTAATTGATGTAGGAGAGCCCAGCCTGCTGTGGGCAGCGCTATCCCCAGGCAGGCGGTAGAGCTGGGTGAGTGTGAGCCAGAGAGCGAACCAGTAAGCGGCGTTCCTCCTTGGTTTCCGCTCCAGGTTCCTGCTTTGAGTTCTTGCCCTGACTTCACTCAAGCGACCTGAAAGTGTGAGCTGAAATAAATCCCCTTCTCCTCAAATTGCTTTGCACTATAGTGTTCCATCACAGCAACAGAAAAACAAACCAAGAACCAGTGAACCTGAAACTGGGGAGATCATCTGATGGGCCTCAGATAATCAGTGGTGCCACGTGAAGCATTCCAGGGAAGGAAGGTTAGGGACATGGGAAGTATAAGAATCTACCAGGACACAGCAGATGAGCAGAGAGGGTTTATTATCCTGGTGGGGGTGCAGCAGAGAGGCATGGGAGAAGTTTATACTACCAGTTGAGCGGGGAGTTACTTGGACTTGTGTTGTGGGCCATTTGTGTTGGGTCCGTTATCTGGGTAGATAAGGGCATTTAGATACTTTGTGAAGCAGTGAGATTTGCAAGTTGCTTTTCTTGAGATCTGCCATTTGGGATAAGTTACCATGAGGTCATTAGGAGTTTGACTATAAACCTTAGTAGAAGATGTAGCAAATCACTGAGTGTGCATGTGTGTGTGTGAGTGTGTGTGTAAATGTGCCCATGCAGCACCACACTACACGTATGAGATCAGAGGACGACCTTGAATGTCGGTCTTCACCTTCTACCATGTTGGATAGGATCTTTTTGTTGTTCAGTCTTGTATGCACCAGGCTAGCTGGCACATGACTTTTTGAGTATCTTGCCACCAACTCCCTTCTTGCTATACGAACACTGGGATTATAGATATGCACTACTATACTTAGCTTTACATGGGTCTTGGGGATTTGAACTCAGGTACTCATGCTTGCACAGCAAAGCACTTTGCATACTGAGACATTGCTCCAGCCTCTGCTATTAGTCTTTCAAAAGCCAAGTTTTTTTTTTCTGACTGGCAACAGAGAGGGACATAAGAGAGATTTGAAAGGGGACACCTATGGCTGGCTTTGACGTAGGGGTGGGATAGGGACCTGACCCAGAATGAGAAGAATCTCTGGCCTACAGCCAGTGAGCAAAGGATCTAAGAGCCTGAATCTGACCATCAGTGTGAGGGGGCTAGAGATGGCTTTTCCCCTGAGCCTCCAAATATAAGCACTTGACTTTGTGGCCTTGTGGTACTCTGGGCAGAGATGCTAATTGACCCACTTGGACTTCTGACCCACGGAACTGTGAGATAATACATGGGTGTTGTTAAGGCAGTAGAGTTTGTTATGTGGTAATAGACGTTTATTGTTTGTTATGGAGTGATAAGGAGTGAATATATGGCTTTGAAAACATAATCTCAGCCATAAACTTCTGTTCCTTCCCATTTTTATTGCTGATTCCTAGGAAAATGAGTGTTATTTAATTTTCAGGAATTCTGTGTGTGTGTGTGTGTGTGTGTGTAAGTGTACGTGCGCATACATGTACACATAGGTGCAGGTGCTTGTAGAGGCCAGAAAATGTTGTTTCTCAGGACAGCCATTCACTGATTTGTTTATTTTGGGATAACATTTCATTGTGTAGACCAGGCTGGCCCCCAACTCACAGAGATACTGCCTGCCTCTGCCTCCCAGTCCTGGGATTAGAAGTATGCACCACTATCCTGGCTTCACCTGGGTTTTTGAGACAAAGTCTCTTAGTGGCCTGAGATTTGCTGATGCTCCTAGGCTAACTTCCTGGTGCTGGCAGAGAGCCATGCCTGTTTGTTTTTTTTAATATGGTTCTGG
Source organism: Mesocricetus auratus (assembly GCF_017639785.1). Lineage (NCBI taxonomy): Eukaryota > Metazoa > Chordata > Mammalia > Rodentia > Cricetidae > Mesocricetus > Mesocricetus auratus. The sequence continues at coordinate 72,671,157 of NW_024429196.1, read as the reverse complement.
AGATCAAACTCTGGTCCTCAGGTTTACGTGGTGTGATGGTTAATTTTGTCAATTTGCTAGGGTTTAGAATTGTCTAAATGGGGTAATGGATGCAGGAAGACTCACTCTAAACGTGGGCAGTGGTGTTCAGTGGGCTGGGCCCTGGACTGAGTAAAACGGAGAAGGAATGGGTACCAGTTTCCATCACTTTGTGCTTCCTGACTGTGGACTCATTGAGTCACCTCTTGCTCCTGCCACCGTGGCTTCTGCCATAAGGGACTGTGAGCCAAAGGAAAACGTGCATGGCTTTTGTCAGGTGCTTGGTTGCAGGAGTGAGACAGTGAGCCTTCTGTGCAGCAGGGACTTCTCTCACTGGACGGTGCTCCCAGCCCAAGCTCTCCACTTTCTAGGCCCCTTCACGGTAATTCTGCCTGCCTTGTAGCTTCCTCAAGTGTGGCCTGTGGCCAGTAGCAGGACCTTCACCCAGAAGCTTTTTAGCAATGCAGAACTTGGATCTGCCCCGGGCCTCCAGAACTGAGCATGCCTTTGACTTGCTTGATCCTCAGGTGGGAAGGGTGCATGTTAAAATCTGAGAGGTATGCATTACGTCTCCCTGAAGATTCAGGGTACCTCTGTAGAGTTTGAACAACAACAACAGCCATTAAACAGACACTGTAGCACTAAAAAAAATGCCTCTCACTCCCCAGCAACCACACAGTGCCTCCCGAGTCTCAGGGGCCAGAGGAGCCTCGGGAACGTCTCCCTTTTAATGACTGGTGGTCTCTAGATTGTGACAAGTGAAGTAGATCGCTAATATGGGCATGGACGACAGGTGCCTCATTGTGGAAGAGATGCTCCTGAGCACTGTGGACTTGGGCTCACACTTTTGCTAGTTTCAACACCTTTATCCCTGTTGGTGCTTTGGCGGGACCACCCCCATCAGTGTAGAAGATGGATGGCCACAGCCACCACATGGGCAGAGCAGCCGGGCTTTGTCTTCTTGTATAGTTTTCCAGTACCATTCAAACATTCAAAGAATGCATATGGCTGTGCTCTCTCTCCCTCTCCCTGTCATTCTCCCTCTCTCCCTCCCCTTCCCTCCCCTCCCCCTCCCCTTCTTCTTCCCTCTCCCTCTCTTGGTTCAGAGGCACAGACCTTGGCAGGCACAGCTGTGAAAGTAGGCTGTTTCCTACTGGTCAGCATCACAGGGTATCTCTGGAAAGTCAGAACATGACCTGTCCAGGCTTCCTGAATCAGAATCCACATTTTAGCAGGGTCCCCAAGCAATTCATACACGTGTAAGCTTTGCCAGCTACCACGACTCAGTCACTGTCAGCTCAGGTACATTGTGCGGTCATCTAGCAGTGCCAGATGTGGCAGTGGCAGTCCTCTAGAACTTTCTGACGGAGCTCTTGAGAGGAGGAGGGTTTGGAGCCCATGTGAGCTCATTGTCGTTGTGTGTATTGTGTGTCATGCACTTCTTAGTGTAGCTGTGTGCACAGAGCACACATTCACATGAGTTCACGTGTGTGCAGTGGCCCACGGTGGGGACTAGATGTCTTTCTTGGGTCGCTTTCCAGCCGTGTGCACTGTTAAGGTGGATTCCCTCCCTGAACCTGCAGTGCACTAATTCAGCTGGAGGGGCCAACTGCCTGTTTCTGCAGTTGCTCCCAGGGTTGAGATTACAGGTGTGTGCAGCCAGGCCCTGATTTTGGGGCTTTTAACTTAGGTCCTCATGCTTACAGGGCAGGCACTTTATCTACTGAATCATCTCAGATATGGGTGCTTTAGGGATTCCTGGGCTGTGTGTCATAGCTCAGTGGGGGCGAGAATTTCCCAGCCATGAGCCCTGTTTGCCCTGGCCCAGCCAGAGTCAGCCAGGAACTCTTTATCTGGGGACTTGCACAGCTCACACACTGTTGTTCCATCTAGGAGCATGGGGGTACTTTCCTCTACATTCTCTGAAATTCTGAGAAGCTTCTGGAAGTTGTGACAAGGATTCTGACTCAGGCTTGCTCTGTGGCCAGGCTAGGAAAGAACACGAAGATTTGGGTCTTGCTCTAAGAAGAGTAGGGAGCCGATGTTAATAGGAAGGGGGCTTGTGGGAAAGGCACTTTCAAACCCACAAGCAGCAGTGCACTGTACTTAATGAGCTCTTGTGTAAAGTGTTCTCTGTGAGGGGCCTCTATCTGCCTAGACAGTTTATAGCCAAGTCCTTGTCACTGCCCTACATGGAGGCTCTATCTCTGCCCACAGGAAAGTAGAGTTAATGCCAGGTCTTGCACTGGCTGGTTTTGTGTCAACTTGACACAAACTAGAATCATCAAGAGAGGAAGGAGCCTCAGCTGAAAAAATGCCTCCATTAGGTCCAGCTGTCAGGACATTTTCTCAATCAGTGATCAATGATGGAGGGCCCAGCCAATTGTGGGTGGTGCCATCCCTGGGCTGGTGTTCCTGGGTTCTATACAAAGGCAGGTTGAGCAAGCCAGTAAGCACCATCCTACCATGGCCCCTGCATCAGCTCCTGTCTCCAGGATTCCAGGATCCTGTCCTATTTGAGTTTCTGTCCTGATTCCCTGCAGTGGTGAACAGCAATGCTGATGTGTAAGCCAGATAAACCCTTTCCTCCCTAACTTGCTTTTTGGTCATGGTGTCTTGTTATAGCAATAGAAACCCTAATTAAGAGAAATTGGACCAGTGTAGTGGGGTATTACTGTAACAGACCCGATCATGTTTTAGGGAGGATTGTGGAAAGACTTCGGAACTTTGGGCTAGAAGAGCCATTGAGTGTTAAGAGCTCTGTGGGATGGTTTTTAGAAGCTTGGAAGATAAGAATGTTGAGAGAAGTGCAGAAGATGTAGGCCTGGCTTGTGAAGTTTCAGAGGGAAGTTTAAAGACTCTATTAGGGCCATTTGTTAACTTGAATTAAGATTCTGTAGTGTCTGGTTATCTGGGGCTGAAGAGTCAGCTGTGATTAACAAGGTACCAGAACTATTAAGAGAAACCTTTTCTTTGCTGGGATACTTGATGCTGGTCAGTTAGAGCTAATAAATTAGCAGTGATTAAGAAGAGACCAGCATCACTGGGGTGAAATCTTCTGGGAAGTGTTTCCTGAGAGCACAGAGAAGCTGCTGTGTTCCAGAGGTGGCCAAGGCTGCACCGCGTGCTGGCAGCCAGACTGTAACATGTAAGAGTCACCTAGGTGGCCTGGTTTTGAAGGCATGAAGGGGTAATGGAGAGCAGCTGAGGCTTGGCACTGTGAGAGGCCAGGAGAGGCCATTGGTGAAGGTGCAGCCTCAGTGGCAGTTGAAGGCCCAGGACTGAAGGAGTCACGCAGAGACGCTGAGGCCTGGCCCCATGAGGAGAACCTAGGGGGGGTCTATTGGTGAAGTATGATCTAGTTGCCCCAGAAGACCCCAGCATTTTGGAATGCAAGGACCATGAGACGACCACCAAGAACAGCAGCAGCAGTGGAGAGGAGCCAGGGGAGCCTAGAAGTCAAGCTGAGTGTACTATAGAGGGCGGAGCCGGAGAGGTGACCCAGGCCTTTGGAGGAGCCCAGAAGAGAGTGAGTGGACCCAGCCATTGGATGGTTGAAATTTGGTTTTGCTTTGATTTAGTTGTGACTGTGCCCTGATTTTTCCCTTTTGAAGTAAAGTATTTTACTGGAGCACACAGTTAGAGACTTTGATTTTTAGAAGACTTTGGATTTTAAAAGAGATTGCTAATTTAAAGGAACTGACATTTTAATGTGTCTGAATTTGTAGAGACAATGGGACTTTTAAAGTTGTTTATGTTTTTAATATGAGAAATTGGGGATGAATAAGAAAGGAAGGATTGTGGCTTAATAGTGATGTTTGTGTGTCAAGTTAACAAGGAGTCAGTTGTACTTGCTGGTTTTGTGTGTCAACTTGACACAAGATAGTCATCAGAGAGGAAGGAGCCTCAGTTGAGAAAATGCCTCCATGAGATCCAGTTGTAAGGCATCTTCTCAATTAGTAATCAGTGGGCGAAGGCCCAACCCATTGTGGGTGGTGCATTCCTGGGCTGGAGGTCCTGGATCCTATAAGCAGGAGGAACAAGCCATGAGGAGCAAGCCAGTAAGCAGCACTCTTCCACGGCCTCCGCATCAGCTCCTGCCTCCAGGTTCCTGTCCTGCTTGAGTTCCTGTCCTGACTTCCTTCAGTGATGAACAGCAATGCTGAAGTTTAGTTACAGCCACATAAACCCTTTCCTCCCTGACGTGCTTTTGGTTCATGGTGTTTTGTTGCAGCAAAAGAAAACCTAAGTAAGACAGACTTCTTGGTGTGAGGCTTGCCTAGTGACCCAAGGGTACACACAGTGTGAGGGACCAGAGCTCTGCTCTCTCTGTTCTCCATGGTACTGTGCCGTGCCCATGTTCTTGGGGCAACAGAAAGTTGGGGAAGGAGACACGTTGTAGAGCGAAGTCTGCTGGAGGGCAGCTAAGGTGACAGAGACACGTGGCAGGGAGTGAATGGCGGAGTAAGATCAGGGCTTGGGGAAGGTAGAAGGAATGTGACCTTCTCATGGGGTGGAACATCGACAGAGCAGACTTGAGTGATTCTGACGTCGTCTTTGGTGGCCTGATGAACACCCTGTCCAGGACGTAGGGGTAACACTCAGTCTACAGAAAAGGGCCGGCTCTTTGCGCCGTAGCCCAGCCACCCCATCACGCATGGAATGTTTATACTCGGGATAGCATGGAAACTCTGGGACCATGGGTGGCTTGGTAAGTAGCTCACCACCGTGGGTGGGCACATTTCAGGGCGTGGCCTTTCCCTGCCTGGCACACCTGTCTAGCACTACATTTTGTTTTCTTCTACATTACTCTTTGGAGACAACCTCATGAACACAAGAGTTAAAGATGATCCCCGTATCACCGTTGCCCCCACTCGAAGATTCCGAGCAAGTTGTACAGGTCTGGTTCGTATGTGTGGAAATGTTCTCAGCCCCCACTAAAGGTGGCCCTTTCCTGGCTTTGGCCTACAGCCAGGGCCTGAAGAGTGTTCAAACCAGTGCAGATGGCTGCATTTCCAGGTTCTCTGAACCCCGTCCCTCTCCTCCCCTATGGGCTGGATGTGGCTTTCTCCAGTTCGCATGCTTACGTGTGATAGGTATCTGTGTTCATCCTGTGTGTGTGTGTGTGTCTGTGGAGGGTGCAGTGTGTCTGACATGTGGAGACCAGAGATCAATGTCAAATGTCTTCCTCAGTTACTCTCCACCTTGGTTTTTGATGCAGGATTTCTCTCTGAAACTGGAGCTCATTCATTTAACCAGACAAGCTGGCAGGAGTTCCAGGGTCTGTCTACTCCTGACTCCCCAGCTCCAGCATTAGAGACACACGCTGCCCCGCCTGGCTTTTCACAAGGGTGCTGGGGATACGAACTCAGGTCCTCATGATTGGGGGTCAGGCACTCCACCTCCTGAGCCGCTGTTCCAGCTCTTATGTGCTGAGATATTAACCCTGGTAGTTACAAAGTCTTTGAGAGGTCATGAGGTCATAATGGTGGCACCTCGTGGATGGTTGTTTTGTTCTTATGAAGGAGACCTCAGAGAGCTGCCCCTCTCCCCACCAGTGGGAGCACAGCAGCAAGCGCTTCTTGGAGTGACTTTTCCTGTGTGTTCTTCTAGCTCCTTGATCTAGTCCTCCTCAGCTTCTGAAACCTTGAGCAATACACCGCTGTTGCTCTCAAGTACCTCCAGCTTATGTCATTGGTATGGAAGGCCAGACAGACCAGGCTCCATCCTCTCGCTGTTTCTCTGTGTCACCAGCTATGAGAGTCTGACATCAGGTGGGACACACTGGCAGGTTCCCTATTACACAGTTTTCAGTCCTATTGCACCAGCAAGGTCCTTTTTGCCATTTAACGTGTCCCACTTCAGGTTCCAGGCACTGGGCATGGGTACTTCAGGTTCCAGGCACTGGGCATGGGTACCTTGTTGGAGGAAAGGGACCCCTTGAGGGAGGAAGGCTGCACCCCAGCAACTGTTGCCTCTGCAGGAATGTCTAGGAACACCCACTGCACAGGTACAAGGCCATGTTACTGTGACAGAGGGAGTGTTAACAGGATTTGTCCAGATTTTTGCTGTCCCTGAGGAATGACATAGTTGTGACTTTCCATTGAGGAAAACCTCTGAGCTGCTGGCCTTGATTCACAGTGCTCCACACAGCTGGAAAATGGAGCTGCTTTCATGATGGCTCTTTCCTTTAAAAAGATGGCCTGGGCATCCAGAGCCAGGTGCTGCTGATCTGCAGGAATGCCCAGGTGACCGTTCACCTTTCATGATGGCTCTTTCCTTTACAAAGATGGCCTGGGCATCCAGAGCCAGGTGCTGCTGATCTGCAGGAATGCCCAGGTGACCGTTCACCTTCACAAAGGCTAAGAAGTCCCCACCCCGGGGGACCATAGCATCCACGTATGTTTCAGTGGTAAGAGTCACTAAAAAGGCCAAACCCACAGAGCACAATGTGGTGACAGTGCTGTGGAGAGGAAGGGGACATCCAAGGTGAAGGAAACCGAAGTCTGTGGTTGACAGCAGTTTCAGGATGACTGACAGTATTTCTCCAGAAAAGCCAAATCGTGCTGTGTGCAGTCTGACACTGCCAGAAACCAGCCTAGCCTCCCTTAGGGACCCCTGGCATCAGGGATACTGAGTGTGTGTGTGTGTGTGTGTGTGTGTGTGTGTGTGTGTGTGTGTGTTGGGGAGTAGGGCCCAGTCATCTGATGCTGACTGACAAGCCAGTCCTGAGTGTAGAGGCTTAGAGCTGCCATTTCACTGTCCGTTCTGTGGGTGACCTAGACCAGCCAGGTGCTCTACTGGCCTTCAGGCTCCACAGACAGGAACATGACAACAGGCTTCACTGAAGCACCGTTGGCGGGAGTTAGGTGAAGCAGGGTGGTGGGCCCTGTGGCCAGCCTCAGAGCCCCTCTAGCAGGTAGATGGATTTTTAAAATGAGAACGTGTCGAGATTTTTTCCAAAGGGTGAAGATTTCAAGCTTTTCAAAGTGATCAGACTCCATCACACATTCCCAACTCCACCCTTGTCACGCGTAGGTGGCCACAGAACAAAGAGGTGTGGGTATGTTGTAAGAAAACGGTATTTACAAAAGCAGGTAGTGGGCTCTTGACAGCCCAGGGCTGTAATTTACCTCCTTTGTCTTCCAGGCTAACTCTAGTTAAGAACAGTCACCCCCATGCCCATTGGGGCCAGGCACAGATCACTGGTCACACTCTGTGAGCTAGAGTGGGTCACAGAGAGTTGTGATGTGGCAGAATGCTTGCCTAGCCTGCGTGAAGCCCAGAGCTCATACCCCTCATGGCATAGGCCGGGCATGGTGGTACATGCCTGTCATTCTAGCAAATGGAGGTGGAGCCTGTATAACAAGTTCAAGGCCAGCCTGGGCTACAGAAGACTCTGTTAATCAATCAATCAAGGAAGCAAGCAAATAAGTCACAGACTCAGCCCAGACAACAGTGTCCAGGATGTTGAGACAGGAAATTGTTTCCTCTACTCTCCTAGGTTCTGTCTGTGGTCCTCCAAAGTAAACTGATGCAAGATAAGCCAGAGAAAAAGGAGGGCAAATCTTATTTGCTAATGCAAAGAATATATTAATATTTTGATTTGTTGTGAGATAACACAGAAGAAGTGACACCCCAAAGAAACAGTTAGGTCCCAGGCCTCCTTGCCATTTTAACAGAGTCAGAACTGTGCTGGGACAAAGGGAAGGGGGCTGGGCCATAAGGGGAAATGTGCCATAGAGAGGGTACAAGAGAAGCCGTTGGAAGACCGAGTTCATGGAGCGAGGTCTGTTTGTGCAGAGCGAAGCCTGCAGTGTCATCTTGGAGATGGTATCACCTCCACAAAGGGACATTTATGACTTTCTTTTCCTCACGTGGGAGGGCAGAGGGTCTCTTGGCATTCACTGCTTCCGTTGGCTTCTGCTTAAATTGAGCCTCACCCAAACCGGCACGTTCTGGAGAGGCAGAGGGGCTTCTCTGAAGAGGACAGGCTCATGGAGACGCTGCATTTAGAGACCAAGGTTTTGCCTGACTGGCGGGTTCAAAGGAATCACTACTGCATTTCATCTTCCTGTTTCAACTGAGGTCAATCCGAACCTTTGAGGTGTCCCTCCATAGGCCTGAGGTGTGTCTGCTGACTAGGAAGCTTCTGGAATACCAACACCTTCTAGACTGTCACCAATGCAGTTATTTCTTTCCCCCATTGGGTGCTGGGAAGGCAGTCCAGGGCCTGTGCACACTGGGCAAGTCTCCTTTGCCAAACTGTCCTCTGTTGCTGTGTGCTGCTCCAGGCCAACAAGGTCTGACTGGGAGCCCTTGGTGGGGCGCTGTTCTCTGCTGGCCTCCTGTCGCTTGTCTTGAATGTGTACACAAGAGACAGAAGCCTGTGACAGTTACCCTCAGGGTATATGGCCATTCTGGCTTGGCATCTTGAGGTCAGAGGTTCTTTGAGTGCGAGCCATGTACTTGGCAGCTGGAGAGTGTGGCATAAGAGGTCTTCACCAGTAACTTACTGTCTTTACTTTTTTGAAGCAGGGTCTCTCACTGAAGTCAGAGCTACCAGGCTAGGCAAGAACCGTGTGTCCTATTGTCTTCACCTACCTAGTGACAGCATTACAAGCTGTGCCACCTCCCTTAGCTTTTGATGTGGGTACAACTCAAGTCCTCAGGCTTGTGGGCCAAGCACCTTGCAGCTGAGCCGTCTCTAGCCCCCACCCCCGTATTGTATCACATTGTGTTTCTGTTTGGTGCCCAGAGCTACTGCTCCGGTTAAGCCGTGTCTCCAGGGGACAGCTTTGGGGCTGAGGGACTTGACACACATTTGACCCGTCCTTCAGAGAGGTGCCTCTGTTGTCCCATCTTGTGTCCCTACACTTTCATGTCAGCTGCCTTTGAGAAGCCTGAGCCCATCTCTGAGCTCTGGTGAAGCACCATGGACTCCGCCCAACTGCCCCCTGTCGGTCCAGACTCACAGGAAGGTTCTCTGTCCCCAGAGGGTCCAGAACCTTCTATCAAACTTCATAGCCCATGCCTTCGGGTTCACGATCCTGACTTCTGTTTGGCTGGATTCAGAATCTGACATCATGGACAGTAACCAGTCAGGATCTTCCTTTAAAGGAAACTAACAAACAAGAATTCCGCTGCTTCTTTGAATCCCCACTTTTTGTCAGTCCATGAAGTCAGCCCACTCTGCACAGACATCCAGTGCTGCTCTGTCTGGAATTTAGAATCAGAGTGGAGTCAGGAAAGCACCCCAGGTGAACAGCATCCATTGTCTGCATCTGCTTCTGGTCTACGGTCTCTGCCTCTCCTTCTCTGTCTCTTCCCTTCCCTGTCCCCCCCCCCGCCTCCTTTATACATGATGATGGGAGGGACTCTGCCCCTGGCTCTCATGGAGGCTTATGGGAGGGTAAATATTTAGGACATAGGATGCAGAATTTCAGTGGGAGGAAGAATATTGGTCCTGTCATTCCACCAGACTCAGCCCGAATGCGGCCCAGTTTTAGGCTCACCTGTGCTAGGACGGGATTGGGGCAGAGGTCATTTAGCCTGAGTGTCTGGCTATGGGATGGGCTTGGGCTGCCTGCAGCAGTTGTGGTTTTCAAATTCAAGGCTTGGGAAGAATGCGTGGGCCAGGAAATTGATGTAATGGCATGTGACTGCTTTTAAAAATTAAATGGAGCTTGGAGCATAACTTAGTGCTAAAGTGCCTGCATAGCATGCAGGAGGCCATAGATTTAATTTCCAGTGCTGGAAAAATAAGTAAATGCATTTTTAAATGGGGCAACATTTTAAAAGTAGACAGTATAAGTTCTACTCTTTTGTTTTACACACTTTCTGTCTCTAGATCTTTGCATTTGTCTTCCTGTATCAAAACACGGTTAAATTTTTTAAAATCTTCTCTTGCATACGAGTGTTTTGCACACATGTAGGTCTGTGTACCACTTACATGTGTGGTGCCCATAATGGCCAGAAGAGGCATCAGATCCCTGCGAACTGGAGTTACAGATGGTTGTGAGCCTTTTTGTGGGTGCTAAGAATCAAACCCAGGTCCTCCGCAAGAGCAGCCAGTGCTCTTAATCACTGAGCTATCTTTCTAGCTCTCAGAATACAGTTCTGAAGGCCCTGTCTGTCCTGCGAGGCCTGTTGCGACTGCTCAGTTTCCATCCATTCTCTCTGCTTCTGTTTGGTTTCTCTTCCTAGAGGCCCCCTCTGGGACTTCAAGGGTCTCAGCCCCGTCATCTGCTGAGCTGGCCACACCCAGCTGGGCTCCTGTATCCTCCTTAGGCCAAGCTTTGCTTCCTGTTCTGGATGCAGAATAGGGGAATGGATAGCCCTGCCTTTTCATAGCCCCAAACCGCCACATGTCCCTCTTTTTTCTGGCTTTGTTGTCACTCCATATGTCCATCTAGCCATCCCATCCCCCCGGGGTGGTGTCTTCTCTTGGTGACTAGCCTATGACTGGCTGTTGAGGTTGGATGCCACCCCTGAGAAGATACTTCCTGCCCCATCAGGCAGTCTCCCACTGCCCGTGGCGTTGTGGCTGTTTGTGCAGACTCAGCTGGGTGTCCATCACCTGGTATGTTAGGCGGATGTTCTTTTCCCCGGCTCAGCTCACTGGTGGGACCTCCCTCGAGAGCAGAGGTCCCTAACTTTCCCAAAGCTTTGGCCCTTTCATATGGTTTTTCATGATGTATTCATCCCCAACCAGAAAGTTGTTTTCATTGCTACTGTATAACTAACCCTAGCCCTAACCCTAACCCTTACAGTTAAGTTATAACTGCAACGTTGCTACTGTTATGAATCAGAATGTAACTATCTGATATACTGATGGTCGTTGGCAACAACCTCTGTGAAAGGGTCATTCCATCCCCAGAGCAGTTACACCCACAGTTTGAGAACTGCATTGGAGACCTTCCCGACAAATCCTGAAAATCTCTCCCACCCTCTGGTTGCTTGTGCTAGTAACTGTGGTGTGTGCTGGCTCTTTTCATTTCCAGTGTGTTTCCCAGTGCAGAATTTCAAGTGAAAGCATTGTCATATACAAGTTTGTTAAGTCAGGATGTACTGATACTGCTGAGTTCACATTAATGACCAAGTTTGAGTTGCTTGAGCTAATAGGTGCTTTTCGTGGTCACACTGTATATCCATAGCATTGCTAAGGAGTCTTTGCTCATTGTGACAGTCCCTGTGTCACAATGTTGGTGGAACAGCTGCCACCGCCCATTGTACCTTCTGTAGACAGTGGGATGGAGGACTGGAGAGGACCTCATTTACCTGGAAACAGCGTGTATCACTGTGCTCCCAGCCCCCTACAGATTCAGATGTGTAGTCCATTAGGGCTCACAGGTCAAGGAAGAATTGTTTGAGCCCCAAATGCTGTAGTTTTGGTTCCGAATGCCTCTCAGAGACCCGTGAACAACGGTTTCATCTCAGGAGTTACACTGTTGGGAGATGCTGAGATCCTTAGGAAGTGGCACGTAGTGAAATCTCCTTTGACCATTGATGGAGCGAGTGTCTTTGAAGGGGATTGTGGGGCCACCTTCTCTTTGTAGCTCTTCTCCTCTTCCTTTTCTGTATCCTCGTTTTTCTTGTCTCCCACCACCCCACCCCACCCCGTTCTCCTCCTCTCTCCTCTCAGCCATGAGATGAGCACTGTCACACCTCTGCCCTGTGTTCTGGGGCTCCTGTGGCAACCCTGGAACTGCAGTTTCTCGGGTTCCTTTGCTCTCTGTTTCTGATATGACCTTAACAACATAGGTGTCATACAGACTACCCATTTACAGTGAACAACTCTGTAAACAGTTTCTAGCATGGTCGGTCGTAGGCTTGTGCAACCATTGTTACCCTCTGAACATTTTTGCCCCCCCCAAGCAACTGTGCTCCTTTTCCCTTAGCATTTTCTCCCCAGCCCAGTCCCACATAGTCGCCTGTGTAGCTCTGGCCCCAGGCTCATCCTGAGGCGTTCGTGAACAGGTAGGTGGTGCGTGTCCATGTGCGGCCTCTCTCAGGGAGCGCAGCACTCGTGGGCTCCCGTCTGCAGTGTGCAGCAGGGTTTTTCACTTTTAATTAGTAGTGTCCTGTGGGAAGTAGCCCAGGTGAATAAACCACTGCAAGTTGGTGTGAACTTTGTCTTTCCTTTTGAGCCATTGTAAGTAATTGTAGTAACTGTTGTAATTACAAATAATTCTGCTGTGGATAACAGGGATCAGTGTGGTCATATGCTGCTGTTTTCCCTGAACATGTCTGCTCTTGGGACTCTTGGTTGGAAGGGAACTCTAACACATCAGGGAACTACCGTGTCATTTTCCAAGTTGGCTGCACTTTTTTCCTTTTACAACCCTGCCAAACTTGTTATTGCCTCTCTCTTTGGCATATAGGGAGCCTGGTGGGTGGGCCAGGGTGCTTGCTATGGTTCTCATTTACATCTTCTTGATGACTGGTAAGGCTGAGCTATTTGCTTATTGGTTTTTAAAATTAGCTTATTTTGGTCCAGGCTTGGTGATGCACACCTTTAATCTCATCACTTGGGAGGCAGAGGTAGATGAATCTCTGTGAGTTCAAGACTGGAATGGTCTACTCGGCAAGTGCCAGGCCATCCAGACCTGTCTTAAAAATACTTCTGGGTATCTTATTTGGAGGAAATGTACAAAGAAAAGAATGTCATTTTCATTTTTTAAGCAGTGTCTAGATTTTTCATGGAACTTAGGTAAAAATATCTATCAGGACAAAGTCCCTAAACAAAATTAGTTTTACAAAAAATATTTAAAATATACCCAAAGAAAAACCTTTATGTAGGGTGTAAATTAATTTCTGAATATAGGGAAAGATACTCCATGTGTGGAGAGTCATATCAAATATTAGGTACATAGAAGCATATTAATATTAAATACAACTTGTAGAGAAACAAATGCAAATGCCTTGTAACTAAATTTTACTTCATGCATCATTTGTATGTTCAGCATATTGACTACTAACCAATCTTATATAATCAATGTAATTCCAATAAATTTTATTAGAATTGGAATGCTATCTTAAATGTCAGAAAGAAAATGAAATATGTAATAATTGCCAAGAAAACTTTAATCTTACTCTATGACTGTACTGTCTGCACTGTCTAATATAAAACCCCTGTAACTAAATTGAATCGACCAGGAAATCATGAAGCAGATCAGCCAGCTAGGGATAAGTCCAAATACATAGAAAATGTTAATGTATGTTAAAAAGCAGCAGTTATAGATGTGTTACTGGCATAACAAACCCATTATTTTGTACAATTCATATATACTCACTATCCTTGTTAGGGTTACTATTTGATGAAACACTATGACCAAAAGCAAGTTGGAGAGGAAAAGGTCTATTTGGTTTACACTTCTACATCACGTTCCTCATCAAAAGAAGTCAGGGCAGGAACTCAAACAGGGCAGGAACCTGGACACAGGAGCTGATGCAGAGGCCATGGAAGGGTGTTGCTTATTGGCTTCTCCCCGTGGTTTGTTTAGTCTGCTTTCTTATAGAACCAAGGCCACCAGCCCAGGGGTGGTACCACTCCCAATGGACTGGTTGCTCACCCATGGATTAAGGAAATGCCTCACAGGCTTGTCTAAAGCCAGTTCTTAGGGAGGCATCTTGTCGATGGAGGCTTTCTCCTCCCTGATGACCCTCGTCTGGTCAAATTGACCCAAAGCTAGCCAGCACCCTAATGGAAAAGCTGACCCGTAAAATTTTCATTCAGACAGTTTTACTGTGTGCTTTTGAGATTCACAGGATGGTGTTGTGGGTCACTGATAAACAGTAGCATGGTCACTATAGTGACACTGGGGATACCTCACCCCGTGTGTACTTTGTCTGGTGGCGAACAGTTAGCATCTTCTTGCTCAGTAAAACTCTCATTAAAACTTGTCTTTATTTCAAATGATTATACATCCAAAGAAGCATTTTAATTGAGCGCAACTGTCTGCTGAAGGAGGAGGGAAGGCTGGGGAGAGTTTGTGAAAAGGGTTCTGATTCTTGTCTGTTGTGGTTACATGAGTACGTAAGCAGTCACAGATGAGGGGCAGGAGGGAGTTTATTAAGCTGAGAATGTACAGACTTAATTAGCCATCCATCCTTTCAGGGACTCCTGTTCAGCAGTGGTGGTGATAAGGTCATTACTAGTGGGTTTTGGTGGCTCACATGGCACAGGCGTGACTATACGCTCTCCATGTATAGAGTGCTGGACTCAGTGGCAGTGAGAATATGTCACGCGATACTAAAATGGAAAGTTAGGTAGAATCACATGTCTACACCCAGAAATGCCCCCAGGATGAACTCTAGGTGAAGAAGCTGGTCTCAGAACAGGACTTTGGTAGACTGGCCCTTCTTGGTGCAGTAGGAGGGAAACCTTAGCAGTCGGCTCCATGTGTGACTGATGCAGACAGAGCTCAGGAAGGCTGCCTGACAGGAGCCAATGTGGCGGTGGGCATGGGTTGTGGGAGGGTGAATCTTGCATGGTGGATCTCTGTGTGTTCTCTCCTTGACCTGTCACTGAGAGCACACACTTCCCTCAGCATTTAATAAGGCCCGGGAAACATGTCTCTCCAAGGCCTCAGAGCAAACATAAGTCTGAACTTGTCCAGAAGTGGAGGGCCCATGGTTTTGTGCTTCTGAGCCCTGGCTGGCATTGGGAGAGATCTTGAGGGATGGAACAGGGGGATGCAGGAAATTAAAATTCAGGCTGTTAGTATGAGCTTGCCTGAGCATGTCTGACCCAGATGTCTTAATTTGTGTTTCACATTGGTAAATTTGGGGGGTCTTGTACAAAAGCTGAAAGCAATAAATAATTGGAATAGCCATATTCCCTTTATCTGGTGAAATGGAGATGGAACACAATGCTGTTAGCTAAAACACAGACTCTTCCCCATTTCCTCACCTCTGTGATTTGGACATTATTGAGGCTCCTCTCACAAGGGCTCAGTGTCTGAAGCTAGTCTGGGGTGGTGGTGTAGAGATGCCGGGGTCTTTAATAACTGGGGCCTTGCAGGTTGTTGGTTCTCTGCAGGCTCCGCCCTGTGAGGGACTGAAGTGACTTTCAGGCTTTATTAATTCTGCGCATATGTGGTTAGGAAGAACATGATTGAGGCAGCCATGGCAGCGCATGCCTTTAATGCTAGCAGTCAGGAGTCTGAGGCAAAAGCATGAGGTTGAGGCTAGCCTGGGTTACAGAGCAAGACAAAACTGAAACCAAACAGCATGTGTGTGTGTGTGTGTGTGTGTGTGTGTGTGTGTGTGTGTGTGTGTGTGTGTGGTGTGTGGTGTCCTGGCTCAGCCTTTGGGTTCCTCTCACTGAATAATCTCCCCCTTTGCATGCCTGCCCTCCAGGAGCCACCACTGTCTATCACAGTGCAATGTGGACAGAAAGAATGTTACCACAGGCTGTGCCATGTAGTTTGCCCTTTCAGCCTCCCAAACTGTAAACTAAACAACCTTGGTGTTATAAAGCGCCAAGCACTTGTTATCACCCTAGAAACACTACCTCCAGCATGCCCTTGACCTGCCTTGGGGTCCAGCCCAGGGTCCTCACCCATGGAGCTCTTTAACCTCGGCTGTTCCCATCTTCCCTTGTCTTCCATGACCCTGATGCTCCAGAAAAGCATAGGTGAGTTATTTTGTAGACTGCTTTTCAATGTGACATTGTTAAATGATCTCTTAGGATGGACTGAGCAATCCTGAGTCCTTGCCAGGGGTTCCCGTCATAGGCTGGAACATGTGTTGTGTGTAGCCTTGCTTGAGGTGTAGTGCCTATTGGCTTCATGGTAACTAGTTCAGAGAAGGTATTAGTACATAAGAAATATAAAGAACCTGAGAGAACTGATAAAGTTCGTTTTCCCCTTTGTAATTAGGAAATATCTCAGGGGAGGTGCTCTGACACTAAGCATGTGTTTTTCTTCTCTGAGCAGCTGGTGGGCCTGGCCTGCAGCTCCATGGCCTAGTGAGTGTGTGCTAATTCCTCCTTGGTGAGGCTGACCTCACCTGCCCCATTATTTACTTGTTTATTCTATTAATGAATCATTGTTTACATATTAGTATTGTGCTGGCTAGTTTGATGTCGACACAAGCTGTGCTTATCTGCAATGAGGGAACCTCAGCCTAGAAAATACATTCCTAAGATCAGGCTGTAGGCAAGTCTGGAGAGCATTTTCTTAATTAATGATTGATGTGGGAGGGCCCAGGCCATCGTGGATGGTGCCACCCTGGGCTGACTCCTATACAAAAGCCAGCTGAACAAGCCATGAGGACCAAGACAGTAAACAGCCCCTCTATGGCCTCTGTATCAGCTACCTCCAGATGTTGCCCTGCTTGAGTTCCTGCTCTGACTACCTGGATATATAAGTCAAATAAACCCTTTCCTCCCCACATTACTTTTGGTCATGGTGTTTCATCACAACAATAGTAATTAAGGCAAGTGTGGAGTCATACTTTATTCTATGTTGCAGCCTCTTGTTGCCACTTTACGTAATGAATCCATGGACTATCTTCAGTTGTGTGTTGGGGTGTGTATGTGGGATGCAGAGAGATTATTTAAATGACATTTTTCCCTTTAAAAATTTTTAAATTACTCTTCTCTCAGATATAACTTCCCAAAATGCAGTTTCCCCTCCCATTCCCTCACCCCCACCTTGCATCTCCCCAGATCCACGCCTCTATGTTCCTTCATAAAAGGGCAGACCTCCTGTCAACCAAACATGGCATATCAAGTTGTAGTAAGGCTAGGTACATTGCCTCTTTTTAAGGCTGGATGAGGCAACTCATTTAGGAGGAAAGGGGTTCCAAATGCAGGCAAAAGAGTCAGAGACAGTCCTCATTCCAACTGTTAGGAGTCCCACCAGAAGACCAAGCTACACAACCAGGACACATGCACAGAGCCTAGATAAAACCCATGCAGGCCCTCTGATTGTCGGTTCAGTCTCCATGAGGTCCTATGAGTCCAGGTCAGTTGAGCTGTGGATTTTCTTGTGGTGTCCTTGACTCCTCTGGCTCTTAGAACCCTTCCTCCCACTCTTCTGCAGGATTCCCAGAGATCTGCCTAATGTTTGACTGTGGGTCTCTGCATTTGTTTCCATCAGCTGCTGGATGAAGCCTCTCTGAAGATGACTATGCTAGGCTCCTATCTACAAATATAACATAGTATCATTAGGAACCATTTCATTGATTTTTTTGCCTGTTGTCATTGGTTTAGGTCTCAGCTCAGAACAGCCTCTGGTTCCTGGTCTTCCAGGCACTGTCAGGGTGGGCTCCCTCTCATGGTCTGGGTCTTAAGCTGGACCAATCATTGTTTGGCCACAAATTCTCCACCATATTTGGCCTGACACATCTTGCAGGCTGGACAAATTATAGATAGAAGGTTTTGTGGATAGGTTGGTATTGCAGTCCCTCCACTGGAAGATTTGCCTGGTTACAGATGATGACTGGTCCAGTCTCCATATTCCTCATTACTAGGAATCTTAGCGAGAGTCACCCTCATAGATTCCAGGGAGTTTCCATTGCAGTAGGTTTTTACCTCACCCTGGAAATGCCCACCAATTCATGTTGTCACTCTCAGTACTCTCTCTCTGTCTCTCTCTCTGTCTCTCTCTCTGTCTCTCTCTGTCTCTGTCTCTCTGTCTCTCTGTCTCTCTGTCTCTCTGTCTCTCTGTCTCTCTGTCTCTCTGTCTCTCTCTCTCTCTCTCTCCATCCTACCCCAACCTGATCCCTCCTGTTCCCATTCACACCAGCCCCAGTCCAACCTCCGGTATCTATTCTATTTCCGCTTCCCGGGGAGATTCATGTATCTCCCCCTTGAGCCCTCCTTGTTACTTAGCCTCTCTGGGTGTGTGGATTGTAGCATGATTATTTTACAGCTAATATCCACTTATAAGTGAGTACACACAATGTTTGTCTTTTTGGGTCTGTGTTACTTCACTTAGGATGATTTTTTTCTAGTTCTATCCATTTGCCTGCAAATTTCATGATGTTGTTTTTTAAAAGCTGAGAAATACTCCATTGTGGAAATGTACTACATTTTCTTTATCCATTCTTTAGTTGAGGGACATTTAGGTTATCTTCAGTGTCTGACTATTGAGAATGAAGCTGCAATGAACATGGTTTAGCAAGTGTCCTTGTGATAGGATAGACATCCTTTGGGTATGTGCTCAGGAGTGGTACAATAGGGTCTTGATGTAGACCGATTCCCAGTTTTCTGAGAAACTGCCCTGATGAATTCCAAAATGGCTGTAAAAGTTTGCACTCCCACCATCAATGGAGGAGTGTTCCCCTTGCTCCACATCCTCACCAGTGTGAGGCTGTCACTTGTGTTGCTCATTTTGGCTATCCTGACAGGTGTAAGATGGAATCTCAGCCTTGTTTTGATTTGCATCTCTCTGATTGCTAGAATGTTGAACATGTCTCAGTCACTTTAGATTCCTCTGTTGAGAATTGTCTCTTTAGATCTGTACCCCATGTTTTTAAAAAAAATTGGGTAATTTGGTTTGTTGGTGTCTAGTTTCTTGAGTTTTATATTTTGACTATTAGATTTCTGTCAGATGTGGATTGGAGAAAATTGTTTCCCATTCTTAGGCTGCCATTTTGTCCTATGGACAGTGTCCTTTGCCTTCTGTAGAAGCTTTTCAGTTTCATGAGGTCTCATTTATTACTTGTCCATCTTAGTATCTGAGCTATTGGTGTTCCATTCAGGAAGTTGTATCCTCTGCCAATGTGTTCAAAGCTATTCCCATTTCTCTTCTACCAAGTTCAGTATATATGATTTTATGTTGAGGTCTTTGATCTACTTGAACTTGAGTTTTGTGCAGGATAATAGACATGGATCTATTTGCATTTTTATACATGCTGACATCCAGTTAGACCAGCACCATTTGTCGAAGATGCTTTCTTTTTTTCCATTGTATCATTCTAGCTTCTTTATCAAAAATCAGGTCACTATAGGTGTGTGGGTTAACATCCAGCTCTTTGATTTAATTCTGTTGATCTACCTGTCTGTTTTTATGCCAATTCCATGTGGTTTTTATTACTATAGCTTTGTAGTAAGGATAATACCTCTGGAAATTCTTTTATTGTACAGGATTGTTTTAGTTATTCTGGGTTTTTTGTTTTTCCATATGAAGTTGAGTATTGTTTTTTCAAGGTTTGTAAATATTGTAGATTGCTTTAGGTAAGATTGCCATTATTACTATGTTAATCTTACCAACCCATGAGCATGGGAGATCTTTCCATCATCTGATATCTTCAATTTCTTTCTTCAAAGACTTGAAGTTCTTGTCATACAGGCTTTCACTTGCTTGGCTAGGATTACCCCAAGATATTTTATATTATTTGTGACTGTTGTGAAGGGTGTTGTTTCCCTGATTTCTTTCTCTGTGCATTTATCATCTGTATATAGGAGGAGTTACTGATTTTTTTAAAATCTTGTATCCAGCCCTTTCACTAAAGATGTTTATCAGTTCCCTGGTAGAATTTTTGGGGTCACTTATGTATACTATCGTATCACCTTTGAGTAGTGATACTTTGACTTCTTCCTTTCCAGTTTGTTTGATCTCCTTCAGTTGTCTTATTATTCTGGCTGAAACTTCAGATACTATACTGAATAGATATGGAAAGCATTGACAGCCTTGTCTTGTTCCTGATTTTAGTGGAATCACTTTGAGTTTCCCGTCATTTAATTTAATGCTGGCTGTTGGTTTGCTGTATGTTGCCTTTATTATGTTTAAGTATGTCCCTTGTATCCCTGATCTCTCTCCAAGACTTTTATCATGGAAGTGTTGGTGATATAACTTGGTTATGAGTTTTGTCAACTTTTTTTTCAACATCTAATGAGATAATCATATGTTGTTGTTTTTTTCTTTCAGCTTATTTATGTGGTGGATTACATAGATAGATTTTTGTATGTTGAGCCATCTCTGCATCTCTGGGATGAAGCCTACTTGGTCATGGTGGATGATCTTTCTGATGTGTTCTTATATTCAGTTTGCCAGTTTTGTTTTTAATTTTTATTTTTAAATTTAAATTTAAATTAGAAACAAGGTTGCTTTACATGTCAATTCCAAATCCCTCCCTCTTTCCCTCCCCTCTTCCCACGCCCTCCCAGCAACCCCTCAAATAGCCCCTCATTTCCCCAGGGAGGGTGAGGCCCTCCATGGGGGTGTCCATAGTCTGTCATTTCATCCAGGGCAGTGCCTAGATCTTCCCCCTAGAGTTCAGGGTGAGAGTCAATTTGCCAGTATTTTATTGAGTATTTTTCTGTGGGAACAACAGACCCTGGCCAGAAACCCACTCCTCCATCAGCCTGGGAGCAGGCAGCTTCGAGACAATGTTTACTGAAAACATGTTTACTGAAAATAATCCAGTGCCCTAAGAAATGTTTACCGGAGCCAAAAGTTCCTGATAAGGGCTCAATAAGGGCTGGCTCACTGAAACACCCTGACTTTGATCTTCTTGATGGCTAGCTACTTCTTTCTGCCCCCTGCTGTCACTGATTCTGGTGTCAGGGATTTAACCACCAGCCAGGAGGAGAAAGAGAAATGTGTGCGTGTATGTATGGCAGAAGTTTTTTTGAAGGGAAGCGTTTTCTTGGGAAGTTCTCTTAAGCCGACTTGAGGAGCATAAAGATTTCTTAATGCAACCGACTGGTCTCTGTGTCATCACCACCATCGCCACATTCTTGGATACAGGCTGCGCAGTGGGCACGGCATTTTTCCATCAATGTTAATGAGGGAAATTGGTCTGTAATTTTCTTTGTTGATTCTGTATGGTGTTGGTATCAGGGTGACTGTGGTCTCATAAAATGAATTTTGTAGTGGTTCTTCTGTTCCTGTTTTGTGGAATAATTTGAGGAGTATTGGTATTTGCTTTCCTTTGGACAGCTGGTAGACTATTCTGTACTAAAACCATTTGGTCATGGGCTTTTTTGGTTGGGAGACTTTTAGTGACTGCTTCTATTTCCTTAGGAGTTACAGATCTATTTCAGTTGTTTATATGATCTTGATTTGACTTTGGTAAGTGGTATCTATCAAGAAAATTGTCCATTTCTTTTAGATTTTCCAATTTTGTGGAGTACAGATTTTTGAAGTATGAATGATTCTTTGGATTGTCTCAGTGTCTTTTGTTATGTCCCCCCTTTTGTTTCTGATCTTGTTAATTTGGACATTCTCTTCTGTGTTTTAGTTAGTTTGGATACAGGTTTGTCTAAATTGTTGGTTTTCTCAAAGAACCAACTCTTTGTTTCATTGATATTTTTGTATTGCTCTTTGTTTATGTTTTGATTTCAGCCCCCCAGTTTATTTCCTGCCTTACTCTTGGGTGTGTTTGCTTCTTTTTGTTCTAGAGCATTCAGGTGTGCTGTTAAGTTGATAGTGTAAGATTGCTCCAAGTTCTTTATGTAGGCACTTAGTGCTATGGAATTTCCTCAGCACTGCTTCCATTGTGTCCCCTAAGTTTGGGTATGTTGTGTATTTATTTCCATTGAATTCAGGAAGTCTTTAATTTCTTTATATCTGCCTTGACCAGTAGTCATTCCGTAGAAAGTTGTTCAGTTCCATGAATTTGTAGACTTTGGGTGGTTTCTATTGTTTTGAAATCCAGCTTTAGTATACAGTGGTCTAATAGCATACAGGGATAATTTCAATTTTCTTGTATCTGTGACCAAGTATGTGATCAGTTTTGGAGAAAGTTCCATGAGGTGCTGAGAAAGTATATTTGTTTGGGTGAAATGTCCTGTAGATATCTGTTAGGTCCATTTGAGTCATGTTGGCTATAGTATTTTCAGTTTAGGTTTTGTCTGAATGACCTGTCTATTGGTGAGAGTGAGATTTTGAAGTCTCTCACTATCAATGTGTGAGAGTCAATGTATGATTTAAGCTGTACTAGGATATCTTTTATAAATGTGGGAGTTCTTGTGTTTGGGGCATAGATACTCAGGATTGAGATGTCATCTTGGATTTTTCCTTTGAGTATGAAGTATCTTTCCCATTTCTTTTGATTAATTTTGTTAGCTATTAGAATGGCTATACCAGCTTGCTGCTTAGGTCCATTTACCTGAAAAATCTTTTCCAACCCTATACTCTGAGGCAATGTCTATCTTTGATGTTAAGGCATGTTTCTTGTATGCAGCAGAAGGGTGGATCCTGTTTTTGCATCCATTTGTGTGTTTTTATTTGAGAATTAAATCCACTGATATTGAGAGATACTAATGACCAATGATTGCTAATTCATGTTATTTTGTTGTGGGTGGCATTGGTGGTAGTGAGTGTGTGTGTTTCTCTTTTAGTTTTGTTGGTGTGAGATTATTTCCTGTGTTTTCACAGGTGTATTTAGCCTCTTTGGGGTGGAGTTTTGTTCCCTAGTACTTTGTATAGGGCTGGATTTGTATGTGGGTAGATAGTGTTTAAATTTGACTTTGTCATGGAATATCTTGTTTTCTCCATCAATGGTGATTGAAAGTTTTGCTGGGTATAGTAGTCTGGGCTGGCATCTGTGATTTCTTAAAGTCTTCAAGACATCTCTCTAGGCTCTTGTGACATTAGCCTCTCTGTTGAGAAGTAGAGTATAATTCAAGTAAGGCTGCATTCATATGTCACTTGTTCTTTTCTCCTTGTAGCTTTTAATACTCTTTCTTTGTTTTGTGTGTTTTGATTATTATGTGGCAGAGAGACTTTCTTTTCTGTCTTTCCAGTCTATTTGGTATTCTGTAAGCTTCTTGTACCTTTATAGGCATATCCTTCTTAAGGTTGGACAATTTTTCTTATTTGATTTTGCTAAAATACTTTCTGGGTCTTTGAGCTGGGATTCCTCTCCTTCTATTCCTGTTATCCTTAGGTTTCGTCTTTTCGTAGTGTCACGGATTTCCTGGACATTTTGTATTAGGAATTTTTAGATTTAACGTTTTCTTTGGCCAATGTATTAATTTCTTCTATCATACCTTCTATGCATTGAGAGTCTATTCTGTCTCTTGTATTCTGTTGTTGATGCTTGCATCTATAGTTCCTGTTTGCCTACCTACATTTTCCATCTCCAAGATTCCCTCAGTTTGTGTTTTCTTTTTTGTTTATTTCCATTTTCAGATCTTGAACAGTTTTATTTCGTTCAACTGCTTATTTTTTCTTGGCTTTCTTTAAGGGATTTATTTATTTCCTCTCATTTTTTGTGTTTTCCTTTATTTCTTTAAGGGATTTATTCATTCAGTTGTTTGTGTTTTATTAGATTAATTTAAGGAATTTATTCATTTCCTTAATAAGGACCTCTATCATCTTCACTGTTGGTTTTAAGATTACTTTCTTGTGTTTTGGCTGTGTTAGAATGTTCAGGGTTTGCTATAGTAGAATAGCTGAGCTCTGGTGGTAACATATTGCCCTGGCTGGTGTTGATTGTGTTCTTACTCTGGCCTCTAGGCATCTGGGTTTGGGGTGATTATAGATTTAGGTGTTGATTTCTCAGTTTATCTTTATTGGATGGGTGTTTTCCCCCTTGGTTTCTGTTTCCTCTCTGGTCTTCTGGCCTGAGTGGCCTGTAGTTCTGGTAACTTGCCAGGAGACCTCATGTCTATTGGGGTGCCTTCACCAGGACTCTGGTGGCCTGTGTGACCTCTGGGGTTTTGGGTACCAACATTGCCTCTGGAGTTCTGGTAACTGGTGTGTGTTGTAATTTTTAAAAAGTGGCTCAAGAGAGAAAGACACCATGTGAACAGAGTTCAAGCACAGGTTTTTTAAAATTAATTTTTTATCATTGTAAAAAGGGAAATGGGAGTGGGGAGACTGGCCTCTGGGGACAGGAGCAGTGGGAGTGAGAAAAGAGACAGGGTGGGGGAGAGAGAGAAGAGAGAAAGGAACAGACAGACAGAGGGAGAAAGAGTGAAAGATGGGAGGTGGTCTGGGCCCTTTTTAAAGGGAACATAGTGAACAGGTACAGGGTGGTGCTCTTAGTGGCTGCAGCTGAGCGTGTGTGCTGTCAGACCCCCAAGAACAGATCAGTATAAATGCATAAATACTAGCAGTGTGGACTCTGGTAGAGCAGGGGCCTTCTTCTGAAGTTGTAGGCCAGGATATAGAGACGAGGGGCAGGGCCATGTAAAATTTTATAGTAACACCTTACATTGTTGTAAAAATCGAAATATTACTTAAAAAAACACTGGAGTATAGTTTTTAAATTATGAAAAGTTCCTCATCTTACACAAAGGCTGTCTTTCCATCTACTGTGCCACACCAAACATCTGAAGGTCTGTATTAGTGACTTCTCTGTTGCTTTGATGAACCATCACAGACAGAGGCAACTTAAGGAAGAGTGTCTGTTTGGACATGTGGTTCCGGAGGGCTAGGTATCCGTAATGACAGCAAAGGTGTGGCCACCAGGAGCAGGAACCCGAGAGATCACATCTCAGCTGCACACACAGGAAGTAGAGATACAAACTGGTCATGGGCTAGGCCATCAGTTCTCAAAGTCTGTCTCAACAGTTGTACTGCCTCCATCAAGGCTCTTTGTCCTAAAGTTCTATAACCTCCCCAAACAGTACTACCAGGGACCAAGTGTTCCAACACGTAAGCCCATACTTTTCTCATTCAAACCACCATGGTATCCATTCAAGGTCACAGGAAGAGAAGCATGGCTGGGCTGTGTACTGGAGGGCTTAAGCAAGCCTTGGAAATGATTCTGAGATTGGAAGGAGCTCTCTGAGCAAAAGGAAGGGAAGCTTGGGAAATGGCACACCACGCTTTGCCTGCTAATCTCCGATAGCTGTGGGACCTAGCCTGGGTCCTGATGGCAAGTGCTGTTGCTGGCAGCTGAGTGATGCCCTATGTCTTGATTTCTCCATCTGTGAGGTGTAGGAGGCACTCCATAGACTGTGGGGTAGGGTAGTAAGGGGTAGGACAAATGCCACAGGCTGTGGGAAGATGGGTGAGGGCTTCACAAGAATCCTGGCTCTAGGCACATTCTCCTGAGGAGTTGCCCACTGGATGCTGTCCTGACTCAGGCTAGCATGGCTACCTCCTCCTCTCCCCTTCTCAGGGTTGTGGGATCCTCCCAGGGAAGGCTTCCTTGCCTGCCTTCTCTTTGCGTGCACGTGGGAGAAAGCTCCTCTCATGACCAGAGCCAGTGCAGGGCTAGTGGAGGGGTGGGAGAGTGCCAGGTGGCCTCGTCTCTCAGAGTCTCCCCAATTCAATGGACAGGCATCTGCCCCCTCACACTTGGCATTAGCCCTTGGTTGTCCTTGAACGGTGTATCACAGGAGTCTCCATGATTCTATTTACCAGAATCCCTGTGGGTGTTCCAGTGATGTAGATAAGTATAGTGACATATGCTTTGACATTTTTGTGGCTGGTTTATTCCATTCATCACAGTGACATCAGAGGACATAATGTGCATATTTTATTTGGAATTGTTTTCACCCTTCACAGGCAAGGGAGATTCCATTGTTCTGTGTACCACATTTTATATACTCAACTGACTTTCACAATGGATTTAAATTTCATACAGATTTTAATTTCATAGATGTCCTCTATGTAATTAGTGGGGACTGATTAACAAGGTGGACTCCATTTTTAGGGTCTGGCTGTTTTCTCCACACTGAGAAGATCTACATTCTGACTCCCCTGACTCAGATGCATGGTAGAACCTATGACTGATAGCCAACTGAGTAGACACTGGGTTCTATAGAGTGGCTACTGCATGGACATCATGTTCTAGACACCTCAGGTGTTATCTCCTAGAAGTTTTATTGGTGTTCTTGTGGTTAGTGTGGCCTCCACGTGTCCTGTCCCTGCTTAACATACAATGTTTTGGCTATCCCATGAGGTGCAAGGGGGGGGGTGAGTGAGGTTGGTGGCATTCCACTTCTGCTATGTTTCCCGAAGGCTGGAGGCCGACACCCACTCTGAGTGTTCATGCGCTCAGATTAAGAAGCTTCTGACAGCATCAGGGTCGCAGGAGGAGGAGGTGGCTGTTGCTTTTGCTGGCTGGTGTGGAGGAGTTGGCTTTCTGTGGCGGCTTTGGTGACAGCCACTATGTCCAGGCCCTGGACAGAAGGGAACCACCCCCTTGTAGGCCTGGGTGTGAACAGCGTGCGTGAGAGTAGTACCAGAGTCCCTTAATGCCTGCCGTGTGGCATGCTTGGTTTCTGTCCTCTGTAGGTGAGCATGGGCAAGTGTCAGGACAGTCCTAAGGTTTGGGTTTGCACGTTGAGGGGGAGGGGGATGTTTGACATGAATACTCATAGTCTCAGCATGGCCTGTTGTCTGGCTGTGTGCAGAATGACCTGGATGGTTTTGTCACTAAGACATGCCCACTTTGCTGAGGAAGCCTGTGGTACCAAATTGCTTTAAAAAAAGTCAGCAAATACGCTTGTCTGCACAGTTTCTCCAGTTGTGCAGAGTGCCGGCAGTCAGGTCATAATTGAATTCAGCAGTAATCGGGGAGGCAGGAAGAGCTTGGAAGAGTCTGTAACTCATGTCAACTTGGACAATTGATGAAATAAATGGGAAGAAAATTGATTATGGTTTTAGACGGTATTCATTTTGTGGCAGATGTTTAAGGGGCACTTTCATCTATAGATTATAGAGCAATTTAGGGAGCTCATCCATAAATATTTTAGGAATATATTTCTTCTTTAGGAAGAATGTTTTTTATCTCCTGCTGGCTGTCAGTCATTAACAGTGAACTGGGCATGTCGTTTAAATGGAAGCCACATTTGTCAGCAGGGAGGGTTTGAGGACTGTACTGGAGTCTCTGGAGAGATAAGCCAGCTTAAGAAGTTCCACTGATGTCATACTTATGCTAATGAAGTCCAGAAGGCAGCAGGAGCCTCCCATGGATGGAGCATGACTGTGCTCTGAAAAGTTGATGGTTTTCATGAACTGACAAACTTCATGACTTGGAGTGGGATGGAGGAATGCCTGGATCTCTGCCTGTTTGAACAGAGCCATTGAACACATGTGTGTGGGTGACCATTGCATATACATAGACACACAGAGATTGGTGTTTACATGTGCATAAGGGTATACACATGTGAAATACACATACTTGTACCTATACATACAGACACTGCTCACTTAAGGGTCACATCTCAGCCCATCCTGAGCTGGAAAGCTACTGGGGTCCAAATTGCCTTCTCTACCTCACTGACTAGCCCTTACAGCCCAGTGTAGCCTGCCCAAAACATGTTCAAAAAGCTCATATGGCCTGCAATTAGACAGAAATCACCTGAAAAGGCTCAGTTTGTGGTAAAATGTTAAAGGTGTGGTAATATGCTGAGGAGAATAGAGACAGTGAGAATCAGATGACCTACCCTGTCATAAAGTTGAGAAATCATGAAACTATGCAATCTGGACCATGTTTCCACAGATACAGTACCTGAGAAAGTGCATGGGTGTGTGTGTGTGTGTGTGTGTGTGTGTGTGTGTGTGTGTGATTTCCATGTTTGTGACAGTGGCCTTGGGCTCCTGCCTTCCTGGGACACCTGTACAGAGAAGCAGACCTTGATGATGATTAAGGTCATGGAACAGGAGAAGCTCAGCCACCCACTTGGGTCACATAGGGATGTGGCCTTGGATCTGAGTACCTGGTACACTTAGTGAGGCTGCTTTGTAGCCTTAGGATCTGGGGCTTTCCCCCCAAGAATCCATAAAGCCATTTCAGCCCTGTATGACCTGAGTGATGGGTACAGGCTCCTCATAGCTCCTCATTCACTCCTTCTGCTTGTGAAGCAAAACCTGCCTGGCCTGAACCGACATTTCACTGAGACATTATGGAGAGGATTGGGGCAGAGTATTTATGGGAGTAAGGTGTCCTCGTGTAGATGTCAGAGCATTTCTGAATTGAAAAGTCATTGGGGCACCAAGCCAGCCCATTCTCTGGAAGTGATACCTGTGTGTACTTGGTCCCTGTTTAGGCCTGGGCCTGCTCAGAAGATAGCACATTTTGTAAGTGATGGAGAAGAGTCCGAGGGGAGGGGAATGTCAAACAGCCTCGGGGAGAAGAGAAACAAGGGTGTGGTTAGTGCCAGGGCCCCAGAAGAGTGCTCTAGAGCCATGGCTGCCCTGTCTATTTCTAAAGACTGAGTTACTGTTTACAGAGGCGAGAGTGGCTGACAGTACTGTTGGACGTTTAACTGAACTTGTGTAATCAAACGACCCCACCATTCCAGTCTTGCTTTCAGCAAATTGACAAAAGTGGCAATCCCAGAAAAACAAATCCTCAATGAGACAAGAAGAAGGAAGGACAATTGGTCACCAGAGAGCAGCCAGGGAGCACAGGCAGAGAAGGGAAGGGAGGGCAACATGCCCCAGCCACCCCGCCTCCTCCTGCCAGGCCCTTTGTCTTTGTAACCTACCCCCCGTGCTGCCACAGGCTGGCACCAAGCCTCTGACACATTAATGTGTAGCGTTTGGAGCTAAACCACAAAACCCATGGAAGGTGGAATTAAATGGCCAGCTAGCCTCTAGCTTCGGAGGAATTGCTTATGGTGATAACTCTCCTTGCAAAAGCATGGGCTTTACAAAGCTTGCAAGGAATAAGTAATCCCTAATTTATGCATATCTTTTCAGTAAATGGAAAACGAGACATTCATTCCAGTTAATTGTTCAGAGCAAATGCAGTCTTAATACAAACTGGGTAATAAAAAATAATAAAAATTACTCATCATTCATATATATATATATATATTCCAGATGTGTATTAGCTCATTGATTTTCACTGTATGTTAAAAAAATAAAACATGGACATATGGATGGCTGTGTGGTAAACCATATTGACAGGATTTATCCTGTGAGTGGGAAAAGAGGAAGCCCTTGTATTCTCTAATAGGTGTAACTTTTTGTGTGTTCTAGGCTCAACATCCATACTAACCAGGTGCAGACCATAGAGCTCTGCCAAGCCCCATAAAAATACTTTGAATATTCACCTTTCTTCCCTAATGAAGGGAACAGGCCTCCCTCCTTCAGTCTAAGAAGCTGGCTGTCTTCGTATCAGAAATCAAATTGAACCTTAATGAACACGAGGCTTTTGAGTAATTGAGAAAAGAGGCTATTGCTTTGTCTGTTATGCTGGGGTGTTACCTAAATCTTGGGTTGAAGGATCTCTTTGCAGATTTGGACTGTTTGCTACTTTCTGCCCTTCAGAGCACTGTGGTTATTTAGATGCTTCTAAAAGCTGCTCCCCAACTATTTAATGATCAGACAGCATTCTGGCTATCACAAAATAGCAATTCTGTGATAAGTTACCACCACAAAGTAGGTGATGAAAGTGTATACGCAACAGTCTTCATTTCTCAGCAAAAGGGACACCCGAGTCCCTAGTGTTTCTCTCAACAGCCAAAGCACAACATCTCTGTCCGACAGTTTCCACTCCCAGAATCCCAGCATGCATGTGCAGACCCAGCCTTGAGCCTTCTGCATGACATTTTCTGGGGCAGCCGTTGCTCCCCTGGTGCCTGGTTAATTGCCTCCATCCCAGGGGGTATCCCACTTGTCACTCTCTTTGGAAGCACACACGAACCCCAACAAGACTCAGTAAGGAGTTAATGATTGGGGGTTTCATTTATTTAGATTGGCTTCACTCCCCACTTCTAATTTTAGAATGGAATGAAATTAGTTTTGAACAGGAGTTTATGGATTTCTTGGCCACTTTTCTAGAACTTTGAAAGCTTAGAACATTTTTTTTTCTCCAAAGGACAAAAAGAACTCTAGGTCTCTGGGGAATCATGCTCCATATAGCACCAGTGGGCATTTGCACGTAGAGGGCCTCACTGCTGTTTTGCAGACCCACATTCACTTTATTTTCAAGCGAGGGAGCCCCAGGCCGTATCATCCTCCTCATCGCCCACTATGCAAAGCTCTAGACAAGAGCCTGCCTTCCTGCTCCCTGCAGCGTCATATTGGCAAAGGTGGCAGAGTTGGCTGAGGTAGAGTCCTTCCCACATCCCATCTCTATTCTCTCCAGCATCAGGCAGACCAAACGCCCTGGGGGCTGTTGCCCTGAACCAGGAGGTGAAGCAACTATGTTCACACTGGAGATTTGCTTTCTGTCCGAAGCCTGCAACTTTGTTCACAAATCAAGTTGGCCTCCGTTGTTTGCCTTTAATCCAAGAAAACGCTAAATGATTTTCACATGTGGGCGAACACACCACACACACACACACACACACACACACACACACACACACATTGTTGGGGTTTACTCGCACTTTGATGATTTCCTCCTGGAGTAGGGGTGGAGGGGTAGTTAAACTCACAAACCCTGAAATCTGGGATTTGAAACACCCTCTCCACGGCTAAGACGAGAGAAAGAATGCAGAAACACATTATAAAGCCTCATGGGGAATTTTAGAAAGACCATGCAAAGTATCTTTACATGTGTGGAAAATCCTTAGGAGCACATGTGCCCAGGGTCAGGCTGCCATGGCGTGCTTGAATTGCTGGAGAGGTGAACGGACGTGGTGCTGGTTGGCTCTCCCACGTACCTTGACATGCCTGTCAGCCATGTTGAAGCCATCTCTTTCTCCCTCTCCTCTTGTCTCCGGGAGGAGGGGCCCTTCGTCACTCTTGCACCTGCCTCCTAAGCCACCATGAGATGCCACCTCTCGTGTCATTCAGTGCTCCTGTGTTGCAGTTTCTTGTCCCACCACCCTTTAACCCCAAATAAGCACACAAAGACGTATATTAATCATTAAACAGTTGGCCGATGGCTAGGGCTTCTTATTGGCTAGCTCCGTCTTAATTATTAACCCATAACTATGATTCTATGTATTTCTACGTGGCCTTATCTTACCAGAGAACACCTGGCACGTCCTATCCTCCCAGCCTCTACATGGTGTCTCTTCGCCCTCTCTCCCTCTCTCAGAATTCTCCTCATTTCCTAGTCCCCCCTGTCTTTCTGCCTCTACTGGCCAAACAGTGTTTTATTCATCAGCCAATAAGAGAAACATATATTCAGAAGGGCATCTGCCAGCACTCCTGTGGTGCTGAATGAGCTGTTTCTGGCTGTGCTGCCTGTCCACATTAAAAGGCTTTCTTGGCTCTGCCATTACAGAGTTGCTTAGAAGCTTCCAAACCTCCTTCCATAGCCTTCATCCGGTCAGTTCAGGTCACTGGGAGTCACCCTCACCACTCTGAGCTTCTGTTCAAAGGCACAAGGCCTGGCTTGCTGGGGGCAGCGATGTGTTCTCCATGCAGCTGCCTGCTGTAGCCCTGGGGACCGTTCTGTATTCCAGGCTTTACTCCAGGCATGCCTCGACATTCCTAAAATCCGGAGGGGAATCTCAAAATAAAGTAAGAAATGAGGATTTAAATTAGAAGCAACAGTGCTGGCACCAGGCCCCACTCCACTCCTGTACCCCCTCTTTGCATGGCCTTGCAAGCCGGAGCCACTCATGCTTGCTCACTGTGTCCTGTGATAGGGAAGCTGAGATCTATCTGTGTGAGGGTGAGACAGCAGCCATATACCTCAGAACCCCAGGGTCCCTTAGACGCGGGGCTCAGTAGGTAAATGACTATCATTTTACCCTGAAGAGGGGCACAGATGAGTGCAGAGGGAAGCGATGGGGTAGAGAGATTGCTATTTGCCTGGTCTTTGATCTGGGCTACCTGAGCACCCAAGATAGATGGATGGCCAGTAGGCAGCATCCCAGAGGAAAGCGTTTTTCCTACAGAAGGCAGGAGGCAAGGCCACATCCCGAGTATGGCATGGAGGGGCCCATAGCAGGATATATGCAGGAAGGTGGATGTACAGGAGGAACACCCTCCATCCATCCTGTTGGCCCCTCCTGAAGCTCTGATTTCAGCTTTCTCCCACTACCTTGGCTGTTGGGAGCTGGAGCTACTTCTTGTAGTGGTTCCAGTCATGGCTCTGTCACAGCCCAGGCAGAAAGCTACACGGTACACCATTCATCAACCTCTGCAGTGCCTGGCACCCAAGAGCCTGATGACACAGTGCGGTGCAGCACCAGGTACCCAAGAGCCTGATGACACAGTGCGGTGCAGCACCAGGTACCCAAGAGCCTGATGACACAGTGCGGTGCAGCACCAGGTACCCAAGAGCCTGATGACACAGTGCGGTGCAGCACCAGGTACCCAAGAGCCTGATGACACAGTGTGCTGCAGCACCAGGTACTCATGAGCCTGATGACACAGTGCGGTGCAGCACCAGGTACTCAAGAGCCTGATGACACAGTGCGGTGCAGCACCAGGTACCCAAGAGCCTGATGACACAGTGTGCTGCAGCACCAGGTACTCATGAGCCTGATGACACAGTGCGGTGCAGCACCAGGTACCCAAGAGCCTGCTCCTGCAGATTCTTGCACATCAGAGCCTGGTGCCTAGACCCTCATACCTCACAACCTGGTGTCATAAAACCTCAGGGCAAAAGCCTGGTATTGTAAAACCCCAGACCTCAAAACCTAATATGGTGGAGCCTGGTACTCCTGAGACTCAGACCTCAGAGCCAGGCACTACTTGCTTAGAATCTTATACTCCAAAGTGAGGAACCAAACCTGATACCCTAAGAAGTTGCTCAACATATCCTGCTATCCCAGAGCCTGTTTGCCATGACATTGATAGACCGTCATTCCCCAGAGCCTGGTACACTAGAACCTAAGACAGAGGCCTTCTGCCTCACATCTTTACTTCCTGACCCCCAGGCTTGGTACCTCACAGCCTTGTGCCTAAATCTGGTACTATACAGACTTGGTACCCAGTTATACAGTGATGTTTAACTTCTTAGCTGTGTGGACCTCCAACATGTTGCTCTTATGGCAGCAGTAACAATGACCTTTACCAAATTAGATCCCGTCTGTGGACTTCATGCACCAGTGTGGTCCAGAGTCGGTAGTGAGGGTGCTGGCTCTGCTTAGGCGAGGGAGAGGAGGCGGGAGGATCCTGAGTTTTCTGCAGTGCTCAGGCATGGTGGCCATTCACTCACTTTGTCTTCCAAGGATGCTCATGAACACACTTCTAAAACTTCCTGTGAGGAGATTACATCTTCCTGTGTTCAGCATTTACAAGGAAAGCCAGTGAGTGAGTGAATGAGTGACTCCTGTGTTTTGTTCCTGAGAGGAGGTAGACTCCGTGGTTAAAGGAACAGGAATGAAGGAACACAGTTGGGCTGATGAAGTTGTAGAGCCAGTCTTGGCTTCCTGTAAATGATGAGGCCCATTAGTGTCTCCCATTTGACTGCCTGGCCCAGTAGATTGATAACAAGTGTCTCCGGAAGGGCCAGTAACCTGACCCTTCTGAATCGTCCTTCCCATGGGAAAGACTAGTTGCCCACTAGACCCTGGCTCAATTCCATTGTGAGACTCAACTAGTTATGACTGTAATTCCAAACATGAGTAGTGGTAAATGCACTCTTGCAGAGTGTCTGTTCATGGTGACATTCATATTTGAATGGTGTGTGTGTGTGTGTGTGTGTGTGTGTGTGTAAGATAAAGTCTTCCAAGTCTTGTATATGCCCAAGACTGGGTCATTTGTAACAAACTTTATTGGCTCAGTTCTGATGGTTGGAAGGCCAAGGTTAGACTACTTGGGATGGTGTCGACCTCTTGAATTCTAAACAGCTGTGATTATATGCAGAGATCATGTCCAGCTGTGGAGAGGATTGAGGATTCATGGGGCCTTTCCCCCTCCCCCAGGATGTATAGTCAGTTAACAGTTACTAGGGGAGGGGCTCCAGAGGCCCCGCCCCTTAGGATGGTCCTGCAGTTAACAGTTGCTGGGACAGAGACCTTGTCTTCAGTGATGCAGCTGCCCACAAGCTGCTTGCATTCCTGTTCCTGTAAGAAGTCCAAGCTAAACCCACTGGTTCATCAAACTGCCCCTGGGGACCATGGTTTCTTTACGTTCATCATTGCCCCTTCTTTCTGGGGTGAGTGTTTGTTTGCATGGAGAGGCCACTCTTTGTGAGCAGTTTTAGATGCCTGTCTCTACTTGCATTATTATCCTCATCTCTCCTGGCTTCTGGGCCCCAGCTTTGCCCCTCCCCCTGACTTCATACCATCAATTGTTTTGTCTCTTGTAGACATGGCCTCCCTCCCTCCCTCATCCCTTTATCTCTCTCCCCCTGCCCTCTCTTCAGTCACAACTAAATGTGTTTCAGTCTTTTCCATCCTCTCAAATCCTGCCTTGCCCCCGAGTTCCTCCTAAGTGGGTCTCTCCCCTCCGTCCCCAGAGTCATGTTATCTGCATTTGACTTGCAGCATACCATTTATGCCCCACCCCTATCCCATGCTGATGCCTCCTCCCACCAGCTTGCAGGGCATGGCACTGAGGAGGTGGCAAGGCCAGGGTAATTTGCAGTCCTCTGGATGGCCACCCTCTAGCTGGGACTCCAAGGCAACTGTTCCTTCTACCTCACCTCCCAGAATTCCCTGCCTTCCTCCCTGTCTCTCTCCCTTCTTTCCTTGGAGCTCTTTCAAAATCGCCCCTTAATGTGACTTCCCCTGTAGCAGCCCCAAATAGCTGGGAACAAGATGATTTTTGAAGGATAGCCCCTGACTTCCCTGGGGGTGTGGGGAGGTAAAGGCCTGGACTTGAATTTTCATAACAAGTAAAGTGATCTCTGATCCTTGTCCTTTTGGATCTGGCTTATTTTTCTTAGAAAAAAATGATTTGCAGTTTCATGCATTACTTTGGTGGGGAGGGTGGGTGAA
The DNA here is from genome assembly GCF_017639785.1 of Mesocricetus auratus. NCBI lineage: Eukaryota > Metazoa > Chordata > Mammalia > Rodentia > Cricetidae > Mesocricetus > Mesocricetus auratus. The sequence continues at coordinate 72,636,479 of NW_024429196.1, read as the reverse complement.
GTTAGATTTTTAGGGCATCTAGATGCAGCCAGAGGAGATGCAGGGTAACATGGACATAGCAGTCTGTCCAGAAGGACTGGGAGAGTCTAAAAGTTTCCCGGTACATGGTTCTGTGTCATATTTCAGGAGAGACAAGTGCTGACCGGATCTTACACAGTCTCAGACATGCTGAGCAGCACAGTCACACTAAGCAGTACAACCACACTGAGTGGTACGGCATGTGTGTTCTCTCCTGTATCTTACGTGACCTTCAAACCTGCATGAAGAACTGTACAGATAGATTCTGCAGTGGGCAGATGGACAGGTGGGTGAATGTGTATCTGGATGGATGGTGGATGGATGGATGGATGATGGATGGATGGATGATGGATGGATGGATGATGGATGGATGATGGATGGATGGATGATGGATGGATGGATAGATGATGGATGGATGGATGATGGATGGATGGATGGATGATGGATGGATGGATGGATGATGGATGGATGATGGATAGATGATGGATGGATGGATGGAGACCCATGCATCCAGTCAGCCATTTGTCCTTCTGCCCCTCCACCATCCACCCATACATTATCCCTAGACACTTAGTTTAAATCTCAATTGATGGGAGAAGTCCTTCTGTGTATATGTTTGTCTGGTTAGTATAAAGAAAGCACTGTTGGCCAATAGGGAAGCAAGAGTTGGGGACCATATTGTTGCAGGATTCCTGCCCGGGTCCCATCACCACTTTATCCCCAAAATAACACGGAGACTCTATTAATTACAATGGTGTCAGCCAATGTCCAAGGCTTCTCATTGGCTAGTTCTGTCTCAAGTATTAACCCATGACTACTAATATATATGTATATATATACATATATATGTGTATATATATTTCTTTAAGGACTTATCTTTCTGAGGATGGCATCCTGATGTGTCCTCTCTTCCCTGGGATCACATGGCAACTCCCTCTCTTGACTACATTTCCCAGAATTCTCCTCGATTCCTAGTCCCACTTATCTTGCTTCCCTATTGGCCAACAGTGCTTTATTTATACTGATCAGACAAACATATACACAGAAGGACTTCCCCATCACTCAGTCTTCTGAAGACAATGTGTGTACAGACAGCAAATGCTTAAGAGGTTATAAGATGACCCAGCCTGTGCTCTGTTCCTTGACCTGCCACACCCCAAGCACCTTCCCTGCTGCTGGGAAGTGCTTTCATCAGTCCCTAAGGTAGATTTTTTTCTACACTCTTAACATAAATATCTCTGATTAATACAGGAGTTTTATGGTTGTTAGTAGATGTATTCCTTATTTTCCTGTCATTGTGATAACATGTCAAGAGAGTCAACTTATGAAGAGGGAAGGTTTATTTGGCTCATGGCCCCAAAGGTTTCAATCCATGGTGTTAGGGCTGTGGGTTTGAGGATACAGAGGCAACAAGTGGCAGAGGAGATTGCTCATTTCATAGCAGCCAAGGAGCAGAGAGGGGTGGAGAAGACTAGGGTCTTACTAACAATGGAAATGCCCCCAATAACCTAACTTGCTTCTACTAGGCTCTGCCTCTTGAAGGTCTCACCACCTCCTAGTCGTGCCATAGGTTGTCAGCCAAGCCATCCCATGGGCCTTTGGGGGATCATCAGGCAGTGGGCATTCTGCAGGAGAGCATTGTCAGGCTGAGCTCTTGGTTCCATTTGACTCTAATGCCACTGATGCAACATAACATGCTGTGTTGTCTATATGACTCAATGCTCACTGGCTGGTTGGGAGACAGCTGAACCCATTTTTGTGGAAAAGCCAGAGACATGATTATAAGAGCCCATTTTACATATGGAGTGTTTTGTGTTGTATTAGGAAGCCATAGCTGTGATCTTTTCTATGGCAGTAGATGCTTTGGATGACAGAGCAAGCTTCTGGATGCATTTGGGCCCCATGCCTTCTTGGTAGCTTTCCTAAATGTATAATGATTAATCTTGACTAACCCTGTTTGGATGTCCCTAGGAGACACAGCTCTGGGCATGTATTTGAGGAAGTTTCTAGAGATGTTTAACTGAGAAGCCCTTCTTAGAATGTGGGTGAAGCCATCCCATGGGCTAGGGTCCTGGACTGAATTAAAAGGGGAAGCCAGCTTCATCATTGGTTGCTCCCTGCTTCCTCACTGTGGAAGCTGTGAGACCAGCCTCCTCAAGCTCCTGGATGCCATGTTCTTCACTCTGTGATGGACTGTTTCTCAAGCCACCCTTAAGCTGTGTCTGCCAGGCATATTGTCCCAACAGTGGGAAACGGACCGATACCTCCCACCATGAGCTTGCTGCCGTGCCTTGAAGCACACCCATGCTTCCTGGGCGTACTGGCTTCAGGTTACTCTGGATTTCTCCACTATCGGGCAGAAAGTACATATGCTACCATGCAGGAATGTATGAAGCATCTTACATCTAAAGGGCTCCTGGTGGAGCAGATGGAGGGGTCTCGTGGGGCTGCTGGCAAGGTTCTGTGTCTCAGTCAACATGGTGGTTTCATGAACATATTCTGCTTGCCAAAATCTGTCAGGCTATGCAGTGAGATGTATATGCTTTCCTGTATCATGCTACATTTCAATTAAATACACTTAAAAATAACAACACTGAGAACTGGTGACCTGGAAAACAAGGGATAGATCCCAGGGTCTCAATTAAGGGACAAACACACACAAATCAAAGCAAGGGCAATAATGCAGCGCTGAGGACTCAATCTTCCATGATGAGAAGGTGCAGATACCTGCCACGGATGCGGCTGAAAGAGGAGCCTCCAGAGCCAGGGCAGACTCTCCACCAAGCTAAGTAGTCACCTCTTGCTACAGCCAGAGCTCAGGTACACCTCCCAGGACCAGACCGAGCAAGGTGCCTCAGATGGGAGCTGGGCTTGGGGAAGCACAGTGCCTTGTGGTGTGGAAGGCATTGTGGGTACACATACAACTCTGATGATGTCTCCTCAAGGACTGAAAAATCCCAGCACTTCCAAGCAGAGACAGACCCCAGAGTGAAGTGTTGGGTTAACAGCTAGCGTTGTGCACCTAGCCTGCCCCTTCCTCTCAAAATGCCTCCCTGCAGTTCTCTTACCATGAAGTGATGCCTGAGATGAAGGGTATAAATAATCAGAAAATTGCCAGCAGAAGATGGGAGGGGCGGGGCAGTAAAAGGCAGGTGGAGATATGCACACGGTTGAGCCCAAGGCTACAGAAACTCAAGCACTTGTTTCTGTGAAATGCTGACAAGAAATGCATGACTGCTGGGAACAAAACTTCCAGAGGAAGGGCCTAGAAGCAAGATATGGAGATAAGAAGGTCAGCTCGTAAGGGGGAAGAAAGCAAATGATGCATGGCTTGTCGCCCAGACACTGCAGGGGTCCTACAGGGCAAGCACCAAGAGGTGGCCCGAGCCAAATTGAAGGGAGGACCACGGAAACCGTGTGTGTGGTGCGGGCGGCTGGCAGGTGCAGAGTAAGTGTGTGGAATGGCCGGCATAGACCACATCTCAAGGGCACGGTGAGGGTGGCTGCAAGAGGCCTTCTATAGAGTGACTGATATGTAGTCTGACTTGTGAATGACTTGGAGAAGAGAGCTTAGAATGGTAAGGAGACGGAGACGTCGGTGACCGGCAGGAAGTGTGTGCGGTGAGACTCATCTTAAACGTCACTCTGAGCTCCCAGAGTACAGTGGTCAGCGTTCATAAAAACTGCTTAGAGATACAAATGCTCGTCACCCTGTCACAGGCACCACACTTTACCCCATAATTTTGCACGTTGAATTAACTTGAAAATCTGCAAAAACTGCCATTGTATTTAAACATAACCCATGCATCCTTTCACACTTTAGTCATCTTTAAATGAGCATTTATAAACGGTGTGAGCTGTGGAATTATCATAGTATTGTTTGAATAATGATAGGAAAATGGCTCTGTAAAGACCATCCAGTGGCAAAGTTTTCTCTGAGTATTTTCAGCTTGGGGTCAGATGAATGCAGAGACACAGAGCCAGCTGCAGCTATGTAATTACCAAGAACATGTCAACTTGACACACGCTAAAGTCATCTGAGAGGAGGGGGTCGTAACTAAGAAAATGCCTCCATACGATCAGATCAGGCTGTAGACAGCCTGTGGGTACTTCCTTAATTAGTTATTGATGTGGGAGGGTTCACCCACTGTGGGTGGTACCACCCTGGGCTGGTGATCCTGGGTTCTCCAAGAAAGCAGCACTCCTCCATGGCCTCTACAACAGCCTCCAGGTTCCTGTCCTGCTTGAGTTTCTGTCCTGCCTTCTTTCGATGATGTACTGTGATGTGGAAGTGTGAGCTGAGTGAACCCTTTCTTCCCCAAGTAGCTTTGGGTCATGATGTTTCATTACAGCAATAGAAACTCTTAAGACGGTTCCTGTCTTAGAACCGGAGCAGCACCAGCATTTGGCTTTCATCCCAAGGTCTCCTTGACCTCTATTCTAACCCTAGCTCATGCCTAGCTTTTCCATCCCCCCCCTTTTTTTTGCAGTGTGATTTTTCCCCTTTTTTCTTTTTTCTTTAAATTAGAAACATGCATGCTTCAAATGTCAATCCAGCTCCTCCTTCTCCCTCCACCAGCCCCACCCCCACCCCCAGCCCAGTCCCCACATCATTCCCCAGGGAGGGTGAGGCCCTCCTTGGGGATCTCCAGAGTCTGTCATTTCATCCAGGGCAGGACCTAGGCCCTTCCCCATGTGTCCAGGCTGAGAGAGCATCCCTCCATGTGGAATGGGCTCCTAAAGTTCATCTGTATGTCATGGTGAACACTAATCTACTACCCAAGGCCCCAGAGATTTCTGAGGCTTCCTCACTGACACTACATTCATGGAGTCTGGATCAGTCCCCTGTTGACCTCTCGGCTATCAGTCTGGGGTTCGAGAGCTCCCCCTTGTCTGGTCAGCTGTCTTTGTGGGTTTCACCAGCACGGTCTTGACCCCTTTGCTCATCACTCCTCTCTCTCTGTCACTGGGTTCCAGGAGTTCAGTTTAGTGTTTAGCTGTGGGTGTCTGTCTCTGCTTCCATCAGTCACAGGATGAAGGTTATAGGATGGCATATAAGGTAGTCATCAACCTTATTGTCAGGGAAGGGCTATTAGTGTAGTCTCTCTGCTATTAGTTAGTTTTCCAGTTGGTGTTATCCTTGTAGATCTCTAGAAATCTCTCTAGTGTCAGCTCTCTCCTCAAAGCTATAATGACTCCAACTATTATGGTATCTCTCATCCTGGTCTCCTCTATTCTTACCTTGACTCAACCTTCCTTCTCCCCCATACCTTCTATCCTCTCCTCTTATCCCCTCTCTTTTTCTTGGTTCCCTCTCCCCTCCTCCCATGTTCCAAATCTTCTCAGGAGATCTTGCCTCTTTCCACTTCTCTGGGGTATCATGCATCTCTCTTGGGAACCTCCCTGTTTCCCAGACTCTCTGGTTGTGGGATTGTGGACTGGTACTTCCCTGATTCATGTCTAAAATCCATATATGAGTGAGTACATACCATGTTTCTCTTTCTGTGACTGGGTTACCTCACTTAGGATGGTTTCTTCCAGTGCTATCCATTTACCTGCAAATTTCAAGATTCCATTGGTTTATTCTGCTGAGTAATACTCCATTGTGTAAATGTACCACATTTTCTTTATCTACTCTTCAGTTGAGGAGCATCTAGGTTGCTTCCAGGTTCTGGTTATTACAAACAATGCTGCTATGAACATAGTGGAACAGATGTCCTTGTTGTGTGAATGGGAATCTTTTGGGTATATGCCTAAGAGTGTAGTTGCTGGGTCTTGTGGTAGGTTTATTCCCATTTTCCTGAGGAGTCTCCATACTGATTTCTAAAGTGGCTTCCCACAAGTTTGCATTCCCACCAGCAATGGACGAGTGCTCCCCTTTCTCCACATCCTCTCCAGCATAGGCTGTCATTGGTATTTTTGAATTTAGCCATTCTGACAGGAGTGAGATGATATCTCAGGGTTGTTTTGATTTGCATTTCCCTAATGGTTAAGGATATTGAGCACTTTCTTAAGTGTCTCACGGCCATTTTAGACTCCTCTATTGAGAATTCTCTATTTGGTTCATCTTTCTTTACCCACTTCTATGTGTCTTGTGTAGGGTGCACGTACCATGGTGCCCTTAAGTGGGCTAGATCTCTTACCCCAATTTCCTTTTCTTCTTCTTCTCCCTTTTCTGGGGGTGCAGGTTCTCAGGTCCTGTCTCAGGACTGTCAGTGCAGATGGCCATGGGGGAGCCTTGACACCCTGTCTGTACCCTCTCCTCTTGTCTCTGTCTGGGCAGCTCAAACAGCTTTCAGGGCTTCTTGAAGTTGCAGAGATAATGAAACCAGAATTGGTAAATGCCAGCCATACAGGCCAGAGCCTGAGCTGCAGCCACCCCAAACCCAATTAACCCGTCAAGAAGCAGGTCACCAGGGAACAACATAGATGTAGCAGATGGATGTGTGCTAGGGTGCCACACTGCCATGCTTGAGGCAGAGGTGGCCAGAGTTTCAGAGGAAAAGGGATGAAGATTATGCAAGCTGCTTTGAAATAATTGTACTTGGACCTGAGGATTGATAACAAGGGTGGGGGTCGGTCCAGAGTTGACAGAGCAGTTGTTGACCAACTTCCTGGAAGTGTTCTCTGCACTGTCAAGGCTGTTTGGCTCTCAGAGGCATGGTTTCATCTTGGGTTCCCACTGTGTCCATCCCAGGGGCCAGTGTGTCTCTGTTTTGGAGGTGACAATGCTCACAAAGAAAAAGGACACCTAAGGAGGAGCACACCTGCCATGTGTGAGGACACCTGTCTTGTGTGAGGAGCACACCTGCCATGTGTGAGGACACCTGCCGTGTGTGAGGAGGACACCTGCCATGTGTGTGAGGACACCTGCCGTGTGTGAGGAGGACACCTGCCATGTGTGAGGACACCTGCCGTGTGTGAGGAGGACACCTGCCATGTGTGAGGACACCTGCCGTGTGTGAGGAGGACACCTGCCGTGTGTGAGGAGGACACCTGCCGTGTGTGAGGAGGACACCTGCCGTGTGTGAGGAGGACACCTGCCGTGTGTGAGGAGGACACCTGCCGTGTGTGTGGAGCACACCTGCCGTGTGTGTGAGGACACCTGCCATGTGAGGAAGAGTGCATCTGACCCTGAAGGACCCAGAAAAAGAAAAGAGGCCAGTAGGACAGTTGACGAATTGGTTTGGCAGTTAGGAGCTGTTTGTTTTAATTAAGTCGATGATGAATTTGGAAACCCTTGAGCTGGGTCAGGATTTGGAGGCTGAACTGTTTGATGGCAGGAATTCTTGTAAAAGTGATTAAAATAGCTTTATGGAATGCGCCTGGAGGGAGCAGTAGGTTGGGAGAGATTCTGGGTGTGGGAATGGAGGCCAGACTTCTTAGGAGTCTGTCTATCTGCCACAGCCAGCAGTGGGCCAGAGATGATTTAACACTTAATCAGTCCCGGACATTTAATTGTGTACTTGCCTAGGCTACAGAAAAGGGTGCTGTCACCAATCTTTAAATAGTGAACCAGAGGCTAAATTTCACTCCATCAGTCAAAGGCCGCTGCTATGCAATGTCCTAATTTTAGCTGCTTGTCAATTCCCCAATGCCTGTTAGTTGATGTAACTTTGATCCACCAATGCTTGGAGAGCTTTGTGCTGAATATAGCTAGAATATACTATGAATCATCTGGATGGCTGCCCAGCTGGCGGAGGGGGAGGGGAGAGGGAGGGAGGGGAGAGGGAGGGAGGGGAGAATGAGGAAAGTAAAGGAGGGGGATGGCGGGATAGGAGAACATTCAGGCCCTGAAATGGATGACATTAAGACAGGAGAGCACCCTTATTTGCAGACTATCAGTCTTAGGCTTGTACTTTAAACACACTATTCTTGGACTCTTATTTTTCTTTTTAAACCAGGAGCCTTTTCTCATGCAAACATACAAGAGGCCACTGCCAAGATCTAATGACAGTGTCAATAATCTCAAGACTTTTTAAATGGTTGTTTTTTGAAGCAAATCACTGGCTCTTGAGGGCTTTTATTTCCACTTAGGGAGCTGAGACGCTCTGAAAGGGCGGAGAACATTTCTGACCACCCCTCCCCTCCTTTTGGTTGTTAGGGGATTGCCTTGTGTGACTTCTGTTGTCTGACTTTTCTTCCCAGTGGAGATTTCTTGCTTCCTCCAGCTCTGAGCAGAACCCTCTGTGTCACCCTTGTGTCCTGGATGTGTGTAGCTGCCACATCCCTCCTGTTGTGTCCTGTGTGTCTTGTTGTGTCCTGTGTGTCCTGTTGTGTCCTGTTGTGTGTCCTGTTGTGTCCTGTCACTGGGATTGTGACTTCCGTTGTTATCCCTTTGCAAGAATGGTGTGGGAGAATCAGCAAGACTCACGGGGACATGCCTGCTTCCCTGGCTGCATCTTCAGTTGCCTGGCCTTTCTCCCCAGGTCAGGGGAGAGGAACTCTGACTTCCTCCAGCTCCACCCTCCAAGGTCTAAGTACTGCGTGCTTTAGCACCTCCTGCTCCCTGGATGTGGAAGGATAGAAAAAAAGGTGAAGAGGAAATGAGACCATAGACTTCAAGTCGTCTTGGGAAGGGGACAGCACAGGTTCATCTTCCTTGAGAATTTGTGACTGTGATCAAGATGTAGCCATGTGAAGGATGGTGTATATGTAGCTCAGTGGACAAGGTTCATGGGTGCCAGGTGCCGTAGGATACAACACAACTTTGTCCTGAAATGTTCAGAATCAAATTAATTTAGACCAGAGAAGGACTGAAATTAACGCATTGCCAGGTAGTTTGACAGATGTCAGAGCCCTTCCTCTAGACTCCAACTTCTTAAACTGTGGGCATTGCCCCACAGTTTGGATACGTGGATAAGCTCTATATATATACATAGAAGATAATAATGATATTCATGCATAGGAAGAAGACTTTACATAGTATAACGAATTGCAATAAACAAATTGTAAGTCACCAGAAGATATAATAATCTACCTATATCATCCTAAGCATATCTATCCCATCTAAACACTAAACTTATCTGAAAGAGATGCCCAAGTCTGAACATCTTCTTCCAATCCCAACCCTAAACAATTGAAAGCTAACTCTAACAAATGTAAATTATCCTGTAATATCAACAGTAGGGAAAGGGGGTGTAGTATTCTCAGAATTACTTCCTGCTGAAATGGGATGACAATAACCTCATGGGATCCTGTAGGAAGAAAATGTTAGTGTAGTGAAAGTCTCAAGTGGACTGACTACAACATTTGCATTTAGTCTCTGTTAGTGGGAGATGCTTGATTGAAGTTCTTGACTAAAGTTCTAATGTTGGTTGAAGCTCTTATCTGAGGCTCTGGCCAGGTCTTAGAAAGTGCACCATATCAGTTAATTAGTCTGGAGTTGTGTAGAGCGATGTAGTCCCAAACCAGTTTCAGAGTGGTACTTACTTGTGACTTCAGATACATCAAGTTGGATCAGGTGGAATTGATAAAGTGCGGCCCCATTTTCTTTCCAGAGTGTTTGAATATTGCTGTTAGGAAATTCTTTGCTCTCTGTGGAAAACTCAAATATTAATGTCAACAAGGAAATTTCAACTTTTATGTGTATTCATTCCTGGAAAGGCAACAATAAGGAAGACAGTGAATATGAGGGAAGTTAGACCTTCAGAGAAAGACCTGAGTATAAACAGATGACAGTTCCTAGATTTTGTTTTCTTCTGTCTTACATCAATTGACTCCTTGATATGATACAGAAACTCTGAATTTTATATTAACAACATGCTTATATTTAGAGGAGGAGAGTCATATCCAACTCCAAAGCCAGCTTTGGTTTAAGTGAACTGGGACCAAAAGAGTATTAGGAAGTAAAGAGTAATAGATTTTATAAGGACATAAGTTAAGAGAATTAGACATCAATACCAAATATCAGATTCTTCTGTTTGACACTACTTTTGGCTAGCCATCCTCTCTTCTTTAGGTATATATACATTCAGTGTCTTCTTGCCTTTTGGAGATGGGTTTTCCTGTTAAAACAAGAAGAAATAAAACTTCCTTTCCTTTTGTGAAGCCTTGTTACACATCGTAGACTATGACTTTGTGGATAAGCTGTAATCTTTCCTCCTTCCAAGGTTTATCCTGTTCAGATTGAATCTTGATCAATTTTCATGGGATCCAAAGCTTATCTTCTCCTGTGGAAACAAAGGTGAAACCCATTCCCCAACTGTAACACATATTCTAGTTTCCAAACTGAGGTCATTACATCCTTGAAATACACCGGCTGATTTAGTTCAGAAGTTTTTTCTGTAGTCCAGTGTCTTTCTGCAGCTGTTTGTCCATTCTCATTGCCATTAAGAAAGTTTAATGTTAATAAAGCATCATGTAATATGTGTTTGGGGGTCTTTCTTCCCCCTGGCTGTTTATGGAGCATTTCTTTAAAGTGCAGTTAGATCTCTCAACCACTGCTTGTCCTGTGGGATTGTATAGTATACCAGTTATGTGCTTTAGGTTATAATATTTGAAAAACTGTTCCAATTTGCTGGAGACATGCTGGAGCATTGTATGTTTTTATTTGTGCAGGTATATGCATAGTGACTATCTCTAAGAGGTATGTGATAACAGAATCAGCCTTTTCAGAGATAACAGCAGTAGCCCATTGGAACCCTGAAAATGTGTCTATAGTATGATGCACATATTTTAAACTTCCAAATTCAGGAAAGTGAAATACATCCATTTGCCAAATTTCATTTCTGCAAATACCTTTGGGATTACTGCTTGCTGGAAATGGAGTTTGATTATAGAATGAACCGGTAGGGCAGTATCTTACTATTTCCTTGGCTTGTTGCCAAGTGATAGAAAGATCCTCCTTTAAGCCTTTGCTATTAACATGATTTTTTAATGAAATTCTGAAGCTTGTAGCACACTTCCTATTAATAAACGATCAATCTCATCTTTACCTTGTGCTAGAGGACCTGGCAGACCTGTATGGAATCTGATGTGTGTAATATACATATAAGATGAGTTTTATTTCTGATAGTTTCCTGTAATTGTATAAACAATGCAGTTAATTCCGAATCATCAGGAATAAATTCAGCGGTCTCAATGTGTAAGACGACTCTCTCTGCATATTGAGAATCAGTAACTATATTGAGAGGCTCTGTAAAATCCATAAGTACTATGAGAATGGCATACAACTCTGCCTTTTTTACAGAGTTTGTAAGGACTTTGAACTACCTTACTGATTTATAACCTGCAAATGGCATACAACTCTGCCTTTTGTACAGAGTTTGTAAGGGTTTTGAGCTACCTTATTGATTTATAACCTGCTTTTCTTCACTTCTGACACCAGATATCACTGTAATAGAAATCACACACTTTATGAAGGATAATGATGACTTTTTATTGTGGAAGGTACTTCCAAGAGACACCAGCAGCCCAGGTTGGTCTCAGTGGCTTCCAAGACCCAACTGGAATCCTGAGAGAGCATCTCCCCTCCCAGTCCTTTATTTCCCAAAGTGGGTGTGGTCAGTGGCACAGGTATCTAATATCTCTCCCTACAACTCACTCGTCAGTGGAAACTGTGATGGGTTCAGAGGGCTTTGCTCCCACCCATCAGACCTGAATAAGGTGTCAAGGGGCCACCACAACTCCTCTCTGTGCTCATGAAGTAACGGTGGAAATGGTAGCTGTTCAGCCAGGCAGGCACCTTTGGAGAGGACCTCATAACCAGCCTCAAGGGGAGCATTCCTCTGCTTAGAGCTGGAGTGTCAGAATGCACACAGCATGCTCGGAGGCACTGCTCTGCATCTAGCCTTCCTTTCTTGAGCCCTGTGGGCTAAAGAATGTCTGCCATTGTTCCTTCTTAAAAAGGGGAGCTGATTGGACACCATAGCTGCCAACCTTGTGAGGACCAGGCCCTGTGGACAATTAGACTATTCCTAGAGACAAAGCAAGCTAGGTGTGTGGGGGGTTTCTTATGGATGTGAAATGGCTAAGGCCATTTTTATATTAAAACCTAGGGAAGGAAAACAAAGTGACATTAAATCTATATTGGCTGTAGGTCAGAAGGAACAGAGAGTGTAGTCAGGAACATTTTGGGGTAGAAGCACAGCCCCTAGAAGTGCTTGTGTCTGGAAGGCTTGTCTGGGATGGCCTTCCTAAACAGGGTGCAATGGCATCTGATAGCTGGTGGCTGCCTGCACTTTAAGGTTTCAGCACACATTCAGGAATGGGGAACAATCCCTTATTGGATTGGCTCGTTAGCTGTTAATGATGAGTCCCTTGTACTGTTTGAGTTTCTGCTGCTGTGATAAAACATCCCAACCAAAATCACCTTAGAGGAGAAAAGTGTTTGTTTGGCTTACACGTCCATCGTCAAGGGACGTCAGTCCGGAACTCAAGCGAATCGTCACATCATATGTGTTGACAGAGTGGAGAGATGTGAGTGGATCCTTGCTGGCTGCTTATTCTCAGCTAGCTTTTTCTAATCTTATACTATTCATAACCCCAAGCCTGGGAACGGTGTTGCTCACAATGGACATATCTTCTACCGCAACAGTCAAGACAGTCTCCTCCCCTCCCCACATGCCTACATTAAGTAGATAACTTTCTACAGGTTGTGACAAGTTGACAAAGCCTAATGGCACATTCCCTTTTTCCTCCCTTAGCATTTGGAATAGAATTCAGGGTATCTCAGATTTGTTCTTTTATAAATTCTCAAAGCCTTTGCCATCATCACAGTGCTGTGCTAATGTGAAGGACCTAGATTGCTCCAGAATGGGGAATGGTCACAAGAAATAGCTCACTGATAGAGACAGGGTTTCCTACCTCAGTCCAGAACATCCTCAGGGGCTGGGGTTGCTAGCTTCTGGAGAGCTGCCATTGCTAGGGCCTGTTGGACACAGCACCCAGATAAGGCACAGGAGTTCTGCTTGCCTCTCCCAACCATCTCTGAGTCTTTCTTTGTCTCATGCTCACGATCAAGTCTTATAAAACACCTTTGGTGATGAGCCGCAAAACTCAAGCTAGAATGTCACAGCTCTGGTTATCGCTGTAGGGTTGGCACACCTGACAGAGGTCAGTTTAGGAGCTAGGCCCTCAGTCTGTGTGATCCAACATTGTGTTTGGATTAGATATCATCCAGCTGGCTGGGTTGCAACTGGTCCCCAGTTGCTTGTAGAGCAAGCCAAGTCCATGTGGCTGGTCCTGTTTGCAGAGCAAAGGTGTGCCGGCTAGTTTTAGGTTAACCTGACACAAGTTAGAGCTGTTTGGAAGAGGGAACTTCAGTTGAGAGAATGCCCCCCCCATACTGGCTTGTGGGCAAGCCTGTGGTGCATTTTCTTGATCAGTTATTAATGCGGGAGAGTCCAGCTCACTGAGGTTGGACCCACTCCTTTTCTGGTAGTCCTAGGTACCTTAAGAAAGCAGACTGAAGCCAGGCAGTGATGATATACACCTTTAACCCTAGTACTTAAGAAGCAGAGGTCTCTGTGAGTTTGAGGCCAGCCTGGTCTACATGGCAAGTTCTAGCACAGCCAAGGCTACACAGAGAAACACTGTCATGAAAAACAAAACAACAAAAAGAAAAAAAGACAAGAAAGGAGGAGGAAGAGGAAAGGGGAAGGAAGGAGGAGGAGGAGGAAGATGAAGGATAAGGAGAAAGGAGAAGAAGGAAGAAAGCAGGCTGAGCAAGCCCAAGCCAGTAAGCAGCACCTTCCATGGTTTCTGCATCAGTTCCTGCCTTGAGTTCCTGCTCTGACTTTCCTGGTGGAGGGACTATAAGCTGCTCCCTGATCTTTTTTTTGTCACAGTCTTTTATCACAGCGACAGAAACCCTAATACAAGATGGAATGCTGGCTGGCTGTTTCTGATGAGTCAGGCTTTTCCTTGTGACTGTCCTCCCAGTCAGCTTAGACTTGTGGAGGAAGTGTCCTTCCAGTTCCTGCCCTCTTAAGGACCTGTAGTTGGAGGCCTATGGGAAAGGCTGGGTTAATCAGGCTCCAAGAAAGTAGACAGATAGGAGCAGCAGACAGGCTGCATCTCATACAGCAGCCAGGCAAGTAAATGTCCATCGCAGAGTCTGTGTTCACCTAAGTTAGGCTTGATTAATGCACATTAAGAGGAGGTTAGGGCTGCAGTTCCTTCAGAAAGAGCTCAGTATAGAGGACAAGCATGCATCTGAAACATTGTCTCTGTCTCTGTCTGTCTGTCTGTCTCTGTCTCTCTCTGTCTCTCTGTCTCTCTCTCTGTCTCTCTCTCTCTCTGTGTGTGTGTGTGTGTGTGTGTGTGTGTGTGTGTGTGTGTGTATGTATGTATGTGGTAGTTTGGATGTAATTGGCCCTCATAATCTCATAGTTGCTGGAGTAGGTATAGCCTTGTTGGAGGAAGCAGGTCACTGTGGGGCTGGCTTTGAGGTTTCTTATGCTCAGGTCACCACCCAGCGTGACAGTCAACTTCCTTTTTTCGTCAAGATGTAGGATTCCCAGCTACTCCTCCAGCACCACATCTGCCTGCATGCCACCATGTTCCCTGTCACCATGACAATGGACTGAACCTCTGAAACTGTAAGCGAGTCAACTCAATTGTTTTCTTTGTAAGAGGTGCTGTGGTCATGGTGTTTCTTCACAGCAGTGGAAATCCTAGATAAGACAGCACACACACACACACACACACACACACACACACACACACACACACACACACACAGAGGCATAGAAGGGTGATAAAGGTGGTATCGTTTATCCTCTCCCTGCCTCTTGCAGCTTTGAAGAAGCTTAAGACAACCTTGAAATTACAGCTTAATTTCCATCTAGTTCTGCCTCCCTGTAAAACCTGTAAGAGTCAGAAGTTCTTTTTCCCCAGTGATCCGAGGGCTCTCCCTTCAAGACCCCTTCATGCCCGCCTGTCACAGTGAGCCAATACCTCTGCTAGCAAAGTTCTAAACAGCAGCTTTGTCCCCACATCATTACCGCGGGCCTGCCTTTCATCTTTCCTCTTTTAATATAACCCATGCTACCATATACCATGGGGGATCAAAGTTCAAGAAATGAAGTTCGATAGGTTTTACCGGATCTGTGGCTTTCACAATTCTACTGTAAACTACAGAAAATGTGAGTTGGGCCAGTTAAGTTGGGAGCTGTGTATGTTAGCATGTTTTAGTAATGGCATGCAATTTGTACCTCTATTTCTTAATGAAAGTAACTGCAAATTAGGGGAAAGGGTCCACCTAGAATCCAACGGGAGCTGTAATTTCAGACCACGAAAGTGCTCTTTCCCTAAGTGCTCAGACTGTTGTCCTATCAGACAGTTAAGAACAGCATGACTATTGAGCATCCACAGTCACTGTTCATTTATCCTCCTGCTACTGGCTGTGTATGTACACTCATTGACCTTTAGGGCTGGAGAAATGGCTCATCTGTTTTTCCAGAGGACCTGAGTTCAGTTCCCAGCATCCACATTGGGTGACTCATGACCATCTGTAACTCCAGCTCTAGGAGACCTGTGCCTCTTTTGGACTCTGAGGGTGCTTGCACCCATGTACATATATACAAAGACACACAATTTAAACATAATAAAATAAAAATTAATCTTTAAAAATATTTACTCTACATGTAAGATTATATTCAAATTTCTTAAATTTATAATTTTGGGTAAGTTTGTGTTCTATTTAAAGAATTAGGTGTTTAAACTTACGTGCATGTATGTGTGTGCATGAAGGTACCTGTGTACACATGTGCACATTCATGTGGCTAGGCTGGCGGGCCATCGCACCTTGCCTGTCACTTTATATCTGAATGCTGGGGGTCAGTCAGGCCCTCTAGTTTGTATGGAGAGCGCTGTGTGCTGGCCGTCTCCCTAGCCCAGATGGTTTAAATAATAGATCATCACTGACCCACTTACACTTGTAAGAAACAACACACAGAAATCTCATATACCTTTTACCCAGTTTCCTATAATGGTGAGAGTTGGCCGAATCATAGTGCAACACCCCAACGTCAAGGCTAGGGTCCCTCCATTGTCACAAACGTCCCCCGTTGTCACTTTAAAACCAATCCCCCTCCACCAGACTTTAGCCTCTAATAACCACTAATCCATTCTCTGTTTTGAAATTCTGTTATTTCAAGCATTCTCTAGACATAGAACAGTATTATTTGGAGCCTGTGGGACCATCTTTTCCCACTCCGTGTGGCTTCCTGGAGACTGACGAGCTCACCCGTGTCAGTACCATCCCTCTGTGTTGCTGGCTGGTATCCCTGGAATGACATACCACACTTTGCTTAGCTGTTTATTCACGCTTGACAGCCATTTTGGACTGGTCCCTGTTTTCACCTTCCAGGTAAAACTGCTGTGAACATTGTAGCAAAGCTTTGTGTGGACCCGAGTTTAACTTCTGTGGAAGCAGCTGTGGAGCGCAGCTCGGCTGCTGTGTTCTTGGTGATTCCATAGCCACCATGGTTTTCCTGGGTGTCTGCAAGTGCTTTCCATCTCCATTGGTCGTGAGTGACTTAGCTCCTGTGCGCCCCCGCGGGCGTCCTGTATGGTCACATTAGTGCTCTCGTGGGTGTTCAGTGACGTCAGAGGATGGCACTGAGCATCAGACTTCTTTCATATTCTGCACCTCTGGTCTTCTGCCTGTTTTCTAATTGGATTGTTTCTCGCTGATGTTGGGCACTCCTTGTATATTATAGATACAGCCTTTGGCCAGATGTATGATTTGCTAGAATTTTCTCAGCCTTTGGCCTGTCTTTTCATCCCCTTGTTAGCAGAGACACGAAGCTGAGTTCATCTGCCTTCCTTCTCGTGCCTTCCGCTTCTGGTGTCATGAGACAGAACCATTTTTCCAGATTGCAAATCTTTTCCTTTGCGTTTCTCATGCATAGATGCATAGCTTTGCAGCCATGGCACATCTTGAATTGCACTTGGGAGGTGTAAAGTTTACACTGTAACTTCCCATGTGAAATTGATGAAGATAGTCACACATGTGACCTTTTCCTGGGGAGACACGAGCAAACATCTATTCACCCCAGATAAGGCTCTAACAGCAGAGTGAAGAGTGAACTTAGGGGGGCAATTTAAGGAGTTTATGGGAGCTACTTGCAGGATTTTAGGTGCCTCAGAGGCAGCTGCATCATTGAAAAGCCCACCCCAGACTAGAAGTCTCTCTCCCAGCTTAGGGGCAGAGACCCCTGAAGGTCTCACCTGCCCCCAACCCCCGGCAGTTGCTTACTTCTTGTGTAGTGTATGAATCCTGTAACTTCCTGAGCCTGTGAGCCTGCCAGGTTGTGGCAGCTTCTCTGTCCTCTCTAGGAGGGAGTGATTCAGTTAAGAGGGGATGGTTCCTCAGCAGCCACTATAACACTGTTATTCCTAAAACCGAATCCCCAGTGGCAGAGGCCTCCCGTGGCTGTTAGGAGCTCCTGGCTATCTTGCCCTGTCTGTTCTGGCTTCCTTTATGGCTGGCTCTCTGCTTCCTTGGTGGCCTCTTGGTTCTGGTTGCTCCAGCTCTGTTCCTTACAAAAAAGCGAACTTCCTGATGGTGGCTGAGAAGTGCAGTTTTAGCTTCATCAGCAAGCCGCTTGTCATCACTGCACCTGACTGTGATTCTGTCAGGTGCTCATCTTCTACTTGTTTTTTTAATCATGGAAAGTAGATGAGTGCAGAGAGCCAGCCATTCCAGACTTTTCACTTGGCTGCTTTCCATTCCCGAAGGAATAGTTCACAGTAACAGTTGAGAAATAGTTTTAAACTATAATCATGTGCTATGGATCCTTGGTGCCGTAAGCAGAGCCTGAGGTACAATTATAGCAGCGAGTTATTTGTTTTAGGTGATGATGACCTGGAGACTCAAGTGAGTGAGACAGGAGGAATGGGAAGAAAATCCAGGAAGAGTTA
This sequence comes from Mesocricetus auratus, assembly GCF_017639785.1. NCBI lineage: Eukaryota > Metazoa > Chordata > Mammalia > Rodentia > Cricetidae > Mesocricetus > Mesocricetus auratus. Next base: position 72,618,590 of record NW_024429196.1, on the reverse strand, counting down.
ACATCAGGTCTGTAGTGGAGAAGCCCCACCTACTGGGGACCCTCTGGTGACCTCTGTGATCCTAGCTCAGGATTAAAAGCAGGGACAGAGAGCCTAGGTCATGTGCTCTCCTGAGCACCCCTCTTTGGCTGATCCCAGCATGTGATGGAGCAAGCTCTGATGGAGGCATTCCTACGGGACCAGCAGGATGCCAGAGGAACCTGGTTGGTCCTGATGATGGCGTGTGGGTGTGTTTCCCTCTGGCAGCTGTTAGCTGGGTTTGCTTCTGCATGTAAGCACCTCGTGTGCACTCAGCAGGGAGGACTAGGGCACTCTGCTCCTTGCAGTCCACTCCACATCTCCCTGGAGTATCCTTATGACTGCAGTAACTCCTGTCACCTCCTGGACTCTCACCTTTATGAGACTGCCGGTAAGGCTCTGCTGCTGTCCCTGAATCTGTCACCTGATTTGTAAAGTGTTTGTGCATCCATCACGAACTCAGCAGAGTCCTGCTGATATTGCTGTCCTGTTTCTTGTCACCTGTTGGTGGCTCCTCAGTTGACGGGGAGAACTGCTAGGGTCATGTTGTTCTCTTCCCATCCTCGGGGATTCCAGAGCCCTGCATTCCAGCTGCCAGTCAGGCTGTCCACCAACTTCTGAGTCAGGCTGTGGAGGAATAAACCCTGGCCTCCACTGGAGTGTTTGTCTCCTCTTGCGGCTGGGGGACCACCTGGAGTGTTTGTCTTCTCTTGCGGCTGGGGACCACCTGGTTAGAACTGGTCCCACCTTTCTGGGGTCCGTCCAGGTCACCTGACTTAAGAAGTCCAGGGCTCATGTGCAGTGGACAAACAGCATGGTTCTCATGTGCTCAGAATCGGAGACCCCTCCCTCAGAATTGCAGCAGTGGACATATGGGGTATTTTCACTTCACTGCTGTGGCAGTTTGAGTGTAGTCGGCCCCCATCCTTTCATAGGGGCGGCACTATTAGGAGGTGTGACTTTGTTGGAGTGGGTGTGGCCTTGTTGGAGGAAGTGTGTCACTGTGGGGGCGGACTTTGAGGTTTCCTATGCTCAGGATACGGCCCAGCCTCAGTCCACTTCCTGTTGCCTTCTGATTGCAATGTAGCCAGCATCTTGTCTGCCTGCACGCCGCCATGCTCCCTGCCATGACAAAGGACTAAACCTCCGAACTGTCAATGAACTGTCTCAATTAAATGTTTTCCTTTATAAGAGTTACTGTGGGCATGGTGTCCTTTCACAGCAATAGAAACCCTAAGACAGTTGCCTTCCTGTCCCACACCCTCACTTTGCTAGGACAGCGGGGGCAGCACCTGTCCACCAAAAGTCATGTCAACATCTTGAGATTGTCCGTAAAGAATTCCCACCAACAAAACTAGAGGCCCACTGACTGGTCCTTTTGCTGTAAAAAATTAGTGCCCCTAGAAAAAGACCCCCAGAGAGTCACCTCAGAGAGGCAGCCCAGAAAGAGGCTTGCAAGACGCCACGCTGTGAGGGATCTTGCTGGCAGGGCCCCCTCTTCGGGGGGGGAGTGAAGTGCACCCTCAAAAGGCCTCAGCCATTGCAGTTTGTAAAGTGACACGTGTGCCACTTCTGTAAAGCTTACAAGAGCACTTGACATTTCCAGAGGCTTGGAGAACTCTTGCTGTTCTTGTTGGTTGGGGTAACCGTGCCAGGAATTTAGAATATGGTAGTGTCTCAGCTGCATGTCAGTGTGATGGCATGGGTAAAGACTCCACGGAGTGATGATGTGTTTTATAAGCGGCTGCTGCACAGTGAACTCAAGTCTCGGGCCTTCATTGCCAAAAAGTGACACAGTATGGGCATGGAAGTACCCCATGTACACCCTTAAAACTGAAACCAGTAACAGAGTGAAGACTAAGAAAGGGACACGTGGCGGGATGCCTCCGTCTCCTCTGGTTCTAGCCTGGGCTGTTAGTCTGCCTGTGGTAGTGTGCCTCTACTTCCTGCTGGCCTGGCCTGTACTGTTTGTCTACAAGTAACTGTATCCAGGCTTCTGTCTGGCCTGTTCAGCCCTGTCAGCCCCTGCTTAGAGGCTCCTAGATGGGGTTATCAGCTCCCAGCTTCGAATCTCAGCCGACTGTGTGTCCATGGAAGTTCCCCTAGGGGTTGGTCTGGACTTGTCTCAGTCGGCTCAGATAATTCTGAAGGTGTGGAAGAGATTGGTGTAAGACTCTGGGAAGGCTTGTGTGTAGGAAGAGGCTTTAGGACCGCATCGCTAACCATGCCTACTTTGGGCGTGGCTAGAGGCGCGTCCGGAGGAGGTAATAAAAGGTGATGCGGGAGAGACACATGCTCTGTTTTCGGCTTCCGGTTCTGTGGAGAAAGCTGCTGACTCACCTTGGTTGCCCGTTTTCTCTTGTAAGTAATTTCTACCATAAACAGTTACCTATACCCTCATCAAGTGTGGTGTTTATTGTTACACTTGTGGCAAGCTGTCTCAAACTTTCTAGCTCCCTCTGGTTTTGAGGAATAGTTTATGAGAAGGTTATACAGTGTGGGGACCCCAAAGCTATCTTTGGGTTCAGGTCAGGGTTGCTGGATTTGAAGTCAAGGTTGTACAGGCCTCAGACTCTGTATATAGTGCATAGTGCAGGTGTCCGAATCCCATAGCCCCCTTCTGGAGCTAGGCCTCCATCCTGCAGCTCAGAGTGAGTTTAGTTTCTGTAAGCGAGTATTATCAATAGTTTATTATTTTCTGGGGCACAAGGCAGGCACACTTGTACCCCATGTGTTATGGTTTGAATATATTGCTAAAGAGTGTTGGGAACCTGATCTTCACGATGATGGTTTTTGGGGGAGGGACTGATGAGAGACTGACAGCCAGGAGGGTGGGGCAAATTAATGCTGGTATGTGGAGGTGGGCCCGTGACTGTGGCATGAGCTTGGCCCCTTTTTCTTTATCTCTGCCTTTCTTTCCTTACTTTGATCCTCTGCCTCCCCCCACCCTGCCCTCTCCCATGGATAATGCAGTAAGAAGAATGTGTTGATAGTGGCCTCCACAGCCTCCCGGAGGTCGATGTGCTTCTGTTTACTGTAAATTATTCTGCCTGTGGCACTCCGATACAGCTTCACAGAATGGACTATGATGTCCTGCTTGAGGAGGTGGCTGTGGCTGCCGCAGCTAGTTGGTCTGCCAGCTTGAAATCTCTCCTCCAGATTGCTTCCCCGTGTTCGGCTGGTGGCATCTGAACTGGCTCTTCAGGGACCCAAGGCAAAGCAGCCTGGCCCCTGCTTTCATCCTTGCAGCTTGTGCAGTCCTGGGGGCTTTGGCCTTTGACTCTTCAGGAACTTGTGTCCAAGTACTTGTCTCTCAGTGTCATCTAAATGTCAGCAGCTCTCAACATGTGCCTGCAGGCCAGCCGCTCCTGTTGGTCACCCTGTGACGAGTCTTCCTCTGCCTCACCAGCCAGATCCCAAATAACTTAACCCATGTTTTCATTAATCTACATTCTACCACGTGGCTTTTTACCTCTGTCTCATTCTGTGTCTGACTCATCCCACGCCTGGCTGGCCTCTCTGCCTCTCGTCTTCCCAGAGTTCTGCATGTGCCTGGAAGTCCTGCCTACACCTCCTGCCTAGCTACTGGCCATTTAGCTCGTTATTAAAAAAATTAGTAGGTGGCTAAGCAAAAGCACGTCTTCACAGTGTACAAAATGCATATTCCACAACATTTCCCCCCTTTTGTCTAACACAGTAAAACCATATACAATATGAACAATTATCAGGTAAGAATTATATTTGCAATGTCCAGTCCATTTGCATTTGGCAATTCAGAGAAAATATTCCATCCTATCTTGGTGACTCCAAAGTTTCTATCCCAACTTGTATTACCAACCTCAAACTATCTTTTTAGAACTCAAAACATTTTTTTAGATAAACAATTTAAGCTTGTATGTCTCTCAGTCTTATATACTTTATACCTCTTTTATGAGTTTCTTTCCTGAATTTGGTACAAAGAAAACTGTACTATAACTATCTAGTCTTCAGACACCCTTGAAGGATATAATATTACCTGATTTAACAGAAAGTGCAGAGCAAACAACTTCTACAACTATAGAAACGGCAGAGATGTTTGACTACCTGAACAGTCACCCAAGTTTCCACTGCAGTGTTGGAGCATCCATCTTCAGTCTACAGGCCTAGAATGTCTGACAGACTTTTCTGTGAAGCAGGAATTTTGAAGGACTGTCCTACATTGTCCTGGTAAAGTTTGGCAGTCACTTTCTTTTGTGTCCGGCTTGTCCAATTTGTACAGCATACTGTCAGCAATCAAGGCAAGGGCGGTTTCTTGCCCAAATGCCTAGCTTTGCCAAAACTCCATATGGAGGTTCTTTGATGCCCATCATCCTTTTTTTTTAAAGTAAATTGGTACTGCCAGGAGCAGAAATGTCTCACTGTCATGTAAAGCCTTACACTATTAAAGCATCCTAAATGTCATTTTCTGTATGTCTTTGAAGTGTTTGAAGACATCTATCTAAAATATGTCTCTGTTTAACCTTGAAAACACACCTAACATGACACAAATTTGATTATTATAGATGACTAACTACTAACCTGCATTTCTTACCTACCCTAAAATGTTTGTAATAATAGCCTTTAAGGACTAGAACTTTGCATTTTAAAATGAGCTGCATAGGTATAATATTTTAAACAAGTGTAGGAATGAGCACATATAGCATAAAAATAATCTTTGTATCAATATACAAAAATATTTTAAACAAGAGTAGAGTATTTTCTAACAAAATAACCTTAAATTTGTATCAATATAAAAAATCCATCCAATGCAGAATATTTTGAGATTAGTTGTTTTTTTTTTAAAGTAGATTCAATAATCTTCCCTTTTATCCTATCATTCCTAGCACTCCACAGACGATCAGGGCCTTTCATTGTACTCCATGCCTCCCTTCCTGTTGGATGATGGGGACTTGTCTTTGACTCTGCCCTTGGGAAACTGAGTTGAGGAAATGACCCAATTGTAGCTGTTTGTTCTTTAATAGTCCAGCTTAATCATGGGGCTTTGTTGACTAGAATTTGTCAGGAATTCAAGGTCCTTCCTAGAGGACCGTTGGATAGACTCATCTGTACCTGGAGTTTGGGGTTCAGCAACCTCAATGTGGGGAGCCTGGTATATCAGGCAAACGCCTCCCTAACTGGATACACCCTTGACAGATGTGAGCATGCTGGGACAGTCTGCACAGTGAAGGCAGGGCAGTGCGGTAGTGCTGCTGCCTGACCTGTAGGAGGGTTCATACAAATCTGGATGCAGGAACAGAACTCTCCACTGAACAGGATTTGACTCCCTAGAGTTGGAATCATAATTTTTTTCTAACATCTGCTCTGTTTGGGAATCCAGGCTTGTATGGAACCAGGTTTTGGAGTCATCGTGACAAGTGCCACTAAGAACAGCTCATGGAGTTTTAGAGGATGCCTAGAACAGGGATGCTGGGAGAGTTAGGACGTAATAGTCAGGGACCTGGAGGCCATGAGCCATAGAGCTAACCCACTGCCCTGGGAGGGACATTTGATTGCAGTTGGAGGCCGGCTGATTCCTCTCACAGTGGTGTCTGTTTATAGGGGAAGCTGGTGGGATGGAGGTGCGGTGTCTTGATTTTCACAAGTGGCCACTTGTTTCCACACTAACAGAAATAAAGATGGGAGTCAAGTCAGGAAAGGGAAGACCTCAGACACAGTTTCTAATTCCTTGACAAATCAGGAAAGGGAAGACCTCAAACACAGTTTCTAATTTCTTGAGGTGAGGAGGAACCTGTGTCACTGGACCAGTGGGCCTGGTGTGGGTGTGGGTGCAGCAGAGCAGGGTTGCCGTCAGCCCACAGCTCTGTAGAGAACACAAACACTTAGAAGGCACTTGACCTTTTCAATGCAGAGTTATAGAATCAGAGAGTGAGAAGAGCAACACTTTACTCCAGGTACCACCGGGGTGAATTCTGCCTAAGGGGCTCCCTTCTTCATCCCACTCCAGCCTGATTCTTGGGGGCGGGGCTGGTACCACTGTAACCTGTGCCCTAAGATGGCAGCTGCCCCGTGATCATAGACTACTGTACTAGGGAAAACTGAGACGTGCACTAAGAACTCACTGAGCACCGCTGTCAAAAAGCCAGAACTGCTGACATCTGGTGAGCTGTGATCACTGTTGACTACATGAGCTGGAAAAAACTTAGCCTGAGTGCTGAGAGCCACTGCTGCCTGCAGGAGCCAAGAACATGATTGTCCGTGTGAGCTCACACTACTGTTACTGGGGGGGAACAGATAACACCTACAATCTGGAGGAGGTGAGAACCACTGTTACCTGGTGGAGGTGAGAACACTGGCACCTGGAAGGTGGGGACACAGGTATGAGGTAGGTGGGGACAGTGGTGGGGGGGGTGATACTGTTTCTTGGGGGAACTGAGAACACTCAACCGAGAGTAGGTGAGAAACTAGCATGGGAGGAGGTGAGGACTGTGCTACTCAGGGGAGTGGGAGCACTGACACACAGGGGAGATGAAGCAGGACAGGGCTACTCAGGAGAGTGAGAGCATTGTCACACAGCGGAGATGAAGCACACACAGCTGTAAGGTGGGGTATGAGGGCAGCGGTACTTGGGAGACAGGTGAGTAGCGGTAAGCGGGGTGTGTGTGAAAATAGTGTTGTCTCGGGAGTGGGAGCACTGGCACAGAGCAGGTGAGGACATACATGGGGTGGGGGGCAGTAAATCACCAGGACCTTGTGGGGTGTGAGAACAATGGTACCCCGAGGAGGTGAAAACATTAGTACCTGGGAGGTTTGGAACATTGGTGTCAGAGTGATAACACTCATGCATGGGGAAGGGTGAGAACATTCGTACCTGGGTGAGCTTCAAAATGGTTACCTGGTGTGCTGAGAACTGCTGCTGCTTGGAGGAGCTGAGAACACTTGGGTGAGCAGATGCAATTGTTACATTGAGGAACTGGAGATCGCTCTTATCTAGTGGAGGTGAGAACACTGGTACTTGGGGAGTGAGTGTGTGTGGGTGTGTCTCTGTGTGTGTGTGTATGTGTGTGTATGTTGGGGGGGGATGATAATAACACTGGTACCTGGGAGCTGAGAACTGTTTCCTGGAGAGGGTCGAGGACATCAGGTACCTGAGGGAGTGGGTGAGAACAATGGTATGCTCTGTGTGTGTAGTAATAATACTGGCACCCAGAGGGGAGGGAGTAAGGACAGTGGTACTCAGTGGGCCAGTAAAACTTACCTGGTGTGCTGAGACCACTGTTGCCTGGGTGAACTGAAGCTAATGTTACCTCGGGAACTGATACAACTTTAATCTGTGCTATCTGTGAACCAGCTACCAGAGTAAGCTGAGATATTGTTGCTTGGGGGAGCTAAGGCCACTGTTGCCTCGGACGGTTAAGAATCACTCTTGTCTTGGAGGGGATTACCACTATCATCCCAGTCAGCTGAGACTATTGTTACCTGGAGGCCTGAGGAACACTTTTACCTGAGCAGTGGAGACCACTGCTGACAGTGCTGAAGTCACTGCTAACCAGTGACCAGAGAACAGCATTCCATGCAGAGGTCGATATACCCTTAGCTAGAGGAGACCAGGATACTGTCACCCACATGTACTTAGAACAATTATTACTTGTCTGAGATGAGAGCCATAGCTGACCCTCTGGGAACTGAGACCACCATTACTGGGGTGAGTTAAGAACCATTTTAAGGGCTGGAGCGATGGCTCAGCAGCTAAGAGCACTGGCTGCTCTTCCAGAGGGTCTGTGTTCAATTCCTAGCACTCACCTGACAACTTACAACTGCTTATAACTCCACCTCCACAATATCGGAGATCCTCACACAAAAATGCATGGATGCAAAATGCCAGTGCACATAAAATAAAATAAGTCATTGAAAAAAATTAAAATAACCATGTTAATTGGATGAACAGAGAACATTGCCATGCCCGGCTGCACAGCCTGTGTCTGAGAATGTGCCGAGGGTGTCAGGATTGATGACACAGAGACCAGTCGGTGGCAAAAGAAGGCTTCAAGAAAGCTTCGCTTTATTCTTACCTGGCTAGTTATATGCCCCAACACCAGAGGCAGCAGTGGGGGGGGGGTCAAGAAGAGGCGGTTAGTCATTGGAAAGGTCAAGGTCACGGTGTTCCTGTGGCCGAGCCCTTCTGAAAACATCAGGCACTTACTTGTCTCCAGAAAACATGTTTACCAAAAGCATGTTTAGTGGAACATGTTTTCTACCGGATACAGCTGCCTGCTCCCAGGCTGATGGGAAAGTTGGCCTCTGGCCAAGGTCTCTTGTTCCCACAATTCCCCCTTTTTTATTTTCTAATGAGGCACTCCTATCTTAGGTCAAATAGGGTCACCCTCCCTTATCCGTCTTTAGGGGATCTGGAGACCCCTGTCTTAGGCGGGAGTTCTCTTCCCCACAGGTTGTCCATCAGAGAACCTCATCCTTGAATCATCTGTAACCAGACTTTATGGCTACCGGGATTGCCATGGGCTAAGCTGAGCAATACTTGGTAATGGAACTGTTGTCTATGGAACAAGGCACATTTGAACTTGGCATAAAGCCAAAATGCTTACCGCCACTGCCACCACTCCCAGGATCTCCATTGACATAGCACCTCCCCATTGCCGTACCCACTCCCCAATCTGGGCCATAGCATTTTACCAGCCTTCTTCTGTTACAAGGGTAACCCGCTTATGGTTTACAGTTACAATTTGATGGTCAAAACAGTGATAAAGTTTACAATCATTCCAAGATCCACTCAGGAAAGCATTTAGAAGGCATACTTGCACAGATACATTAGGTACACTCATTGATGTTACAAATGTAGCATGATAAAAATATGAGCAAGAGGCTTGTTGCACTATTCACAGAGCACCAATTTGTTCCTGTAGTGATGCAGGTTGTTGATTTAATGTCAGCAGCCCCAACTGAATATGTGAGTTGAGCGCACTCTGGGTGGACAGTACTTCGCTAACTCTACCAGCAAGGCTGTTAGCAGTCTCTGCTTTGGCGGAAGATTGGGCAACGGCAATTCTGGCCATGGCAGCCGCAGTGGCCGATATGGCGATGGCTGAGACAACAGTGGCCATGATGCCAAAGTCTCCTTTTTGCTGCATTAGGACAAGTTGTATTTCTCCAGAAAAACACACTGGCATAGGCGTGATTCCAGAAACAGGATCCACCACGGCTGATATTTCAAGTGGCCATGTCCTGTTCAAATACTGAAAAGGGGCTTTTGCCACCCATCATGGTCCATACCAGTGTCCAATTGTTTTAAATGGGTCCTTTTTCCCCCAAAGTGAAAAACTGGCAAAATGAATTCTGTTGTTTCAAGGTGTGTCAAGGACAAACTGCTAATCTTCCAGTTCTCTGTTGGCTTCAGGATGAAAACTCATGGGTCCGGGAAGCTGATGCAGCAGGCCTGTTGAGAAACTGGAAATCTCGAATCAACTGTTTCCTTTCTTTCTCGGGCTGTAGATTCGATGACATTAAGAGTCAGGAACACCGATTTACGAGATCTCACTTGAATTGGCTTAGGCAGGCTCCCACGGTCTCAGGTGCAGTTTTTCTCTGCTCTATGCATCTCACCAAATGTTCTGACAGCTGCCAAGCTTTATTCTTTTCCTGCAACAAAACACAAACATGCCCTCGACCCCAAATTAGGGTAGAATCAGGTCTGCTCCATTGTCTAGTGCATGGATGTCTCCATTTAACCTGAGCAAAAGTTGCTCAAGTTCTATCATGCCAGAATCTGTCTGCAACAAATTGCTCACTGGCATCCATATTTTGAAATTTTTAAAATGAGGAGTGTATTATATAATGAATCATGTGGGGACTGGGGATATTACTCCCCCTTTTTATTTTAAATTTTGTTGGAACTGCTTGTCAACATTTGTTGATGCTGGACTGTAACAGTATAAGGATTTGTCTACCCTCCTTAGTTAACTATCTAGGTGAATTGGGTTCACTATCTAAATTACAAGTACATGCCCTTTAAAAAGGACAACCATTAAGTATTTCCCCAAAACTTCTGAAAATCAAAGATTGTAAACTATACTATGTACCAAATAACTTTTGAAAATTATTTGAAGTTTGTAAGAACTCTTTCTAATCCAATCTGCCATTTATTAACTGTTACAAATTTTCTCAATTCACCCATTTTCAATCCATCCTCCAACTGAGGATGATCCCTCAGGCAAAAACCTTAAGATTTACTAAATACACCCTCCAACTTAGGGCGATCTCTCAGGTTCGCTTTCTTTCCCGACCTTGGAGTCAGGTGAAGGCCTGGATATTTAATCCAATCCACCCTCCAACTGAGGGCGACCTCTCCGGTTCCCCTTTCTTACCCAACCTTGGTGTCGAGCAAAGGCCTGTAGATTTAATCATTCAATTTTATGTTAGAAGTTGCCAACACCCGGCTTCCCTATTTATTTACCACTATGCCGTTTCTTTTTCTCTCTCAATCCTACATATATTTTTAAACACACTGTAAACTGTTAGAGGTTTTTCTTCATCCTAGTCTGACTTTACTGTAAATCTATGGTTTTTGTTTGTTTGTTTGTTTTTTGGCCACGTGTCTTATCTGTTAAAACCATGACTGTTTAAACTGCAATTTTTCCAAGATGGCGGGTGTAAGCATGACTACAGCCCTCTGCCTCAGTCTATGCTGACATCCAGCAAAAGCTGCCGGCTTTCTGAAGATCATGGCGAACCACCTCCCAATCTGGGACATTTAAGCCTCCCCCAGGAATGAACAATGGACTTGCTCATTTGATCCATTTTAGAAAGCCTTCCAGGGTTTTAGCCTTGACTGTAGTCCCCTGTTCTTCAAGTAACTTTTTTACTTGATACTGTAATTCAAGCTTCCTGGGACTATTCCCCATCGTTTTTCATATTTTCCTCAATTAGTCCCTGGCTGCCAAAAGGGACCACCCTGTCCACTTACCTCACTTTCACATCTTGGTGGGACCTCCAATTGCCGTGTCCGCTGCACAGCCTGTGTCCGAGAATGTGCAGAGGGTGCCAGGATTGATGATACAGAGACCAGTCAGTGGTGAAAGAAGGCTTCCAGAAAACTTCAAGAAGCCTTCTCTTTATTCTTACCCTGGCTGCTTATATGCGCCGACACCAGAGGTGGCAGTGGGGGGGATTCAGGAAGAAGCAGTTAGTCATTGGAAAAGTCAAGGTCATGGTGTTCCTGTGGGCGAGCCCTTCTGAAAACATCAGGAACTTATTGTTATGATAAGCATGTTTTTATTGACACCAGATTGGTTTTGGTAAACTGCGCACTATTTTAGAAAAAGATTTGAAAAAATCTACTATTTACTCTTAGGATAGTGGTTGTCAATATTTCCTTTCACTGAGGATAGGAACAAGGTCCCTCCATCATGCTCAAGCTGCAAAGCAAGCAGTTGTTGCTTCTCATGGGGGTAATAATTAAATCTGGCTCTTTACTGATGTCTGCATCCTCAGGGATTTTGCCTTCCTTAATAAGGTTAAAACCAATTCATAGTAGGGTGTCACTGTTCTCATTGGGGAGGCAGAGAGGTGTACCCATATTATGGGTCCTGATTGCCAAAACACCCCAGTTGGTGTAAATTGGGATGAGAACACTAAAAAGAGCAATGGCAGATTATAATCAATATAATTTACATGTATATCCTGAATGTTTTATAGCAAGGAATCCAAGACCTCTCTTGCCTCCTTAGAGAGAGAGCAGCAGGAATTTGGATCCTTGTCCCCTAGTAATAAGTTTAAAAGAGGCCTCAGTGCCCCAGCCGGGATGGATAAGAAGGGGAGGATCCATTGCATGTCTCCAAGAAACTGCTGCCAATCATGCAAGGTTTTTAGGTGAGAAGTACTGATCTGTATTTTTCTGGGCCCTAAACCCTCCTTGGTTTAACACATGCCCAAGATAAGAGTATTGATGTACCTTCTGTGCCTTTTCGGGTGCAATCCTTAGCCCTGCATCAGTTAACAACTCTTGAAGTCTGATATAGGCATTCTCTAAATCCTCTCTAGTTTCTGAGGCCAATAATATATCATCTATATAATGGGCTATATATGCCTGGGAGTATTCTCCTCTTAAAGGTTGTAATGCAAATATCTGGCACATAGTGGGACTATTGGCCATTCTTTGAGGCAGGACAACCCAATGGTATCTAGAAGCAGGCTCCCTGAAATTTATAGCTGACAGGCTTAAGGCAAATCTTTGACAGTCCTTTACATGCATGGGGATAGTAAAAAAAAATCCTTCAAATCTATGACTATCAGGTGCTAGGTTTTTGGGATCAACATGGGGTGAGGACAAACCCAGGTGCAAAGGGCCCCTAGGCTGCATGGTACTGTTAACAGCACACACATCTTGCAAGAGTCGCTATTTTCCAGATTTCTTCTTAAATCATAATTATGGGGGTATTCCAGGGAGAGGTACAGGGCACTATATGGCCAGCTTCCAGTTGTTCTTTGACTAATTCATGTGTGGCCTGTAATTTTTCATGGGTTAGGGGCCTCTGTTCTACCCATACTGGATTGTTGTTAAGCCATTGTATGGGTGTAGGTTTAGGCCGTGGCACAATCTGGTCTTGATAACTTATGGGACTCCTCATTCCCTGGTTATTCTTTCCTAGGCCCTGTACAGGGGACCTTCTCATAGACCGCATAAGCGAGGTGGCAGTTACCGCTACCGGCGGCCCTTGAATGGTTAGAATTGTCCCCATTTCCTTCAATATGTCCCTTCCCCATAGGTTAGTGGGTAGACCAGAGAGAACCTAAGGCTGAAAATACCCATGATGTCCCTCAGCATCTTCCCATCTTAGGATTTTTGCACTTTTACTTGGAACAGCCTGACCTATGCCTTGTAAACAGGTGGCATAAGACTCCAAGGACCAGGCTTTTGGCCAGCATTCAGCAGACAGGACTGATACATCCGTTACTGTATCCAGAATGCCTGTAATTTTTGCTTTCTGAGCTCAACTTTAGTTCGGGCTTTTCATGTAGCTGAGCCATCCAGAATGCACTATGTCTTGTAGATCCAAAGCCTTCATTGCCTCTTTCATTCTTAATGACATCATTGGTGGTCTGATGTAAAGGGATCAATACTAGTTGTGCAATTTTATCTCCTTGCGGGATGATCAACACTCCCCTGGCTACAGAGGTCGTAATCTTTATTTCTCCAGTATAAACAGTATCAATGATCCCCGGTGTAATTTGAACACTTTAAAAGACCACTACTTCTTCCCATAATGAGTCCTACCCACCCAGGGGGGAGTGGGCCGTGGACCTCAGTGGGTAGTGCCTAGACCCCTATTTGAGGAGTTAGGATTGCTTTGGTGGTGGTACAGAGGTCCAGTCCTGCACTTCCTGATGTTACTCATGTGAGGTCCTTAATGTGAAGGGGTTGCTCTGGGGAACAAACCAGATCCATCCATTGCCTGGGTTGACTGCTCCGTACACAGAGATTTGAGGGCCCTGGAGCAGGGCCCTCTTCCAGTTTTCCTTCTGGGGAGGCAGCAGTGGCTGTCCCTCAATATGAGTTTTTGACCTGCAGTCATTCACCCAGTGATGACCCTTCCTGCACCTAGGGCAAGGGCCCGGCTCCCTTGGCTGAGTTTGGTTCTAAGGACAATCCTTGTGAAAATGTTGCGCCTGCCCACAACAGAAATAGTTTTGAGATTCTGGCTGGGAGCGGTCAGCATGCTGTGGTCGGATGGCGGTCACTATCAATGTCCCTTGAATGCAATGTTCATCAGTATCCCTGCAAATTTTAATATAATCATTTAAGCTTTTGCTCTTGTGAGATCTTAATGCTTCCTGACAATATCTGTTAGCATTCTCAAAGGCTAGCTGTCTTATTACCAGCATGGCATTATCAATATCCCCAAAGATCTTCCCTGCCAATTGTAAAAGGTAGGAGACAAAATCCTGCAAAGGTTCAGAGGGTCCTTGTAGGACTCAATTTAATTTTTCCCCTGCAGCCTTGTTAGGCAAATTCTTCCAGACTCGAGTAGCCGCAACAGCAATCTGAGCATAGATAGCAGGATCATACAGGATTTGCACATTGATCCCTGCATGAGGACCACTCCCAGGAAACTCATCTAGGTTGTGTTCGGGGAACCCTGCCTGGGTGTTCATTCTAGCAGCCTAAGCACAAAACTCTTGGTATTCTCCTCTCCATAGCAGGTAATAGACTCCTGACAAGCATGTGCGGCAGAGCTGCTGCCAATAGCCCGGTGTCAGGTTCATAGCAGAAAAGGACTCAAACATGGAGAATGTAAAAGGGGCCAATGGTCCATAAGCCATCATTGCTTCCTTTGTTTAATTTCTTTAAAATTTAGTGGTTGATGCTGTCTAATAACTCGCCCAGGGTTGTTAGGATCAGATACCTCTATAACTGTTGCCATGAAAGAGACCCCTCCTGTGGCTCCCTCTCCTTCATTGTTGTGGCATTCTTTCCCTTTGTGACTTTGGTTGCCTTCATAATATGCCGGTGGCACTGTAGGGGTCAGGGGCACCCAAGGTTCACTTTTCCCTTTCTTACCTTTCTTTTCTCCTTTTCTGCACCATTTTAAACTGTGGCGGAGATCCCTGATTTCTAAATTTAAGGTTTCTTCCTCTGAGTCCTCTGATGAACTGGAATGTGAATCCATAGTTTCAGAATTTGATCTTCCCTTTTTTGGTACCTTCAGATACCTCTGAATCCTTAGAGTCAGAGTAAATGGACTTCACTGTCTTCTCCTGTATCTCCTTAAAAAGTTCTTTAGCTGCCTCCAATTCCTCTTTCACTTTCACTTTTTCTGATAAGAGGGCATCCTTAACTAAGCGCCAGAGAGAAAAATGTAGCTATTGGAATATTATCAGGCCCATCTGCTTGCAATTTTTCTGTAAATCAGTTTTCACCTATTCCTAATCAGGGACATTCAAGTCTCCCCTGTAATGAACCAGGGACTGGCCAAAGAAATAGTTTCAAAAAAGCTTTCAGCAGTTCTACTCTTAATTTAGGTTCCTTGTTGGTCTAGCAATTTCTTTACCTGTTCTTGCAATTCTGTCTTACTGTTAGAGGAACCCATCTTACTTACCTCAATGCACTCCTGCCAGCTAAGGAGCGACCTCGTCTGCTACCCTCTCTTTTCCAGATCTTGGTGGGACCTCCACTTGCCACAGCTGCATGGCTGGACACCATCTGGATGAAGGATGTAGAGATTAACCACGAAGACTCATCTGTCTTGATGGAAAAGGAACCTTTATTGGAAGCTTACATCTGGCTTATATATACAGTCAGTAGGGGGTAGGGGCAACCAGAGACAGGGAAGTCACCTCTCCCATGAGGTCAGGGCACAGTCAGAATGTTCTGGGCAGAATATTATGCAAACTGTTTTCCCAAAAACATAATATGCATCATGCCCCTTTTGGTTTGGCAGCAGGGGGTTTTATGGGTCTGAGAACAGCTGCTTAGGGCAGTTCCCAACAATTGTTACTTCGTTGATCTGAGAATAATGTAACCTTGGAGAATCAAGACCATTGTTACCCTATTTGAAAACATGGTATAACCTGGAGGCGATCAAGAGCTACGAATTTGTACCTTAGGGTATCAAGAGCATTGTTATTCTATTGTAAGCTGGAAGGAATCATGACCATTGTTACATGATTTGAAAACATTGTAACCTGTTGAGTAATGAGACCACTGTTGCCAAACTGATCTGAGAACATGGTGACTTGTGGGGAATCAAGACCATTGTTAACTGGTGATCTGAGAACATTGTAGCATTGAGGGATAGAGACCTTTGTTAGCTGACTTACCAGATAATATTGTAATTTTGGAGGATCAAAACCATTCTTACCTGGCCGATCTTAAAACCTTGTGGCTTGGAGTATAAAGACTATTATTCCCTGGGTGAACTAAGAATGTTATAACCTTGGGGGATCAAGATATTTGTTACTTCACTGACCTGAAAACATTGTAACCTGGGGATCAGAACCATTCTTACCTGGCTCATTTGAAAACTGGGGTAAAGAGACTGTTGTTACTTGTCTCAAAAGAGAACATTGTAACCTTGTAGAATCAATACCACTGTTACTTAACTGATCTGAGTATATTGTGACTTGTGGGCATCAAGACATTTATTACTTTACTGCTCTCAGAACATTGTACCTTAGGGGATCAAAAACATTGTTTCCCTATTTGAAGACATTGTAGCCTGGAAGGAATCATAATCATTGTTTCCTGATTTGAAAACATTGTAACCTGGAAGGCAGCAAGGACATTTTACCTTAATGATATGAGAACGTTGTGACTTGTGAAGATCAAGACCATTGTTACTTGGTAATCTGAGAACATTGTTATATGGGGGACAAACACCATTTTATGCTGGATGATTTGAGAATATTGTAATCTTGGGGGATGAAGACCTTTATTAGCTGACTTACCAGAAAACATTGTTACCTGAGGTAATCGAAACCAGTTTTACCTGGATGGTTTGAAAACATTGTAACTTAGGGGAGAGTAGATTACTGGTACCTGACTCATTCGAGAACACTGTAACCTGTGGAGTAGAGACCATTGTTTCCTTACTGATCTGAGAAAATTGTAACCTGGGAGAATCAAAACCTTTATTACCTGGATGATCAGAGAACATTTTAACCTGGGTAAATAAATACCAGTATTATCTGACTGATCTGAGGACATTGTAACTTCTGGATATACAAACCATAGTTACCTAAATGATCTGAGAATACTGTAACTTAGGTGGATAAAGACCATTATTACATGAATTATCTGAGAATATTGTAACCTTGAGTGATCAAGATTATTGTTTCCTTATTAATCAGAAAATATTGTAACCTGGGTGAATCAAGACCATTGTTATCTGACTGATCTGAGAACAGAGTAATCTTGGGGCATAAAGACCATAATTACATGACTGATATAAAACATTGTAAACTGGGAGAATCAAGACAACTGTTACCTGACTAATCTGAGATCATTGTAACCCTAATGGATCAAGTCTATTGTTACCTAACTTGAAAACATTGCAACCTCGAGGGAATCATGACCATTGTTTCCCAATTAGAAAGCATTATAGCCTGGAGGAGTTAAAGACCAATTTTTCCTTTCTAATACGAGAAGATTTTGACTTGTGGAGATAAAAGAACAATGTTACCTTACTGTTCTGAAAACATTGTAACCTAAAAGGGATTAAGACCATTGTTAGATGATTTCATAACATTGTTACCCAAGAGGCATCAAGATCATTGTTACCTGATTGATATGAGACCATTGTGACCTTGTGGTTAAAGTCAGTATTTCTAGACTGGCATAAGAACATTGTAAACTCAGGTATCAGGACCCTTGTTACCTGAAAGATATGAGTATATTGTAACATGAGGGAATCAAGGCAATTGTTTCCTGGCCGTTTTTTGGAACATTGTAACCTTGGTGATGTGACAATAAAGACTATTGGTATCTGGCAGATCTGAGGATATTGTAACTTTGGGTAATCTAGATCGATGTTGCTTGTAGATATGAGAACATTGTAACTTATGGGGTAAATAACATTGTTATCTGTAGATCTGAGAACATTGTAAACTGGGATAATCAAGACCATTGTTACTTGACTGATATTAGAACATTGTAACCTAGGGGTATCAAGACCAGTATAACCTTACCGATCTGAGAACTTTATAACCTGAGGGGATAAAGAATATTGTCATCCTACAAATATGAAAAAAATTGTAACATTATTACAATTATAATTAACCTTATTGATCTGAGAACATTGTGACTTGTAGGGATAAAGAATGCTGTTGTCTTACTGATCTGAGGACATTGTAACTTGTGTGTATCAAAAACATTGTTATCTGACTGATCTGAGAGCATTGTGATCTGGAGGGAGTGAGACCATTGTTCATGGGTAATCTGAGAACATTGTAAACTTGAAGGATCAAGATTTTGTGACCTTACTGACATAAAAACATTGTATCCTCAGGGGATAAAGATCCTTGTTATTTGACTGATCTGAGAACATTGTAACCATGGGTTATAAAGACCACTATTAACATACTGATAGAAAACATTGTAACTTGGAGGGATAAAGACCATTATTACATGGGTCATCTGAGATATTGTCACCTTGGGAGATCAAGAATACTGTTTCCTGATTGATCAGAAAACATTGTAACCTGAGAGAATCTAGACCACTGTTACCTTTATGATCTGAGAATATTGTAACCTTGTGGGAAAACTAACATTGTTACCTGATTGATATGAGAACATTGTAACTTTGGGGATAAAGATCATTGGTAAGTTATATGATTACTTTGTAACCTGGGTGAATAAAGACCATCATTGTCTGACTGATATGATAATATTGTCACCTCTGGAGATAAAACCATTGTTCCCTTATTTGAAAACATTGTAACCTGAAAGGGATCATGACCATTGTTACTGATCTGAGAACATTGTAATCTAAAGATATAAAGACCATTGTTACCTGACTGAATTGAGGACATTGTAACTTGTGGGGTTCAAGACCATTTTTACTTAGCTGAAGTGAGAACATGTAACTTTGGATCAAGACCATTGTCACCTTGCTACTCTAAGAATATTGTAACCTTAGAGAATCGAGACCATTGTTACCTGAATGACAAGAGAATATTATAATGTGGTGCTCAAGACCCTTATTAACTTATCTGAGAACATTGTAACGGGGGGGGGTAAAGGTCATTAGTATGTGGCTGGTCCAAGAACATTGTAACTTTGGCTATTAAGAACATTGTAACATGATTTCTTAACATTGTAACCTTGAATAATCAAGACTACTGCTACTTGACTGATCTGAGATTGTCGTTATCTTGTGGATAAAGACCAGTATTGGTAGGTTGATCTAAGAACATTGTAAGCAATTGTTGTCTGACTGATCTGAATATATTGCTACTGTGGGAATCAAGGCAATTGTAACCTTTGGGGTAGGATAAAGACAATTGCTACCTGGCAGACCTGAGGATAATGTGATTTTGGGGAATCTGAATCAGTGTTGCCTGGCTGATCTGAGGACTTTGTAACTTGTGGGGATAAAGACCATTGTTACCTGACTGATATTAGAACATTGTAACCTTTGGGGATCAACACCAATGTTACCTTACTGATCTGAGAACTTTGTACCCTAAGGGTATCAAAACAATTGTTGTCTCGTTCATCTGAAAACATTGTATCTTGGAGAATAAAGAACATTGTTGCCTGGCTGATCTGAGAACATTGTAATTTGTGGGGATCAAGACCATTATGCCTTGACTGCACTGAGAACATTGTAATCTTGGAGAATCAACTTTATTGTTATTGTTAATTAGGAAATAAGGACTGGCATGATAGACAAAGCACAAGCCATGGAGAGCATGTTAATCATAGTTTATTATATTGAGACTGAAAGGGAGAGACATGACAGAGACAGAGAGGAAGATGAGAGACACGAGATGGTGAGAGAGGAGATGATGAGAGAGCATCAGTGGGCAGGGGTCTGTCCTTTAAAGGGGTCCTTTGCACTTGCATGCAGACTGGTTCTCATGGCACTGTGGGCTGGCCAGAGTGCTGCCTGAGTGCGTTCTGCCAGGTACCAGGGCAGGCCAGTGTGTAATTTCTAATCTGCACGTTGCACCAGACAGACAGATTTAAAGAGAGAGAGTCAGTGACAAGAAGGCAGATCCACTGCAGATAGAACAGGGCGCCCTGGAAAGGAACAGTATTCCATAAACAAGCCATGTGCAACAGGGCCAGTGAAAGATGAAATTAAAGACAAAATAAAAGCGCAAAGAGTCAAAAAGTAAATGAATTGTATCTGTCAGCAGACTTTGTGGCAGAATCTGACTAGACTGAGTGGGTGTGCCTACAGGTAGGTCACATGTTAAACATGGCGGCCTCAGTAAATATGTTTCCAAGCTAGGCTGTATGTTAGGCCGCATGGTTAAGATAGCTAAATCGGTGGCCTCTATAGGCACATTTCTGTCTGCCAGCAGAAGTGTCCATTTTTCTCCATGAGTGAGGCAGAAAGATGTGACCACCGTAGGTCTAAGAATGGCCAGTACCAGCAAATAAAATCCGAGAGACCCATCATGGGTCTGAGCAGTAAAAAAAGCTGAACACCTCAAACCTCATTCGTGGGGAAAAAATGAAAAACTCTGAGTGTCCCAAGCAGACACTAACCCAAACCCAGGCCATTGTGAGCTGCTGGCATCTGTATGGAGAAGAAACATGATAGAAGGGCCACAGAGATAGAAGCTGTGTCCTGAACAGATGCTAACCTGGGCCAGGCCACTGGGAGCCGGTGACATCTGCATAGAGAAGAAACACGAGAGAAGCACAACTGAATGTAAAAGAAGAATTTGTCATTCCAAGCTGAATGAACAGGAGAGAGACAAAACAGGATACTCCCAGGTGGAAGGCGGTTCCCATCTCGAGACAGGTGTAGCCACGGTGGGAAGTGGCGGGAAGCCTCTGTGGCCAGTGGGAGTTTTAGCGTGCAGGGAACACAGAAGCAAGACAAGTGAGGAAGAGCAGAGGCCACATTTCTAACCATGGATCACTGGTAGGATGTGGGTGCCAAAAAGTGGGCACATGGTTTGATTGGGGGGGGCAGCTTCCATGAGAGAGGCAGAGATCCAAAACCTATAAGCTCCAGAGTCCCAGAGACTAAGGGAGGATCGATTGGAAAGGCAACAACTGATTTCCGTGATTCGTCAAACATGGATCAGGGACAGTAGCTGACAGACATGTGGTCACCCAGAACTGGAATTTTCGATTGGTCTGAAAATGAGAGAGACCACAATCTCGATAAGTCCTAACTCATGGAAGCAAGGGAGGGGTGGGCTTACTAGACATGATGATGGTGGATGGAAGAATCCAGAGATCCTTAGTTGGAAAAGCGACCTCGTTGAAGTTTATAAGTTGTCGGTATCTCAGTCAAAGCAGGAGGAGATTCCAGGAAAACCTGCCGAGTCTCGGCACCATATGTTGTTAATTTGGGAACCAGGACTGGCACGATAGACGGATCACAAGCCATGGAGAGCATGTTAATCATAGTTTATTATAGTGAGACTGAAAGGGGGAGACAGACATGACAGAGAGAGATGAGAGACATGAGATGATGAGAGAGGAGATGATGAGAGAGAAGATGATGAGAGAGTGTGAATGGGCAGGGGTCTGTCCTTTAAAGGGGTCCTTTGCACCTGCGTGCAGACTGATTCTCATGGAACTCTGGGCTGGCCAGAGTGCTGCCTGAGTACGTTCTGCCAGGTACCAGGGCAGGCCAGTGCAATGCCTGAACCTTCAATTGTTGTTATCTAGTGGTCTGAGACTATTAATAACTTTGAGTGATAAAGAGCATTGTTACCTTGCTGATCTAAGAACATAGTCACCTTGGACAATGAAGACCATTATTTCCTGATTTGAAACAGTTTAACCTTTGGGAATCAAGGTCATTGTTACCTGACTGGTCTGAAAACAATGTATCCTGGGTTTATCAAAACCTTTTATACCTGACTGATCTGAAAGCAGTGTAACTTGTAGGGTTAAAGAGTATTTTTTCCTCATTTGTCTGAGGACATTTTAACCTGTGGGGATTAAGACTGTGGTTGCTTGCTGAACTGAGCACATTGTAACCTTGGGTGATCTAGTCCACTAGTATCTGTCTGAAGTGAGAACATTGTTACTTGAGGATCAATACCATTGCTACCTGTCTGATCTTAGAAGACCGTTCTTAACTGACTGATCTGAGAACATTATTACCTGGGGCACAGAACATTGTAACCTGGGGGAGCAAGCCCATTGTCTTCTGATGGCATTTGAGAGCATTGTTACCTGATAGATGTGAAAACATTGTAACCTAGTGGATCAAAATCTTTTGTTAAGTGGGAAATATGAGAACATTGTTACCTGAAGGATCCTAGAATACTGTACCTGGAAAATGAAGACAGTTGTTACTTGGGGGTGGGGTCAAAGTAATTGCTACCAGAGGGATTTGAGATCATTGTTACTGGGGGATTAGGATCATAGTTTTCTGTAGCATCTGAGAGCCTTTGTTACCTTGATGATCTGAGAACAGAGTAACCTGGGGAATCAATACCATTGTTACCTGGGGTGGAAACTATTCTCACCAGGGCATCTGAGAACATTGTCACTTAAGGGATCTGAGAACATGGAAATCTGGAGAACTGAGACCACATTCGTATCTGAGACATCTGAGAGCAATGTAATTTGGGGAATAAAACCATGTTACTTGGGCCATATGAGAACATCAGTACTTGGGGGATCTGAGCACATAATAACCTGTGTGTGTGTGTGTGTGTGTGTGTGTGTGTGCGCACATATATGTGCCTGGAGGATCAAGACCATTGTTGTTGTTGGATTCTGATAGCATTGTTACCTGTGGGGACCATGAACTGTTATTGAGGGTTCTGAGAAGGTTGTGACCTGGGGAAATGAAACAAAAGTTTCCTGTGATCTGACAGCATTGTAACCTTTGTGAAACAAGACCATCTTACTTGGATGATATGAAAACATTGTTACTTAGGGAATCAAGGCCATTGTTACCTAGGGTATTTGAGAACATTGTAATCTGGAGGATCAAGACAGTCATTACCTGGGGCATGGAATAGCATTGTTGTATCTGAGAACATTGTCATATACAGAATCAAGAACATTGCTACCTGGGAATCCCAGAATATTGTTACCCAAGGAATCATTGTTACCTGAGTGACCTGAACACATTGCATATAACCTGGGGGAACAAGATCATTGTTACCTGGGAGATCAGAGATTGTTGTAACCTGGGGAATCTGAGAGCATTATAACCTAGAGCATCTGGGAGCATTGTTGCCTGGAGGGTTTGAATGTAATGATTTGGGAACATTGTGATCCCGAGAGTCAAGACCATCGAGATCATTGAAACCATTGTTGCCTGAGCTAAGAAGAGTGTAGCCTGTTATATCAAGACCATTGTTTCCTTGGACATTTGAAAGCATTTTCTATGGTTTGAACAAACCACTGTCTCTTGTGGGATCTGAGAACATTGTAACATGGGGAATCAAGACCATGGTTAACTGGGTCATATGAAAATATGAGATACAATATGAAAATATTGTAACCTGGGGAATCAAGACCATGGTTAACTGGGACATATGAAAATATGAGAATATTGTAATATGGGGAATCTCAGAGTATTGTTACCTGTGGGATCAAGAGCATTGCCTTGGCCATCCAAGAACAATGTTGCTGAGGAATCTGAGAATATTGTAGCTCAGGGCATCATGGTTCCTTGATGTGAACATAGGTACCTCAGAGTCGGAGAATATCTTAGAATACCTGGGTGATATGAAACTCTTGTTACCTGTGAACTTGAAAGCTTTGCTACCTGGGAGATAAAGACCATTGTTCCCTGACAGATATGTGGGGCATCTGAGACTTATTACCTGGGGGAATATGAGACATTGTTAACTATTAATTGGAGAGATTGGAGAATCTGACACCATTTCCACCTGAAGGATCTGAGGACACTATAACCTGGAAGATCAGGAACATTGTTACCTGGTTAATCTGAGAACCCTGTTACCTATTGGATCTGAGAACACTGTGACATGGAGGATCAAAACGATTGTTATCTGGGACTTATGCGACCATTGTAACCAGGAGGATCTGAGAGCATTGTTACCTGGGAGATCTGAGAACATTGTTAACCTGGGGATATGAGAATATTGTTACTTGGGGTATATGAGAACATTTTAAACTGTGGCATCAAGATACTGCTCCCTGACTGACTTGAAAGCAATGCTATCTGGGATAGCTGAGGCAATTGTTACCTGTGAATTTAAGGGCATTGTAACATGAATGATGTGAGAGCAGTTGCCTGAGATATGATGACAGTTCTATTTCCTGGGAATCTGATTCCGTTAGTAGATGGAGGATAATGGTAACACTGTAATCTGAGGGAACTGTAGGGGTAGGTCTACATAACTGTAGCACTGACCACGCCCATTTGGATGTGTTCACAGGTAGGTAGAACGAACGGGGATAAAAAGAGCTAGGGGGAGTTCTCTTTGGGTTCCGGTTGCAGCCTGGAGGGCAGCGTGTGGCCCTTTGGTTCTTGGCTTTCTTGGCTTCTCAATAAAATATCATAGGACATCCCTATTTTGTGTATCTTAATATTTCCACATTAGGAAATCAGCATCATTCTTACCTGACAGACCAGAGAGCATTGTAACATGGGGTATGTGGCGTTGTTAGCTGGTGATTAGTACTATTGCTATCTGGAACATCTGAGATGATTATAACCTAGGGGATCAAGGCCGTCATATCTGGGGATCTGGGAGCGCTGTTACCTGTGGGAATTGAGACCATTGTTATCTTGGGATTTGAGAGTATTATAACCTGAGGGTCTTGGAACATTATTACCTGGGGTGTGAAGACAATGGTTACCTGGAAGATCTTGCACCATTGTTACCTTGAAGATCGGAACATTGTAACTTGGGGGGATTGGGAGCTTTATAACCTGGAGGATATAAAACTATTCTTACTTAGGTGATCTGAGACTACTGTTTTCACAGACCTGAGACCATTGTTACCTAGGGGAACTGAAATCATAGTAACCTGGAGGGTCGATACTGTTATTTGGCATATCTATGGATTGTTACCCAAGAAGTTGAGAGCTTCGTAAACTAGTAATCTAAGAGCATTGTTATCTTGGTTATAAAGACACCACCTACTTGATCTGAGATCATTGTTACTTGGGGATTTGAGACCATTGTTACCTGGGGATCTGAGACCATTATTATGTAGTGTTATATTACTTATGACTTATTAAAGCTTGCCTGAAGATTCAGAAAGCAAAGTCAGCCACAGACCATAGAAACCAGGCACATACCTCGAATCCCAGCAGCCAAAAGCTAGGAGGTGGTGGTATACACCTTTAATCCCAAAACTCAGGATTAAGAGGTAGACTCATTTCTGTGAGTTCAAGGCCACCCAGATCTACAGAAGATTGATCCAGTCCTAAAGAGAAACAGATCACACAAAAATGATCTCAGTACCTGAGATCACACACTTTTAATCCCAGGAGCATAGCCTCAGTATCAGGCATTCATTCTTCAGCCACACTGAGGAGAGACAGCAGTTTGAGGCTTGGTGAAGAGCTCGTGGATCAGTCCTTTCAGCCTGAGCTAGAGGTGAGAGCCAATGGCCAGCTGCTTTGCTTTTCTGAACTTCAGCTTTGAAGCTTGAACCCCAATCAGTCTCTGGGTCTTGTATTTATCATGCTACATGTTACATTGTTACCTCTGTGATTTGAGACCACTGCAACATGGGGATACAGCACCACTAACTTGGGATCTGAAAGCACTGTAACTTGGAGGTGTCTTAGAACATTGATATATTAGATATGGAGATCAATAACATTGTTACCTTGCTGTTCTGAGACTACTGTTCCCTGGGAAAGCTAAGACCATTATTGCCTGGGGGATCTGAGAGAGAGCATTGTAACCTGGGATGCCAAGACCATTATTATATGGGCATTTGACAACACTTTAACCTGGGCAACATGAGGCCATTGTTACCTGAGGGGTCTGAGACCACTGTCACCTGGGAATTTGAGGGCACTGTAATCCAGGGCTAAGAGACCATTGCTACGTAGGAATCCAAGTGGCAGGTAGTAAAGCCTGAGAGACAGCCTTCTTACCTGTGTGATCTGGGACTCACTTAAATAAGCTGTGCTGATATCATTTTTGCTGAGAGCTATTAATGATGGTTACCTAGAAGAGCTGAGAATGTGTGCTAACTGGATGAGTTGAGACCACTCTTTCCTTATGGAGATAAAATTACCTTTTCTCAGAAGAACTGAGACCTCCATTTCCTGTCTGTGCTAAGAAGAAGGTTTCCTGAATGGCAAGTCTCTTATTGCCAGGACAACAGATACTCCATGAACTGGTCTGCAGTGAGGACACAGCAAGTCTTGGTTCAGTTCTTTGCTTCCTAACCTGTTTCTCTTGTGTCAGAGGAGACTTTACCATCCACTGAACCTTGTCTAAGTCCAGCACATTCTGTCAGCATCCTTTGAAGACCTTCAGGAGCCCACAGGGCTTCATGTGTTGGAGGTCGCTGTCTCCAGCACTTTCCTTTTTGGAGATTGTGGGGAGGCCTGTTCTCCTTTCAGTCCTCCTCTCTCTGTTACACCTCCCCAACCTTCAGGAGAGCTGACCGCACATCTCCTGATGAACTAGACCCACATGCTCACAGAGTCATATGCAGCCAGGTGGCCACAGGCCCTTTGTGAAGGGTTTCCTATGCACAGTCCCTGTGCTTTACAGATGGTTTTCAGGACAGTTTCATACAAAAAAATCCACCTGGAATCTTGCCAGTGGAAAATGCCATGAGTGTTGATGGTGAAATATCTTAACCTCTCAAGAGAACTCAATTCCACTGGCATGCACACTGCCAGAGAACATGTGCTGCTGGGAGCCGCATCTCCTCTCCACCACCCTCATGGTGTCGTTGCTGATCTTGGGAGACGGGAGTGGGTCACCTGAAACACATGATTGGCTCCTAGGTCACGACAAGGAGTCAGGCAGCTCATGTCCATTTCAGGAGTGATACAGAAACAGAAGAGACATTATGCTAATTCTTGAACATCGGCATTGCTAAGAAGAAACCCCTTCCAGACTCACCCAAGCTGTTCAATATACTAGCTCCTCCTTATGGCTAGCTAGCATGTCATAGGATGCGTAGGTCTTCCATCATTTGCTGAACAGTACAGCTATGGAAAGACATGGTTTCCAGCCTTTTGCTATTACTATTAGAAGCTGCTGTAACACTCATGTGCAAGGCCTTGTCTGCATGTAGGTCTTAACTCTCCAGTGAATGCTCGGGAACACCCACACTGGATCACGTGGTGATGCACATGTTGTTTTATGGGAAACATCCACACTCTCCTCTGGGGCACAGATGTCTTATACACCTGCATTTATCTTTCTTTGGTAGTAAAAATGGTGCATGTGGTTACAAAAGAGAATGGGGATTGAAATATTCAGACCCTGGGCTTCTGCAGGGATGGATATACCAAGGTTGACATGTGAGCCAATTGGAACATCACACCCCAGATGAGCAGCAGAGGACCATGACAGTATCATGTCTCTGCTGGAAAAGTATTCTGTGGAGAAACACAAACATGTAGGTCTATCATCAGCTATAAGTAAGAATCAGCTGAAAGGAGATAGAGGTGCTATTTAAAACAAGATCACGAAGAACAATATTATAGCTATTTCTTTTCTAGCTTTGGAGTCTTGGTTGCTGCTATGATTGCAGTCATCTCCTGAAGGTCTTCTTTCCCTCCCTCCACACGAGGGGAAATGAAGGCTTTTCTGTGTCAACCCTAAGTCGGGCTTCCTCTGGCCTCACATCAAGGAAGAGACTAGTTAGGGAAGTGTGCTTCAGACTCCAGGATGGCTGAGGAGCAGCCCCTGCCAAGAGAAGCAACGGGGAGTAGCTGGTGTAAGAAAGCAGATGGACTTGGCATCTCATGGCTGGGGACTTTGAGATTGGATACTCGGCTCACACGGATGTGTGCATGTTCTTGTATGTTCTTGTATAATAGGGTGCACATGTGTGTGTGTGTGTGTGTGTATATATATATATATATATATATATGCATGCAGACATAAACCAGAGGAACCTCTGGCAGTGGTCCTCAGGCACTGTCCATCTTGACAATTTTTTTGTCTGTTTTATTTTTTGACATAGGATCTCTCTGGCATGAAACTCTACAAGCAGGCTGGCTATCTGGCTAGCCTGTAATCTCTAGGGACCTACCTGTGTCTCTGCCCCTCTTTATGCTCTTCTGTCCCTTTGTCTCCCTCTCTGCCTGTGCCCTCACCAGCCCTGGCATCGCAAGTGAGCATCACCAAGTCTCGATATGTCAGAGGATTGGACTCACAGAAGTACTTCACCACCTGTGCTACCGCCCAGCTCAGCACACCAGTTTTTAAAAGCTGCGTGTGAGGTCAGCCTTGCAGTTCCGGAAGATGGGACTGCCACCCTGCATCAGCAGAGGGAGATGATGTGGAAGACACCGGGGCTAAAAAGAGAGGAGCATGGGCCCAGGATGCCAGGTCTGAGCCATGGGTCGGCGATGGAAGTGTGCTGGTGTGGGCTGTGGGCCTCGCTTCTCCAGTGTCCAGAAAACAGAGCTCTGTTAAAGTGTTTGTCAGGGACCACCTGTGCTTGTCTGGTTCACTGTAACGCCATTCCTTCAGGGAAACACTCTTGACAGACTCTCCTATGACCAAGAGCTTCGTCCCATTAAAATGTGCTCTATCCCATTAAGCTGTCATATGAAGCTTGTAAATAACTCCAGAAAGGAGGTCCCAAGACAGCCTTCCACTGTGACCATTTGAAACAAATACCGGTGATTTACAGCCAGGTTGTTGAGGTGGCCACTGTGTCCACCAGTCCTCATCGTTTCCCTCCATATGGCTCCGGAAATGGGGCCTGACAATAACCCCAAAATGGAGAGAGATCCTGCCTGGTGACCTCCCTTTCTTGGAGCTCAGCCTCCCTAAGGACAGATTCTTTCACCCCCTTTACGCTCCCATTATCCTACTAAAAAGACTCTCCTTCACCTCCCAGATCCTCCACAGAAGACAAACTCTGGCACTAATGCTCCTTATGCCATGACACTGCCTGGTGAGATGACTCAGCAAGTAAAGGTGCTGGCTGCCAAGACTGACAGCGCAAGTTTAAGTCCTGGGACCCATATGGTAATAGGAGAGAACCTGACTCGTAAGTTGTCCTCTGACTTCCATATGTATGCTGTCGCATGTGCGCGCACTCACACATGCGCGCGTGCACACACACACACACAGTGATTTTTAAAAGCAACTGCATAGTACTTTCATAGAACTTATGTAATCTCATAGGCTTAACGTCATCTCTTAATTTCTTTCGATGCCCAACAACACTTTAAATTCTATCCAAATAGCTGTTGCTATCTGCAGTACCTAGGGAGCGTTACTGGAAATTCTGTGCCTGTTCAGTACAGATGTCGCTATCATATATCCAGTTCTAATTTGTAGTCAGTTGGACCTGCCAACCTGTAGTAATGGAAGGCTGATTTCATCCAGTGTTCACTCTTCCAAGAACTCTGATTTAATGGAGCCTGAGATTCTTAGTCCTCTTACAAGCTAGAGAAACTTTCAGTGGTTTCCTGGGTGCAGGTTAATATGCCACTTATAGATAGGCTAAAGGATACTTTTCTTGGCAGAAAGTGAGATTTCTGGCTCAGAAATAAAGGATGGAGGGCTCCTTGGATCTCATGTTCCATGGGGTTTGCAGAGAGCATCATTATGACAGCAGCGCACACGTACAAGGGTCTGCATCACAGGGAGGAAGCGTGCAGCATGCATGCCTGCCTGCTGTTCAGAGAGAGGAGGTCCTGTTGATGCAGCACCATGGGCAGACCCTTAGCTCCAGTGGGAGGAGCTCTTCTCTCTTCCAAGTATCAGTGCAATGATAGTCTGGCTAAGTCCCCTCCTCGATGCCTGCCAAGCTGCCGAACGCCCCTAGAGATCTGCCTCTACAGGCATTGCAGATGAATTTCTTATCGCAGAGATCTTTTCTGAATCCATTCCTTTCCCAAATTTTGTAAGGATCATTAGTTTCAACTTCAATGGCAAATAAAGTGGGCCCTGTGAGGTAGCCATGAAGTCACAATGCTCTATCCCATTGCTGGGGCAAGCTGCTCAGCCATAGATTGTGTAGTTGGCATGTTCATCCACACGCCAGGTGAGGCTGCATCCTTTTCAGATAGGAGTTAACTGGGCCTCTCTAGACACCACTGACAATGGAGTCTGGTCATCTCCAGCCAGATGCGTCTCTGCTGAGCTATGAGAACTTTTTCCTTGTTGCACCTGATGAGGCATTCAGACTTCCCCCTCTCCATCTCTGCATATATCCTGGCGGGAAGGCTCCCAGCTCTGAGTACCTTGTCTCCTATCCTCTCAACCCAAGTGGTCCTTGGGATCTTTTGCATTTCAAACCCTGTCTTGGCATCTGTTTCTGCAAGTACTAAATTGTACTAAATTGATGATGTAATTAGACCAAGAAGCCCACTTCTGGATGAAGGATAATCTGATAAATGGAGACAAAGTTTCCTCCAGTATCTCTGTAGTCAGAGAACTGGGAACTCCTGTGATGAATAATGTCTCTAGAGCCAGCACCCTACATCAGCACATAGTGTGGGGAGACCATCCAGGGTGTTTATCACCTCCCCTTCTCCCAGGAACCTCTTTGAGGGGCAGCCAGGTATAGATTGTGTTCAGCCCATATTCCTTGTTGAACAGCACAGAATTTCTAGTTTTTGAGAGCCCAGGCTGAGGTCACTGTCCATGGCCTTATCACTGTATGTTTTAGATCTATTCCCTACTGGATAGTAGCCTTTACCACCATTGGATGCATGCTACTCTGAGGGACTAACATAGTCCATCCAGTATGTGCTGAGTAGAAATTTACCATATGATCAACAAGTGGGACATTGCTGATTTATGGGGAACCCGACCTGATTCCAGCTGCTGCTGCCTCCTGCCACCGTTCTTTATCCTCTCTCAGATGTCCTCCTTGTCCTAAATATGGTAGAGATTCCTTTGCTTCCCCCCTTTAAAAGAGTTAATTATGTACATGTGTAAATGTAGTTATCTGTGTGTTGATACAGTGTGTGCGTATGAGTGCTGTGCCTGCCTGCGGGGGCCAGAAGAGGGTTGAGTTACAGGCAATTTTGAGCTGTTTGTTGTGGATCCTAAGAACCAAACTCCAGTCCCCTGCAAGGCCAGCACGTGCTCTTAATGGCTGATTTCTTTGCCTTACACTGCTCAGTGTACTCAGTGAGCTCAGACAGCGTTACTAACTGGCAGCTAGTGAGGCTGTGAGAGGCCTCCAATGGCTTTTGCTGTCTCTTAACCAGGCTTTGAACACCTCTATGGGAGTGCTCCAGCTCGGGGTGTTCAAGGATGCAGATGCTCCCGTCGGTGACTCTGGAAACCCCCACGAAGGTGAAGGAAGAGCCTCTTAGCTGGAGCGGCTTCCCCAGACAGCAAATGATGGAATCCCTGGAACTCATCACTGTGACAGATACACGGATTGCTTTGATCCACCTTATGGGCACTTCTGAAAATGGCACAATCTACCCCACCTCCCCTCTGCAGCCTTTTCCTGGAACAGGTCCTGATCATTTAGAAAATGTCCTGTCTGTCTGGAAGCCAACACCCTCCCTCAGCACACCATGTTCCTGAACAACCAAGTTCTGGCAGGGTTTTCAAATGGGGGGACATCAAGTCCAAGTTCTCCGTGCAGTTTTAAGGCATGTCTCATAACCCACACCTAAGATCCACTCAAGTGGAGCCAGTGTGAGAGGGCTTTTGGACATCCATCCGAGGGGCTAGTGCCACTCCTCTGTTTATCCATCTTAAACCAAGGCTAGCAAGGCTGTAACCTGAGACAGAGTTGTTGGCAAAAACAAAGGAGGAAGGGTTGTGCTGGCGTGATGCCCACACAGTGATTCACCCCGTAGACCTCTTGCTCAACAGGGTCTGCCCGAAGCCAGCCGTCGCCGATTTCCACTGCTGCTCCCAAGGCTTTGGGAAACACTCGTCCCTTTTCTGTACTGCATGAGACAGCATCTCAGCATTCCACTGGCCACTCCCTGCACTCCCTTCTGTGGTCTTTCCGTCACTCATCCTGCAGCAACTACAGCTCTCACCACTGCTTGCTTCTGTGGACGTGTCAGTCGTTTTAAACAAAAAAATGTGATCACGCCGTGTGCCTTTCTCCCTCAGTATTTTATTGGGAAAATTTCCCCAACTGCTACTAAAGATCTTCACCATATCACACCTCTTTGTTGTAAAGTATTTATTACAGTATTCTGTCGTGGGCCGTAATTTGCTTCACTAGCTCATAGTTTTTGACATTTAGGGTGTTGTAAAAATTATACCATCATAGTAATGCTACAGTGACCCTCATTTGATATAAATCTTGGCATGTCACCAAGCTCATCTTGGCGTGGGTTGATCAACACCCTTACTGAATAGCTAAGCGACTAAGAAGCAAGCCTGTGTCCTGGTAAACCACGAATTGGGGGTGTTTCTTACCAGCTCTGTTTCATTGTTGGCTAAGGATGAGCTTGAAGAAGCTCCAACTTGGAAATCCGTATACCAACATTATAGTGAGTTCAAGGCCCGGTCTGTACCCACTCTCCCGTGTGTTTTGACTTCACAGACCCTACCAACCTGCACAGGGTCCTTGTGCCTATGGAAAGGGGCAAACAAATAGGTTGGTAATGTCAGTGTCCCTTTGTGGGTGAGGGCTTGTCTTTCCCTCATGATGGGTGTCACAGAATTTGGTAACGTCTTAAGAAGTGAGTTCATGGGCTGGCAAAACCAGCAGAGACAGCTGATCTGAACAGGGGAGAGCTCTTGGACCCTAGACCGACAGTCGGGAGGCCAGCATGGGACTGATCTGGACCCCCCAAATGTGAGTGTCAGCGAGAAGGCCTGGGCAACCTATGGGGCCCTAAGCTGTGGATCAGTGTCTATCCCTGGAATACAAACAGTCATCGTGTGCCTATAGCACAAAGAGGGATGCTCTCTCAGCCTGGACTCTTAGGGGAGTGCCTGGACCCTACCCAGAGTGAAATGACAGACTCTAGATATCCCCTATGTGGAAGGATTTGGCAATAGGGTGGGAGGGTGAGGGTGAGGGGGAAGGGGAGTGCGGGAGGAGGGGAGGGAGAGGGAACTGGGGTTGACATGTAAAACAAGCTATTTAAAATTAAAATAAAAAATGATATAAAAAAGAAGTGAGTTCATAACATGTAAATAGCTCTGCCCAACCAAGAGGCCTCCAACATCATCACTTTACCCTCACTGATCTTAGGTCAATGTTGTTTCCTTAATGGTTGCTTGAACTGAGTCTTAATCTGAAATGTTATATTTTTGTTATTGTTGAGATTTCTTCCCAGGGTGCATCTTCATTGGCATTTGTTTGCTTATTATGTGTAGGTAAGTGTACACATGGGCATTGGCATTTGTTTGTTTACTATGTGTAGGTAAGTGTACACATGGGCATTGGCATTTGTTTGTTTACTATGTGTAGATAAGTGTACATCTGTGCCCAGGTGGAGGCCAGAGGTCACCCTCGGGTATCACTCCTCAGGAGCCATCTGGTACTTTCCGTCCTGGCAGCAGCCCATCTCTGCCGCAAAAGCAGTCTTACATCATCACCTGTCGCCAGGTGCCTTTCTCCAGTCAGCTGCGCAACATGGATGCCCCTTAAAAGTGCCCACCAGGCAGCTCGCTCTCTTGCCTCATTATTTCTCTCTTGCTTCTCTTTCCTTTCTTGTCTCCATCCTCTTCTCTGTTCCCTGCCTGCATGTCTGTCTGTCTGTCTGTCTGTCTGTCTGCCTCTCTCATGTCCTCACTCCAACATGGTCTTTCTCCCTTCCCCTCCTCTTGCACTAACTGTTGCACGTGGCATGTTTGCTTAGTCGCATACCTTGACAGGGCCTGTCAGAGGTGCCCACTTCACCTTTCTTTTCTATCCTTCCATGGGTGCTTACTGGGCTCTCCTGGCATCTGGTCTGGCCACACCAGGGTCCTGCCTGCCCACTCCACCTGCAACAGATCAGCTTTCTCACTCACTGATGGCTTTGCCTTCCACTCAGTACCAGGGATCGGGTCTCTGGCAGGGTTTCTTGCCTCTGACCATTCTCCTGGATGTGATGCTTCATTTACCAGCACAGGCTCTGCCCTGTGGCTATGTTTTTTTTAAGTCCTGGTACCAGGTGACTATGTCTCGCTTGTTCTTTTAGCCCTTGGCTCTGTTCTTGCTTGACAACACCCTTATCAGTCTGTGTCTGCTTTGTTTAGCCCTCCTCTGAGTCCTGGGAATGCCTGAGGCTCTCAGGTTCTGGGCTCCTCCCTGCCTCATCCTTGGGAACCTGCGTGATACACCTCACTCCCATTGGATGTTTTTGGAGAACATCCTTTGAAATCAAATCTCCTTTCTTTGCTCCAAGACCTGCTTGTTTCTGTCTGTTCTCCTCTAAACTTTGTAATGTCCTGTCTCTGTGTTTGTTGCAATGTGGGAATCAGGGATAGGCAATGGGCACACACGGGTTCTCCCCTGCAATATCCGCCGATCTAACCCTCAGCAAGGTACTCATTTGTCTGTGAGTAAATCTAATTCCAAATTTATAGTCCGATTCTTCCTGAGTTACTTTCCACACTGACACATGTGTGCATGTCTGGCTCCTGCAACCTGCTGCATCCATGTGGACATCTCCTCTCCTGCTTGCTCCCCTCTCCCAGCATTCTGGAAGACCCACAGCTTATGCCCTAGCCTGCCATATTTCCCATGTGGCTCTGGCTGTTGCGGCCTGCTGACGCATGTGGACACCTCCCTTGTCCTGCTCCTTCCCGGCTCTCTTTCCCCTCATAGCCAGCCGGTAGACCTACTATGCTTTCCCCTCGCAGCCAGCCGGTAGACCTACTATGCTCTCCCCTTGCAGCCAGCCAGTAGACCCACTATGCTACCTCTGCTTCTCCCTGCGGTCCTGCGGCTCACGTTTACTCTCAGCGCCCCCTTGGAACTTGCAGGAACACACTTACACAGTGCTCCACCTTTCCACCCTCTCTCTTCCTCCACAGACCCAGGTTGTACTACCACAGCCTGGCCTCAGTACAAGTCAGTGGCCAAAACTGGAGAACTTGATTTCCAAAATCTCGTCCCCAAATGTCTTTATCTAAACCTGCTCTGCTACACTTCCTCAGTCCCTTACCTCCGAGGCTATACTTCCCCACTCCTAAACATCTTTGAACTCTGACTTCTTTGCACTCTGCTCTCACAAAAAATAATAATATTATCTTGATATTGTGCTGTAAACTCCTGTGTCAACATCCGTAAATTGCTCTTTGGGTATGGTTTAAAATCTGGCTGGATGGTGGTGGCACAAACCTTTACTCCCAGCACTTCGGAGGCAGAGGCAGGTGGATCTCTGTGAGTTCCAGGCCAGCCTGGTCTACAAAGCTACACAGAGAAACCCTGTGTCAAAATTAGATAGAACAGTGTGTTAAGGGGTAAAGTGTATGTGAGGGTATGAAAGCTTAAGATACGGGGTCTAAGAAAAGCTTTAGGGTCTAAGGTGTTTTAAGGTGTGTAAATGCAAGTTATAAGGAGGACATGAAAGCTTACATTTTTTAAAGTGATTTAGGGTGTATAAAAGAATGCAACATGTTTCAGATTTGTTTCTCTCACTATTCTACTGTTAACATTAAGACTCCAAAAATTCATAGTCTTAACATGAGTCAGTGGAACTCTGATAAGCTCCGCCAGAGCCCCACTACTGTTGTCAGAGTCACAAGCTCAGGATTAGGTTCCCTTTGGTTGTGTCTTAGGTATAGACTTAAAAGTGCTGCTCGTGGTGCTAAAAATGTCTGTCTAACCTATATACACCCAGTCTTCTGGATAGAGGAAAGAGTGCTAATGCTTTTTACCAGAGTCATTTTGGGTCCCCTTTGACTCAAAGGCATGAGTGTACTGCCTTTTCTACAATGCGG
The DNA here is from genome assembly GCF_017639785.1 of Mesocricetus auratus. Taxonomy (NCBI): domain Eukaryota; kingdom Metazoa; phylum Chordata; class Mammalia; order Rodentia; family Cricetidae; genus Mesocricetus; species Mesocricetus auratus. The sequence continues at coordinate 72,582,929 of NW_024429196.1, read as the reverse complement.
GTTTCAGATTTCAGTACAGATTACAAACTGTGGGAATGCTAATATTTCTAATACTAATCTCTTTTTGTAAATACAGAAACATTCTTGAAAGCTCTAGGGAGTTGAGCCCAGGTCAAATGGACCCCAGATAAGTACTGTCAATCAACAATCTCAGTTCCCCCACATACTGCCTGTGCCTTAGGGTGGGATCTCCCCACCTTTCCCTGGGCTTGGGACTCCTCTTCCTCAATTACCAGGGCCTAAGGAAAAATTCCCCCTAGATTTCTTAACTTTATCTTCTGCTCTGCCAGCATCCTGCCAGGTCTCCTCAAAATCTGCATCCGGGACAGCTTGGAAATGGCTATGCTCACAGACTGCTGCACGTTCCCAGCACTCATGGGAGAGCCAGGCTTGCTGCATGCACCTTTGACTCCAGAGCTGGGAAGGGTGGAGACTGGAGGATCTCTGGGGCTGAAGAAGATAAGGTAAAGAGCAGTGAGATAGGACCCCTGGCCCCCTTTAGCCTCTGTGCACGTGTGTGCGTGCCCACATGCACGCACACACCCCTGAAAGAACTAATGCATGGTTTTCAAGTCCATGTGGAACACGACAGCGAAAAATGTTGTCCATCCATGAAGTCATTATTTCCTCACAGAGCTGGTAATTGCAGGATGATTTTCTAAATGACTTTCTGATTGTGATGGAGTTTAACAGGCTCTCAGTGTGGTGGAAGTAAAGACATTAGCAGCTGACGCTCTGTATTTCTGGGCTCTGCACCTGTGATTCAAACAGTTGCGGGTAGAAATAGGTGGAGAATTAGCGCCATGATTCTGTGTGTGCACAGTAGCCTTCCCTAAGCAGCAAAATGTAACAGCCACCGGTGTGCTTACACTTTGTGTGTGTGTGTGTGTGTGTGTGTGTGTGTGTGTGAGAGAGAGAGAGAGAGAGAGAGAGAGAGAACCTAGACACGATTAGAAGCCACATGCATGGTCTGCAACAATAGGAGGATTTTCTACACGATATTGGAGCATCCATGGGTTCTCAGGGAGGAGGTCCTGGATATGAAAACCCCAGGCTATCAAAAATAGACCTACTAAAGCATGTATTAGAATGCAGTGTCCAAAACATTAGTTACCAAAACCTCTGGGATGCAGCTGAACCAGATGTCTCAGAGTTTATGCTGCTCTGATAAAGTACCAAAAAGCAATTTAGGAGGAAATGGTTTATTTGGCTTACACATACCCAGTTATAGTCCATTGAGGGAAGCTAAGGCAGGAACCTGGAGCAGAACCGAAGCAGAGGCCTTGGAGGACACTGCTTACTGGCTTGCTCCTATGGCTTCTCAGCCTGCCTTCTTATTAAACCTGGGGCCACCAACCCAGAAGTGCCATGTCCACAGTGAGCTGGGCCCTCCCTCATCAATCGTTAATCAAGAAAATGCCATGTAGACTTGCCTACAAGAGGAAGTATTCTCTCAATGGAGGTTCCTCTTCATGGATAATTCTAGGTTTTGTGTGAAGTTTTCAATTAAACCCACCAGCACACCAGTATTTAGAGGAAAATAAATTCTGGGATTGGAGAAGAAATGTCCAAACTTAATGAGCAGAGCGGCAGACACAAAAGCCCTTTGATTTGACTAAAGATGCACACTATTATATAGCGCATAAGGGACTGGCAAACCTGCTAGGTTTCATGGAGCTTTAACAAACAGACTAACTTAGGGGCCGGAGAGAATACTCAGTGTTAAGAGCACTGGATGTTCTTTCAGAGAACCCAGCCTCAATTCCCAGTCCCTCCATGGCTGCTCACAACCATCTGTAACTTCAATCTTCAGGCCTTCGAGTGCATGCACATACATGTGGGCAAAGCACTCATGCATAACTTGAAAAGGGAATTAAGTACAGGCTTGGGGCAGGGATTGGGAGCAGCCAATAAGACACAGGTTAGCTGCACTGAGGGTGGAGACCGTACCCGCCTATGAACACAGGATGGCTGCAGCACAGGCCTGTGCTTCAGAATGCAGAGGTAGGAGAATCAGGAGTGCAGGGTCATCCTTGACTTTATCGAGAGGTGGAGGCTAACCTGGGCTATATGAGACCCTGTGTCAAAAAACAAAAATAGTAAAAAGTAGGAAAATACTAAACTGGTGTAGCGACTCACCACTCTAATTCTGACACTTAAGAGGCTGAGGAGGGATGAGTCTGAGTTTGAGGCTAGCCTGGGCTACACATTGAGATCCTGTCTTAAAATATATATAGGAAAAAAAAAGCCAGAAAAAGAGGGGGGAGGGAAGGAGAGAGAAAGAGAGACAAAAACCAAGGAAACTCTTAAAACCAAGATAATTACCTCTGAAAATGGAAGTTGATGACCCTTGAAGATTGAATCTAAACAGATCTCAAACTTCTGAAGAAATGGCATGAGTGACAAAAAAAAATTCCAGGAGCAGATGGTTTTCCAGGCATTCCATCAAACAGCCAAGGAACAGCCCCATAGAGAATGTTCCAGAGAAGAGGTCCCTCTCTGACTCACTTTCTGGGGAGCTGCTTTCTAAAAACAGACAGAAAGTATGGAAGTGGCATGAACGACATCTCCCCTCCAGTGCAGAACCCCTGTGTGGCAGCCTCGGAGGCCAGCTGTGAACCACAGCAGGGGGGGGCATGGCAAAGTGGTGTATTTAAGGGCTATAAGATTGACTATGCAGAGAGAGACTGTTCAGGCAATTTCCCACAGTGACCATTTAAAACTCCACAGCCATTGAGCGTTCACCCTCCGCAGACACTGGGAACAGAAACAAGGCTCGGCTCCCTAGGATGGAGAACAGGTACAAACAGCCCAAGAGCCAGGCCATACATAGTGAAATATCAGAATATTTTTCAAATTTTTATTTTAGATTTTATTATTTTTTAAATATTTTTTATTTCATTTGCATTGGTATTTTGTCTGCTTGTATGTCAGTGTGAGACTATCAGATCTCTGTAAACTGGGAATTGAACCTGAGTCTTCTGGAAGAACAGCCAGTACTCTTAAGTGCTGAGCCATTTCTCCAGCCCCCAGATCTTATTATTTTTAATGAGTATTGTGTCTGCTTGTATGTCTGTGCCCCGTGTACATGACTGGTGCTTGAGATGGTCTGAAGAGGACACCAGATCTACTGGATCTAGAGTTACACACTGTTGCGAGCCACCACATAGGTGCTGAGAATTGAACTCAGGTCCTCTGCAAAAGCAAAAGTGCTTTAACCGATGAACCATCTTTTCAACCCCCTAGAATATTTTATTTTCTGTCTTCAAAATGAAAATATAAATTTACACGTGTTTATGGATTGCTGTGTATTAGTTTGATCTATGTATATACTGTGCAATGGTTAAATATGATTAAGTGCCTTGATATTGGTTCATTATATGAAAATACTCAAAATCCTTTTTTTTCTAGCTTTTAAAAAATTAAGGAGTCCAGGTGTGTTGGTACACTCCTTTAATCACAGCACTGGGGAGGCAGGGCCAGGTGAATCTCTGTGAGTTGAGGCCAGCCTGGTCTACATAGCATGTTTAGGCTAGCCAGGGCTAAGTGGTAAGACTGTCACCCAGGTAGTGTGTTTCCTGTCTGTTCCCAGTGCACCGCACATGGCTTCTGCTTTGGAGGGGTTGTAGAACCACCTAGAAGAGGTAAAAGTGTTGTTGGAAAAGTCCACCAGGAGAAGAGCATGTGATGTCCTTACACATGAAAATTCTAGGACTGAGACAGAAATAAAGAACAAGATGTAACTACAGAAGACTCCAGAACATCTTGACAATAACTGCTATGGTAGCTTTTGCTACAGTAGGATACACAGTGAAATTAAGTCATTGTGGAAGGGATTGGTCAGATGAATGTGTGCGAATCAACATTATCGTAACTGGATCTCGTCTGGTTCCCACCTAGAACGAGAGCACAGAGGTCAGCTGATCTTTTGGGCAAGAATCTAATGGAAAGAGTCGCTCCATGATCATTCAAAACCGACCTCTGTGGAAGGTAGTTCAAAGGGGGGATATAGAAAAGCCTCCTAGTGAGGGACTAAGGAAAAATTTAAACCAAATCTATGAAGCTGGAAATGATGACATGAAAGGAACCATCTATAAATTGGAAGAGAGAAACAAGCTACAGGAGAAATTGGAGACTTTCATTTTCCTTGGAAACTGCTGTGGAAATGCTTGTTTCTGGTAGGGAACATTGTTGAACTGCACATATAAATTTAACAGATGACTATTTGCATAGCCTTCTAAGTAAAGACAGCAGATTCTTCCTTTCTTACTGGAGGATTTGATTTAAACAAATGAGCTTATTAAATGTCCTTCATTCACACACTGGCCATTTTGTTTAAGAAAAGGTTATGTGGTTTCTTATTGAAATATAAAAGGGAACCCTTTTATAATAAAAATGCTGCATTTCGTTTAGGCCAAGAGGTAGAAAACAAACGCGTTTGCTTGCCTGGACTGACTAACATCAATTCCCGCTAATGTAAAAGTAAGAGTAAGACCAGTACTTCTGCATAAAATTCAAAGTTGTCCATGAGCTTGAAAGCCACAATAGAGCCGCCGTCCTGTGTGACTGGCTTAAGCTATGTGCCTACTGCGCTGTACCATGTACAATTAACTGAACCACAAGTGTCTTCACTTCAGTTTAAATATGTTAGTTAATGACTATAAAATCGAAGCAAAACATAAATGACAAAATAGGCAAGCATCTTTGTGTAGTAAGTATGCCCTGCAAACTTTGAAAACTCATATAGTCCTATGTTCAGTTAAGTTGGAGTTTTACTCTAAAAGAGTAATTTATGGCACATTGAGGTTGTCTGTGCCATCCTGCTTTGCAGTTGCATGTCAGAACTCATTGGTTGAAGTGCATCTTAGAACCTGCCTCTCCCTTTACTTAAAAAGGTGAGCCATCTTTAATGCGGAGAACAATCTCTCGTCACTCATTCCTATTACCCTTATGAGATATCAAAGGATAGTAGGAGGTACAAGAATTCTCAAGGAAGGAGAAAAACTGAAAGATTCTGCAGCTGCTAAGACTGCTCACACAGCTCATGCCAAGGACTCTCTACTCAAACCTCAGGAATGGGAGGGGCTAGCCTGGATATATGCAAAGTATATGGTAATCACCTTGTGGTCCACTGTCAATATGTTGCAGTATACCAGTCAACAGCTTACATTTGCAACTGTAACAAGTTGATCTTCGAAAAATCACGAGGAAGAAGAATGGACAAAGAACAATTAGGATTGGTACAGGTCTGGGATTAGATTGCCAGGGATTTAGATACTTTATAGAGCTAAAGCCAGAAACAGTTCAAAGAAACGGAATAGAGAACCTAGGTATATGAGGCAGATTGGGCTGTGCTGAGGCTGGGTTGATAAGCCAGGGAGCTCCAACAGGCAGTCCTGAGTAAGGGGTTGGGAATTCAGAATCGAATCTCCGTGTTATGTCAATGTTAAACAACTCCAGCTGGATTAAAGTCCAAATGAAAAGCAAGAGTGGTTTAAAAAAAAGATGATTTTGTAGAAGATAGTAATACATTGTCAATTATATTTTACATAATAAAAATTAAAAATATATAAAAGCCAATATTAAAAAGCAAACAGGCAAAATCTAGGAGATATTTGCAAATGTAAGCAACCAAGGCTTGGTGTGAAGAGTATATGACAACTTTTCAGAGTCTAGAGACAGAGGATCTTGTGGAGTTGGCAGATTAAAGATGTTCAGAGCCACTGGCATATATGACACTCTTTATCTGGGACAAGACCATACACCCATGGTTCCAAAAGCATGTTGCAGAGAGTCACACAGAAGTGGCCTCTTGTTAGACTTACAACAAGTTTCCCATTATTGCTTATCTGTGGTTCTGGGACATCTGGTAGTGGCCATTTTAGCTAAGTCATTCTGGAGGTCACCATATTATCTATACCTTGATCAGGTCCTTACAACCTTAATTCCCCCCAGGGGCTAGGGATCTAAGAACTTGTCTGTTTAATCCAAAATTTTCAGTTTTCTGGTATGTAATTATTCCTCTGATAACCCTTATTTTTGTGGCATTGTTACAGTGCTGTTTTTATGTTCCTGACTTTATTTGTGACTTTTTTTTTTACTTTTTCCCTATTTAAACTAATTAATGTTTTCCAGGGTTTTTTTTCTTTAAAAACAACAACTCATAATTTGCTTTTTTTTCTGATTTTCTACTTCTTGTTTTGTTCACTCTGCTCTAATCTTTGTTGTTCCCTTGCTCTGGCTTGTCATGGCTGCTTTCTTTCCCCTGGTCTTTTGGTGGCTGGACTTGGGCATTGATGTTTGAGCTCTCCCTTTGTAGACAGTGATCCTAGCTCCCTGGAGAATTGTCTGTGCCCACCCCAAGGTTTTTTGTGTTATGCTTGACTTTTCTTTTGTCTTTGGCTGTTTTCTCATCTACCTTTAGCTCTTATTGTTTCAAACCAGGGGCTGTTCAAGCATATATTGTTTAATTCCCATATGTATAAATTTCCCGTCTTCCCTGTCTCACTGCTTTCTAGTTCCTTTTCCTTAGCAGACTCACAAAGCGGGTGCTTGAAGGTCGGTCCTGTGAAGGCTGTTAAGTTTCTTCCTTTTTCCTGACACACGACCTGCCAGGGGACACGTTCCATCTAAGCTTAGGAAGAAAGTGTGCCCTGCCACTCAAGGCGGAATGTTCTAACGTGCTTGCTCAGACCACGTGGTTTACTGTATTGTTTAAGTCAGCTGTTTCCATATTGACTTTTGGCACGCATGCATTGTTTGTTATGGGGTGTGGAGAACTGAAGTCTTCCCCTAGCCCTGCACTTCTGTTTCTCCCAAGGCCTCCCCATATTTGTTCTTCATGTGTTTGTGTTTATGTAAATGTCTCTTACACCTTCTGGATTTATAGGCCCTTTGAGGAGTAGCAGCAAACTGTCTCTTGTGCCAGTTTGGACCTGAAGCCTGTCTTGTGGCCTGAGTACAGGTGGCCTGTTTCCTTTGGGCTCCTGTTTGCACGGAGTGTCTTTTCTGTCCTTTGGCGTTGTGTCTGTGCATATAGTTCTGTGGGAATCGGTTTCCCCTAAAGACTGTATAGTTTTAAAGTATCCATTCACTTATTCTATGGCTTTTTTTGCATGTGTACATATGTGATGTGCATGCATGTGTGCATGTTCACGTGTGTGGGTACATGTGTGTACAGTTGCGCATACTTGTGGGCACATATGCCCATCAGATGCAACATTGATTATTCTCCGCTTTGTAGAGTCTGGGTCTCCCATGCGGAACCCAGAACTTACCAATTCAGCTCACTCTACTTTGTCCTGGAGGTCGCCTGGATCTGCTGAAGGCCAGGATCACAGGACTGGTTTCTAGTGGATTCTGTGGGTCCAGAGCTGCAGTCCTCATACTTAGAAGGCCAGGTCCTTACGCCCCTCCCGTTTGTTTTCAACTGGGATTTTAATCTGTTTGCACCAACTAATCACAGAGATATGAAACACTTATTGTGGCAATTGGTTTTCTATCTTTTTTTTCTCTCTCTCTTCCTTTCAATCCTTCCCTCTTTGTGATTGGATGATTTGTCTTAGTGTTACTCTGATTCACTCTTTTGCTTTCTTTTTTTTTCATTTTTTTATATCCCAACTGAAGTTTCCCCTCCCTCCTCTCCTCTTCTTTGCCTCCGTCCCATCCATTCCTCTCCTGTATCTCTTCAGAAAGGAAAGGCCTCTAATGGATGTCAACCAAACATGGCATATCAAGTTGCAGTAAGACGAGGCACCTCCCCTCGTATTAAGGCTGGGCAAGGCAACCCACTGTGAGGAAAATGGTCCCAAAAGCAGGCAAAAGAGTCAGAGACAGCCCCTGGTCCCAGAGAGGCTTCATTCAGCAGCTGATGGAAACAAATGCTGATACCTACAGCGAAATGTTAGACAGATCTCTGGGAATCCTGTGGAAGAGGAAGGGAAAGGGTTGTAGGAGCCAGAGGAGTCAAGGACACCACATGAAAACCCACAGAATCAACTGACCTTGGCTCATAGGGGCTCACAGAGACTGAAATGACAATCAGGGAGCCTGCATGGGACTGACCTAGGCCCTCTGCATATATATGACAGTGTGTAGCTTGGTCTTCTTGTGGGACTACTCTCTTGTTTTCTTTTGTGTAACTGCTGTTTTCTTTACAGCTTCCTTCATTTGTAGTTGTGGCAACTTGATCTGATAACGACTTCAGTCGCAACCGGAAGTTCCTTTCCTCTACCTCACCCCTTAATACTGTTATCACCATGTTTATCTTTTACTGTGAGGTCCCATTAGTATGTTTGCTAATCTTAGGTATAGACATACTTTTGTGTTCTAACTTTTATACTAGCGTGTCATAGGATTCACACCTTCTATAATGTACAACAGCAAACTGTACTGTCTACTATTGACCTTTGCTGGGGAGTTTTAAGCTTTCATATAGCTATTTTGCCATCCTGTTTCAGTGTGAAAACAGTGTTGTGTGAAAGGCAGTTCTAGTCAGTATTTGTTTACTAGCTCTGCTAGATTACCTTGTGTGCTAATCTGGGTTTTCCCTACATAAGATCACGTACTTTTCCTTTTTATTTTTTTGTCCACTATGTCATAAGAACTGTGTGTGTGTGTGTGTGTGTGTGTGTGTGTGTGTGTGTGTGTGTGTGTGTGTGTGTGTGCCTCTGTCCTGTGGACCTGTAATGGTGGCCATACCCCTTTGGGTGTGGCTTCAGGCAGACAGAAGTGGAAGGAGAGGAGCTTGAGGCGTGGTTTTCCTTTGCATGCTCTTTCTGGTGGGTCAGTGGATCTGGTAGGAAAAGCAGAGAAACGCTTCAGTGGTTCTGTGTATTTTTCTGTGTAATTGTCCCCAATAAATACCCATTTATCATTTATCTTGGGTCTAGTGAAATAATTACATCCTCACCTTCAATCGGCACCCAGCGTGGGTATGGGTGGATTCCCACACCTGGCCCACTAGGCTGGACTACTGTGGTCTAGTGCCACCTCTGTCTAGCTGGCTGGATTTTCATGACCAAGATGTCAACTGCCGCCAGCTTCACTGCATTCTGGTGGTCTCAAGCTTTTTGTATTTTGTTCCAGCCACTGAGTTTACAATTTTTGTGACCTGTCCCAGGAAAAGCAGGGACTTCACTGTGCTCTTTGCATACTGTGGATTTGCAGGCTTGCACAAAGGAAAGCCACGCCTCAAGCTCCTCTCTTTCTACTTTCATCTGCCTGAAACCACACCCAAAGGGATGTGGCCACTGTGTGTGTGTGTGTGTGTGTGTGTGTGTGTGTGTGTGTGTGTGTGTGTGGTGGTGGTGTTGTTGTTTAAGATAAGTGTCCTAAAGGTCACAGCCTAGGAGGCCTCAAGCCTCACTTGACTCCAGACTGAAAGGAATCTTAGGAAACATGCAGTCACTCTTTTCCTTTATCTGCTGAGCCCTTTCCCAGTGCTCTCCCTGGGCTCACACAGCCTTGGTGTATATCCAGGAGAAGGCCCTCCTATCATGCGACCATGATAGAGACAGGGAAAAACATCAGTCAGTAAGCAAAGATGGCAGTCAAAGCTTTGATACAGTCTAGGAGGGAAATCACCAGGACAGGGTATCTTGGGGTAGAGGGTGGTGTTGCCATTTAGAGAGAGTCATTCAACTTAGCCCTACATCTGATCTAGAAAATTCTATGCACCTCCCTACACTCCTGTTCCTGGCCTTGCCATGCACTCTTCCTAGGACAGATAACTTATCCTCCTGGGAACCCATGCCATTGAGTTTTTTCAGGATGTGAAGAGAAAAGCCAAATCTATGACTTGCTCCTGTCCCATTTCTGGTCTTAGTTCTACCCAGTGAAGCTTATATCTCTGTGTCATCTAACTCAGCCAGGCTTCCTTTAACCCTGACCTGGTTTCCAGCTGCTGATCCAAGTGAGAGCTTGGCTGAGAATTAGCATATAGAGACAAACGCCCTTGGAACTTCTCGGGTGGGGTGTGTCTACCATGCTCCCCTTGTAGAGATGGTAAGACCCATGTGCTAACAGCGTGGCTCCCAGGCCATTGGGAACCCATTTCCAAAGGTAATGGTAGGACTCCAGCCACTCCCTCTACCTCTCTTTGCTCCATGGCCATGAGACGGGTGGTTTGGCTCTGCCTTTTTCATCTACCATGAATCTGCCTGCTACCGGTCCAAAGCAGCAGGGCAGAGTGATAACGGACAGGAATATCCTACACCGAGGCAAATGAGCTTTTCTGCTTTATAAGTGAATTATCTCAGGCATTTTATTACAGTGGTAGACATCTAACATAGATGGGAAATCCAGCGCTGGAAGCCATTGACTCAATTGCCTGCAAATTCACCAGGAACAGGAGACATGGTATCAACACACATGTGGGTGAACTTGAACCCTCCAGCAGTTGAAGGTTGAGAAGCAGAGAGCCTCAGCCCAGTACTGACAACCCCCTCACAGCCTGGGAGCTCGTCCACACTGGCATCATAAACCCCAGGGTATCTCTCATTCTGCGACAGTCACCCTGCTTCTGCTGGTGGTGCAGGGACAAAAAGACAAGCAAGCTCCTGCCATGAGGCAGACCCCAGGGACTGGGAGGACCAGGCCACATCCCCGGTCACTCTGATGACTCAGGCTCAGAAAGCTGGAGACTCAAGACTGCAGTTGAAGTCTGACAGTGGGTTAAAAAGAAAGATCGCAGACCGTTTCCTTCCGTGGATGAATTTGAACTTGAAAGGAAAGGAAACCAAACTGGTTTCTCTCTTCTGAAGTCACTCTTATCACTGCCTGATCTTCATGGCGTAGAAAGTGAAACCTCTAGAGATGGCACAGCCTGGCTGCTGTGTTGTGGTGCCACCGACTCTGGCTGTGTAATGAGGGCTCATACTCTGCTGTCACCAGCTGCGTGGCTTCAGACGCTCTGTTAGTCACTGCTGCATTACTGTAAAATTATCAGAGAAAGCAGCTTAAACAGGAAAGAAGGGTGCTTTCTCTGAGCTCAATTTTGGTGGTTTTAGTATCTATGACAGATTGATCGGCCCTGCCATTTGGGACACACACACACACACACACACACACACACACACACGCACACACATGCACACACACGCACACACATGCACACACACTCACACACGCGCACACACACATGGCAGAATCCTGTGGCACAGGGAGTCATTCACTCTTAAGAGAGAGAGAGGCTGGGTCCCATAGTCCTTTTCAGGGCCATGCTTCCTCCACTAGGTCCATCTCTTAAAGATTCCTCTGCCAACAGTGCCATAGGCAGGGAGCCACGCCTTAGCATGTGTCCCTTTGAGGGTTATTTCTGTTCTTCATGTGGGATTAAGTGAATAATTTGAGATCCTGGAAGTCTGATAACTGGGTCAAAAGATATGTTAATTTGGAGAAAAGGTTTTGCTTTTGTTTTCACAGAAAATGAGGCTATAGATTCATTCTGCCTTAAGAAAAATAAGGTTTGATCCAGGAAGACCCCTCTGAAGAAATCCAAAGGGAATGGATGACCAGATGATCCAACATTTCAGAGCAGAGTTCTGCATCCAGAACAGTTTCAAGGCTGCTGGCCGAGACAGTCCAGCCTCATAGAATGCTCCAGTCAGGACTTGACCATAATCCTAAAATTTCCTTGGGTTACCATAAGATTACCAGCACTTCCATTCATCAGGAAGTAGCATAGAAAACTCCACCCACGTTCCCCAAAAAATGGATTATGGATGTTTGTCTTTGTTTAGCATGTTGGTATGGATAATGGTCAAGAAAAAAGCTAAATGAAGGAGATTTGATTCAGGGTTCTTGTTTTGAAAAGAAAAGGGGAAATGATATGGGATAATTCTCTTGTACACTATAAAGATTTGTCACTCATATTGGTTCAATAAAATGCTGATTGGCCAGTAGATGGGCAAGATGTGTAGGTGGGGCCACCAGACTTGGAGAATTCTGGGAAGAGGAAGGCAGATAGTGACTCCCAGCTGGATACAGAGGAAACAAGATGAGAAGGCCTCACTGAGGAAAAGGTACCAAGCCACGTGACTAAACACAGATAAGAATTATGGGTTAAAGTTGTAAGAGTTTGTTAGTAATAAGCCTGAGCAATAGGGCAATCAGTTTATAATTTATATAAGTCTCTGTGTGTTTATTTGGAACTAAAGGGCTACAACACAAGGTGGTTCAAACTTCCCTCTACATGGAATCTCAGAGAAAGGCACAAAGTAGAACATTCTAGCCAGCGGTACACTGAACAGCCACATGCCTAGTCCTTGATGTGGTTTTCTCTCCCCCACCCCCCTCCCCAGCATTGCCTCTGCCTGAAGTGTGATCACTTCCTAAGGCTGCTCAGTGATGCAGCCTCAGAAACCATCTGAAGGAGATCTGGCCTTTCAGAACTGACCCAATTCATCTCCAGTTAGTGAAGGTAGGCCTAGAAGCCACAGACAAGGGACTGTCCCAACAGTGACTTTCTACTGTGTCTTCCATCTCTGCAACTGGACAGTGTGCCTGGCCTTGAACCATATGCACCCCTGGTATTAGGATGAAGAAGCAAGAAAATCACATGCAGAACAAAATCAGATGGGGAGATGGACCTCAGTCATTACTAACAATAATATCTTAGTGCAATATTTGAAAAGTCAAAAGGAGTGGAAGATGTTCCACAAGCAAAATGAGGACACATTGGGAAGTGGAACCATGCCTGGAAAAGAAGACATGCAGATACTGTTTCAGGTCTTACAGTCTAATCCAATCAGGAAAGTATCAGATGAACCCAGCCATGGTCCAGGCTGCAAATCAGCTGCCCCTTCTCTGCCAAAGTCAAGGGGATGGAGATAGAAGAACCTGACCATGGGGACACAGGTCACAATGGCCTACGCCCCTGAAGTCCTGACACAGAAGAACTTTAATGGGAATGCTGCAAATTCGGAGTGCTGTGACTGCTGTGGAATTATCAGTGCCACTGTCCTGTGGTTACAGGAGATGGTAATGGGAAGAGGAGCCTGGGGGAATTTCCTACTCTGTCTTATCCATGGTATCTGTTATGAGACCCCAGCAGAGGCCTGAGGCCTGGGAAAGTGCTGAGGCCTTCATAGGCTGATTTTCCTCTAAATATATGTGATAAAGTTTAATTTTTGTTTTGTTTTTTGTTTTTCAAGATAGGGTTTCTCTGTGTAGCCCTTACTGTCCTGGAACTCACTCTGTAGATCTGGCTGGCCTCAAACTCACAGAGATCCATCTGCCTCTGCCTCCCAATTGCTTGGATTAAAGACGTGTGATACCACTGCCTGGGAAAGTCTAATTTCTAAATTAGGCCCATGGGCAAATTAATAATAGCTACAGATAAAGCTGGACAAAACCACAATGACACACTAATGAAAACTGTTTCAGATGTGTGAGTGCCATTTCTCTGGACTGTTTCACAAAACAGTTTCAGACTGTGTAGACCTCTCAGCTAATAGAAATCTCAAAGAGGAGGCTGCAGATGGAGGGACTCATGGACAAGAGAGCTTGACACTAGTTTGCAACTCTCTCAGAGTTTAAAGAAAAGTTAAACCACCTGATTGGCCGTTATCACCCCCTTTCCAAAAAATAACAACAAAGGGAACAAAAGAAAATAAGGAGGACAGGGCTAGAGTGATGGTCAGGGGACAGAGAGCTCCCAAACAAGCAAGAGGCCTGGAATGAAGACTCCCAGATTCCATGAAAGCAGGCAGGTTTGCCACCCTGTCACCCTGAGCTTACAACGCATAGGCAGGCTGGGTACAGGAGCCTCATCCTCGAGCTGTGGGTTCAGTGAGAGACCCTGCCTCATATCAAATGGAGAGAAATCTTAGTAGATTCCCCATGTCAACCTCTGGCCTCCACATACAGACACAGACACTCAGACACCTCCCCACAGGCCAACACAAATGCATATGTGTACACACACACACACACACACACACACACACACAGCACATACATACATACATACATGCATACATACATACATACATATATAAAAACAGCAACAACCAAAAAGAAAGTCTAAGAAAAGAGCTTTCTCTTAATCACCCTGGCTACATGGAAACTGCTCACTGCCTAGGAACAGGAGCCGTGACAGTGAAGACACTGAGCAGTATCTTAGATGTCATGGGCATAGGGCTGTGGAACTCTCTGGAAGTGTGGGTCAAGGGAAGGCAGGCCTGAGGGGTACACATGGGTCTTGTGAGCTGGGTTCCTTTCTAACTCACCTGGATCAGGTGCAGCCAGGGTGTTTCAAATGAGCTCCCACACAGCCTCGGAGGTGGTGGTGTCTCAGAGCTTCCTGGGGATGAGAGAGCAGCATACGGTGTGATTGGGACAACATGTTGGGCACATGTGATAGCAAGACATGATGCCACAATGACCTCTCGGTCTGCAGCCAGGCTCACGACTTTGTGGTGTTCCACCACAAAGGTGAAAGCTATCCTTAGTGTCCTGTAGGGGTTGAACCCAGGGCGCCTCACATCCCCGGTCACTCTGTCACTGAGCTGTTCCCTGGCCTTTTTCCCCCTTTTATATCTTTTTGAGACCGGGTCTTACTAAGTTTCCAAGGCAAACCTTGATTTAACCATTCTCCTGCTTTAGCCTCTCAGGTAGCAGCGGTTGTAGGCCTGTAACACTGAGCATAGCATAACTGATGCTCAGCGTGCTTAGTGGCCCAAAGGTGTGAACCGAGCTAACTCACTGGTAGGGAGCTTGCATTGGCTCACAGCTTGCTCGGGGCTGAGGGAGCAGCCCAGTTGGCAGAACATTTGCATGTAAGTGGACTTGGCCTCCTCCACACCCCAGTGCCACATGAACTGGGTGTGGTAGTATAAATGTAATACCAGCAACTCCAAAGGAGAAGACAAGAGGGTAAGATTTTCAGGGCTAGCCTGGGCTACATGAGACTCTACCTCAGAAGAAAAACCAAACCAAAGGTGATAATGGCTTGAAAGGAATACAAACATTGGCTGACCTGGCATTTTGACGGTCTGAGGGAAAATTTCAAACGAGTGCACACACAATTCTTGGCTTTTATCTTCTTGTAGGCAAGTCCCTTAAGACAGACATAGACCATAAAAGTATCAGCTTTGGACATGACTTTCTGAGACATACAGGATGCCTCTGTTCCCTAGATGATGAAACCCCTAATACTGTCTGCCCCACTGAGCAGTGATTTTGGTGTCACCTGTAATTCCCTGTGGAGCATACATCCCACTGCACATCAGGGATGGCATATAAAGCCAGTCAATGGACATGTGCACAGTGACGTGTGGGCGGGCAGGAGGCCAGGATGCGTTTGTCCTGTGGCAGAAGTGTAATGCCAGTGACCCCAATAGCACTGTCCCTTCTTTGGGTCTATGGCCCATCTGGGTGCTGTGGTGCCATAAGCAGGAGGCAGCCTGCCCTGATGGGTCCTGGACATAAACTGGTGGCCCAACCTTGGTGTCACCTCACCTCCTTGAGGGTGGAAGAGGCATCTTATAGACCAGCAAGTAGGACATGGGGGAAGATCTTGAGGAGTGCAGAGCTGGGGTGCCACTCTGAGGAGTAGGATGTGTATGTGTGCTGTGATCCCATGGGTGTATGGAACATCTGTGTTCACAGCCCCTTTCATATGACCCCGGGCCTGAGGTCTGAGAATGTTTCCACCCTGGACAGACTTCAGAGCAACATCCTTGGAGAAAGCCATAGAGGCTCCACAGTAAGCATCTTGCCTGTCTCTTTTGAGTTAGCCTGAGCTGGACCATTTTATGTCCCTGAAGCCAGACTGTTCCTTTGCCACATCACACGGGAGCCAGAGGAAGATGACATGGAAATAAAGTTGTATTTTTCCCTAAATCCACTTAAAATCACCTCCACAGCTATGATCCCATAGCCAGGGATGGAGCCTGTCAGTCCTTCAGTGGGGCTGGGAATCTCTCTCTCCCAGCCTAGCTTGACCCAAGACAAGAGGCAGTAGGACCCATTGGACCTGGTCCAGATGGCTCCTGCCAGGGTTGTCACCAAGCTGCCAGAATCCAGAAGAAAGGACACCAGCTGGGGTCTGTGCTGTGTCAGATGACTGCCCCCCAGCGTCTGTTTTTAAGATGAGCACAAAGGATGCTGTTTGACACAAGGAAGAAGGATGCAGTCTCTATCCGGAGAGGGCTCTGCATATGGAGGGAACTGAGATGGACTCTGCAGGAGGACATGCCTAGAGACAGTCTATGGGCTAGTGGGCTGGAGGACAGCCTTGGGAAAAAAGTACTGCCCATGAGCACCACGTGTGAGACCAGAACACTCACACACACACACAGTCATGTTTGTGGAGCGGCCCAAGTTCCTCCAACCAGGTCCATGCTGCGTGATAGAGAGTCCCACCTGGCAGGCAGCTGTGCTTGCAGGATGCATGGCTGACATTTGTTGGCTCTTGCAGCCACCTGCTGGTCTGCCGTGCATCTTTGGGTAAAGTATTAACAGCTCTCTTCTTAGGGAACTTCCCTAGAGGTGGATGGAAGCAGCCAGGCAAAATGCCCAAGTGGTCTGAACCTGACTGGGACCAGGACCTGCTGGCCCCTGGAGTGGGCAAAAATATAACAGCCTTCTTGTGGCCCTGCTGATACTTATCCACAAACTTACTGGTGATGGATAGAATCCTTACATGGGTCATGTGCAGGCAGACTTTGCATTGTTCTTGTAGAAGGTCAGAGAGGAGTCTGAGGGGGGGCTGTTGTTAGTTGGGCAGAGGGATTGATCTTGAATCTGACACTAGAAGGGATGACCTGTGACATCCACAGAAGTATGACATGACCTCTGGGAGGGAAGGGCAGTGGGCTTGGAAGAGAATCAGCCCCCAAGGCAGAAATGGACAGCAGGAAAACTGAGGTGTGCCCATAAGAATGGTGGGGGCAGACGCCTTTACTCCTGAGAGACCCACGGTGTCTATGACGCAGGACAGAAAGGTATGGAAACTTGTAGGAACACAGGAGACAGGGTATGCCTGAGGATCCTCCAGCTGGAAACCAAATTCCTGCACTGTCAGTATTTACTGTGAAGGTTGCCAACACAAGAGTTCTTTTCTAGAGAGACATTTTTAGCTAAGGTTAAGGTAGCAATGAGGTCGGGTTAAGGCCTGAATGTTTGAGGCCTGGGCAGGGCCTTTTCCCCTGGGTGTTTTCTGGAAATCACAAGACTGAAATTTGTTCACAGAGGAGACACCCTGTACCTTCCTGCACTACTGTGATCTTGGGTCCTCTCGGTCTAGTCCTGTTAGGTGCCCCAGGAACCACCCTGGGATCACAGGTCTCTCAGTCACCTTTACAGGCCACAGATTCAAACCCGCCAAGGTCCTCCTGGTGGTGAAGACAGTAACATGGACCCTCAGAAAAGCCACACCCAAGGGCTGTTGCTCTCTCCTGAGCGTCTTTTTCTTACCCCTGTGCTTAAGAACTATGTGAAAAGTCACCCCAACTCTGTTGCATGCTCGCTTACTCTGATGTGCTTTTCTGTACAGAATAGGCTTGGAGTTGAGGTTCCTAAAAGATTAAGGGGTTTCCTTGGGCTTCTATGGGTGACGGCATGGGGCTGAAATTCTGTCACTGATGCCACTGACATCTTCAACTACACTGGACTCGATTTGACTCCTCGACCCAGGGAATGGGCGGGGGAGGAGAGAGCCATGCCTGGGAAGAAGTGGATGGAGGAGGAAGGGGATACCAGTAGCAGGAGACCTGAACCCCAAGATGGAAATAGAAAAGGAAGACATATCTATGGGCACACGTTTCGGTAGGCACTTTGAAGTAGATAACACATATCTCACTGCAAGTGAAATGTGTGACACTGTGCCTCAGTGACTTGGGATAGGCGGGAGGACCAGGGTCAGACAGACATGCAGACTACAGGTGTGTGCCTTTTGCAAGGTCAGCAGAGGGAGTGAACTTGGGGTGGCCACAGTACAGCAGACCAAGGGCACCCTTTTCTGCATTTCATAGGTTCTTCCATGATTTTATGGAGCATTTAGGAAGTTGTATTGGCACAGGTGGCAGTGGCAGTTAAATAGCACAGCAGACATGTAGAAGTTAGTCTTCCCAAGCAGGCAGAGGTGGGTAGACTGTGGTTTCCTGTGCAGAGTGACCCACTGAGGCGTTTTTGGCAAAAGCAAGTTGGCCTCGGAGGTGACATCATGAAACTGGAAGTTTAACTTGTTCGGGGGCAGTGGGACATGCTGTGTAGGATCTGTGGGCAGTTTGAGGATCCTTCGAGCTGCAGATGGGGAGACGATGACACAGAATGGGACTGGGGGTGACAGTGTCTGAGGAGCAGGCATATAGTGGCTTCCAAAGGCTCCAGAGAAGCCTGGACATGATCTCTCCACTGTGGGATGAGGCTCAGAGGTGTCATCACCTAAGGGTGCCACGCATGCTCCATCTAGTTCAGTGATCTGAGTAAAAGAGGCAGCTGGAGGTGAGAACCCAGAGGGGTGGAGTCAGCTGGCTGTGTGCCTGATTCTAAGGCAGGGGCAGTGGGAAGCTCCCTGCTGATAACCCAGGACCTGGTTCACACCCAGGCATTGTACCAAGATTCATACCTCTCAGGGAAAGAGGTCAATGGATGGTTTTTGTTTGTTTGTTTTGAGAAAGGGTTTCTCTGTGTTACCAGGGCTGTCCTGGAACTCTCTCTGTAGGCCAAGCTGGCCTCCGATTCACAGAGATCCACCTGCCTCTGCTTCCTGATTGATTTTTAATTGATTCTATTTTTCTGGTGCTGGGGATCGAACCCAGGGTGTTAGACAAACACTCTACCAGGGAGCTGCAAGCCCGGTCCCAGCAGCTACTTCTGTTTTCTCCAGTGTTGGGATTAAGAAGAAAACAGTATGAGAGGGAAGGTGGCCCCCACTGAGTCATACCATGGGGAGGAGCAGATCCGGGTCCAGAGCCAGCTCTGGTGGGTGCTGTCAGTGCCCCATAAGCAAGTCTGAGATAACACGAGGTCCCCCAAGAGTGGGAAAGGAGCATGTGCTGCGTGTAGACAGGCATGTTCTCTGTCTTCTACTTTAATTGCAGAAGCTCCCAAAGTGAGTACCACTTTTGGGGCTGACAAGGGACAGGGTCTCGTATATCCCAGGCTGGCACTGAACTCACTCTGTAGCCTCGTGCCCCTGATCCTCCTGCCTCCACACCCTGAGTACTGAGATTAGAGATGTGCACCATCATCTTGGGATACCAGGTGCCGAGTATTGAACGAGGGCTTTGTGCATGCTGGGTAAGTGCTCTACCAACTGAGTTGCAGCCCCAGCCCTGGGTACCATTTCATAGCCAAGTCTGAGTTATTGTTTCCTGAGAAAGGCTTCTTACTTTGCCTTTGCATGTAATTCCATTCGCGTCGCTAATGAATGCATACTTGTGGGTGAGAGAGGATGGGTTTGGAGTCTGTTAGGACAAGCTGTGAAGGGATCATGTAAGGAATAATTAGACTGTCAGTTCTAGGAGACAGAGGGTGCATCCCCCTCTCTCCCAGCCTCTTGAGACTTAGTGATTCACAACTCTTCTCGTGCCTGGGGCATGTGGACCCTGGCTGGGCGGAACGGCACACTGAGAGAGTAGGGCCCCTGGCCCAGAAAGTGAAACAACAGTAGCAGCAGCAACAGCAACGGAACACCTGGCAAGGGTAACTAAGGGATCCAGGCCGCAAGGGACCACAGGCCCTCTATGAGGACGTACAGGAGTGTTGGGTAGTTGACAGGCGGACTTAGGGAGACAGGTGGAGTTTGGGTGATTCTCTGTGACTTCCTGGGGAGACATAAGCAGACTCCTATTCACCTCATGTAGGATTAAGACAGACCAAAGAAAAACCTTGCTCAAGTCTGACTTGGTAAACCAGTGAGTTCATTTAGCGTACTTACACAGTACCGTAATTACTGTAAAGTTCTAGCCCATCATGAATGATGACTCAGGAACCGTGCCATGGAGTCCCATGTCCAGTTAACCTCCTTTTTATGCGTTCTAGTATCTCCCCAGGTCGCTTGCAGCAGGTGTGGGGACGGGTGCAAGAACAGCTGGACACTTACCCTCCCCATGATGTGCTGTAGGCCACCCTACCCTCCCCATGATGTCCTGTAGGCCACCCTACCCTCCCCATGATGTCCTGTAGGCCACCCTACCCTCTTGCAATGGAGTGTTATCAACTCCATTACTATTATTACAGGCCTTGCTGCCTCTGAATTTTTGTTTTTGCTCATTTCCTTGACATGACTACCTGGCCAAGGTCATCTCTACTCCAAGATGGTAGTAGGATGACCCTGTTACACCTGAAGGGATGCTGTACTATGGGCACATGAGTTCTACAACTCCAGGAAGTGCCCCTTTGGCCAAGCTACTGATATCAGCACACTTGTCCTGGTACCTGGTAAAACCCCCTTAGGTCTGCTTCCCTCCAGCAAATGGATGTATTTCTTTTTGTAGGGACAGCCTGCTGACATGTTCTGCGTGTTGAAAAGCTGGTTTGTAGTCACAGGGGACAAGCAACAAGGATAGCCAGTCTCTACCTGTGGTGCTGTCTGCTTGGTAGCTTCAGATGGCTCTGTGGAGGGGAGTAGACCACCACCATGGCCTGGGACACCTATGCTTAGGATTCAGACCTATGCTTGAACCATGGAAGTCAGGAAAGGGAAGCATGTGAACTTGGATTGGTTACTTCCTTTTCAGTGTGTGTATGTCTGTCTATCTGTCTGTCTGTCTTTGTCTGTGTGTTGTGTGTCTGTCTGTGGATACACATGTACCATGTCTATCTGTGGGTGGTCACGTACCATGGTGTGCACCTGGAGGTCAGAGGACAACTTGTTGGAATTGGTTCTTTCTTTCCACCTTGTAGGTCCCAGGGATTGAACTCTAGTCTTCAGGCTTGGTGACAGACTCTTTTACCCCCTGAACTGCCTCATCAGCCTTGGTTATTTAACGTTTTAGATGATTGTGTTTTCCTTCTGTTAATGACTAAATAAAACACACTCCCAAGAGGAAGTGTGATACCCGATCTTCACTGTAACCTTGATCGGATCTAGAATCATTGGGACCTGAGACACACCCCTGAGTGTGGGCAGCAGCATCCCATGACCTGGGCAGAATAAAAGAACAAAAGGAGGAAGGATAAAAGCCACCGTGGAGAACCAGTCACTTCCTGACTGTTACCATGGAGCTGCTTGACTCATCGGCCGCTCTTGAACTCTTTGAAGTCATAAGCCAAACAAATCTCAAGATTTGCTAAGTTGTTTATATCAGGGGTTTTGGTGACGGCCGTGTAGAAGTAACCGGTGTAGAAGGAAGGGGCTATGGGGGAGTGCTGAGTACAGGCTCTAGGTGGTGACTGCAATCAGATGTCCCCATGCCGTGTGCACAGAAGCACAGAAAGCTACCACCGGGGCCAACCCAGGTCCCTGGGAGCCTGTGGGGCGGCGGAGGGAGCCAGGGGAGCTGGCAGGTGCAGGGCCATGGGCCGTAGGCTGACAGACTTATTTTAGGTTGGGTGAATTAAAGGGATTGGGAAAGCCCAGGGTTGAACTGGAAGCTAGTGGATCTAGGGAAAGATGGGACCTGCATCAGCCCCACTCGTAATGGTCTACGTTTCCTGTGGAGGAAGATGACCCATGGGGGAGTGTCTGTGGGTGTGCCGAGCTTCCGCTAGCACAGCTGTGAGTGTGTGTGTGAGTGCGTGTGTGAATGTTGGTGTGAGTGTGTGTGAATGTTGGTGTGAGTGTGTGTGTGAATGTTGGTGTGAGTGTGTGTGAATGTTGGTGTGTGTGTGTGAAATTTGGTGTGTGTGTGTGTGTGAGAGAGAGAGTGTGTGTGTGTGTGTGTGTGTGTGTAGCCATCTCTTTTATTTAAGTTTACATCTGACCATCCTTGGAGATTTTCACTGCATAAGAAAGAAAGATACCTTGAAGGGGATTGCTCCTTCAGAGTACAGATTCAGGAAGAGCTGTGTGGTCACACCCCCGAGGGAAGGAGCTCAGACACCGTGCACTCTGTGGTCAGTTCTGTTAGGGGTGTGGTTGCAGATTTCTAAATCCTCTCATGCTGAGGAGGGGGCGACAAAGGTGAAGCAGGTGCCGGGGCTGCTCTAGTCACAGTTCGCTGTGTAACAAACTCTGCATCTCGGTTGTAGCATCGTCTTCCACGTGTTAGAAATTCCCGAAGACCCCAGCAAGGTGGCTCTGACTCTGGGTCTCTCAAGTGGAAGAGCAGGAGGATGTAGGGAAGGGATACAGCAGCTGGGACTAGCCGGACATCTCTATTGGCAGCAGGCTCAGGGGCTCTCCCTGGGGTCTGCCTGCATGCTGAACACAAGGAACCAAACAGCCCAAACCACAGCTGCATTCCTTGTGAATAGCCCGGATGGTTTACTCACCACAGCCACTGGTCATCCAGGTTCAGGCTGAGGGAACGGTATCGAGATCACATTGTCCTAGGACATGTGTGATGGGTGATACTGTTGTGTATGTGTTGCTATAGTGGAAAGTTCCATTAGCCGTGTTGAGGAGCTGAGGGTGGCTATGTAGGAGGAAACAGAATCCCTGTGTCCTCAGTATAGGCTTGGTGTCCCCAGAGTATTTCACCCAAGTCAGCAGCAACCACTCAGAGAAAACCAGGAGCTTGGGCCATTGTCCTGATTGGCTCTCTGCCACCTCCAGGGGCAACCACATCGCCTCCAGATTTATCCTAAATTTAGCCTGCACATCTTTAGGTACCCCAGGAACTACACGTTCCCAGCTAGCATCCCAAGTTTGATCTGCCCTGCCAGGTCTCCTGGTCTCTGGGTTGGGTCATGGTGGGGATTGATGGACAGCCCATCTGAGCTGTGAAAGTGCCACCGCTGAGTTGGTGCCCCGAAGGTGCACATGAGTGGCCACTGTGGAAAGTTCCTGAGTGAAGAAGTAGTGCAATCACCTCAGGCTTGGGCCTTGAGAAGCTACAAGAAGAACCTTCCAAGTGTCTTTCTCCTACCTTCAAAAGACGACCAAGGTCTTTGACCAGATGGCTGTGTGTGAGGGCCAGTCACACAGGACTCTGGGTTGGGAGGGCTGGGATAAATTGATTTAAAAAATTGTATGTATAGGTGTTGCACCTGAATGTTGCATGCAGTGCCCGTTGGAGCCAGAGAAAGCGTCAGGTCCCTGTCAACTCTAGTCACAGACAGTTGTGAGTCACCGTGTGGGTGCTGGCACTCGAATCTGGGTCCTCAGGAAGAGTAGCCGGTGCTTTTAACTCTGAGCCATCCCTCCAGCCCCATAGGTGGACTTTTGACCCGGTTCCATTTCATAATAGGCCCATTGGCGTCAGAATGTGCTTACCTCCCTGGCTCCCGAATACACAGCTGAGCTGAAATACTCACTCCAGGTGATTTCCTAGGGAACTGGCCAAATGGGAAGACCGTGAGCCGCCATCCCTGTGGCATGGAGAACATTTTGGGTGGATCGGGAATGCATGTGCCTCCTTCAAAAGCCCGAAAGGTGCAGGTGTGGGGACTCTCCCCCGCCTCCTTGTGGAGGACAGATGGTCATTAGGGAATGACAGTCCACGAATCATCTTTATAACCACAGCTATTCTTCTAGAGGTGGTCTTTGAGCTGGAGCAAACCCCTGTCCCCTGTCACACACCATTCTTTCTGCCTGATAGGTTTTCTGTGCTGACGTGAACAGGAAACAGTAGAAGCACGCGTTGCCATGGGCAAGAACACATTCCCCTTGCACAGTCTCCAGTACTGGATAGAAACCCCTGTCCTAGACTCTCTGCAGCTAGGGCTCTGGGGGAGGGTCAGCTGCTGTTATGTATCAAGGGCTGGCTGACAGCGCGAGGGACCAGGTCTGGATGTCTGTTTGCATCTACAAACAGGAGCCCTTCTTTAGTTCTACTAAACGACAGAATTATGATGACCTATTTACAGGCCTTAATTAATTTAGTTTTCCATTGCAGAATTTGGCAGCACTTCATGCCATGAAATAGAGCAGAGTTTGCCAATAGGCAGAGCTGAGGAGGCAGCTTTTATAACTGGAAAGGGGCTGAAGAACACGGAAGCAGAACATGGGCAGATTGTTCATGTTTTTCCTTGTAAGGTGGATGACAGGCTCATGCTGCTGGCCTAATATACCTCAATTTGCCTTTCTGTAAGGGTTAGACCAGAGGAACACACACACTCTCTCTCTCTCTCTCTCTCTCTCTCTCTCTCTCTCTCTCTCTCTCTCTCTCTCTCTCTCTCTCTTTCTCTCTGTCTCTGTCTCTGTCTCTGTCTCTGTCTCTCTCTCTGTGTGTGTGTGTGTGTGTGTGTGTGTGTGTGTGTGTGTGTGTAATTTGGTTCTTATCAGTTTTGCTTTTCCAGAGGTCAAATAAGCAGCTCAGTGATACGGATGTGGGCAGCTATGACTCCCATTGAGTTTGAATGGTAAGGAACCTGCTCCACAGTAATATCTCCCATGTCCTTTGTTGTGCAACACGATGCTGATGCTGCTGTGTGACTTTTCCTGGGGAGATGTGAGCAAACCGATATGGCAGAGCAATGATGTGCAGCCTAGCGAACCAGGAGCTCCCGGGAGTTACCTGCTGCAGGGGTATGCCTGATGGGTTACCTACAGGGACATTGGTGACTCAAAGACACCTGCATCATTGAAAATCCCTCCCCAGTATGGGTGGCAACATGAAACCTGCATCCCCAGAGTCCTGCGTGAGCTGCAGGCAGCTTGGCCAGTTGGAGAGCAGCTACTGTTACGTTCACACAACCTTGGCCATGGCCATGCAATCCTCCTAAGTTTCCAAAACTTCCTGAAGCTTGTGTGATTTGTGTTCTTAGTCCTAGTGGGCTTCCCTCATCTCTAACACAAAATATTTCAGTCAGAGGAAAGTAGCCACACAATAGAGAGGTTCTGCAATGATGGAGTTTAGCAGTTGTCAGAGACTGTGGAATCCGAAAGACAAAACTATGTCACCCTCTGGTCCTTCACAGAATGGCTTTGCTGGCAGGCAGGGATGGAGGCCTGGCCTCCTCCTGTGTCTTCTCCTTCGTTGCTAGGTCAGGAGGACCATGCCTTCTTCCAGGACTTTTCCAGGTCCCCCCTCTGAGTTCTGAGTGTCAAGCAGAGTCACTGCCCCATGTGTTGGGGTATTAGTAGAACTCAGCTTGGCCTGGCTCCCAGAGTGACCTCACAGCCCATAATCCTTATTGTTCCGCAAACCATTCCAAGAATCACAGCCTAGAGCCTGTTCCTTCAATGGCTTTTTAAAACACTTAATTCTAAATACTAAGCCTTTTTTCCCCCCAGTCAAGTCACTGAAAGTATTTTGGCTTTCTGAGCTGACTCCTGACTGTGGCATACCCAAATCCTATGTTCCAAAAACTGACATATATTTACAACAGTCATTTGTAATCTGCAAGCCTATGTATGTTTTTAAATGATTTGTGTGTATGTACATATACCCTGGCACATGTGTGCAGGTCAGAGGACAATTTGTAATAGTTTGTTCTTTCCTTCCATGTGGAACCTGGAATTGAACTCAGATTACAAGGTTTGGCAGCAGTAACCTTTAGCTGCTGAGCCATCCCTCTGGCCCTTATATGATTCTGTAAAAGATAAGGATGTGTTAAGAACGTCACACTGTGCTTTTATTTAATGAATTGAAAGGCATGATTGCCTCACAGTCTTAGCGTTTTACAGGAAGACTCCTCTCAAAGGTGGTTTGATTACAGAGTCATGTCCCTCCTGACTTGGAAGCTGGGGCGGGCCCTTTGCCCCACCGCGGCTCTACCATGGTCAGGACTGAGTTCCTGAGCGAGCGCGGCATGAGAGCTGCCTGATTCGTTTCTTGTGAGCTCTGTTTTAAAGCCTGTTGTGCAAGAGTGGGGGGTGGATGCGTTCCTTATGCAACGCGCTTCCTCCTGAGGTCACCCTCTGGATGCGCTTAATTAGGATGTGTTAGGTCTAAGAGAAGCGGTGACTCGTACCGGCAGAGAGCTGAGACAACACGCTGGAAGTCATTAAGGGCGGATAGCATCATGTCACAGGCACCGTCAGCCCACACTCTGTGAAGATGAGCCCACTTTGTTTTCCCAAGTTGCCCCTGGGTGGGGCTGCAGGTTAGCAGCCAGCCGTCTGCCATTGATGCCCTGACACTGCAGTGAGTGATAAATGCCAGTTCCCCCTCCTCTCCCCGACTTGTTCTCAGTTTGCGAGAAACACACTAGAACCTTCTGAAGCTCTGGGGCCATTTCATTCAATGATTTTGCAAAAACATGAGTTGAAAGTACTGGGCAAGTGAGACCCGGATGAGAACTGACTCCCCAAGTTGTCCTTTGACCTCCACAGGCATTTCTGTGGCGGGCTTACCATACGTGCACACATGAGCCCAAAGTAAGTGTAATAAGCTTCTGAAGTCTACATTTTTTTCCTTTTCTCTCTCTTCTGATTTCCCATGAGAATTCCAACCTTCCCTCATAGAGTTAAGGAAAAAAATTCCTCAAAAACTGTTACTTGAAGAAGGAAAATGACTATTCTCTGGAAATAGAGATGCAGATTGACCCCTCTTCTGGAAGCATGGACTCTAAATACAGTACTGAGACATATACCTCAGAAAACACCACTAGCGGTATGCTAATGAGGTCGTGAAAACTGCTCTTAGCACCCTTAGAAGAGACATTTGTATTCCTGTCCAACTGGGACGCATTTGGGTGGCTGTGTAAGCACTGGTTTCTAGAAAGTGGAAAAGGTGTGAGACTCCCCATGGCTTTCAGTGGCAGGCTCTTATTCAAGGTGACAGGATGGCAGCCACCTCTCCTGGGATCTCCCCACATTACACACACACGCGGGGACCTTCTAAGTGGGAGCCTTCCCCTAAAATTCAGAGAGGGAGCCTGGGAAACTAAACACCTAAATGCAGGGGACAGATGATGGGAAATAAAAACAGCAACGTCTCAAGAAAAGCAAACCGGCCATGAAGCTGCTTATAAATGACATGTTATTGTTTCTCTCTGGTCCCTCGGGGACTTTCTGGCTATTTTAATGCTGTGTTTTCATAAGACACATTCAAACAGCAGGGCAGGGAACAGTGAGAGCGGAATAAGGATTAGATGTGTTGACTCTGCCTGTGCCCTGCAGGTGAAATGTCACGTCTTGTTCCCAGCCACTGAAGATTCAATTACGTGGACCATTTTCCAGCGATGCTGTTTCAATGCAAACGGCTCGAAGGGAGCTTCTGCAGCATCCCTGCCATCATAAACAGGAACCCAGCTGTTTGGACGATGGAGCTTTGTTTAGTTCAAAGCATCTGAGAATGTGGTTGTTCTTAGTGTCACGGTGAACCTCCAGCGTGGAAAACTCAGGATCCTTCCGAGCGGCACGTGCACGTGTCAAGACTTGCTGGTGGGCCCAGATCTGGGCCAGCTGGGACTTTTCCGGGCCTGTGCTCCATCACTCAGGAAAGGTGAATAGAAGTGAAATGTGTGCATTGGCGATTCGGCCTATGACAGATGCTGTGACACTTTGCAGTACTCCATAGATGCCACCTCCCCACTCCCAAATCAAAGTCACATTTCCACCTCCCCACCCCCCCACAACTTTTTCTCAGTTTGTTTGTAAATAAACTAGAGATTCTAGAACTTTGGGGTCATATCATTCAATTGTTTTGTAAAAACATGAGCTAAAAGTGCTGGGCAGGTGAGACTCACGCGATGAAGGAGATCACAAACTTCAAAGGATGCCCGCCCCACTGGCCTGTTCTTCATGGTAACATGTCTCCAATGGCCCTGCTTCCTTGGGTAGAGAGGGGCAGTCAGGTTCCATATCTCTAGTGAGAAGATTGCAGGGGCTATGAAACCCCTGCTCCTGGGTTTGGCTCCTGGGTGCTGCGTATGGCACGGGCAGGGTTGTCCAGGGCATTACGGCCACTTTACAGGGGAAGAATCATGGGATGGGAGGGAATGGATTAGTCAGTCCGTCCGGTATGTGGGAAATCATTCACACTGCCTGCGGGAAGCTGAGAAGTTGTGTTTCCTCTAATTTTTATTCTTCTTTCCCCACTCCTTGTACCTCATAACCCAGAGAGAGAGAGAGAGAGAGAGAGAGAGAGAGAGAGAGAGAGAGAGAGAGAGAGAGAGAGAGAGAGAGAGAGAATGAGAGAGAACACTTTTGATTCCACTGATGTTTCAATTTTCTTCCTATGATGGCAATTTCAACTACTTCCCCAGCACAGGAGAACTGAGTACTACCGAACAGCTCAGTCCTGCAAGGCCCCTTTTGAGATGGGGACATGAGGGGGACTCTTTCAGGCATTGCTGAGACCTTTTTTTTCCGTTATGAACTTCCCCCCTCCCTGCTGGAGGTGGATTAGCAGCTGAGAGAACTTGCTGCTCTTTCAGAGGAGCCAAGTGTGGTACCCAGCACCTATAGCAGCATCTCACAGCTGCCTGCAACTCCAGTTCCCCAGGATCCAATGACATTTGACATTATCTGGCCACTAAAAAGGCATGTACACACACACACACACACACACACACACACACACAAACGCACACACACATACATGTAATCATTATAAAAGGTGCACATTCCTTATTTGGAGAGATTTTGTTTCAACAGTTGGTGAATATTCATTTCTGCTGTTGCTTGACTTCTGAGGCTCTCAGCACAAACACTGTCCCCCCCCTTTCTCTTCAGTTTATAGTAGAGTTTGTTTTCCTTTTTCATTTTCTGACCAGCCCTCTACCCGAATGCTTGGAGACTGGGAAAAGTTGAAACTGAAGAGACAGCATTCCTGAAGAGGGGTGATCCACCTGACACATGCAGTCTCTTGTCCAGTGTGGAGACCACTCCACTAGTAAGCATGGCACCCCCTCCTTGCGCCATTGATCTCTGTCACTGCCTTGGACAATAGGGTGTGGGGAAGATGGCGGCCAGACACTTGGGAGACTAACTCTAACAGCATGGCTTCTGCCTAGCTTTCTTGGGCTCTCATCTTGGGTGTCAGACACCTTGTTTTCAGGAATTCAGGCTCCAAGAAGAGAAGACACATGGGTGTTTGAGCCAAAAGACAGCAAGAGCCTCCACAGGCCAACAGCCCTGGCCATCAGGTGGTCTCAGCTTCCACTTTGCATATTTCCCAGAGGGGACCCCAGACACCATGGGGTAGAGATAAATCACTTGCTGCTTGTTCAGCTTCCTGCCCAACAGGAAGTAAGAGAAGTGATAACAGGGGATTATTTCAAGCCGCTGAGCTTGGGGCTTTTGTTAGACAGTGGCCAATAATGAAAAGGGGCCTCTTGTGTCATAGCCAAGGAGTCCACGTTGTGAGTGAAAGCTCAAGAAAGCACTGTGCAAGGGGTCCAAGCCTTTCTTCCTGCTTTTTCCTCTGAGAGCTTGTCTGTTCATGCCCCCTTCACCATCCTGTGATGACAGCTATAAACATACCACCAGTCTAGATACATGTATGTTCATATATGTGGCATGTTACATACCTGGTGATAAAATCAAGAAATAGGAGGAAAGTATTAACAACAACAACAACAAAACCATAATCCCAATCTGTAGTTGTTCTCCTACAGTGTAGAATTGTGTCTTTGAACATCACTGTGGTGCAGGCTTTTTCGTAATAGAAACAACAGGATTTAAGGGAAAATATGTATGTTTATTGGGAGGATACACAACACATAAACAATTTAGTGATTAATTTATTACAAAGCAAGTTACCGACTTAATAAAATAGACCTAATCTCCTTGCATGATGTCCCTTGACAAGCAGGTGCTGTTTGGGGAATGGCTTGGTTTGGAGAACGGTGGCAGAGACACAGTGGTGTAATCAAAGGGTCACTTCTTGAAATGCAAGACCGGCTGATTCAGCATTGTAGAACCCACTGTACTTTAAGGCACTGGATAACTGGTTTGTATTGTACTGTATGTGCTGTACTATTTGTATTATGCTATTATCTTTTATTATACTGTACTGTACTGTATTATGTTGTATTATATTGTACTATATGGTATTCTACTGTGCTATATTGTATTGTATTGTACTGTACTATATTGTATTGTTTTCCAAGCAAGATCTCTGTGGAATGTAGATTCTTGAAGGTTTGATCCCCTGGTGCTATTCCTCTTTGTGCTTAACGTTTAGATCTGGTGTGTGTGTGTGTGTGTGTGTGTGTGTGAGTGTGTGTGTGTGTGCTATGCACATACTCATGTATGTGTACATATGTGGGGTCCTCATGCTTGCATGACAAACACTGTTCTGGCTGCATGGTCTTCCCAGCCTGGGTCTGTATTTATACAGCCAGAACTTTTGCTTGCACCTGAGACTTGGCAGTGCATGTGTCCATCCCATGTATCCAACACTCACTTATGGGTGAAGTGGCCAGAGATACATATGTCAATAATTTACCTACTTAAAATAATTAAGTGTGAATTTGAAACTAAGTAAAGAATGTCAACATATTCAGATGAAAAGCTTGGACTGGTGAAATGGTTCAATGGATAGAGGCACCTGCAACCAAGCCTGATGGCCTGAGTTTGATCCTTGAGAGCCACATGGTGGAGGGGAAGAAGCTATACCTGTAAGTTCTCTGCATCCGCATGCATGCCATGTGGGCACCACCCCTCCTCCAGAAAAAGAAATGCAAAAATAAAACTGAAAACCTTTGTATCTGTATTTGAAATGCATACACACATAGGTGTGCATGCACACACACATATACACAG
The DNA here is from genome assembly GCF_017639785.1 of Mesocricetus auratus. Taxonomy (NCBI): domain Eukaryota; kingdom Metazoa; phylum Chordata; class Mammalia; order Rodentia; family Cricetidae; genus Mesocricetus; species Mesocricetus auratus. The sequence continues at coordinate 72,552,217 of NW_024429196.1, read as the reverse complement.
GAGAGAGAGAGAGAGAGAGAGAGAGAGAGAGAGAGAGAGCTTAGACACAGCCACAGATGCAGGCAGCTGGTACAGGTGGGTATTTTGGTGACTCAAGTACTAAATGGTTTTTGTCATCAGGAATGTGATTTTCTGAAGTGATGAACCATCCTTGGTACTGTTCCAAGCCAAATAGAGACGAGTTTCCTCTTATCTTCCATCGTAGTTAGATTCTTAGACCCTGTATTTACACATGAAATGTCAGATTGTCGGCTCAGATAATGGACAGGTTTCTCTCTTCATATGAAAACTCAGGTGGGCATCCAAAAGTCATGTGAGATGGTGCATAGTTTATTCTCTTGTGGGACAACCAACATCTCTCTTTTATTCCTTCCAAATGCCAGAGGCAGCCCTTAACTGTACTGATGAGTCAAACCTGACATCTTATTCTGCAATGGCTGAATTATAATGCAAATAGAATTCCTAAGCACACTGGATTGTGGTGTGGGTGAGGATTGGAACAGGAACAAGGGAGCAGATACAAAGAAGCTGGGGACCAGAGCTCCGAATCCCATGGCACCTTCAGGAAGGAGAGAGCAGGGCAGAGATTCGTCCTTCTCAAGGCTGGCTCTTGATTGACTGCTAGGGGCCTTGGATTCACACTGTCTGACCTGTCTGGGCAAGCAAATTGCTTAATGTCAATACCAGGTTTCCTTCACCATGGGTTTCAAGCATTCCTTCCCTGGGGAGATGTAAACAACATCTACCCCCCTCTTCACAAGGTCCCAAGACAAACCAAAGTACAATTCCACCTGCAGGGAGAGGGGCAAATGGATTTATTGGGCTTGATTACAGAGTTATTGGCTGAGGGGTTACTGTTGGGAGCATGGGGTACTCCAAGCAGCCACACTGGAAAATCTTCACCCCACAGACACAGAGACGGAGAGCCTTCAGTTATCCTTCCCCAGACTATAAGCTCTACGACCTCCTGGAGAGGGTGAGGCCGTGCGCAATTAGGGCAGAAATGTATTCCAGTGTGTGGGGGCAGAGGCTGGAGCCTCGGTGAGTTCCAGTGGTCCTCCCCACCCCTCCTGCTCTGAGGGAATGTTAGCAGTTCCAGGTCCACTGGAGACGGTGTTTTGCAAGCAGGCACAGCTGATGCGTGAAGGACAGCTACTCTGCTCAGAGCAGCCTATTTTACAACACTGGGCACTATGTCAAGGGGAGTCTGTATGGGTGGCTCTCAGTGCGGATGCTGGTATTGAAGCCGCTGTCCCCCCAGTAGGTGAGATGCTACACAAGCTATTCCAACTTGACACTGGGGAAATTAAGTGCACCCTGTGTGACTGCACTAGGAAGGACCCTGGAGGGTGTCGCCTGGATTCTCCCAGGTGTTGTTCCACTACCTTTCTCCTTTATTCATTTTGTACCCTCCTGAGACAGTAACAGCAGTGGGCATAGCTGTTTACTGAGCCCCCAGTGAGTTCTCTTAGCTAACCATCGAAGAGAGGTGTCCTCTTGGGGACTCTGTACACAGTGGAACCATCACCGTCCCCTCCCTGCAGGAAACTCCCTTTGCCTGGTGATTCTGGTGGCCTCTCCTGAGACTGCTCACATGGGTAAGCCTTCTCAGAGCCTATAAACTGTACATATTGGAAGCCTCGAGAGTCCTAAAGATGAGGCACAAGTTGTGACCCACAAGGAGGTGTGATACAATTGACACCAAATGTGTGACCTGGAGCTGAGCTCTTAGGAGATGGTATCAGGATAGGAGGAACCTAGACTAAGACACTCTGAATTTATTGATTTATTTTATCGCATTAATTCAATGTGTGTATAACACATTTATTCAGTGTGTGTGTGTGTGTGTGTGTGTGTGTGTGTGTGTGTGTGTGTGTAGGTCAGTGGAGGACCTGTGGGAGTCAGTTTTCTCTCTCCACCGTGTGGGTCCCAGGTATTGAACTCAGGGCATCTCTGCCACCCAGTCTGCATTTAGTGGTATGCTTTGTGTGGCTTGATGGGTTAGAAAGGACTCCGCCTGGTGGCTGGTGTGACAAAGACGGTCTGAACTGTTTCTGAGAGAACCAAACTAGCTAGGAAGTTGTCTGGTCTGGAGACTAAGGATGCCTGCATGAGCACAAAGCAGAGACTAAGGATGCCTGTATGAGCACAAAGCAGACAGAGAGGAGCTTGCTGCTAGAATCTGAGCAAGGGGCCTTAGAGGCGCGGTTTGGGGAAAGTGTTGAAGGCGTTATATTAAATCTCCCATCGATGTCACAAAATACGTGACAAAAGCAACTGGACAGGGGAGGGAGGGATGGAGGGAGGGAAGGAGGTAGGGAGGGAGATAGGGAGGGAGGGGTGGAGAGAGGGATGGAGGGAGGGGTGGAGGGAGGGGTGGAGGGAGAGGTGGAGGGAGGGGTGGAGAGAGGGATGGAGGGAGGGGTGGAGGGAGGAGTAGAGGGAGGGGTAGAGGGAGGGGTGGAGGGAGAGGTGGAGGGAGGGTGGAGGGAGGGGTGGAGAGAGGGATGGAGGGAGGGGTAGAGGGAGGAGTAGAGGGAGGGGTAGAGGGAGGGGTAGAGGGAGAGGTGGAGGGAGGGTGGAGGGAGGGTGGAGGGAGGGGTGGAGGGAGGGCTGTTTCAGCTCACAGTTTGGGGGTACAACCCTCCACGGTGGGGAAGGCTTGCGGCAGGAGTACGAGGCACTTGCAGAGATGGACGCTGGTGCTCAGTTCACTTTCTCCTTAGGAGACAAACACAAAGCTTATCAAACAGCACCCATTGAGAAGTTTGGGATTGGTGAAATCTGGGGTACACACTGGAGCCTGCTTCAGCTGCTGCAGCGTTATAATAAGTATCTCTGCATGCAATGGCTTAATCGCATGCATTTGAGTGTCCCAATCTGGAAAGGGCTCCGCTGGGCTGGTCTAACATGTTTCTTCTCTCTCTCTCTCTCTCTCTCTCTCTCTCTCTCTCTCTCTCTCTCTCTCTCTCTCTCTCTCTCTCTCTCTCTCTCTCTCTCTCTCTCTCTCTCTCTCTGTGTGTGTGTGTATACCTTTGCCTGTGTGTAAGCCAGAGGGTGACATCAGGTATCTTTTCCCACCACTCTCTATTTTTGAACTCCACTGACACTGGAGCTCACAGAGGCTGGCCAGCGAGTCCTGGGGGATTCTCCTGTCTCTGTCTTCCCAATACTGAGTTACAGAAATGCACTAGTAATCCAGATTTATTAATTCATTCATTTATTTATTATTTTTTATTTATTTTTGTTTTTTCAAGAAAAAGTTTCTCTGTGTAGCTTTGGAACCTATCTTGGCACTCACTCTGTAGACCAGGCTGACCTTGAACTCATAGAGATCCATCTGCCTCTGCCTCCCAAGTACTGGGATTAAAGGCATGTGCCACTACTGCCCAGCCACACCCAGATTTTTTTATGTAGGTGCTGGGGATCTGAATTTAGGTCCTTGTATTTCTATAGCAAACACTTTTCCAACTGATCCATGCTCCTGGTCCAACATGTTCACTTTGTATGTGGTGTCCTCATGTTCCAGGGTTGCTCTGTGGATGGTAATATGGCATAATGATTCTTAATTCCTGGTTCTTGGCTTCCAGGAGGCAAGAGGGGGAAACTGCCAGACCAGGCCATGTGGCACCACATCTCTGTGTGTTAGCTGTTCTGTGGTTGGGACAAAGCAAGCAGAAGACCTGACCTGCAAGTGGACCCGCAGATCAGAGCACATTATTGGAGCCTTTTTTGGGTAAGGGGGGTGATTATAAAGTCCAAGGGGGAAAGTATTTCCTTTGGTAGCAGGGGTTGTGTCCTGGGAGCTGAGACTGAAAGTTGAACTCGAAACATTTTTGTTAGCATGCAGAGAATAATAAATCACAGCAGCACAGACTAGGGAGGCAGATTTACGGCTAAAGGGCTTGTTGCGCAAGTGTGAAGATCAGAGTTCAGATCCTTAGCCCCTACGTAAGAGCTAGGTAGGCCTGTGTATAATCGCAGCACTTGGGAAGCAGAGACAAGGGATCCCTGTGGCAAGTAGGCAGTTCACTCAGACAGGACAAATCAGTGAGCTCTGCCTTCAATATATAAGGTAATATATAGTGAAAAGACAGAACCTCCCTGAAGTCTACCCTAGCACATGCATACACATATGCAAACATACCACACACACACACATACATACACACATACACACATACACACACATGGCTGAAACTACTGATTTAGTAAACACTTGTATATAATTTCAAATGAGAATTAAAAATATGTCAAATTAATATACTATAATTATATTGCATGTTTTAATGATATGTTACATGATAATTAATATATGAGATGGTAATATTTTATTGGGACATTCCCTGAAGCTTCTGGTAATAACACTGGATTGGGTTAGAAACACATGAGTAGAAACACATGAGTAGGTACCTACTATATGACTTTTCCTGGTGAGGCTTGCAAAACGTCTACTCTCCCCAGATAGGGAACCAACCAGATCAAATCAGCAGTTCTCCGAAGTTCAATTTGGTGAGTCTGTGAGTTTACTGGATACTTGTAGGAGCATGTATGACTTACAGGCATCTGGATCACTAAGATGCCCAGCCGGCGAGAGTGATGCTCATGATGGACATCCCCAGATCGCCTGCACGTGTTTATTGCTTGTCTAACCTTGGGCAGGGACTTTTTGAGCCCTGCAGTTTTGGCTCCTAGGACTTGTGAGATCTGTTTGCACACCAAGTCTCACGAGTTCCACTCACCATCCCAGTTGGCTGTGTTTCCATGCAACATACCACGTAGCTGCTAGTACCCGATGCTCACCCAGGCATCACATGATTTGTCTGGCAGATGCAATTGGTATATCCTCAAAAGATCCAGTGTGATGGTCCTGAGGTGCTCAGCCAGAGATGGGGGGGCACAGGGACACCTTCTCTCAAGAAGGATAAGGTGATTCTTCCAGGAACAGATTAGCTCCTGAGAGAGCTGGTTGTTTCACAGGAATCAGTCTAGTCTCTCCCTAGCCTCTTGCTAATTCCTTCACACTCACCAAGCCCTGCCCATGCGTGAGCTTGCATTGTTTGATGTTTTATGTCACGCTGTCACACAACTAGATGGCTCTCACTAAAGCCAAACAGTGTGTGCTCTCCATATCCTGGTCTTCCAGGTTTCAAAACTCTAAGTTAAATAAACCCATTTTCTTTTTAACATGCTCATCCTTGGACATTTTATACATCAACAAAAATGGACCAAAATGATGCTGTATGGGGATTTACAAAGGGATTAAGCTACAAATACACACAGACACTTGGCTCTATCTTAACATAAATGTGGTGATTAAAGGGAGTCAGACAAAACCCCATGAACCTTTAAGATTCTTTGCCATAAACTTAGGGTAAAACAAAACGAACAGATCATTTCTACTGCATTGGCAGTCAAGACATGCGGGTGTTCAACTTAATATTTGTGCAACTAACTGTATGTAAGATTTCCTTTAAAAGGAGGTATGGCCCTAGCTAATGGGACTTTGGTAAAGTGTGCCGACATTTTAACTTTTGTCTGCACTAATCAGCACAGAAAGAGACAGATAAATGAGTAGTTTGTAAAAAAAATGAATATAATAAAGTGTTCAATCTAGGAGCCAGACAGCTAGGCACTCAGTGAAATCCAACATTTATATATATGAGGGTGGTCTGACAAGATGGCCGCCAAGTCTGGAGGCCTGAGTTGGGTCACTGGGGACTTGGTGGGGGCAGAGAACTGATTCTCTCAGGCTGTCCTCTGACCTTCACACGTGTATGGTACACGTGCATCCCCAGCACATGTATGCATGCACAATAAATGAATAAAATATAATCATTGTTTGAACTAAAGTCTTACGGAAAACATCATTTTGAGACTTTGGCCTCCCACAGGATTTCTAGACATAATTCAGAGAGAATGGGTGTCTATGACGGTGGGCAGGCATGCTCACCCATGCCTGCTGACATCAGAGGTTGATGGCAACCTGTCTTCCCCAGTCACTTCTGCACCTTATTTTGGGGTACAGAGTCTTCCACTGAGCCTGGAACTTGTAAGCCCTGGATCTCCACCTGTTTCGACACCCCCACTTCCCTGCAGGTCCTAGGATTTCAGGCTCACTCAGCAACATCCAACTTTTACATGGGGTCTGGGGCTCCAAACTCAGCTTTTCACGCTAAGACCAGAAACGTTGTACTTCCTAACACATCTCGCAGCCCATGAAGATACGTTGTGTCTCTGTGAATTAGGGTTCCTTATAGCTTTTTCTCTGCACAGTCCTTGTTGGTTGGTGTAGCCTGGCCTTGCTGTGATGGGGGCTTTGCGCATCATAGCTTGTAATTGATTGTTGTCGTGTGGAGAGAATTATTGTTGTGTGGAGAGTTCTCTTTTGTTTGCAGATCATTCATTTGGTAAAAAGATTGAATGGAGGGGTACAATGATTTGTCAGGAATTACCCTGGATTTTCTGGGTGTAGAACTGTCTTTAAACGATGACTGTATTTTCTCTTCCAACATTTGATTTCTTACATTCTGCTTTTATGTAATTGACACCCGTACAAACCCTAGTTGCCACCTCAGCCTCTGGATGGGGACCTGGTACAAAACTTAAACTGTTTCTTTTTACTGCGTGCATTTATTTAAGATCTGAGTATCTCACTTTCCCTGTCTGCATAATGAGGGTACAAGCAATGGGCTTGGGATACTGCAAACTTTAAATGGATGGTGTGTGTGACGCTTTAGTGTAGGAGCAAACTCAGTCTATAAGGAAACAACACACTCACCTCTCCTCTGAAAATGTGATAAAAGCTATAATCTGAAAGGTGTGCTGTGTGCATGTGTGCGTGCATTAGTGCATGTATTATGTGCTGTGTGTGTGTGTGTGTGTGTGTAGGCAAGAGAACATCCTCAGGTATTCTCCCCTGAGTACTATGCATGTTTTGCTCTTTTTGTGGCAAGTTTCTCACTGGCCTGGACTCATCAAGTAAGCAAGCTAGCTGGTCAGTGGACCTGATCAGTGGTTCCCGTCCACCCATCTCTGTCTGCACAATACTAATGGAACTTTCTCCTCGCTCCAAAGGGATTTTGATGGTGGCAGTTTTTGATTAAAATAAACTTGATGGGACTAAAATAAAAGGCTTACAGGAAACTATGCTCTGCCACCCTCGTTCTGCAGACCTACGACCCTTGCCCACGGGCATGAGGGCACGGGGCAAGATGAAGACTAGAAAGTAAGAACTTTTCTGCACGATGCAGACATACTGGTCTGTATCAGCTGGCTACACATCCAATACCCTATTTCCCCCAGATATTAGTGAAAAAATCTGGAAAGTATCAGTGATGAGAACTAAGATGAAGATCTGTTCTTTCGGGTCATACGTGGGTGTCCCCAGAGAGGAGCCAGGGCACTGACTGAAGTCTGCCATGAATCCCGAAGAGGAAGGTAGGCCTGAGCACCCAGGTGTGCCAGAAGGCCCGTTGGGCTGCAGGGAAGTCTGAGTTTCGGTCTTGTGGCTGTGGGGAGGCTGGTGGCCAGGGCAGCAGTTAGTCGCTATGCAGACCTGGGCGCATCACAGCTCCCGCCGGACACACATGGACGTGGGCCACCTATAATTAGGAGTAGCAGACGCTGCGGTTTGGGCCTTGCCTGCCACAGGCAGCATTGGTGCTCGCCTCCCTCTGAGGATATTTTAGGCTGGGGGGTTTTGATTTTATTTTTGCATGAGATTCACCTTGGATGGAAACCCCAGAGCTGATTGATGGCCTTGGCCAGGCTGCCTTTTTTATCCCTCCACCTAAATGCAGGCCAAGCCTGTGGCTTCAGTCAACGGCAGCAGCTCGCCAGCTGACATGGCTGCGGATCCCACAGACAGGGCCTGATTTCCGGCAGATGTCCCAGATACCAGGCAGGAGAGCCACCACAGAAATGGTTGCGTAAAAGAAGTTCTGCTCAGTGTGACCCGCCAGCCACAGGCCGGCTGCGCCCTGCCCTTTCCCAGTTGGAAACTCCAGGCTTCGCTGGGGTCCCTACTTTTCCAGAGCATCTCTTTGTCCCAGATGCTGACTCCCGGATGTCCAGTGAGGTTTCTTCTCTGACTGAGTACTGTCACTTGGGGAACTCTACAGGGTCTGTCCCCTGACATGAAGGACCCTTCCTGTCTCTGGAGCTAAGCTCAGCTTGAAGGGCAGGAAAGGATAGCTGATGTCAGTGTCCTTAGCCACCAAGTGTATCGTCAACTGGGTCACCATGCCTTCGACACCCTGTATCCAATAGCTAGCTCCCCCAACATATGTCATGGAGCAAGGATGAGGGCCAGTATGTCCCAGGCATCAAGGGACAGGACAAGGGTTGAAACCCAAAGACCTCGGCTCTCAGGAGATGTTTGGGGTCCCACCCAGACACCTGCTCTTCATTGTCAGTCTCCCGAAAAGATGATCAGAGGGTGTCCTGGGCTTCAGAGGAAAAAACAAACAAGTGAGGAGAATATCCCCATGAGGGTAGGGTTGTGTGTATGTGCATGTAGACACACACACACACACACACACACGTCTGTAGGTATGAATGTCATAGTGCACATGTTGAACGTCAGAAGACAGCCTTGGTGTAATCTTTACCTTCTACCGGCCTTGAGGCAGGGTCTCTTGTTTTCCCTGGTGTGCTCCAGGATAACTGGCCTATGCCATTCTGAGGCTTCTCCTGTCTCTACAGCTCACAGTAGGAACACATGGAGTCGGATACACCCTACTATGCCCGACTTTACGTGTGTCCTCATGTGTGCATGGCAAGTGCCTCACAAACTGAGCCCTCTTTCCATTCTCCCATTAACACTTAATGTCTAGAGCCAGGGGAAACTGGGGTTATGCAGAGCCTACCAACTTTTCAGAAATTAGCTCTGGATGTCTGTGAAAACCGCAGGGTGTGGACAGAACCCAGCACACATAGATCCCTCGGGGGTAACCTCCGTGTGAGGCTGGAATCCCTGTGCTGGCAGCCCTGAGATCACAGCCCTGCCTTGGGTGGCTGTATTCACACGGAAGTAGGTGGTAAGCTGCAGCCTGGGCCTAATGGAAGCAAAGGCTTCCTCTCCCCATTCCTGCCCATGGACACTTCCTGCCTTGCATCCCCTACCCACAGACTCTCAGAGAACCCACAGACCCTGGGTTAGGAACACCAGCCATCGCTGGTGAAGAAGACACTAGCCGTTCACTTTATCTGACCTCTTAGATCAACTAAGTTCGATACTAGGGACAAAATGAATGATACTGAAACCCAGCCTTTTTACATGTAAATACAATTACATGAAGAAGACATTTTTCTAGCAAAAAAAAAAAGCCATAAACAACGCAAACAAACAAAACATGTAGTCTCACTGTTCAAGACAAAATGAGAATGTGCCTGATGGTTTTCTTTCCTCTTATGGCTGACTTTCTAGTGGTCTTTTGTTTCCATTTGAAGATGTGAAAACACCCCTCCTATTAGAATGGGCTGACGTGGACTTTGTTTCCTAATTGGTTCTGAGTCCACAAAGGGCCCATAGCTCCAAACTGGGAGGAGTGTGATGGGTAGAACATGAGACAGGTGTCCATGTGCCCCCAAGTCACTGAGAAACCAAACCCCCAGTGCAGAAGTGTGGGATGGGGCGCTGATCAGGTCAGGAGGGCTGTCAACTAGGAATGGACTTTTAGCCCCAGTGTGCTGGCTATGGTGGGTGTGGGCTGCTGTTTAAGTGGGTGTGGTCCTTAGATGACCTGAGGAGGAGGAGTGTCAGACCTGATAAGGTCTGGAGGTGGATGACCAACTCACCTGCCTCCGGTCTGCCCATCAGTGTTATATGCTCTTGGAGAAGAAGTTCATTAGTGTGATGGTGCGTGTGCACATATGTAAGCAAGGAGGCATGCATGTTTGATGGGAGGGGCCCCAGGCCCCAGGAAGCAAGCTCTATTCCCACAAAGGAATCTTCAAAATTCTAGAAAATAGGAGAGAAGATCATTCCTGACCCCTACACTGGCTCAGTCTCTTGTCAATTTCATTCCAGGTGTGTTGTCCCTCTATCGGAGTGCCTGTGTGTGTGTGCATGTGTGTGTGCGCGCATGTGTGTGTGCACGTGTGTGTGTGCACACGCACACTTCACACCTGTGCTTTCCTGTGCTCTTACACATTTGTTCAGAGTCACCCAGTGGCCTCATGTCATGCTGAAGAGAGCCACCTCAACTGCTGAAGGTGGTGTCAGGGACTCCATTTCTCTTTGCACTTAAAAAAAATCAAACAATATCAGTAACAACAAAACCTTTCATTTCTCGGTCAAACAAAACAAAACATAACCCTATTCTTCTTCCAAGACAACCATAAATAGCTTATAAAGGCAGGCAAACCTTTTCAAAGTATTTCCCTTTAGCAGGAAACTTGGTTCTATAGAATCTAAACATCAAAGGTAAAGACCAACTAAGCAAGCAAACAAACAAAACCACAGCTCCTTGCCATTGTAATACAAAACAGAATGGAATATAAGGAAATCCAGCCAAACTTCCGGCCCCCCTCAACATTTCTGTATTGTTTCAATGTAGTAAAATCTAATCTAATTTAGCATACTCCCTCTCGCTTCTGGTGTGTGTGATTGACTATGAGACATCTCCCATCCCCGTATCAGTCATTATATCCTAGAAGTGTACCAACAATTACTTTATCATTCTTCACCATAATGTAAATTCATTCTTTTTTGGGGGGCAGGATGGGATAGCATAGCTGGCCTCAAACTCACAGTGATCCACCTGCCTCTACCTCCTAGTGCTAGGACTAAAGGCTCATACCACCATGCCCAGCAAGATGTGCATTCTGAGTCCTATACATTTGTTCATCATGGCTATGCTGCAAATCTCTCTCTGTACTTTGAGCAAAGAATATCTCTTAGTTCAGAGCCTTTCCTTGGGCTGTCAGTGTCCTGCATGACGCTGGGTGCTTGTAGTCCCCTTGGAGCTTAACTCCCAGTTGGATCCATTCTCCTGGTTAGGTCAGGCTCCCACCTTGTCCTGATCTAAGGGCTTTGGCTGGTGGTGCTCAGCAAGGGTTTCCAACATGAGCTTTAACCCACCTCATTCATTTGGTGGTTCACAGTGCACACACCCACAGTCAGAACCCATCCGCTACCCCAGGGGCGGTCCTTGACTGGCGAAGAGGAGAAAGTGCTTGGAGCAGAGGTTCTGTGTGTCTTTGTGCCCTCCTGTTGCTTTGTTTTAAGAAGACATAATGTTTATTTCTTCATAGCTCTGCAAAGCATTGTAAGGACTTGCCATTGTAAGGACTTAGAAAGTGCCCTTAGCATCAGGCAGTGTCCATCCACTGTGAAGAGTCAGCACAGTGTGTGTGTGTGTGAGTGTGTGTGTGAGTGTGTGTGAGTGTGTGAGTGTGTGTGTGTATGTATGTGTGTGAGTGTGTGTATGTATGTGTGTGAGTGTGTGTGTGAGTGCGTGTGTATGTATGTGTGTGAGTGTGTGTGTGTGAGTGTGTGTGTATGTGTGTGAGTGTGAGTGTGTGTGAGTGTGTGTGTGAGTGTGTGTGAGTGTGTGAGTGTGTGTGTGAGTGTGTGTGTATGTATGTGTGTGTGAGTGTGTGTGTAAAACAGATCAACCCCAGGTGTTGTTCCTCAGGTGCTGTCCACAATTTTTTGACAAAGGGTCTCTCATTGGCCTAAAAACCAATTAGGCTCAGCTGATTGCCATGGAGCCCCAGGTCAGCCTGATTCTGGCTCCTTCATGTTGGGATTATAGCCACACACTACCATGTCCATCTTTTTAAGTGTAGGTCCTGGGGATTGAACTCAGGTCCTCCTGTTTGCAAGGCAATCCATCTCCCCAACACCTCCCCTCTTCTATTTTTAAAAAGAAAAGCTATGAAAGAACAACTTTTCCTTGACCCAATGCTAGGGTTGGACAGGTCCTTCTTTGCCTACTGTTTGAAGGGTCCTCATCTTGCTGTTCCCATCCCTAGGGATTAAGATCACCAATGTTGGATACCAATGCTGCCTCAAGTCTGCTGAGTCTGGGTGAGGGGGGACCCGCCGCTCCTCAGGACTCCCCAGGACTGATTTCAGACCCATTGTGGAATGTGTCACACCTTGAGACTATGAGGAAGGGACCACTGTCCCCTCCTCTGTAGCCTCATCTTTCCAAGGTGCTTCAAGTCCAGGACTCATCTTACAAATCTAGGAACGAGGAAAGTCCACAATCAGATGACTCTGAAAACCATTTGTTAAGTTATCGATTAGCCAAATCTAACCACCGTCTGTTTTCAAGCTGGATTCAATAGGCCAAACGACACTGTGTGTGCTTGTTTGCAGTCTAGGTGCAGTCATTGTGATACGTCACTTAGCCTATCTTCTTGGCCAGCTGTTCTCTTCCAGATGAGGAAGCAGATAGGAACCACCACACGGGCCATGCTCCGTTGGACTTCCTAGATAGTTACATTTTAAACAGGCCCAGAACAACTTCCACCTCCTCCGCTCTGTCTGCTCAGGAGAAAGAAAAAGAAAGAGAGAGAAAAAGAATCATATTGCCACCTGCTACTTCCTCATTCAAAAATCACAGCAGAACTGGGAGACTGGCTTAGGTGTAGAATGCTCGCCCTGGCTCAGGAAGCCCAGCACCGTGTCAAACAGATGTGGTGCTGGACTTCTGTAATCATCATCAGTTACCAGAGCAAGTTCCTGGTCATCTGGGCTGCATGTCTCCAAAATAATGACAACCGTGTCTTAGTGTCTCAATATGCGTGAATATTTTGTATTAAATGAAGGATTTAAACTGAATTGAAATATCAGAATTGTGTGCTTGTCATTAAAGCTCTATGGGATTCACTCATTACCTTTATAGAAGTTTAATTTTAGCTTTGATTAACATTTTTTTTTCTGTTTGGTTTTCTGAAACAAAGTCTCTCTGTGTCAGTGGCTCTTAACCTTCCTAATGCCCTGCAACCGTATAATTACTTTTGTTGCTACTTCATAACTGGAATTTGCTACTGTTAAAAATTTTGATGTAAACATATGTGTTTTATGATGGTCTTAGGTGACCCCTATGAAAGGGTCCTTCAACCCTCCAAAGGGGTCATGACCCACAAGAACCATTCCTCTGTCCTGGCTGTCCTGGGTCTCCCTATGTAGACCAGGCTGGCCTTGAACTCACAGAAATTCTCCTGCCTCTGCCTCCTGAGTGCTGGGATTAAAGGTGTGCACCACCACACCCAGCTTTATTATTTATTTATTTATTGTTTTACGAGACAGGGTTTCTCCGTATTGTTTTGGAGGCTATCGGTCCAGCCCAGCCTCGAACTCACAGAGATCCGCCTGCCTCTGCCTCCCAAGTGCTGGGATTAAAGGTGTGCGCCACCACCGCCCGGCCACACCCAGCTTTATTAACAAGCTTGATTGTCATACATGTCTAATGAGTATAATGTGTTTGTCGGATTGGTTTAAGACATTTTTGTGCATTTGTGTGTATACATGCATGCATGTTCACATGTGTATGCAAACATTCACATTTGTATGCACATGTGCGTATGAGGGCTGGAGTTTGGTAGCAGGTGTCTTTTCTCTGTGGCTCCCCATCTTATTTTTTGAGATGATGTCTCTTGCTAAGCTTGGAGTTTATAAATTTGGCTAGCCTGCCTTGTTAGCAAGCCCCAGGGATCCCCGTTTCCACCCGGTACTGCTGAGATCTTGCCTGCACACTTTTTGCTTTTTATGTGGCTGATGGGGATCAAATCAGGTCCCCATGGCTTGTACAAGAATTTTGGTAGTGGGGTTACCTCCCCCAGTCCCTGTTTTTGAGTCAGGGCCTCACTCCTTCAGGCTGGCCTTCCCTCACAGCCATCCTGTTGCCTTGGTCCCCTAAGTGATGGGGTTTGAGGGCACGAGCCACCAGGCTGCTCTGGAAACAGCGTGTTTCGAGTCATTGTAAAATCAGTTTGTCTTGTGGCAGTGTCTGTGAGGCCCCTCGGATGGAGGAGAGAAAGCAGGGCCGGGCCGGTAAGGGAAGGGAGGAGGGAACTGAGGTTCAGTCTGGGGTACAATGAAGAACACCCAGGAGGGCCAGCTTCCCCAGAGTGTCTGCCATGATCCTAACGATGGACCATTGGCCTGAGCTGGGAAACTGAAGGGTTCCCACAGCATCCTTTATCTCTGTCACCGCTTCAAAAAGATAGTGCTGGCTTCTAAAAAGTCTTTGAACCTTGATTGCTCTGGGGTCTGACTCCTCAGGGCATTGCTTCCTCTTTCATTTTTTTTACTGGACCCCCAGGAATTCATAAAGGTTTTGGATGTGGAGAGGCTGTTGTCCTTGTGTTTTGTGGAGATGTTTATCTAGGAGATACCATGGTTGCATGGACCTAGGTTTACTGATGTGTGTGCATCAGCATGGACCTTAAGACCTTGTAATATGGTTAGGCATGAAAGAGAAAACAGCTGGGATCAGTGAGGGTTTCATTCCGGATAAACTCCAGCTCATTAAGGAACTTTCCCTGGCTGGAGAGATGCTTCAGTTGGTAATGGAGCTCATCACACAGCATGGAAATCTGAGTTTAGGTCCCCAGCACACATGTAAAATGACCCTGTTTAAATAAACGGTAACTGCAACTGAGGAAGACACCCAGTGTCAACCTCTGCCCTGCACATCACACACACACACTCACACACACTCACACACACTCACAAACACACACTCTCTCTCTCTCTCTCTCTCACACACACACACACAGACAGAGAGACAGAGAGCAGCAATATTCCTTCTAATTCGGATTGATCTCATAAACAAATATTATTTTTAGCAGGATGTACTTTGAAAACTGGATGTGGTTATTTCTGTAAAGACCGCTTATAAAAATTCCCTTCTGTGCTGACAGAGCACATTGCCTGCCTCTCCTGCCATAAGCTCTCTTGGTTTTGCTTGACATTTTGGTGATGGTGGTGACAATGACGTTATTTTTGTGGTATATTATGGCCTACAATGTCCTGGAACTCACAATCCTTCTGCCTCAGCCTCCTGAGTTGCTGAGATCATAGCTGTGCCTTGGTTTTGCTCACAATGCCAGCTAGGAAGTAGAACCTTCTTTATGGAGGAGGGTAGCGCCCAGTAGTAGCCACAGTCTGGCTGAGTGTTGGCGTGACCCTCAGGTGCTCTGCTTATGACAGTTAGCAGGCACCTGGGAGGATGGTTCTGCCCAGGTCAGAGGCAGAGGACTGTCTCCCTGCCATTTATTTAGTTCCACCACACTGTGAAGTGTTTGTCTGCACTAGGCTTCAACCTCCTCAAATGAAGGCAGGACTGTCACCCTCAGCTCTTGACTGATTAAAACACGGGTGCCAGCAAGAGAGTTCAGAGGGTAGTGGTTCTTACCAGGGAGATCTTATGGCATGCGTTCAATCCCTGGGTCCCATGGCTGAAAGAGAGAATTGACACCTAAAACTTGTCCTCTGATCTCTCTCTCTCTCTCTCTCTCTCTCTCTCTCTCTCTCTCTCTGTATACTCACACATGCAGTAATGGTGATTGATGGGGGGTGTCCTTCCATATATGTTTTTCTCTCATTGGTTGGTGAATAAAACACTGTTTGACCAATAGAGGCAGGAAGATAGGTGGGACTAGGAGATGAGGAGAATTCTGGGAAAGGTAGGCAGAGAGAGACTGGAAGGAGACACCATGAAACTGCCAAAGGAGTAACAGGTCCAGGCATTCTCCAGTAAGCCAAGATCATGTGGAGATATATAGATTAATAGAAATGGGTTAATAATTAAGACAGAGTGAGCCAATAAGAAACCCAACAGTATTATAATTAATATAAGTCTCTGTGTGTTCATTTGGGGCCAAAGCAGCTGTGGGACCAGGCTAGAAAAAGAAACCACCAGCAACAGGTGATAATAACACACTCGAAGTAGATCAAAGGACTGAAATTGAAAATACACGTGAACCACCTTCCCGAAGTCCTAGTGGGAATGGTGGCTGTGGTAGCTGTTGCTACTCTGTTAATGTCTCAGTGACCACAGAATAGTGTCTCTGCACATATGAGGAAACAATTCAAGGATGCCCAGAATCCATGGAGTAATAACACAGCCAGTGGTGGCCACTTTATGTCACACAGAGCTAGGTCTCCTCAGCTACAAGGGAGAAAGGATGTCTGTACTTGTAGGGTAAGGGATGCCTCTTGAAAATCAGTTGAGACTTGTCAGGCTTTTATGTTCAGAGAACAAAAGACTGAAGAAAGGGAGGGAGCGAGGGGAGGGCTGGGCTGGGCAGGCTGCAGCAGGCCAGTCCTCAGCTGCAGGCCTTCCTCTGCCCGCACTGGGCAGGACCGGAGGCTCTTGCTGTTATGTGTACATCACCAGCCCTGAGGTGAAGGAGGCTTTGATGGACATGTGTGTCAAGTCTGAAGAAGAGGGCAGTGACATAAGTCCGTCCCATGCTGTCCTTTAAGATCCCCTTTGGTGACTTCTCTCTAGATTTCCAGTGGTCTAGCCATGTGCGGCTGAGCTATGAAATGACTGTTGGCCACTGCTCCAGATGCCACCACTCCAGAGCCCTCCATCACCTGGGATAAGTCAGGGGCAGCCATGCACTATCTTTTGGTTGAATTCTTTGATTCATACACCGTTTACATGTTTTCTAGTTTTACAATGAATCAAGAAGAAAGATTTAATTTCATCTTAGTTCCAATCCTTCCCTCTAAAATAAGACAAGTGACTTTTTCTGAACCACGCACAGGTCCAACCATCCCTAACCTCAGCACACAAAAGCCAAGGTTGGAAAGCTTTTGCGCATGAGATCCAAGGTTTCTGACTTGAGAATGTGTTGGATTTGTGTTTTCAGGTGAGGGATATGCATCTGGTAGACTGTATCTGAAGACCGCAGCAAGGGAAGCACTGTGGAGTTTGAAACCCGTTAGATTTGGCTTGCTGAGCTTTGGGCCTTGTTGGAAGTAGATATATAGGTAGACTGTGGCTCGGCAGGAGGGAGTGTGGTAAAGGGTGTCTGAGGCACCGCTGTGGCCTGGCACTTTGATTCTTATACATAGGACATACTAGGGTGGTTACTCCTCTAACTGTAAAATTGGGGAAATTGGGGTCTGGGGGATAGCAGAGAAAGTTACTGTCTTTCAGAACTCATGTGTTCACCATGTGCATGTGTGCGTGCGTGCGTGCGTGCATGCGTGTGTGTGTGTGTGTGTGCGTGTGTGTGTGTAGTTACAGGTAAATTAGAGAACTTGTCTCAAAAACCAAGGAGGACCCAACACTCAAAAGGCTGAGACAGGCGTATCTTCTCTGTGAGTTCAAGACCAGCCTGATCTACATACCAAGTTGCTGGGCAGCTGGGGTTACATAATGAGACCCTGTGTGAAAATTACAATAAAACTAAAAAACAAGGTGGAGATCATAGAGGAAGACATGGGCCAGTGGTTTCTAGCTTCTGTGTGTGCACAGTTGGGCACACACAGGTATGCAATTGACCCCTAATGAGAGATGCATTCTTGTCTCTAGCACCACATGTGTGGGAGAGTGTATGGTCTGTGTATCTAACATCTGTGTATCAAAGACACACAGTGGCTTCATGTCCGTGCTGTGCCGTGTAATTGCCCTTTCCCAACCCTTCCACTCCTTTTCCTGCTCCTGACAGTTGGGTGCAAAGACAGAAGACCAAACATCCGGGAAAGTAAGACCTTTTCCGAGCTGATTCGGTTTGGTTTCTTCCACATTTAGAGAAATAGAATTGCAGATCTTGGAGTTGTTATGGGCATCAGTGAAGGCATGGGGGATGATACATCCTTATAAGCAGGATTGCTACCGGGGCCAGGAATGAAAACGCTTGCACCTACTTAAAAAGCTGGCGTGAGTCATGTCTGGTGAGTTCACCTTTTGATTTAGGTGCCAGGAATGATGAGCCCTTTCAGATACATTATCCAATTAATGGGATGGGACTGCCTACTGGCAAGGCCTGTTAGCTGCTCAGACCAGGCCTTCCAGGGTTGTCATGGAGACCATCAGAGCAGATTCCTTTGACTGGGGAAGGTGTCTCTTAGAGATGGGAAGCCAAGTACAGGACACTGGGTTCTAAGTCAGGGCTTTGAGCAGCTGGAGAATGGGCTGGGTATAGTAGACTCCTACGGAGCAGAAACACATGGACTCTCATGACTGAGCAACCCTCCACATGGCACACAATCAGAGGGACATTCTAGGCTTTCCTGCAATCCCTCTGAGCCATGTGACCATGGGCTGCTAGCTGTAATCCCAAGATATTCAGCCCACATCAAGAAGGGTTTACTTGTTGTTCATCAGAAGTACTGGCCAGTGTTCCTCTGAAACACACGCTTAAGATGACGGAAGGACTATTGAGAATCAGGGCTTTAGGGGTTTTTATCCATAATTGACTGAATCCCTGGATCTTGAGCCTGTTGCAAAGCACCATATTGTGATGGAGACAGCATCACAAGGTAAAGCCATCCACTTCATGACCAGGATGCTGAGGAAATCCAGGAAAACAGAAGGATCCTGTGAGCTCCTGTTCCCAATAGCCTAGAACTTCCCACTCAGCCCCATATGCTAAAGGTTCAGCCACCTCTCGTGGATGGCAGGAGACCACAGACAATACACAAAAGCCTTAGGTTCTGTGTCATGTAGGGTTCTGTAGAGAACAGAACAGTTAGAATGAATACATTTTTACAAAGGGGATTTAATACATAGGCTTAAATGATATGGACTGGATAGTTCAACAATGGCTACCCGCAGCACTAGAGAAACCAAGAACACAGTAGCTGCCCAACTGGTGAAGCTGGGTACCTCAGGAGTCCTAATCTGATACCAAGGTCCTTGGAGAGCCACTGGTCTTTACTTTTAAAGGGAGAGGAAACTGGAGCCTAGTGGCAATGACAGATGTCAGTGCAGAGCTGAACTTATGGGATGGTGTTCTCACCAGCGAAGGCAGCAGGCTAGCGGCTCGGATGTCCTCTTGGACCTCTTCGTGTCTGGGCAGCTGCCAGAAGGCACCACCCACTCTGGGGGAGGCTCTCCCTCCCCTCTAGTTGATCTTCCCTGGAGATGTCCTCACGGGTGTGCCCAAAGATGCATCCAATCACTATTAGCCACTGCTGAGGCCATGCTAGATCTAGTAGATCGTACACCCTTGCCTACAAAGCACACTGTCTTGAGCAATGCTGCCGGGTCTTCCTGATCCAGCTCCAGTCAGGGTAGCCTGGGGGACTGTCCCTTGAGGTGCCATCGCTGAGAGGAAAGTCAGCCGAGGAAGCTTCAGGGAGGACCACTTGCCTCCTTGGTCACATCTGTGACCTCCTTGGTCATACATGCAACCACTCACAGGCTGGGAAACGGGAGTTTCAAGGCGAAGGCCCTTCTGTGAGTTTCTGTTATGTTCCGGATACCCTGTTAAGTACACCCTTCAACCTGCACAGGAGCTGCAGGTGGTAAGGGGAATGACGTCTAATATTTAGGCAAATCAGCTGAGAGCCACGTAGCTGTTGGCAGCGTTGGAGTTTGGACACAGGTGTATCTGGCTCTGTAGTCTAACAGAATGTCACATAGACCGATGACTAAGAAACAGTGGGCGTGCCACCTACAGAGCGTCTCTCCTTTAAAAATGTTGTTTGGGACTAGAGAGACGGCACAGAGGCTAGGCGCCTGCTGCTTTGGCAGAGGACCTGGGTTTGGTTCCCAGCACTGATGCCAGGTGGCTTTACAGTCTCCAGTGGCAGGAAATCCTGGGGGATCTGGCGTCCTCTTCTGGTTTCCATGGACACCGCACTCATGAGCACATCCTGTTCCCCACCTCCAGACACATAAATAAAAAAAGACAAATCTTTAAAGAGATTATTTATTGAAGGGACAGAGAAAAGACAAAATAGCATTGGGGGTGGTACCCATCAGCTAGAGTGGCCCCTGTGAGAACCTGCGCCTTTGCTGTGGTCAGTAACAAGAGCTTCCTGCTGTCAGCGTCCCATCAGCTCCCATGAAGTCTTTTAGGAGATGAGGAAGCAGTGCACGAGGGCCAGGCAGATAGCCACGGCAGTTGTCCCCAACACCGATTCATCCTTCCTTCTTGTTGTAGATGGAAACCTGCTGAGCTCACTGATTCTCATCTAATGACCACATTTCTCAGTCTCTTCTGAGACTTGGCAGGGTCAGTGACCAAGCTGAAAACTGATGAGATAGGAGCTGGACAGATGGGTCTGAGGTTAAGAGTAGATGCTGCCTTTGCAGAGGACCTGAGTTCAGTTCCCAGCACACATCTCTTGAGACTTGCAACAGCCTGTAACTCCAGCTTCAGGGGTTCTGGTGCCCTCTATTGGCTTCTACATGCAACTGCACTCATGTGCACAATTCCCTCACATACCCACAACTTAAAATAGCTCTTAAAAAGACCAGTCAGACGAGAGAAGACATGATGAAGCCTTAGCCGATCGCAACTGCACTCATGTGCACAATTCCCTCACATACCCACAACTTAAAATAGCTCTTAAAAAGACCAGTCAGACGAGAGAAGACATGATGAAGCCTTAGCCGATGAAAGGGCTAACCCCCCATTGCCTGATCTAGGAAATCACAATGGCCCTGAGAACCTTGACCTAAAAAGCTTGCGTTGAAAGTGTCAGAGTGTTGCTCCTGCCCAGACCACTTTCCTCTTAGATTAAAGGGAAGTGAAGGTATTTCAGCTACTTTTTCAGGGGTGGTTATCAGAACCCTCCAGCCTATTTGTAACTTGGGAGCTCCAAAGGTGAAAGTTGACTTGAAATGGATCGTGAATATGAGAAGTTAGCCCAGGCCTCCCCAGAGGAAGCACATGAGGCTTCCCTTCCTAGCCCTGGTTAACCAGGACCATAGGAGTGAGGAAGAGCAGCCTTGGAGGAGGTGGAGCTTCCAGAGTACAGGACCAGGCTGACCCCTGTGCACAAGAGAGGCCCTGCTTGACTCTCGTTCAAGAGGGAAACCAATCTCCTTCCATGGAGATCTTTAATACTTACTGGATGAACACTGCGTACAAACTGGACTCACGTGGAATAGACAATAGATGAGATGTCTGCATCTGTTGCAGAAAAGCATGCAAAGAAAAACAGAATCATCTCTTTATGAAGTGTGTATACATGCATGCATTCGTGTGTGTGTGTGTGTGTGTGTGTGAGGGGTCTCTGTGTGTGTGAGAGTGGTGTGTGAATGCATGCATACATGTGTGTATGTGAGTGGTGTGTGTGCGTGAGTTGTCTGTGTGTGTGTACATGTGTGTGTGTGAGTGGTCTGTGTGTGTGAGTTGTGTGTGCATGTGTGTATGCGTGTGTTCCTCTGTGGTGTGTGTGTGTGTGTGTGTGTGTGTGTGTGTTGTATCCCCATTCAGTAGGAGTAATGCTGGCTGAAGGCTAAAAGCTCAGTCTCCGGCTGCAACTCAGACTCCCAGCATGTGTGGAGGTGTACAGGATGTTTGTTTCAGGGATGGCTTTTGAGCCTGTGACAAAGCCTTTTCCTTGAACTGCTGGATCATTCCAGGGAAGCTGGGTACCATGACAACAGAATACTGACGTAGCTGAATCCTCAACCAACAGCAGCATGCCTACCATCTTGCAATAAGGTCTCCAACTCCGGAGGGGTCTAGTGTTGAGCCACTTCCCAACCTGACTTCAAACCCCAGAACTACCCAGCCAATCCATTTCCGAATTCCCAAGCCCCAGAACCTCTATAGGAAAGGATTTCTGCACAATGGTTTGTTAAGAAACATATAGGAGCCTAGTGTAACTTAGTGGTAGAGCGCTAGGGTTCAGTTGTAAGCACCTCCTAAATAGTGCCCCTGTGTAATTCTCGGTGTATGGTTTCCTTTCTGTTGCCGTGATAAAATTGTTTCACAAAGTAAACTTTAGCTCACAGTTCCAGGTACAGTCTGTCATGGTGGGTCAAGGCATCAGGACTTGAAGCAGCTGGTTACATTCTATCTGTAGTCAGAAGAGAGCAGTGTATGCATTCTTCTGTTCAGGTCTCTTTCTTCATTTGCACAACCCAGGATCCCCTGCCCAGGGAATGGTGCCACCCATGGTAGGCAGGTCTTCCTACCTAAATTTACATAAATAAAACAACCCCCCACAGACATGTCCAGAGGCTCACCTCCCAGGTGAGGCTACATTCTGTCAAGCTGACAATCCCAACCACTACAGGACCACTCATAGGAAGCACATAGCAGGTGCTTTTTTTCCCAGTGGCATTTTGTCCCGAGGAACGCACAGGGTTGAATTTGAATGACACTCTGTATCTGGTGCTGAATTGGCTGAATGAGAAATCTAAACCGACACCTGAGGCTTTCTATTATGCAGGGGCTCTGACTCCTGCCTCGTGCAGTGAAGTGAGCCTTGGCTTTGATGGTGGCAGAGACTGCCCCGTCCTCGTTCCCTCCTCTTAGCTGCACACACCCGGCATGGTTCTTTGCAGTGTGGGCCTCAGTCACAGGGTCTTTTCAGACCCTTTGCACTGTGTGGGCGCGGATGGGACTGGCAGGTCCCTGCCTTAGCTGTTTCAAGCCCCTTTCACACAGCACACAGTGGGGACAGCATGGTTCTGACTGCACCAGGGCAGAGGCAGAAGCACACACAGCAGCTGGCCTGGCATCTGCCCTCCACTCCACCATGGACCCTGTCTTAGTTACTGTCTCTATGCTGGGAAGAAACACCACGAGTGTGGCAACTCTTATCAAGAAAACATTCTATTGGGCGTGGCTCAACTACAGTTTCAGAGGTTCGGTCCATTATGATTACAAAGGGGAACACGGCGGCCTGCGGGCAGATGTGGTGCTGGAGCTGAGAGTGCTCCATCTTGCAGGCAACAGGAAGTCGACTGGCTGTCACACTGAGGGAAGGTTGAGAAAAAAAGACCTTAAAGCCCAACCCCACAGTGACGGACTTCCTCCAACAGAGCCACATCTCTTAAAGCGTCACTCCTTTTAGGGGGCATTTTCTTTCAAGCCAGCACAATATCTGTTAATGAAGAGGTACTATCCATTCTGAGTTGGTCTCTTCTTTCTGCTTCCTGTTCATTAGACTGCACAATCAAGCCCTCCTGGTTCCCCCGTAGTGTCTGAACTGTATGTGCCGAGCAGCCATCTGAAGAGGTACTTTTGGTGACAGCTTGTGGCCACGAGTGTTCCTCTGAGAATATACTTAAGTCTCAGTCTCTCACGGGAACATGTGTGACTCCTGGTTTCATCCTGCCCAGCCTCATGTACAGATTACGTCAGCTATGGACTGTGACTTAAACTATTTTAATTTATTTGCTAATCAAACGTAACATTTTCAAAGGCGGGGGCCACGGACCCTGCTGGTCTCACGTGTTTCACAAACTGATAGGTCCTTTAGGGCATGTAATGGGTTATGGGTCAGGAGGTGAAAGACAGTTACAGCAATGCCATTAGGCTCACTGCCTCTGTAGGAATCTGGGAAAAGCACCACGTGGCTACAGCCCACAGTGCCAGAACAAGTCAGTCTTAATGAAATGGAACTCAGTCATGTCCAGTTGTACACAACTGGAAATCACCCTCATTTAGCCAACCACCCTACCTGTGAGACCTGGCATTTCTCATCCTAACGACCTCATAAAATTGCAGCAGGGAGTGAAATGAGTTCTAACCAGTGCTTGAGCTCCACAGTGATATGGTTACCCTAGGTGGCTTCTGAGCAATTCTAAGTTAATGTTCAGAGGTCATCTGCATGAAGCCATGAAGTTCACACGAAATGTGTGCATGCATCTAAAGGTGAGCAATTTGAGTCCATGTTCCTGCTCTTGATTTCCTCATTTCCTCTTTATTTTAAAGATTTGTTTCGTTTTAGATTGTGTGTGTGTGTGTGTGTGTGTGTGTGTGTGTGTGCCCATGTGTGGGTATGTGCACATGAGTGCAGGTGCTTACAGAGGCCAGGAGAGGGCTTCAGATCTAAAGGTGACACCAAGGTGCGTGCCAGGAACAGAACTCATTCAGTGTGCACATGCCTTGCACCGTGTGCATACTGAGGAGGAAGTTTTGGGCTCAAAGTTGCACCTCTGAGTTACTGCAGCTTTTGTTCTGGAGACGTGCTGCTGTATTTTGGAGATGGCTGGCTTAAGTTTCAGGAAACTTTGATTTGTAAAACCTAGAAATGAATTGAAAGAGACAGGTTATACTGGGACTCCCTGTGGAAGCAGCCCCAGCCATTGACGCACCAAGAATGGGAGTGTGGAGCAGGGATTTTTCTGCTCTGGGCAGACACTCAGGAGTTTCCTTATCTGCCCAGCACTCAAACACAATGCTAAACCAGCTGAAAGTAAACTCGCTACTGTGCCACCACACTCTGGGGACTCTCAGCCGCATCAAGGTTGACATACTCTTCCCTTTTTCCCTGAAACTCTTTGTTGATGTGAGCTCTGAACAGCTCTTCAGTGACAACCACACACACCTCCTCGTATCACATCAAGAAGATCCTTTCTTTTCTCTTCTTCCTAACATTTTCACATTTCTGTGTGGAAGTGTATGTGTTTATGTGTCAAGCTGTATGTGTGGAGACCAGAGGACAATTTGCTGTCATCAGGTCTCTCTATCTACCACGTGAGTCCTGGGATGGAATTCAGTTCCCACATCTTGGTGGCAAGTGTCCTTATCAGCTGAGCCGCCTCACCCCTCACCCACCGGGTGGATCCTTCATTAATCATGGGGTTAGTACAGAGAATTCCCATAGGTTCACATGGAGTGCGTACACACTGATACCGAGGGACATGGTTGTGTAGCAATCCCTTCCAAACAGACACATTCTCTCCTGAAAGAGGGAACGCCACTCCACTCGGGAAGCAAACAAGTCTTGTACATCTCAAAAATCCCAACAGCACACAGAAATTCCTGATCCAAATCATCCCTTGTTCCAGTTCTTTTTTTTTTTTTTTTTTTTTGGTTTTTACGAGACAGGGTTTCTCTGTATTGTTTTGGAGGCTGTCGGTCCAGCGTGGCCTCAAACTCACAGAGATCCGCCTGCCTTTGCCTCTGGAGTGCTGGGATTAAAGGCGTGTGCCACCACCGGCCGGCTTGTTCCAGTTCTTAATCAGGTCTTTTCTTCCTTCCTCATAGCCAGACCTCCTGAGCCCACATTTCTCTCAACATTATTGTCTCCCAAACCTTCACTAGAGCAGCACCCTAACCTCTGGGCACTCAATGGCTTTTCCATCTCTAAGATCCAAGTACTTCCACAATCTCCCCCCGAAACATGGTTAGATCCATCACGGCAATGTAAATGGAGGTTACTCTGTCCCGCCTTTTCCAAATAATCACTCAGAGGCTTATATGAATTATTAACACTCAACCAATAGCTCAGGATTATCACTAGCTAGCTCTTACATTTAAATTAACCTATATGACCTATATGTCTATCTGTGTCTTGCCATGTGGCTCAAGGATTGTTACCTCATTTTCTACAGATCCTGCTTGTTCTGAAGCTGGCTGATCTCTCTCCTGACTCCACCCCTCCTCCATCAGAGTTCTCAGTTTGACTGTTCTGCCTAACCTTATCCTGCCTGAGTATTAGTCAAATGGTTTTTATTATTAACCAATGATAGGAATACGTATTCACAGTGTGCAGAAAGATCATCCCACTGCACAGCAACACCCCACTTCTGGTACCAATTTCTGTGTTAGTTACTTTTCTGTTGCTGTGAGAAAATACTTTCACCAGAAGCAATTAGGGCAAGAAGGAAGAGTTTAATTTGGCTTATAATTCTATACCACAGTTCATCCTTGAGAGAAATTAGGGTGGGAACTCAATACATGAAACTGGAGACAGAAATCATGAATAAATTCAGCTTGCAGATTTTCTCTCTGACTTGCTCACAGCCTCATGCTCAAGTCCCCTTTGTAAATACCCCAGGACCACCTTACTAAGGAATGGTGCCACCCACAGTGTACTGGGATCTCACATATTGAGATAATCCTTCACAAACATGCCCACAGACCAACCTGATGTAGGTAATTCTTCAGTTGTGGCTTCTCCTTTCAGATGATACTAGGCTGTGTTAAATATACAATTAAAACTCACCAGGATAGTTGCAGATTGGCTGTAAATTATAAATATTCCACATGTTGTTACTTCCTCTTAAGTAGCAGCTATCACAGGTGTCACTAAATTCTCTCAGCACAGGTCCTGGGCAAGCCCGGTAGGAAATAACTTCTTAGTTGCATTTCAAGAGTGTTCTAGTATCTAAAAATTACTGCTTAGAAATATCCAGACCATGTCTCAAGAATCCTAGCTCCACCCTCCGTGGGGGCGTCATGGTGCTTCACATATGTGCCCCTCATGGCACTACCCTCTCGTTCCACGCAGGACTTCCATTACTGGATCCTGTGGTTTAGCTGCTGGGACCCAGCGTGAGCCAGGCACTATCTGAATTCTCAGGCTGCCCCCATATAGGGTCTGTTTTGAGGGAAGCATATAAACTCCAAGCTCCATTGTCTCCTAGTGGGACATGGTAGAAATGTCCATCAGAGCCTTTCATGTGCATGGACCTCCTCCACCCTCCTTCCCTCCTTCACCCTCCCTCCCTCCTCCACCCTCCACTCTCCCTTCCTCCGTCCCTCCATCCTTCAGGTTTTCCCCACATCCCACCCTCCCTCCTTCCTCCACCACCTCAAGTCACTGTCATTTTCCTGGAGAACCTTACTTATGACACCCCTCAAATCCCGAATCCACACATTACACACCCTGGTTCTTGTCTCTGGCTCTCTGGCTCCCCCTGTGTATGTGGAGTTCCAGGAGAGTTAAGTATTGAGCCTCAAATACTTCCAGCTTTTCATCTTCTGGGATTGCAGTCTTGTGTTACTGATACTTGGAGCTTACCCACTTTGGGGGCAGAAGTGACATTTCTTGTTTCTGGGGTATGCTGAGCCAACCCCAGCCTCCCCCCTCTTTCTTCCCTGCACTGACATGTATCCCAAATCTGCTTCACCAGACAGAGCCCCCGCCAGTCCTCTGTGGGAGGTGACCAGGGGGGGAATCTCAGCTTCCGTAACCTTGGCCATCTATCTGGCTGAATCAGCTCCTTGGGGGTTAGAACTTTCTTGCTTTCTGTGGCCGTTTTCACCTTCCAAGTTCTGGGTGAAATGTGACCATCTCTGTAGAACCTTCTCTGAGTCCCTCATGGATCTGTGTTCATTGTTGATCTTTTGAAATCTGTCTTCCCAGTGGACTGATGACCTGCCTGGGACAGGAAGACCATCTAAAAAGCCTGATCCTTTGGGGACCTCAGTCTTACTGATGTTTGAAGGAATTCATGGCCTGCGTGCAGTGCTAAGGTTAGTAAGACTATCAGGTGTGTGCAGCATCAGAAGATGCCAATGGGAGAGGCGTCCTAGCCTGTCTTTTGATTATCCAGAGAGCAAGCTCTCAACTCTCACTCCCCAGTCAGCCTGCAACCTCAGCTGTTAGATGGATTTCACTGAAGTATGACTACTGCTGTCTACAATGTGTCTACCTAAGCACCACAAGCCCATTATTGACATCAGACATCCACCCCCACTCCATATGCTTACATATAGAGTAAACACAAACGTCCTGGAGTCCTACATTTTGCTGAGTATAACCTAATATACAGCATGAGCACCATCAGAATTGGCTCTAATGAGCTTCCTGTTGCAACAGTAGCAATGACACCACCATCCCAGCAGCTCTGTGGGTGTCACAGAGGATGGACACCACTCCTGCTCTCTGTAGAGGCTGCTGCTGTGGGAAACCGAGTCCTGTGGCTCCCATGAAGTGTCCCATAGGGGTCCAGCTTGCTGCCACTAGCTGCCCCACACTTTCTTGATCATACCCTCTGAGGTGTCTGACTTCCTCTAAAACAGTAGTTCTCAACATGTGGGTTACAACCCACTTGAATGAACTGAATCTAGGCACTCCCTTAAAGACATCCCCAGAGTTTGTCTCCTAGTTGATTCTAGATCTTGGTGAGTAGACAGTATTACTTTTGGTTGTGAGCCTAGTCTTTAATGGCTTGAGCCTTCTCATTAATCATGGATAGTAGCCCACTGTATGGGCTACTACTGTTGGGTATAAAATCTGGTCTTGCAGCCAGAGGGAGAAATAGGTGTTGTCCCTGGAGACCTGGAAGGTACACTGGCTTACCTCGGCCAATGAACAGTATCTGAGCTCTTCTTTTGGAAGTTGATACATCAGTACAATGACTTATGTTTGATTCTGGTGGATCAGATTTTTGCATGGTTTCTATTCTTCTCCTAGTATGTAGAGTTTGGGAAGATAAAAAAGTATATCTCTCAAACTTTCTTGAAACTAGATTCTGGACATGCTTTTCTTTCAGTTCAGTTGTCATGAGCTGATAGTGTGCAGGGCAGAATGGAGGGGCTTGTGCTCTCCTGTGCTTGCCATTTCCACAGGGCACTGTGGGGGAGACCCTGGGATTCTGCAGCAGCTTAGCAAAGGTCCTGTGTCCAGGTATATGGAGTGTTGAGAGAGGCACTTCAGCTCTGATCCTGGGCTGAAGTGCAGTGTTTGTGAAGCTCCCTAGAAATACAACATCTGAGTGTTTCTGAACATTGCTTCATCTGCCTGACCACTCTCCTTCTCTAAAATCCAGCTACAAGCTGGGGCGGGGATGGGCATGGAACTTCCCACCTGTGCCCTCCGATTTGTCTGCCCTCAGAGAGAAGGAAAATTGGGCCATTGCAAGGGATCTAGAAAAGGCTAGTGTGCCCTTCCTGGGTGATGGGGAACCTGATCCAGTTGTGTGCAGTATGGGCTAGGCTTCTTTCTTTTTCTCTTTCTTCATTCCTTTATTCCTGTCTTTCTTCCTGTGAAGACTCATCTGGATTCAATTTTATTCCTTCATTTTTAAACTTTATTAATTGATTAATAATGATCCTGTACATGGGGAGGACAATGGGATGACTTAATACATGTGAGCAATATTGGCATATCTATCAGCTCACACACTGATCATTTATTTTCAGTGAGAACTTGTAAGCCTGTGTTTTGAAGACAGTTCTGACATATGTGACTCACTTTGGTAGCTGTAGTGCCCAGGCCTTGTGATGACTGACTGAGCCTCACTGTCTCCCCGACTTCCCTTTTCCACCTAGCCCCCCTCTCCCCAGCATCTCCCTTTCATGTGGCTCTTGGTAGCACCCTTTAAGGGAAAAGGTCCGAGACCTCCATGATGGCCACCACCAGGGAGCACGACTGAATCAGATATCCTCCCACCAGGGGTGGGTAGCATGAGGATGAGTACAGCATGGATGAACGGCCTGATGCAAGGCACATGGGACCCCTGCAGATAGCACTGGGCAGGAGATCCCAACTCTGATTCCATAATACAGAGCAAGACACCAAATAAGGCAAGATGATCATGAGATGACCTGGTCATAGCCCGGAAGGGGCTGAGGCCAGCTGCTGCAGTGCTGACAGGGCTCGTCAGACTTCTTTTTTGAAAAAGATTTGTCTATTTATTTAGTCTATGAGTGCTCTATCTGCATGTATATCCTTATGTCAGAAGATGGCATCAGATCCCACTATAGATGGTTGTGAGCCACCATGTGGTTACTGGGACTTAAACTCAGGACCTTGCAGCCAGTGCTCTTAACTGCTGAGTCATGTCTCCAGCCCCAGCCTCTGTCATCTTTGTGGCCAGATGAACAGGTATTCTGAGTCTGTGACAATTCAACAAACCATACTTATGAGATGCACGTTTATGTATGTGCATATGTTTATGTGTGCATGCATGTACATGGGCATGCATATGTGTATTGTTCATACATGTAATGGTACATATGGATGTGACTGTAAGTATGTATATCTATGTACATATATGTGTGCATGTATGCAGATGTGTGTACATATATGCATGTGACTGTATATGTACATATTTATGTGTGTCTTGTATGTATTCATGTATGTCTATGGTGCCTATGCATGTGTGTGTACACATGCATGCTGGCGGGTTTTATGTATATATTGTATGTGCATATGTATGCAGGTATGTGTTGTAAATATTTGTGTGCATGTATACATTTAGTACATCTGTATGCATGTATATATTTGCTGTGTGTGTATATGTCTCCCTAGATCTTAACTTTTGAGGGCTTGCAGCAGGCCTGCTGTGGCTACAGTGGTGTGTGAGCTCCTATGGTCTGAGGCCCTCTGGAGACACTCCTGTCCTTAGCCCTCAGTGAGCGGTGTGTGAGCTCCTATGGTCTGAGGTCCTCTGGAGACACTCTTGTCCTTAGCCCTCAGTGAGCGGTGTGTGAGCTCCTATGGTCTGAGGCCCTCTGGAGACACTCTGTCCTGAGCCCTCAGTGAGCGGTGTGTGAGCTCCTATGGTCTGAGGCCCTCTGGAGACACTCCAGTCCTTAGCCCTCAGTGAGCAGTGTGTGAGCTCTTATGGTCTGAGGCCCTCTGGAGACACTCTGTCCTGAGCCCTCAGTGAACAGTGTGTGAGCTCCTATGGTCTGAGGCCCTGTGGAGACACTCCAGTCCTTAGTTCTCAGTGAGCGGTGTGTGAGCTCCTATGGTCTGAGGCCCTCTGGAGACACTCCGTCCTTAGTTCTCAGAGCCCTTTTTCTGTCTGCTCTATCCACGTTGCTCCTTAGGGTCTTAAGTACCATGGTCAGGGGCAGGAGTCACCAGCCTCTGGTTGAGATGACCGATGCTGTCACTTTATCTGGGATAGGCCCTACATGTCCTCATTTCTGTGAGGACACCAACAGGAGAAAAAACGAATAAATTGTCTTTGTGGTGGTGGCTGGTGTGTCAACCTGAGCACTACAGGCTACCCAGAACAAGGGAAGCCCCAGGAACTTTCTGATCTTGAGTTGGAAGGCTGAAAATCGGAATAGATAAGAAGCAGGAAGAAGAGTCTGTCCTCCAGGACACAGGAGGGGCAGAACCCCACAGAGCCAAGGAAGCAGATGGGCTCCCAGCTCGAATGTTTTCTGGAGTCTAGGATTTTAAAAATTATTGCTAGTTTGATTCCTGCTAACTGACTTTTTCAAATGGAGACATTCAATTAGCCTTCAGAAATACATGAACACTAGCATGGTAGGTAAAAGAGTACAGCGAAATTAAAAACATCTACTTCTTCATTACTGCTGAACTGCAATAACATTCAAGGATGGACAAACATGTGCACTCAAGAGCACATATAAGAAAGCACATACGCGTGTATGTAAGTGTGCACACACACAACACGCCGACACATGCAGACCCGTTTTAAAAACAATAGGTATTTCCCCCGTTGGCACTTTCACCTGCTTCTGGATGAGAAGCTGGACACCTGTCCCTGAGCCTCTTCCCTCTCTCGGATGCCCACGTGCCCTTCTCCCACGTGGTATTTTCTTTGTGCAGAACCTGGAAGAACAGCCTTGACATTTGTGTTCCCTTTACAGTGACCAATAAAATGGCATGAACCATAGCTTCCCCTTTGTTTCACATACAGGCTTGGGTGGAACTTTAGCCCAGTCTTCTTTGTAAATGGGTCCTTTGGAATCTGCAGATCCACTTACATAAAAGAATTGTGTTTCTGGGGCCCCTGTGGCTGGCGGGGTCATTTTTACTGGCAGCACCCCAAGATGTCCCCTGGAAGCTGATAATAACACTGGGGGATGTGGGGGTGATTGCGTTGCTGTGGCTCTGCTGGTGGTGAACGCGCCCATTTCTGAAAACTCACCAAAACGCACACCTAGGAATTCCGCATCTCAGATCTGGCACCTTGCTCCACATACACAGAGAAGTTGTTGGCTTTCTAAGAAAGGGCCAACAACCAGGGTGTGGTGCCACACCTCATCTCGCTTGAGCTGCTTTCCAGGAAAGAGGACAGGCGGTGTGCACAGATCAGTGGGTGAGATACAAGGGCACAGGCAGTGTATACCGTGTACACGGACCCATGAGTGAAATAATGTACACAGGAATGGGCACAGATGTACAGGCATGCGTACACAAAGAGACATGCTGATGGACATCCGGGCATGTATACACACAGTAATGGGATATATACAGACATGCATATACAAAGAGACATGCTGACGGACATCCGGGCACGTATACACACAGTAATGGGATATACAGTATAGTGTACGCAGTAATGGGAGTTGCTCCTACCTTCTTTAAGTACGATTTGCTGAGGTGAAGCCGGTGTATGGAACTGCTGACAAGTGCCCAAGGCAAGCTTTTCCCCTGTTACTCCCGCTGTGTGGTCCTGAAAGAGGCCATGACAGGTGCTCTCAGCCAGAGCCTTCTAAGACGGAGCACTTGGGAACAAAGTGCTTGCGGGAACAGTATGGCTGGGGACAGTGAGTATGGGGGACAGTGCACCTAGGAGATGGTGTGCTGGAGAACTTAGGATAAACTTTGTAAAGGGAAAACATTCAATGCTTGAGGTTCTGGTCCTCCAGTGGAAGGTGTCCATGGCAACAGCGGGGAGCGCGGAGTGAACCAAACACCTCCCATCATGCCAGGAAGCAAGACAGCCCAGTCTTAACATCCTCTTGGAGTGTACACTCCAGGGACCCAAAGATTTCTCAAAGGGTTCATTGTAGGAGAAACTGCCGGCCAGCCTACCCAAGCCGCAGTCACTCTGCCCAGGTGCCCAGGTCAGCCTGTATGAGCATGCGTGGCAGGCAGTTCCTCCCTGAGCCAAGCCTGCTTCTACACCCAGAGACTGCTGACAAAGAGACACCTGACCAGAGACTCCAGTAAGGAAAGGACAATGCAACTGGACCTTGGGAGAGTATGAAGGCAGGTCTACCTTCCTTAGTAATGAGTCTGCAGCACACTCTGCTACTCACTGACTCCCAATGCCTGAGTCGTCGGTGCTGCCTCTTCTCACCCCTCCCCCAAGGGTCACCAGCAACAGTTCATGATGTGAGTGTGGAGCTGACGAGATCAAGTCCCAGCATGCTAGGCCTTTAGGGAATGTTCTAGACCCACACTGTGGTGAGAGTCCGGGCCCTGGGCCTCATGCATGGAGAAGTTGCAGCTAGTAATGCTCTGAGGAGGACATAGAGATGGGTACCCAAGCTGTCACCATGGTGATTACCTTGGACAGCGGCAGAAGCAGCAGAGTAGCTCTGAGGGCCAAGACCACATGTTCAAGGCCACACAGTAAAGACACACTACAAACACCCTCAAGTTGAAGTGTTCTTGACTCCTAAGTCCCAGCCTGTCCTCATGTGGGGCATAAGAAGGCACTTGAGAGACAATAGAGATCCTGGGTTTGGAGCAGCAGCTCAGTGATACAGTACACACCAGGCCCACGTGAGGACTCAGGCTGTGGAAGTTCCAGGCAGGCTCTTCAGGAGGCTCTACAGGGCCATGCAACCCCAGATCCGTGGGCACCAGATGCCTTGAGCCCTTTGGTTATGGAACAGCCACAACGTAACGTGCGGCCATTCTGTCCCTTCAATGGTGATTTCTAGAGAAAAGCCGCGGAGTAATGCCTGCAAGTGCCAAAGACGCTTGAGAAAAGACCACCTGCCCCGTGAAATGAAAAAAAGAAAAGGAAAATCGTGGCGATGGCGAAGGTCTGATGGGCCAGCTCCCCGCAAGCCGCCCTGCCCTCCTTTAACAACCGCTCCCTTCCCGGTCAAGCTCCCGGGTCTCCGGCAGCCACTGCAGCACGAATGGGCATCAGTTGCCCAGTGAGGCTTAGGCTACAAATAAATCCAGTTTTGTTTCGCTGAATTTAATTATCCAGTTGTTGTTCTGGAGCTCATGTGACTTAAGGAGAGCCCATGGATTTAGAAGGACGTGCCTTGTTTCACCTACACCAAACAGACAGTGTTTCTCCAGAGTAACACAATAAGTGCATTTTTGTTATAGAGATCGACTCGTGTGCTTATGGAGGCTGAGACGTCCCACAATGTTCCGCTTGTGCATTCGAGACCCCCAGAGGGCCAGTGATGCCACTGGGAAACCTACTCAAAAGGCCGGAGAGCAGAGGAGGCCAGGGCCACACATCCACCTTTAACATTAAGGGCCCCTCCCACACCAGGAGGAGCCTCACTGGCTGAGGGCAGAAGGTGGGCCTCCCAGCTCAAGCTCACAGAGCAACTTCACCCTCCTGAACCTTCATGCTCTATTCAACCTCTTACCAGCTCGGATGGTACCCACACGTGGTAGTGAGAGTGGGTCTTCTCAGCCATAGCAATGAATATGCTAATCTCTCTGGCAGTCTCCTCCCAGATACGCACAGACATAGTGAAGGCTTTACCAGTCATCTGGGTACCCTGTAGCCCATTTGAGTTGTTACATAAACATGGCCATCTCCGATCTACCCTTTGTCAACTCTACACCCGAGTACATCTCCTTTGATGATACTTAATCATGAGTCAGATGATCTCAAAGTCTTAATTACACCTAACATGATGCAAGAAGTTTGCATGTAATTTCAAACTTGCTAATCTCTCACCAGAAGAGAGAGAAAAGCTGTTGAGTGACATGTGATCTTCTCAGTACTCTGTAGTTTATGCTATAAAACTAAGTGTTTTCATTCCACGCCGTTGCTGTGGTAAAACACCCTGACCACACTGGCTAATTTTATGTCAACGTGACTCAAGTTTGAGCCATTCCGGAGAAGGGTCTCTCAGTTGACATAATACTTCCATAAGATTGACATATAGTCAAATCTGTCAAGCATTGTTTTGATTAATGATTGATGTAGGAGGGTCCAGCCCACTGTGGGCGGGGCCACCTCTGAGTAGGTGGTCCTGGGTTGTATCAGAAAGCAGGCTGAGCAAGCCATGGGGAGCAAGCCAGTAGGCAGCGCTTCTCCATGGCCTCTGTGTCCATTCCTGCCTTGAGTCCTCACCCATAGTTCCCTTAGTGATGGACTGTGATCTGGAAATGGAACAATAAGCTGAAATACAGCCTTTCCTCCCGAGGTGGCTTCTGGGCGTGGTGTTTTATAACAGTAATGGAAACCCTAAGCATGAAGCTAACCAAAATCAACCTAGGGGAGTAGGAGTTTAACAGCTCACAATTCCAGGTTACAGGGACACAGTCAAGGCAATAGGAACATAAAACAACTGGTCACATCACAGTCAAGGCAGGCTGAAAGGATCCATGCATGGCTACTACTCTCAGTCGCCACTTACATAGTGCAGAACCCAAACCCGGGGACTGGTACAGCCCACTTTCAGGCTTCGCCTTTCTATGTTGATCAAAGCAACCAATATAATCTCCCACAGGCCAATCTATCTAGAAAATTCCTCCTTGAGATTTTTCTCCTCTGATGATTCTAACTGTAGCAACTTGACAATACGTAGCAACATGCTAATTCTCACATACAGTCCGAAGTGGTCGGAATGCTGTATGCTGTCTGAAAGGCACCCGAGGGGAGAGCAGGGAGGATTGATTATTGTGTCACCACACGGGCACATCCCCAGCTGTTAGTTCTCCTCCCTGGGCCTGGTTGCCTCGTGTTAAAGCTGATGTTTGCATCTTCTTTGCCCCCTATTCCGCTTCCCTTCTCAATCTCCAAGCTCTTCTGACTCAATGTCGCCTGATGGGATGGACCACACTGCCATTCCTAATGGGTCTAGAGCCTGGAATCCTACTTAGATTGTGTTTTTGTCCTCTCTGCAGATTAAGTACACTAGGTGGTTAGCTCTGATTCACCAATAATGCATCGGTGTCACATTAGCGGAAGAAATAAAAGTACTTTCCCTTAGAATCTTTTATCCAAGAGGAAGTCCAGATTTAAATTCTCTACATCATGCTCCCCTGGGTCTTCTGTCCTCTGCCTGTATGCTGCATGGGTCCCTATCTCTGCAGGAATCATGTCTGTCTTTACCGTCTCTTCCTGTGTCTGTCAGTCGTGTGACTGTGCATGTCTGTCATTGTGTCTGTGAGTAGTGTGACAGTTCCCAACAGGGCTTTGCTCTGTCTTCATTGAACAGCATCGAAAGCATCACATGGGGGATGGGATGGGACACTTTACAGAAAACTTTAAGACTTTTACAAGACATTGAGTCACTGGCTTCAACTGATCCCAACTGACCCAGATAACAGACATCATTGTTCATCAATCAATATCTACAAATGGCTGCTTTCAGCCTTTATGATAGAAGTTAGGAAGCCACTTTCAACTTCTGTATTTGCTGCTTTCGGCAAATGGAACACATGTGTTGTTCTGGGTTCGGGTCATTGATGCGGAATGTTCTTCTGTGTATATGTTTGTCTTATTGGTTGATGAATAAAACACTGATTGGCCGAGTGGGATGATAGGTAGGACTAGGAGACAAGGAGGATTCTGGGAAGTATAGGCAGAGAGGAGTTGTCATGTGTTCCCAGGAAGTGATGTAGCTGGGTAGAAAATGCCACTAGCTAACCATAGAGGTCTGGAGGGTTGTACAGATAGGCAGGAAGTGACATAGGTGGGCAGAAGCAAAATAGAAGCAGGGACAAACAGGAAATTGTGTTCTTCTCTTATCTTCGGAGACGCTCAACAGTTGAGATGTAGGACGCCAGAGGAGTAAGAGGTCCCTGGACCTTTCTCTGGTAAGATAAGGCCACGAGGAAATACTTAGATTTATAGAAAAGGATTAATAATTAAGACAGAGCTAGCCTATAAGAAACCATAGCCAACAGCCAACAGTTTTATAATTAATATAAGTCTTGCACATTCATTTGGGACAAGGCAGCTGAGGAATGGGGCAGAAAATCTCTCTTATCAGATCATGGGAGAGTGCATAACAGAAGATTGCAGCTATGCGTTGGCTTAGGTTGTTAAAGTTGATTGCATGGGAAGTCCAAGGCACGAAAGGCAGGTTATTACATTGTTCTCATAGAGGCAAGCTCAGCAAGCAGTTTGAGTACACAGTAGGATAGCAGTCTTCAGTCTTGAGTGACATCAGGGTGTATTATTAACTCGGGCTGTGAAGTCGAGCAAAAGTTCCAGTGTCTCAGAATGCAAGAGGGATTTGTATTATAATACATCGCCAGGGTCCTTGACCTTGCTCTCGGGGCAAAGTGATTCTGGGATGGGCTCAGGGTCTCCTGCACCCCAGGCAGACTGCTCAACACCTCGCTTGTGATAACCTCCCCCACTTTCTCTTGGGAGAGTGAATCAATCCCCTGGCAGGCACTGTAGTCACCTTTTATCTTGTTACCTCAGCATCATAAAGGAGTCCAAAGGGGTAACGTCTTCACGTCCACATCAATACAGCCATGTTGGTGCCCTGTTCTGGAATCATCTCCCTCCTTCCATCACAAACACTTCAAGGCCAGCAGAGAATCCAGTCATAAGATCAGGAAGAGAAATGTTGCTCAGGGGCTGCTAGGGACACCAGTGACATCTGCTAGGGACACCAGTGACATGGGCCCATGTCCACCCTTTGATCTTGGATCTGTGATCTCTAGTGCCAGGGTTTTAATCTTCGATGTCTCCCACAGACATTTGAAAATTGGTCCCAGCTGGTGGCGGTGTTTAGAGAAGCCGTACAGCCTTTAGCAGGCGAGGTCTAGGTGGTGGGAACAGGTTTTGAGGGATGGCCTTGGAAGCTTAGGCCAGCCTCCTGGTTGCACGCTTTCTTCATCTTCTGGTTCACCGTGATGTGAACCAGCTCCTCTGTATGGTCCCCTGCCTGTAGCTGAGCTTCTCCCTGCCTTCTGCACCACGGTGGGCCAAAGCCCTGAAACCATGAACCAAAAATAAACCTTCCACCCTTTAAGCTGCTATGCCAGACATTATGGTCACAGTGGTAAGAGTGACTACACCAGCTATGAGAGAGACACTCACTCTGAACATCTAACCGAGTCCTCGGGAGGATCTCCAGTGATTCCATGGAACACTGAAGGGTAAGCTTGGCTTCCTAGTGATGTGCTCAAGTGCCTGGCACTGTCATTAGGCCTAGTCCCAGTTAGCTAAAGGACAGTCTGTGTAGACAAGTGGATGGCTGAGACACCTAAGATGTGCCGATCTTCCTGGCATTTCTCAGATGCTTTCTTCATTGTGTCAGGATGGTCACTCACCTTTGCTTTTGACTGGCATTTCTCAGATGCTTTCTTCATTGTGTCAGGATGGTCACTCACCTTTGCTTTTGACTCATGTCTCAGAATCAAGGAGAGACATAAGCTATCCCTGTCTTGTGTTTTTTGCAACACAGCTGACATGCCTGAGCATGAAAAGATGCTGGGGGAACTAGGTGGAGATGGGACCCAGCTCAGAGCCAAGGTCTCAACCCATGCCCATCTGAGAGCATCCAAGACTTCCTGGGTGCCATCTCCTCACCAGAAAGCACAGGCTGGGCTTGTCAACTCCCTGATATACACTAAGCAAGCTCTCTACCTACTGAGCTACCTGTCACCACATTTCCAAGTAGACTTTTTTAAAGTAAATAAACAGATCTGTTTAAATCCCTTCTCAGCAGTACTTTGATGGCCAAGATTAGAAATTGTTTCCTCGAATATAACTCGCTATGTTATTCCTGCACCTGCTGGAACGTGATTTCCTGCTGTGTATCCACTTGGCAGCTCTGACTTTTTTTAAACAGGTACTTTGTTAAAGAGGAAAGCCTCTCCATTTCCTGCCTGTAGACCAGGTGC
Source organism: Mesocricetus auratus (assembly GCF_017639785.1). Taxonomy (NCBI): domain Eukaryota; kingdom Metazoa; phylum Chordata; class Mammalia; order Rodentia; family Cricetidae; genus Mesocricetus; species Mesocricetus auratus. The sequence goes on along the minus strand of NW_024429196.1, from coordinate 72,513,645 downwards.
CATGCTTGTTTGAGGGTCTGCTGCCATCTACTGGTCACCTGAAGAGTAGCAGCCACATTCTGAGTTGGAAATTCCGAAGGACAGGGTTCTGGAGACTGTCCAGAATGGAGAGTGGCCCACTGGCCAGGCAGGCCCATCTTTGTGTTAGGGCTTGATGCTATGATCGAACCTCACTTCCTGTTCTCTTCTTCCTCTCCTCCTCCTCTCCTCCTCCTCCTCTTCCTCTTCTTCCTCCCATCTTCTCCCACCTCCTAGCTCATGCTAAAAGTATCAGAAGAGGCATGGCTGCCTTCAGGACCTTGCTCCAGAAAACACCCTTGTTGCTTCAGGAGGTCCTTATCTGTGTTACCCACCCTGTGTCTACCCCATGAGGAGTGTCTGGGTGGGGGCTGGCCTGAAGTCTGTTGGGGTAGCAAGGACAGCATGTTCGGGGGCTAAGATTCACACCATGGGCCTCAGAAGCCCCAGGACAAGGCAAGGGGCTGAGGACTGAGCACTGGACCCGACGCCCTGCTGCTGTGGGCCTTCTGAGGGGCCCACAGTGAGATGCGCCAAGGAAACACTCAGAGCTGGCAGCCAAGGTGTCTCACCCACGTGGGCTCAGAGCTGGCGCTGGGCACCCTGGAGACTGGCTGTGGCCAGAGGGACAGATTCCAGGGCAGGATATGATGACACTCAGATCAGTCCTAGGACAGTGTTGCGCTGGTTCCCCCCAACCCCTGCAACACGTGCACGCGCGCACACACACACACAGACACACACACACACACACACACACACACATCAGGTACAACTGTTGCTGACTGAACTGCTAAAGGGATTCCATGGTGGGTGATGACTTTCTGGAACCCAAGGAGGGCTCTGAGGACTGAGGCCCAGCCGCTTTCACTGGCTGTTGGTGTGTCACGGAGCAGCTGGGAACTTCCTGAGACATCACCTCAGTTCTCAGCTCCTGCTTCTCATAGGACCGTCTCATCCCTTTGAGTGGGAGCTATGGGATAGGGCTTTCTACTTCTAGGTGTCTATTCTGTGGGATCATCAGACAAAGTTAAGACATGGCAAGTCTTTCTGGATAGAGCCGCATGGACAGGCTCTGATGGCAGCCAGGGAGAAGCTGCCTGAGGCAGAGCTGACTCCCTTGAGTGTTGTCTTTGTGGAGACCCTGGTCAGTGGCGGCATGCATGCTTTCCTTGTCTTCCCTGGTGACATGTGCTGTCTGTTTGGTTGGAAAGGGTGAGGAACCTGGCCTCTAGGAGGACCCCTCCCCACATAGGTAATGCCAAGACATCGCCGTCTGTGCCGTCCATCTAGCCAAAGTGGACAATGGCCCCTACATAGGATTGGTATGTTGTTTGGATGCTAAGAGCTAAGACAGGGCACTTTTGGAAGCCCTGTTCTCTGGCTGGTGATGGGATGGGCTCTGGGAGTGAGGGGCAGGTAGCACATGGTGGGCTGTGCTACTGGATTGACAGAGACACAACCTGGCCCTGGAAGCCCGGTGAACCTAGGCATGGTCACCCATCCTCAGTATGCCTAGATAGCAAATAGGTCTTAGTGAGAAGTAGGGAAAAGAGATGCCCAGTGAGGTCCTTCCCTGCCCCAGGCATCTTCAGGGTGCAGACACGGGGTTCAGGCACAAGCAGAAGGCGGGATGCTCTGTAACTTAGCTCTCCTAGTTGAAGGTGCAGCTCCAGTCACCATTGCCCCATCATTGCCTCAGCTCCAGTCTCCCCCGCCAGGCATCTGCAGGCTGTCAGCACTGTGCAGTGTCTCTCCAGGGACAAGAGCCTCGCCATATCCACCTGCAGGCTGTCAGCACTGTGCAGTGTCTCTCCAGGGACAAGAGCCTCGCCATATCCACCTGCAGGCTGTCAGCACTGTGCAGTGTCTCTCCAGGGACAAGAGCCTCGCCATATCCACCTGTAGGCTGTCAGCACTGTGCAGTGTCTCTCCAGGGACAAGAGCCTCGCCATATCCACCTGTAGGCTGTCAGCACTGTGCAGTGTCTCTCCAGGGACAAGAGCCTCGCCATATCCACCTGCAGGCTGTCAGCACTGTGCAGTGTCTCTCCAGGGACAAGAGCCTCGCCATATCCACCTGTAGGCTGTCAGCACTGTGCAGTGTCTCTCCAGGGACAAGGGCCTCGCCATATCCACCTGTAGGCTGTCAGCACTGTGCAGTGTCTCTCCAGGGACAAGAGCCTCGCCATATCCACCTGTAGGCTGTCAGCACTGTGCAGTGTCTCTCCAGGGACAAGAGCCTCGCCATATCCACCTGTAGGCTGTCAGCACTGTGCAGTGTCTCTCCAGGGACAAGGGCCTCGCCATACCCACCTGGTCAACACCTGATGTCAGCCTCTTCCTCTTCCCAGCACAGGACTCGTGGGGAATTCTGTTTCCTGTGGGCATTGTCTCAGTAGTCTGGGATGAGAGGGTCTCTTTAGAATATGTTCATTCCTGCTAGCATGACAGGGGACAGAGCAGGCTGGCCCATGGGGAAAGGACAAGGCATCCTCCATGCAGGTGGGTGGAAGCCCTCCTGAAAGCAGCTATAAGACATATTTATGCAAATTAGCCACCTCTGAGGTTGCCCTACTCAGAGGCTCCAGATGTGGGAATGGGTTTCTGAGCTTAAGACTTGTTTCTTTGGGGCACTCCCCATTGGTCTGTTCTTCACATCGCTTTGGCCCAGTACAACACACACACACACACACACACACACACACACACACACGCACGCACGCACGCACGCACGCACATACACACACACCACACACCACACACACACACACCACACACACACAGACACCACATACACACACCACACACACATATGCACACACACACAGACACCACACACACATACATATACACAGACACACACCACACACACAGACACACATACAAACACACACAGACACACATACAAACACATACACACATACACCATGAACATACACACACACACCACACACACATACATACACACCACACACACATACACACACATACACACATACACACACAACACACACACATACACACACATAAACACACACCCCCACATACACACATATACACACACTTACTTCTTCCCTCCCTGACTCCTTTTCCTAACTCTCCTTGCACCCCTCTCTTCCTTTCATCCCTACCTCTCTCCCTTTCCTTCCCCCTCCTCTCCTTCCCCTTCCCTTTCCTCTCTCCCTCCTTCCGCCTCTCTCTCCCTCCTCCCTCAGTGTCTCCCTTCCTTCCCCTTCCCCCTTCCTTCCCTTTTCCTCCCCTTTCTTCCAGGCCCTCTCCTCTTCCCTGCCTCCTTCCCTCTCTCCCTTCCTACTCTCCTTTCCCTCCCTCCCCCTCCCCTCCCCCTTTGTTTCTCTTCTCCCCTCCTTCCTTCCCTTCTCCTCTCCTGCCCCTCCCCCTCCCCATTTCTCCCTGTCTCCACATTCTGTCCTAAGCCCCTTGTCCTCTGGCACTCTGCCCCTAGCCAGACTGCTGCTGCAGCGTGACCCTGTTTCTGGTGTCTGCACGAGCCCCTTCCAAGATTCTGACAAACGATGGGAAGGACATACCAAGGCAGTCACGTTTGTGTTTTTTTTAAAAGAACTTTCCCAAATTAACACATTTTTGCCTGCAATCTGTTAAGACAGCTGTCTCTTTGTCCTCCGAGTTCCTTGTGGCTAGCATCAGAAGCAGCCACCGGCACTTTTAAGGTTGGGGGGGGGGGCTGGAAAGCATGCAGTCTGGACTCTGTGGCAGGTATGTGGTGACAGGCACTGCTGTGCTGAGGAAGTCTTTGCAAGCTGCCCGGGCAGCACGGTTCACCCACCTCACTCACCACCTGCTTCTGAGACATGAAGGCTACACAGGACACTCACCGTCGTGTGGTGTTCATCCGGAAAGCATGAGGACCCCGGAAGAGAATCTTGTTTGACAAGGTGGAGCCACCGCTCCTTCAGGGAGAGGTCTTACGGTGAGTGTGGTGCAGGGGAAGTCTTTTTGATAGGAGAGGACTCGAGGGGACTCATGCAATAATAGTCTCACTGAAGTCCACCCCTGCAGAGGTCTTACAGAGAAAGTTCGAAGTCAGGGGGGAATTCACTCTTCTAAGACAGGCCATTAAGACACAGACTGTGCCTTGGGTTTTCTCTTTAGAATGGAATTGTGTAGAAGAAAACTCAGCAAAATTCCCAGCTGAGAGCCATCTTGTGCTCAGTGGTTGTATACAGAATCCTCCATTTTATCACTGTCAGCCATGGGAATGGGTCATAGCTGTGTGGCCATTGTCAGGCTGGTGGTTCCATAACCTGAACTGAAGCCAACTTTGGTGGTTCCTGGCAATGTGGTCCTCCACATTCTTTTTGTCTTAAAGAGGTTGCCCTGAGCCGTGCTCCTGGAAACCAGTTGCAGAGAGGGAGGAGGAATGAGCAAAGGGGTCAAGACCATGCTGAGGAAACCTACAGAAGCAGCTGACCTGACCATGTGAGAGCCCACGGATCCCAGTCATAAAGCTGGGGAACCGCCATTGGACTGAACCCAGCCCTCTGAATGTGGGCCTGGGCAGTCTATGGGACCTCTGACAGTGGAACCAGTATTTATCCCTAGTGCACAAATGGACTTTGGGAGCCCATTCCCCAGATACACGGAGGAGGGCCTAGGCCCTCCCTCAAATGCTGTGACAGGCTTTGATGATTCCCCATGGAAGACCTCGCCCTCCTTGGGGATTGGATGGGGGTGGGGGGGTCAGTGAGGGGCATGGGAGGATGGGAGGGAGAGGGAACTGGGGTTGATATGTAATCTAAGATTGTTTCTAAACTAAATACATAAATGAAAAAAAGAGGTCGCCCAAATCATGTGAGTATTGGGGTCCACATATGCGCTGATTTCTAAGAAGAGCCTTGGGACAGCCTCGGCTTCTCTGACGTGAAGTTCCACACTGAAGGCACGGGCCCCAGGGCTGCTGGTGAGGGATGGTTTCAAGCTGAAAATACCTTCGGTGTTGCTCATTGCTTAGCGTCTGCAGAGCCAGCCAGGGTGAACATCGTAACGTAGTATTCCAGGCTGGAATTTTCTGGCTTCTTTTCCCAAAAAGGTCTGGTCTCTACAGAACATCAGTGCCTCTGGACAGTTATCCCCAGCTGACATGCGTTCTTGAAGTGTGGCTCAGACTGTACCCAGTGCCCCAAACTCCAACTCACTAACCCTCCAAAGAAGTCAAGGGTGTGTCCAAGGCTTCAGCTCTGCCGCTGGAGGTGCTAACACTGTGGCTGCCCACTGTGTCGGCGGCCTCACCATGCTCTAGGTCAACTGTAGACTGCTCTTCCAGGGGACCCAAATCACAGAAAGGCGATGGCGTTTTGAAAGGCAGAATCTGTGTAGTTGTGAGCCCCAGTCCCAGCTTGGAGCTCCTTGGCATCATAGAGCCATGTTTCGGAGGCCATTTGGTGACCCAGCATTCACACAGGAAACCTGCACCTTCATTAGAAGGGGTCACTCCAGTGGGCTAGGGCTCAGTCTGGTCTGACCCTCTCCTCCCCGAAACAGGATTCAAATGGCTGCCATCCAAACCGTGGCAAATGGCTGTCACATGGTGTTCTGGAAGGGACAGCCTCGTCTCCTGGTGTACTTTGGAGACTGCCCTAGGCTGCACTGCAGACACAGTTGTCTAATCTCGGGGACTTGGGATTGGGCATCAGCATCTTAACCCTCAGCCTTGTTCTGAATGGCAGTCAGGTTTGAGGCTCTGACATCTGGGTCCGATTTGTATATGTGTTCATGGTCTTCTGATTTCATTTATAAAGTCAGTTAACAATGCCAGCTGTCTCAAAAGATGGTTGGGAGTGACAGAGGACCCGAGTTTGATCCCCAGCACCCACATCCAGCTCCAGGTGATCCCATGCCCTCTTCTGGCCTCTGCAGACACCTATATGCTTGTGGTGTGTGCTTGTGGCTGTGCATCGCTGAGAATAACCAGAGACTTGAAGAAGTGGACAGACCTGTCTACTTCCTGTCCACCATAGTAGGGGCTGGAATGGCTCCAGCTGCTGATGCTGTCGGAAGTCTAGCCCCAGGTCAGGCCACTCACTGCCAGCGGCTCTTCTGTGTTCTAACAGTCAAAAAACTTACTCCTAGGTTGGCAGCTGGCCAGGGGAAGACTCTAGTCACAGCGTGAGTCCAGATTCTACCAGCACCAACAAAATGAAGAGGTAGCCACCCCCATCTCCCAAGGGTCAAGGGAGGGATCCCCTGAGCTTCCTGGGCAGAGTCCACCCATTTTGAACAGGAGTAACTGCTCTTGCAAATGATTAAGAAGAATTGGCCAGGGCTCTGTGGGGCTGCAATCAGGGTCTCTTGTGATGTCATGGCCTCTTGTGGTGCCATCCTTCCTGTGGTTGCGTGGGTATATATGCAGAGTCATTGGTAGGTGGTCTGAGCCTGGGGTGCCAGCATCAGGCCAGACTCCATGAGGGAGGGTCATTGCCATAAAGCCAGCCTCAGGGCAATCCCATGGACCTGAAAAGGGAGCTAATGTGATCAATAGGAGAGTTAATGTTGGGTCGAGGAGTTCAAGGAAAATTTGAGGTAAGGAAGGGTAAAAGATGTCTATGCAACAGTTAAAGCTCCCATACATGTAGGAATATACCCCCTAAGAAAGACACATGCATATCATACACATACATGACACATAGATGTACATATGTATGTCACATTCAAAACACATGCGCATAGACACACACAGATACACATGTTAGGACACTCCACCACACACAGTTACACAGATACAGAGAAACACACTATACTTAGGTATACCCATATACACAAACACACAGACTATATGGATAATACATATACACACCTCACACGGAAACACATAGGACCACATACCATGTACATAGGGGCCCTTCCACAGCATCCACATACAAAGGTAAGCACACCAAAACAGATATACACAAAGCACATTGCAACAGAACAAAGGCCCAGCATCCCTCTTTAGACTCTATACCCGCATCCCGTGGGCAGAAGTGCATGTTTCCATTGCATTAGCTGCGCAGGTGCATCAGACAGCTGTGGCCCCACCTGCACAGGTCTTATGTAGGAGGCTGGCTACTGTTTGATGGTGACGTGTGACACCATTTCCCAGGGAAATGTGAACTAATATCTATTCACCCCAAATAGAGACTCAATCATAAGCCAAAGTAACCATACCACCAAAATTCAACGTGTGAACCAAAAGGTTTGCTGGCACACCTAGCAGGACCATGGGTAAGGGGGTTAATTATGGGGGCAGGGATGACTCAAAGGCAGCTGCAACACCTAAAAGCCCGCTTTAGAATGGGTGATGGCTCATGAAAGCTGGAGCCTTGGAGCCCACTGCACAGCTTCCAGGCGGCTCAACGGGTCGGGAGAACATCTGTTCTAGGCAGATTGGTTCATCTAGTGTCCCAGCAGCATTTACTGATTATATAAATTTGGAGATGAAGTGGCCTTGTGCGTTTGGTCAGCTTCAGGGACTTCCTGAAGCTTCTGAGTTGTTCGCTTCCTGAATCTTAAGGAGCTTCCCCTGCTGGAGGGAATGTTTTATCAGGGAGGGAACTGATGTACAAGAGGCACCTGAGAATAAAACGGTGGAAAGACACTGAGAAAACACTGGTGTGGGGGATCTGATTAACTTCAAGGGAAATGCATTCTGGAGTGAACATTCATCAAATGTTTTCATCGCAGGAAAAAATATCAACCCAAGTGTTTGTGCCATGCTCCAAGGACTGTCTCTCCATCTCCCAAGACCTGCCTTCCTCCCTGCCAGGAGGCTTGCTTAGCTTCCGGTGTCCACTCTGTGGAGTGCCCCTGCAGTGCTCACGGGGTGGTGAGAGACACGGCAGAGGTCACTAGGGAAGGCATTATAAGCAAGTGCTGGCTTCGCTTCCTCTCTGTTCTTCACAAGTGAATATCAAAGAAAATAAGAAGAGGGGTGACCATTGCAGGGGGGATGGGGGGCGAACATGACTTGTCCAGAGAGGTTTTACAACTGGAAGGAGCCTGCCTGTCCGAAATGCTCCTTGAACCTCTAGGTTCATTCTAGAAACAAAACTGTGCAGTTTGGTGCTGTGATGCCATGGATCTTCCCTGCCTGAGAAAGCTACTTCCTGTCCGGCAGTGTGCTTTTCTAAGTGGTGGTCCCTCTGCTTCCTCACCTGTCCCACACCCTCTGGGGTGGGGGCCTTTCTCTTCTGCATAAGGGGCATTAGGACACGGGGAATCTGAGAACCTGTTCCCAGACAGCCGAGTCTTTATGGCCTGTAATTCAGTGGTTTCATCAACTCCGGTGATTTATAGAAATTGATGGTGTCATCTGATAGGAGCTGTGGGGAAGAAACTGTCCCAGACACTGGCTCTTTATTTTCCATGAGTGGGGGAGAGTTGTTTATGAGTAGTCTGCATTTTGAACTCTTTGTTCCATGACAGCCACGGTGTACTGAGTCACCCACAGACATAGGAGACTGAGCCCTGAAGCCTGTGACTAATGGCTTCAGTGCAAAATGCTTAGCTTAAAAAAAACAAAAAGAAAAGAAAGGAAGATATAAAAAAGAAAGAAAGAAAAGAAAAGGAAAAAAAAAGGAAAAGCAAGCCAAGAACTCTGCAGGCTTCAAGCTCTAGTGACCCATACTGGGTTGTGGCAGCAGCTGGAACATCCCAGGGACCATTTTCTGGGTTTGGTAGTGGCAACTTTGGAAGTGTCCTTTCTTTCTGTGCATTCATTTTGCAAAGCTATAAAAATAATAAGTGGCTCACTGGCGCCCTCTACTGTATCAAAATAATATCAATTTTTTTCTTTGAAGGAACTATTGGTTATATTGCCTTGGGATGTGTCAGAGAGAGGAGGGAGGGGAAAAAAGCTAAAGGGACTGAGAGAGGAGACAAGAGAGAATATGCCTGAGGCTCTGTTGTGAGGTAATGGGACTTTTAGGAGGTAGGCCCTCGGTGGCTGGAGGGAAGGCTCAGTGGTTAGAAACATTTGCTGCTCTTCTAGACAGAGTACAGTTCCCAGCATTCAAGTTGTGTGGCTTGCAACCACCTATAACTAGCTCCAGGGATCCAGCACTCTCTTCTGGCCTCTGTAGGAGCCATTTCACACATCACACACACACACACACACACAGAGAGAGAGAGAGAGAGAGAGAGAGAGAGAGAGAGACGCTCGCGAGCACACACAAATGAAAAATAAAATAATAAACTCAAAGAAATGGGACCTAGTGGAAACTAAGTAGTTCACCAGCAGCGCTGGTGAAGGAGACATTGGGACCACCTCCCTCTCCTCTCTTTGCTTGAAGCTGCAATATCCTGGCAGGAGTAGAGCTACTGTAGGGAGAACCTCGTCTCCTCCCCTTTGGCCATCAGATTTTCAATAATGCACTCCAAGGGATTAGAATTTCCGCCTGGAGTCTCATGGTAGAAGAAGGAAAAGAATGAATGCTGATGTCGGCCAGGAGGGCAGCTTGTCTCCCAGGGAGAGGTTTACAGTGCATCAAACTGTTTTTCGGGAGACTGGAGCTGAGACTTGGTGGGTGGGGCCACTGCTTGACAGACAGATGCATATCTCTGGTATCTCTGGTCTTCTATTTAAACCTAAACTTCCTGCCAGGACCCCAAAAGATGAACCTAAGAGTCACTGGCCCTGTTTGCTTCTTTCCTGTAACACAAATAATAAATGATCCAGAGACTGATACTAGGGTTCAAGCTTCAAGCTGAAGATCAGAGAAGCAAATAGTAGATCTTACCTCTATCTCAGGCTGAGTGGGCTGATCCTGTCCTTAGCATGACTGGAGACTAATCCCTCACATGAGAACCTTTTCCTTTCCCTTTTATACCTCTCTAGTGCTGGAATTAAAGGTGTGGGATCCCAAGTACTGAGATCTTGTGTGAGCTGTTTGTCGTTAGGACTGGATCAATTTCATGTAGCTCAGGGAGGCCTTGAACTAACAGAGATCCATCTGCTTGTCTTGAGTCCTGGGATTAAAGGTGTGTGCTACCACCACCTGGCTGTGTGGCTAACTAGTGTGGCTGCTGGGATTAAAGGTGTGTATCACCTCTGCCTGACTCTATGACTTGTGGCTAGCTTTGCTTTCTGTACCCTCAGGAAAGTTTTAATAAGCCATAAATAATATATCACCACATATTCCTACTGGACCAGGTATCGCGGTAATCGAGGCTATATAGGGAAAAACAATATATTTATTTATCAGGGAGAGAGAGAGTCGCACATACCAGGAGTTAGAAGCATGGCTGGCTTCCAGGAGAAAAAGAGGGAGGCCCCTTTTCCTTTCACTACCTTTTATCTCTACCTTGACCCCGCCCTGTTGGGCGGGTAGCTTTATGGGGTTCACTCCTACAGGTTACATCGGACAAACCTCCCTTCTCTACTTTCCACTTTTGCGTCTTCTGTTGAACTACTGAAGACAAATGGCTGGACCTGGATTTTCAAAGATGGCCAAGGGCCGAGGCTTTAACACTAACTCCAGTAACAAGACCTCTATTGCCAAGGTAACCCTTTCCTCCTTCTAAGTTGATTTTCTGGGGTGTTTATTACTGTACCAGGAAACTGACTTGAACAATGTGCAAATGCACCAGCTTTAAAAGTCTGTTCTGTCACACACACTCATGTGTGGATACCCGAGCACTGCATGCATGTGTACACACTACTCTTAAGCTGAGGTTGTTCAGAGGGTGTGTGCTCTCTGGCACTTGTGTGTGCATGTGTATATGTGTGTGCATGCATGCACATGTGTGTGCATGTGTATATGTGTGTGTGTGCATATGTGTCCTCAGCCACTTCCAACCTTATTTTCTAAGACAGGGTCTTAAGACCGGAACGTTACAGCCATGATGGTCAGGGCTGCATGACCAGTGAGTAACAGTGATCTGTTTCTCCCTCCCCTGTAATGAGCATTCCCTTCCCGCTAGCCTGGTCCCAGAGCCACATCACCGTTGGCCATTTGCTATCATTTCTTATTGGCTAGCTCTGACTTAATTATTAACCAATAACTACTAATCTATATACTTTTATAAGGACTTATCTTACTGGGGATACCAGCCTCATGCATTCGCTCTTCCCGGGATCACATGGTGACTCCCTACTCTTGACTTCATTTCCCAGAATCCTCCTTGACTCCTAGTCCCTATCTTATTTCCCTATTGGCCAACAATGCTTTAATTATCAGCCAATAAGACAAACATATACACAGAAGGACTTCCCCCATCACTCCCCAGAGTTGGAGTTACAGATGTGCGCCACTGCATCTGGCTCTCCCTCCCCAGAGCTAGAGTAACAGATGCATACATATGTCTCTTTACATGAATACTGGAGGTTACACTCAGGTCCTCATTTGTGCTGTGTCCTGCGTAGCTTAAACTACCAACTGGATACATCCTAGAGTCACCTGAGAAGGGAATCTCGATTGAGGGATTGTCACTATTGGACTAGCCTGTGTACAAGGTGGCATGGGGGTAAGGGTGTGTCAACATATACATGTAATTGTGGACACATGCACATAATTCATACATGTGTATGCACTGTGTGCATTTGCATGTGCATATGCATGTGTTTGTACATACATGTGTATACATGCACGCAATGTTTGTCTAGCCATGCATGAATGTGTATGTATGGTTACATGTGGTGCATGCATGTGTCTGTCATGCATGCATGCATGCATTTGCACCTGCCCATACCTTCCTTTAGAACAAAGGAGCTCAGGGCTCTGGAACCTTTACATTCTCTGCCTGCTGCTTTCAGGGTGTCTTCATGGACAGTGGCAGAGCCACTGTCACCCCAGGTGATTTCTGGGCCTCCTTGTCCCACTTTCTAGTAGGTTAAGGTTGTGCTGTCAGGTCCCCAGCCTGTGAATCCTGACACAGATGTTCCCCCAGGAAGACAGGCCCCTCCTTACAGGTCTCCCCCATTGTCAGAACTTGACTGTGAGCTCTCAGCTCTGTTCCCACTCACATGTAGCAGTATGGCCCAGGACTCAACATTTCACAAGCAGGTTGCACTTAGGATGATGCTGGCCAACTCTGGTTGAGGCCTTATCCCATTCTATCCTACCCACTTCCATAAAAGTCATTACAAAACTAACAGGAGATCTTTATTAAGAACAATTTCTGAAATAAACGCTCTGCACCGCTACTGGTGGGAGTGCTTGCTGGCACTGGCAACCAGGGCTTCGCTCTGCAGGGAGAGCTGCAATCGCAAGGGCTGGCATCCCTGTGGAGTCACCGTCTGGCACACGAAGCAGGGCTGGGCGCAGGGGGACGTGTCCCAGTGCACGCACAGACCATTTTAATGATCGGTTGGCTTGGGTGTTTACTGGAGAGACATTCAGTTCTGCGTGAGGTATTTGTATTTGGGGGTGTGGTGAGGCAGCTTTGCACTCTGCTGACACAGGGTCACAGGGAAAAGGTACACAGTGAGCCCAGCTGCCAGGTAGAAGGGGCTCTGGTCTTCAGAGGCAGCTCATGAAACGGGACCCAGCCAAGACTGGTTCCTGACCTTGCAAATTTTGAGCATCTGTAGTGGAAATCATCCGGGGAGGATCTTCTCCCGGTCTGTCCTTCTCTGTGGCCCCAGGGGAGAGAGTTAATCTTGTCAGCAAGACACGATCTTCACCAGATGAGAGGGATGAACCTGGCCCCAGTGCGAAGTCTGTACACAGAACCTTCTAGAGGAAGGCAGAGGCCCTGCCTCCATCCTGCTCAGCCATTATCTAGACAATGGTCAGCCTCAAACCCCTGGAAAGGAGAAACGCTGCTAGAGAGGCCAAAAAGAAGACAGAGGCTTCCACAGGGTTGTCCCCTGTGCTCTCCAACCTGCGAGGTGACCTTTCTTATCTATAACCCCACCCTGGGGACAGGGGAAGGCGGGAGCAGAGTCCTTGCTCAGATGTGGTCCAGATAGTCCTGTCTCCATAACCAATACATCGGTCCCTTCCTTTCCTGACTCTAAACCTGCAAGTGCCTGACCCATGGGTCTTCATCAGTAATTCTGTGTTCTGTGGGTCTGCTCAGTGAGTGCAACAGGGGTCCCCTCTTTAATGAGACGACTGATCTGTCAGCATGATTCCAAACACATTGATGGCTTCTAAGTACTTCTTAACTCTTCTTTAAAGGGCCCCTGACTAAGAGAGGTCATTGCGTCCACAGTCTGAAAGGCACTGATCACACCCTTTCTCCATTCTTCACCCACCACCCACGGGGCTTCCCACACCATCCCTGCCTGTATGTGTCACAGCGTCTCAGAGGTGAAGACGAGGTTTGTATTTATTCCCAGACACAGAATGAGGGCTATGCAGCCTTTGTAATTCTTAAGGTCCTCAGCAAAAGGGCTATGAATGGGTGACACTTTGTGTATGATCAAATGGGAGGCCACACATAAGCCAAGGCTAGGAGGATAGAGCGGTACTCAGGTCACATGACCTCAGCTCAGAATTGCACTTAGCAAGGCTTTCTCGTGGTGAAGATCAAATCTCTGGTTTTATTGTGAATTAAGAATTCCATTCAGAAACTCATCTTGAGATGGTCCTGGTCACTGTGTTGCCCTCTGCTCTGGTCTGAATGTGCCCCTTCAGGGTCCATGTATTGGAGATTCAGTACCCAGATTTACTGGCATGGTGTTTGGAGATGGGGCCTTTGGAGGATGAGGTGGGGTCTTGAGGGGGGCCCTGAGATGGGGTCAGGGCCTTCATAAGAGGAGGACAGGCCTGAGACGGCTCACCTGCTCTGTTTAACGCTGTAGGAAGGCCCCTGCCTCGCGCTGCACTTGCTTGGTGGAAGTTCCAAGCTCTACAGCAGAGGGGGCGCGCACACGTAACAGATTGGTTTCTTTGTACATGGCCCTTCTAGGTGTTCAGCTACAGCAACAGAAACGGGCGGATCCTGCCGTGGCTTGAATGTGAAGTACCCCACCGCTCAAGGCTCACACGCTTGAACACTTGGTCCCTGGCTGGTGGCACTCACTGTCTAGGAAGCTAGAGAACCTTTGGGAGGTAGGGCCTTGCTAAAGGGAGTGGATCACTGGGGTGGTGGCGGCTTTGAGGCCGTATAGCCTGACCCCACTTTCTGTTCACGCTTTGCTTCCTGCGTGTGGTGTCACGTGACCTTCCAGCTTCCTGCTCAGGCCGCCAAGTCTCTCCTTCCTGTTGTAAAGTCTTTTCAACCATGATGGCCTATCCCAACTGTGAGCCCAAACTGACCCTTCCTCCCTAAATTGCTTGTGGGGTCTTTTGTGGAGGCAATGAGAAAAGTACCCAGCAGACATGCGTGGCATCACGGACTCAGAAGGGATCCTGGCTGCGCTCCCTCCGCAGAAGGGAGGGGTTCTGACCCCGACACACTCTGCTCATTTGTAGAGGGTCGAGGGGGCCCACCTTCCCCGGCAGCCTCCGTGTGTGTGGAACGTTATTCACACCTCCTCCTGCAAGCACACCAGGACAGACTTGAAGTCATTCTGCGGGAAGGCAGACGCCAGGGCCGTGTCAGCTAAGTCAGAGTGCCTCATCCATGTGGTTTTTCTGTCTCCGGTGCAAGAGCAGAACCAGTGTCCAGGCTTGTGACTGTCCTTAACCGCCTTGGGGCTTGCCAGCTGTGCCGCTGAGTTTTCTCTTTATTTCCTTTGCTTAAGTATCACGGCACTTTCCTGATCGCAGGGGAACATTGCAATCCCGGACCCAGAGGAACAGAACGATGTGACGAGGATTTGGAAACTGTTCCCGAATGTGAGCCATAATGAAAACCACACGGATGGAAGCAAAAACCAGAATGATGAACACATGGGTCTTGCTGCTGCCCTGTCTTTTGGGATCAGATCGGCGGTGAAGGTGAGTCCTAGCTTGGCTCAGCTCTCACCCAGGGCAGAAGGAGAGGAAACTCTGGAAACCAGTTCATCTGAATGAAGTTTCTGTAATCGCTCCAGGGTCCAAGGTGGCCAATGACAGGCACCCAAGCTGTTAGTTAACCACGTCGTAGTAGTAATTGCGAAGCCGCAGTTCCACAGCTGAGAATCCCGGCCTGTTCTCTACCCTGAAGGAGAAAGAGATGCATTAGTTTTTGTAGGTAACTTGTGAAACATGATTATACCACTGTGCCCCCTGGTGGTAAGTACCGGTCACTGCACCCTGTACCAGTGTGGTCAGAAGTCTCTTTCCATTCCCAAGCTACAGAGCACAAGCCTGCATCTTACAAGATCCTCATGATCCGTGGCCTTCTGAGCTGGAAGAATTTTGCACTATGTTATGGAATGCCTTCCATGTCTGAAAACAGCTCACTGGTCCCTCTGCGAGGCTGGCTGATCAGCAAGACTCTGGGATCTTCTGTCTCCATCTCTTCCCTGGCACTGGGACCACAAGCACATGCCACCATGGCTGGCACTTTTACATAAGCTCTGGGGTTTGAATTCAGGTCTCTCCACTTACATACCAAGTGCGCTACCAATAGAACTATCTCCCAAGTCTCTTGGCTCAAAATCTATGGACAGAGCTGTAACACGCCCTACCTGCATCCCGGCTGGACTTTCAGAGAGGGGGTGATGACATGTGCTCTTTCAAGGGCACACGGACTTCCGTGACCAGAGCAAAGAGCAGACGCCGTGTATCCTAAATCTATGCACGGTGGGTCTGTGCTGTTGACAAGTGAGACGCTGAGGTGGGCAAATGATGGGTGAAATTTTCACCTCCCGACTGAAAGGGAGCTCACTTCCTCTGTGCTCATGAGGGCATGGCTCCTAGCCCTGCAGGTTAACACAATCCTCCGGTGTTCAAGTTCCTTCTATAAAAATGGCACAGGGAATAGGGAGACAGCTCAGTGTATAAAATGCCTCTGTCCAAGTGTAGGATCTGAGTGTTGGTCGCCAACAGCTATATAAAAGTCAGATATGGCCGGGCCTATTTGTCCAGTACTGGGGGGTGGACACAGGTGATTTCCATGCCAGTTAAGCAGAAGTGGTGTGATTGAGGTTTAGGAAAGATGTTTTGCCTCAAATAATAAGGTGGAAAGGCCCAGTGAGGTGGCTCAGTGGGCAGAGGCACTTGCTGTAAAACCAAAGGACCTTAATTTGATCCTCAGCACCCACACAGTAGAAGGAGAGAACTGAGTCCCAAAAGTTGTCTTCTGACCTTCACATATGTGCTGAGACACACTCTAATACTTGTATATGCACATGCTTACACACACACACACACACACACAAATAAGTAAAAGGTTAAATGAAGAAAAAACAAGGTCGAGAGTGATGGGAGAAGACACCCACAGTCAGCTGTGGCCTCCACGTGCGCAGGTGTGTACGAGCACACCTATACACACACACCTGCACACACACACCTGCACATCATACACACCCGCACATCATACACACCTGCACACACATACCTTCACATACACACCTGCACATACACACCTTCACATACACACACCTGCACACACACACCTGCACACACACCTGCACATCACACACACCTGCTCACCACACACACCTGCACATCATACACACCTGCACACACTTGCACATCATACACACCTGCACATCATACACGCCTGCACATCATACACGCCTGCACATCATACACACCTGCACATCATACACGCCTGCACATCATACACGCCTGCACATCATACACACCTGCACATCATACACACCTGCATATCATACACGCCTGCACATCATACACGCCTGCACATCATACACGCCTGCACATCATATACACCTGCACATGATACACACCTGCACATCATACGCACTTGCACATCATACACACCTGCACATCATACACGCCTGCACATCATACACACCTGCACATCATATACACTTGCACATCATACATACCTGCACATCATACACACCTGCACATCATACACACCTGCACATCATACACACCTGCACATCATATACGCTGCACATCATATACACACCTGCACATCATATACACTGCACATCATACACACCTGCACATCATACACACCTGCACATCATGCACACCTGCACATCATACACACCTGCACATCATATACACCTGCACATCATACACGCCTGCACATCATACACACCTGCACATCATATACACTTGCACATCATACATACCTGCACATCATACACACCTGCACATCATACACACCTGCACATCATATACACCTGCACATCATATACACACCTGCACATCATATACACTGCACATCATACATGCCTGCACATCATACACGCCTGCACATCATATACACCTGCACATGATACACACCTGCACATCATACGCACTTGCACATCATACACACCTGCACATCATACACGCCTGCACATCATACACACCTGCACATCATATACACTTGCACATCATACATACCTGCACATCATACACACCTGCACATCATACACACCTGCACATCATACACACCTGCACATCATATACACTGCACATCATATACACACCTGCACATCATATACACTGCACATCATACACACCTGCCTCGAAGAGACATGATTGGATAGTAAAACAGTCCACCTCTGGCCCACCTCCTGCCCCATCTAGGTAGAAGGCAGCACAGTCCTGATACATCAAAAGAATTCACACTTCATTTTAATCCCCATTGTGATGGCTAAAGAAACTCCGTTTTATGTTACGCATCCGTCTTGGTACCCACCAGCTGTTTGTCACTGATTTCCGTCCCTGGAAGATAAGCTCCCAGTCACCCTGACTCAGTGACCCCCATCCAAAGATGTACAGCCATGACCATTCTACTTGTTATGATACGACTAACTGCTTTTTTGGCTTCTGTAACTTGCTATGCAGATACCTAAAGAGTGTTTTGAGTTGCTTTAACCACTTAACTTGAAGAAAACGACCAGATTTTGCTTGCTCGCTTAGATATTGAAGGCCTTCTTGTGGTTTTTGTCTTGAAAACAAAACAAAACAAAACACCCTTCCCCAACCTCCCCACCCCCCTAGCCCGCTTCACTGCCTTCTCAAATTTGGCTCCTAGATTGTTTGCCCCAGAGCAACTAATTAATAAATCTTTAATTACAACTGGATTGGGTCTGTGGTCCTTTCCCAGGGGTCACAAAAACCATGACACCAGCTGTGAAGCTCAGTTTTAATTGTCAACTTGACACAGTCTGGAACCACTTGGGAAGGCAGTTTCAACGAGGGACTGTTGTCTAGAACAGGCCGGCCTGTGGGGGAATTGTCTTGATCATGTTATTTGATGGGAAGACCCAGCCCACCATGGGTTACCATCCTTGGGTCAGGGAATCCTGGCCTTTCCCAGAAAGGAGGAAGTGAGATGAGCACCAGAGGCAGGGACAACAGCTTTTCTCTCAGATCTCCACTGTGATGATGTGACCAAAAGTTTTCAGTTCGTGCCCCCACGACCCCCCTGTGATCAGGGACTGTAATCTGGAGTTCTGAGCTAAGATAAATCCTTTGCCCCTAAGTTAGCTTCTGGCCCAGACATTTTATCACATCAACAGAAATAACTAGGACAGTAGCCACACCATCTGCTTCTATAAGCCATCAGGTCGAGGGAGGCAAGGGTTGGGTACTCACTCATATGTCCAGCAAAGGTTCATGAGGTCATACATCTCTCTGGGGCATCCTGGAGGGCACCCCATACGCTCCCCTTTCTCCAGCATGGTGGTCACTTCACTTCCTTTCATCCCCTGAGACATGAAAATGCACACAAGCTTTTCAAACATATGTCAGCAAACAAAAGTACCTCACCCCCAGTGACATCTGTCGCAATGCTAGGGACCCTTCCTCTAGAATCCTAGAATCAGATGTGACTGCCAGTGTGAGGGGCTGGAAATGTTGGGGAGAAGGGGGTCTTTGGGGTTGGGATGTAGGGCCTTCATTTGTGACAATCTATTGAGTGGCACCATAGGATCTGGTTACATCCAGGAACATACACACATACACACACACACACACACACACACACACACACACACACACCACACGTGCACACACATAGCAACAGCTAACACAGTTGATGCTGTCACTGTCGCCATTTCTATTTCAACTCTCAAGAAGGATGGTCCGGAGCTATGTCTCCTGAGTGTACGTAACACACAGTGGAAACGTAAGCTGAGGTTACACTAACTGCCCACCGTTAGAGGTTCCTGTATCAACCCCAGGTTCCTGTATCAACAATCCTACACCGGGTGATGCTCTCCTAAGGCCACGCGCTGAGACATGAAACAGCATGACTCACTCTGTAAGGCTTCTGCCCGTAGGAGAACGCTTCCCACATCAGGACCCCGAAGCTCCAGACGTCACTCTTGCTGGAGAACTTGTAGTAGTTGATGCACTCGGGGGCGTACCACTTCACGGGCCACTTCCCATGGGTCTGGGCCTGGAAGCAGAGTGACACTCTGAGATAAGTCAGGCGTGCCGAGCCATGCAGGAGAAGGGTTTGAGAAGTGGGGTGGAGAAAAGCCTCTGCTTGAACTCATAGTGTCAGCTCGACTGAGAAGGAGTCAGAAAAATCTCTCAAGAGTCAACCAGTTCTGGGGAAGTGACTTAGTAGTGGGCATGCATGAAGCCCTCCCTTTGAGTCCCAATGACGGTGGTGCATGCCTATAACCCCAGAACTCAGTGCCTGTGCAGCCAGCCTGGGCTGCAGGAAACCCTGCCTAAAAAATAGAAAAATTAACGTGTTCAATTTATATTGATGAAAGCAAGTCAGCACAAACATTCCATCATTTTTTTTTCAAAACTCAAACTCCAAGGCCAGCAAGATGGTTAAAGTGGGTAAGGTGCCTGCTGCCAAGCCTGAAGATCTGAGTTCGATCCTTAGGATAGACATGATAAAAGGAGAGAATCAACTCCTGTAAGTTGTCTTCTGATGTCTATGAGTACACGGTAGCACACGTGCCTACACACACACCACAGGATATATAAATGTAAAATCAAAAACGTAAGGTGCTGGTCTGAATGAGTCTTCAGTTGAGACATGTTAAGTATTTGGGGTTTTGTTACTTGACTGACAGAATTAAACTTAAGAACGCTTTTCCACAAGGTCACTAGTGAGATTTCTACCACAATGAAATACAAAGAGCATATATTTATCTTTCAATGTTTTTATGACCTGCTGCCACGAGCCTGCACTGAGCTGTCCCTCAGCCTGCAGCCATGAGCCTAAACTGGGCTGTCCTACCTTGTAGTAGTTTTCGTCAGCACTAAGGGCTTTGGAGAGACCAAAATCGCTGATCTTGGCGTAATGCTGGGTGACCAGAAGCACGTTCCTCGCAGCCAGATCTCTGTGCACGAAATTGCATTCTTCCAAATACTTCATTCCCATGGAAACCTGGTGAACCAACTCGATGATGTTCTTATCCTTTATGTGCCTAGAATCACAGACTATCATTAGTAAGAGCAGACAGTGGTCGTTCCAAACACGCAGTTATGTTTTCCTTGCACGTGGAAGAGGGGTCCATTCATTCCTTCTTTTTAAACAATAGGTCAGGGGCTGGGAAGTTGGCTCAGTGTAAGCACACTTGCTGCATAAGTGTGAGGGCCTACATTTTGATTCCCCAGAATCCATGTGAAAAAAGCTAAGCATGGCCACATGTACTGTAATGCCAGCACTGGTAGCGGGTAGAGACGGGATGACCCTAAGGTATGCTGGTCACCAGCATAACTAAAAAAAAAAAAACTAAACAAAGCAAAATAGCAGACCTTCCTGCTTAGTGAGAGAATCATTTTTTTCTGTTTTGAGATAGGGCATCACTGTGCAGCCCTAACTAGTCTGGAACTTGCTATGTAGATCAGGCTGGTCCCAAACTCACAGAGATCCACCAACCTTTGCCTCTCTGGGGTTGCTACCTACCACACCTGGCTGTGTGCTCAGGGAATAAAGCAGAAAGAGGCAGAGGAGGACACACAATGTTCTGGCCTCTGCATGTCTACATGGGAATGCACATGTGTACATACACACATATGCTGCACACAGACACAGGGGGGAAAACCCAGGAGGCAGAGTGTGCCAGGTAATCTCTCTGACACACAGTTCAGTGTGTTTCATTTTCAGGCACTCGCAGAAAGTCATAGAGGGCCGTGGAGACAGCTTAGGTGGCAAAGCGCTCATCTTGTAAGCATGAGGACCTGAGTTCGATGCCCAGAGCTAGTGTGAAAAATAAGGCCAGGTGTGAGGCCCCACGTGTGCAGTCTGAATGCTGAAGAAGGGAAGCTGGTGGATTCTTGGTGCTCCCTGCCCAACAGGTCTGGCATAACTGATGAGCTCCGACCAGTGAGAGAGCCCTGTCTCAAAGGAGGCAGGCGGTATTCCAGGGGCCCGGCACTGCTCTGGGCTGACTTTTGGTCTCCACCTGTTGCACCTGTACAAACATTCATATTCACACATGCATACTGTAGATAATAAAGAAAAACTGTATAAAATGAGAAGTGGTCAGCCTTGACTCAGGAGAGTCAGGGATGGTTCTGAATCCCTGTTCTATACTGGACAGGTTACAAATCAACTCTGTGTTTCCTTTTCCTGCCTGTAAAGAAGGGCTCGCAACGCCTTTCTACAGTTAGCCTGAGGCAGCAGCTAAGGAAAGTACAAACAATGTAGCGACAACGAGATGAGCTAAGTCACTGAATTTGGTTCATTCCAATAGCATTTCTCTAGGGACCACCGCCTTAGGGCAGCTGTGCCCAGATCGCTGATGAGCAATCTGTGAGCAGTAGCCTGCCCCTTCAGATGCAGGTACTCAAGAAGTCAACCACGGGAGACAAAACTGGTGCCCAGGAGTGTGTTTCCTCAAGGTGGTTTTTTTGTTTTGTTTTTTGAGACAGGGTTTCTCTGTGTAGCTTTGGAGCCTGTCCTGGGGCTCCCTCTGTAGACCAGGCTGGCTTCGAACTCGCATAGATCCACCTGCCTCTGCCTCCCAGGTGCTGGGATTAAAGGTGCGTGCCAGCACTGCCCGGCTTGTTCAAGGTGTTTATCTAAGCAGAATGTTTGCCTGTTGCAGGGAGATGACCTGTCCACACACACTAAGGATCGTGTCACTGGACAGAGATTCAAGGAGAAGACTAACGACCAAATGGTGGATTGGAGTTGCTCTCTCACGAAGGCTAGGGAGATGCCTCAGCTGATACACAAGCTTGAAGACCCGACTTGGGATCCCCAGCACTTATATAAAAGCCAGTATGACAATTGTGACCTGGAATCCCCAGGGCCCAGGGGCCTGCCCAGTTTGTCTGAATTGGTGAGCTTTAGAGTTTTGTCTCAAAATGATAAGACAGAGAGTTAAACGAGTGTTCAGTGGTAAAGAACGCGTGCTGTTCTTGTATAGGGCCTGAGCTCGGTTGGGAGGTTCACAGCTGTCTGGAACTCAAGCTCCAAGGGCTCTGACACTCTGTTCTGGCCTCTGTGAGTAGCTGCACTCATGTGGTACACACTGACTCAGACATATACACATAAATAATAATAAGAAGAAGAAGAAGAAGATGGAGAGTGATAGAGGATAGAGAATGACATCTGTTCTTCACATGCTTACATTCACACATAGGTGTGCTCCCGCAGATGTACACACTCAGAGAGAGAGAGAGAGAGAGAGAGAGAGAGAGAGAGAGAGAGAGTACTCCCCACAGAAGCCAGGTCCCAGCACAGCCCAAGAGGGCTGTGCAGAGCACAGCTCCCGTGCACCCGAGCTCCACGCACCTGTTCTGCTGCAGGTACTTGTTGAGGGGCCCCAGCTCTGCCATCTCCATCACCAGCATCCAGGACTCCGCTTCGCAGATTCCAATCATGCGCACAATGTAGGGGTTGTCCAGCTGCTGCATGACGTTCGCCTCGGCCAACAGCTCATCCTTCAGTGCGGGGTTGTTGGCCTCATTCTTCAGGATTTTCACAGCCACTGTCTTCACAACTCTGTAATACAGATGGTAACTCCTGAGAAACTTGCAACGTTGTCTAGAAGTTCTCTTCTGTGAGGCGCAGTGCCCCTGGTGGCTGGGATTAGTGAATGCTGACACGCGTGCTGCACTCAGAAAATGGCCACAGGCAGGAGGGACAGATCAGGATGTAAGGTGCTTGTTTTGCAAGCGTGAGGACCCAAGTTCAGGTTCTCATAACCCACAGGAAGCTGGATATAGTAGTATATGTCTGTAATCCCAACACTTCTAGGGCAAGAAGGGAGAATCCATGGACACTTGTGGGGTCAGCAGCAAACTCCTAGAGTCTCTTTTCAAGCAAGGAAAAAAGTAAGAAGTGACACCCAGGGTTGTTCTGTGACTCTATATGGGTGGTATGGAAGGAGTACCTGTTCACACGCATGTGCGTGCACACACACCACACACCACACACACACACACACACACACACACACACACACACCACACACCATGAATGCATTGAAAAACAGCTAGTATCATTTTACTCATTCGCATAGAAATTTTATCCAGAGGTGTAGTTTTTCAAATCATACATAGTTAATGTTTGTCCTTTCATTTAAACTACATTTTGTTTTCAAGAGTTTGGCATGATCCATGTGATATTTTAATGAAAAATGAAAAATCTGTATTTTGGAAACACATTGGTGCTTGCTTAAATTTAACAAAGTCGGATGGGAGGAGAGAAGTGTTTATCTTTAACTCTGAGCTTTGACAATGTGTGACCTGGGCATGGGGGTGACCACCTGTGACCCCCACCCAGCATCCCAGAGGTAGATCCCGGAGGACCAGCAGTTTAAGCTCATCATTAACTCCCTCTGAATATAACAGCTGCCATTCCTATCAGATCAGTGATGCCTTTCGCAAGAGAGCATCGAGACCAGCTTTGTCTGCCGCTGATCCCTCACAGAAGGAAAGGGTAGGGATCATCACCGAACTGTCACCTGGACTCCTGCAACTCTCTCTGGCTCCTCCCAGACAACTACGTGAGATTCTGTCCGAACTGAACACAGACTCAGGGTCTTGGGAGGTGTTAGAGCAGACAGACTGTGAGGTTAGCAGGAGTGTGTGAGGGTGTATGTGAAGGGGGTGACGGTTTGAAAGAAAATGGCCCCCAAAGGGAGTGTCATTATTAGGAGGTGTGGCCTTGTTGGAGGAAGTGTGTCACTGTGGAGGCGGGCTCTGAGGTCTCATATATGCTCAATATACCACCCAGTGTCTCAGACCACTTCTTGCTGCCTGTAAGTCAAAACGTAGGACTCTCGGCTACTTCTTTAGTACCAAGTCTTCCTGCGCACAACCACGTCACACCATGATGATAATGGACAACCTCTGAATGTAGGCCATCCCATTAAATGTTTTCCTTCATAAGAGATGCCCATAGTCATGGTGTCTCTTCACAGCAATAGAAACCTTAACTAAGACAGGGACCACACGCATCCTTCTAGAAGCCATCATCCTCTGCACTGAAGCCAGACTTTTCAGTGGTGCAGCTCCTGTAAGCAACCCCTCATGCATGCTATGTAGTAAGCCTAATAAACTCATTGGTCCCCCAGGTTGGACTTTGGGGGAATTGTGCTCTGGTTTGCGGCTGGTGCTCTGTAAGAATGAGTAGGAGCTTGCTTACATCACCCAGGGTTAGCCTCTGCAGTAGGCCGTCTTCCAATCCATTGCTCTTTGATAGACAGAGGAACAATGCCCTACCACCTGTAAACCAGGGTAACAGACAGTGATGGAGAATGCTCCAAGCTGAGCAAAGCCCCCAAACTGTAAAATATTAAAACAGCTTCTATAAAATCCACCAGCCGTGCCGGGCGGTGGTGGCGCACGCCTTTAATCCCAGCACTCGGGAGGCAGAGGCAGGCGAATCTCTGTGAGTTCGAGGCCAGGCTGGACCGACAGCCTCCAAAACAATACAGAGAAACCCTGTCTCGTAAAACCAAAAAAAAAAATCCACCAGCCGTGACATGCATATAGCTTCCTGCAATGTCACGAGATTTGCCAGCTAGGTTATATCAATATGCATACGTGAATGCCAGCTTCCTTTGTGATATTGAAAATGAGGGTCTGGGCCCACAATTAAAGAGCATATGTTTGTTTTTTTTAAATATTTTTTTCTTTTTGAGACAGGGTCTTATGTAATCCATTCTGGCCTCAAATTTAGTGTATATTAGAGGATGACCTTAAACTTCTGGTCCTCCTGACTCTACCTCTGGGATTCTGGGGCAACTCACACATTGTTAAAGACACATCTCTTTCCCATTGTGCTTTGTTAAATTTAAGCAAATCCTCAACGTGTTTCCATAACACAGACTTTTCATTTTATCATAAAAATATCACATGGATCATGCTGAATTCTTGAAAATGTTCTAACAAAATATGGCTTAAATGAAAGAACAAACATTAACCATGTATGACTTGAAAAATCACACCTGTGATAAAATTTCCACAGGAAAGAGAAGTTGCTTTTTTTGTTTTGGGGGTTTTTTTGTTTTTGTTTTTCTGAACCTTCAAACTGGAGAATAAAAGCAGAACTCGTCAGTAAGGGGGCAGTGAGAGGTTCAGTGGGTAAGGGTGCATGCTGCCAAGTCTGATGGCCCAAGTTTGATCCCCATTCCCACATGTGCGCACGCACACCCCCACCCCCACCCAACAAATAGAATATGACGCATAACAGAGCAAGCCCGACAGGCACACAGAAAAAGCACACATAACTAGTGTTGTATGATTTGGGATGTAGCCAGTGGTCTTTACAGGTGGATGTAGATAGTATCAGCACCCAAGCAGCCTCTCTGGGTCCTCCTGGGACCATAAAAGGTTCCATTCTGTCATCTCTAGCCACCTGCTTTGATTTTTATATTTGGGTCTATTGTTACATCCATGGTGTGAGGTAGGATCCAAATTAAGACGTTAAAAAAGACAAAGGCTCTTGATTCCTCTAAATGTTTACAAAAGAAACTACCACCTGTTCTAGAGAAGCAGAAGAGAAAGGGGTGATTCTTCACCCAGTCTATGAGGCTTCCGGTGCTCTGATGTAAGAGAATAAGGCCCAGTTATGGGAACCGTAAGAAAGCAATTGACTAAAACTTCACGTGGTGGCTTGAATGAGAATAACCTCTGTAGGTTCACATGTTTGGATACTTGGTCCCTAGTTGGTAGAACTGTTTTGAGAATGATCAGGAGGTATGGCCTTGCTGGGGTAGGTGTGGCCTTGTTGGGTGGGTGTGACCTTGTTGGAGTGGGTGTGGCCTTGCTGGAGGAAGCATGCCAGTTTTGAGGTTTCAAAAGTTCCTGGAGGCCCCGTTCCTTGCTCTCTGCCTCCAACTTGTGGATAAGACACAAACTCTCAGCTACTGCTGCAGTGCCACCACGCCCTCCTGCTGCCGAGATGTGCATGGATTCACCTTCTGAAACTGTAACACCCCCCCGTTAAATGCTTTCTTTTGTAAGGTGCCTGGTCACCGTGATATCTTTTCCAGCAATAGAACAGTAAGCAATTAAGACACTTCATGATCAAAGACATGAAAATTCTGAGATAAATACTCAGAGATTATATTCAATCACTTCTGAAGAAAAGATATAATTGATGAAAGACTGGGGAAATTACTCAAAGAACAAGGAGCGTGTTTAAAATCTGAAACCCGATGGGTGTAATTCACCATAGGAACACAAAAGAAAAAGAATCACAGAATGAGCTCAGTGGAGGGGGAGAGTCTTCAACAAAATTCAACATAGATCCATGATTAAAGACCTCCCAGAAATACAGGAACAAAATGAAAATTCTTCAGCCTGGTAGACAGCACCCATAATGTACAGTTACCAACCACACCCAAGGGGAATGCTGGGATCTCTCTCTGTATCAAGGCATGAGGATCCTGGCAGTTATAAAACACTACTCTCCAATCCCTAGATACTGCACCAAGGCAAGGAAAACACTCTGAGAATAAGGATTAGACAGGATGAAAAAGGTACCATTATTGGGCTGGTGGCAGCTCAGCATGTTATGCGCTCGCCATGAAATCATGTGTACTGGGGTTCAATCCCCAATGCCCCAACATGTAAAAATGTGGGTGTGGCACACACATAATTGCAGCACTGGGGAGGCACAGACAGGGGGATCCCTGTGGTTCTCTGTCCAGTTTCCATAGCCTAATCAGTAAGACCCAGATTCCAGTGAGAGACCCTGCGTCAAAAAAAAAAAAAAAAAAAAAACCAAGGTGGATGGCTCCTGAGGAATCCCGGTTGGTGTTCAGTTTTCACTTCTACATGCATTTGTACACACACACACACCACACACACACCTGCACAAATGTGTACTCACACATACTTGTGAACACGTCTGAACATAAATACCCATACTCACATAAACACATGTGTGTATGCACACGCACAGAGATCTGCCATTATTCCTAAGTGACACAATTCTGTGTTAAAGAGAATAGCTAGATAAACTGCCACTGGTCACAAGTGAACTCAGCAGCGTTGCTGGTTGTCACATCTGTGTATAAAATCAGTTTTAGTTTATACATAAGGTATAGAAGATCAAATGGAAAATGCTACATGATACCACACATTGGCATCAAACTACCCTGAGTACCAGAAGTACTTAGTACTACCCACAAACTACCTGAGAATGCATGTAAGGGAAGCTGACCCAGAAAGCTAAGCAAGTCTGCTGAGAGAAGCTTGAGAGAGTGCGAAGAACCGAGTCCAGGGAGAGAATGGGCTGAGTTTACCAACTGGAGGACACAGTGATACAAAGACATTGTTTTGTTTTGCCTCACAATAGTCTTGGGAGAACACAGCTTCTCAGCTCCCTAAAACTTGCAGTTGAAATTGTGTGTAACTTTATATTAAGTAGCCATATTGATTCATATTAATTAATCAAGGTATTAAGTATCAAAGAATTAAAATAATCTAAGACAAATCGGGGAAAATCTATGTCTGAATACATAAAATTAATACTCAGGTTTTCAGAAGGTTTATTTTAAATTGTGTATCTAAGTGTGTGTGTGTGTGTGTGTGTGTGTGTGTGTGTGTGTGTGTGTGTGTGTGCGCGGTAATGTGCATGTTGAGTGCAGGTACCCCCAGAGTCCAGAAGAGGGCATCAGATTCCATGGAGCTGGAGTTACAGGCAGCTGTGGATGTTGGGAAGTGAACTTAGGCCCTCTGGAAGAGCAGTGCATCCTCTTAACCGCTGAGCCTGCTCTCTGTCTCTTAACATTCAACTTCAGAAGTGACTGTGATTCACATACATATATTTAAAATTTTTACACGCATGTAAAGATCCAGCAGCTGCCCACACCAAGGTTAGTCACAGGTAGTCATGTTTGGGAGGTATAATATATTCATATTTTCTTATGAATTTGCTTATTTCTATTTAGTTATTTCCTATAAGGCACAGACACTAAAATAAACATTTCATTACTATAACTACAGTTAGCACACACAAAGGGTACTTTTCTCACAAATGAGTCAGAAATGAAGGCTGGTGAAATGGGTCAGTTGGTAAAAGAACTTCTGCCAAGTCTGATGACGAGTTTAGTTCCCAGAACCCATGTGAGAGAGAGAGGACCAACTCCCGTGTCCTCTGATTACAGGAGACAAGTGCTGGGGCGTATGTGCGCAACACACAAAATAAAACATAGATGAAAAAATGCAGCAGAAATGAATAAATATAACGCAAGTGAAAAAGCGCTCAGCATGCCAGGTTAAACTTCACGTGTGGGAATAAACGGACATCCAGGTGCATTCTTAGACATTTCCAGGACACATGCTCACACTGAGGATGACAGTAGCACGGCAGGCAATGGTACTTACTTCTTCATTTGGTAGTATCCCTTTTTCACGGTCCCGAAGTTACCAGAGCCCAGTTCATTGTCCTCCAGGGTCAGCAGGCTTCTGTCTAGGTAGACCTCTTTGGGCCGGATCTCTTCAGGGTCAGCGTAAGGGCTTTCATACACCTCTGTGTCCATTGGCAGGGCTTCTCTCTGAAGGCCTGCAAGGTAGTTAGGTTACACATAACTTCAGACAGGACTCCTGTGAGTGCTACCCCTTGATACCCTGCCCCCCACTCCTTTGGTCGTACGGGGCAGTCGCATGCAGCCGGGAACGGAAGCAAGAAAGAACATCAAGATGGGTCCTCTACAGCAGTGGTAAAGGTGGATAACACCCCCTCCTTAGGTTTTAACTAAGGTGTGACCATTCTTTGACACTCTCCTGTTGAGAGGTGCAGCCAATGACATGCTCCTTGCTGACTTTTTATAACTCAACCAACAGAGTTCAAGAGAATTAATAGATGTGCTTCCCAAGGCAAGGCTATGAAAATTCACAATGATTAATATCTGAGATGCTATGAATGGAGGTCTACTACTCTGAGGCTACCAAACTCTGAGTAAAGGGCCATGGACTCAACATCCAGCCAACAATGACCTTGCCGGTGTGGACGGCACTCTGCCTGGCTTTGCAGTACTGGGAATGAAGCCCAGGGCTCTGTGCATGCCAGACAATAACTCTTCCATGAGCTACATCTCCAACCACAAGGTAAAATTAAATGAGAATTGACCCTTGTTGCTTTAGGCCTTTGTTTGGAGGCAATTTCTAGACATAAACAAACCCCAAGTTCATTAATAAAAAGTTCATGAACCCAGGAAAGCCTCCAAAGGTCCCACTTCTGGGAACAAGTCACCCCTATGGCCTCCCAGTCATCATGACTGAGCTGTGCCTACTGCCAAGACTACATGTTCTTCCATGAAAGGTACTGGCAGTCTATGGAGTATGACAGACACGGAATTTGAAGCAGAAGCCTGGTGCTGTCAATGGTGACGATTGTGTTTTTGCTGTTTGTTTTTTCTAAGTGTAAAAGACCACTTTTACTCGACAGAACTGCTTGTTTTATGGATATGTGATATCTTCTTCCTGTGGCTGGACACCACTGCTTAATGATAACCATCCCCGGAAGGCAGATTTGGAACAGTGCCAGGAAGTTGTAAGCTGACTCTATACAACGTCAGGCACCCGTTGAGTGTTCATTGAGTAGAAGTGCACCTCTCACCTCTGTCTGGGGCCCAGGGCCCTCCTGTTGGCTCATAGGGGTTGAAGGACACAGTACTCTCTGGACGACTCCCTTGGGGCGGGGCAGGCTGAAGCACACAAACGATAGTGTGTTATCATTTCTGCATGGATGCCATTATTTTCAATGAGCACAGGTTAACTTAGGCAGGGGAGGCAGAGCAAAGAATTAGGAAGCTGTCAGAAAAGCTTATCTCAGTCTTCAGGCAACTATTTGGACCTGAGAAGGCTCGTGCCTTACAGCTCCCGCCCCTGATGCTGCTTCAGGGTTGGAGGGAGAGAATCCATTCTGCTCATTCCAGCAGAACTTCCCTCCCCTTCCTGTGCATTTCCCCACCTCCCAGAAGACAGGAGGACCTCACACGCTCCCCGTGGGTTCATTTCTGCCTCGAACTTGCCCTTGCGCATCTAATTTTATGTGGAAGTTATTTACAAAGTGAAGTCAGGCTGTGTCCACCTGTTTTGCCTTCCCGACAGGTTTAGGCAGGATGCATTCACGCCACAGGGCGGCCCAGCCCAGTTAGCTGCACCCTGCCGCACCTCCATCCCACCCTGTGTCCTGCTGCCAGTGACGATAATGATAAAGGCGATAATGATGAAGACAGTGGTGACGGCAGCAGGCATGTGCCATGCCACAAGAGAAGTTCTCTTTGCTTTCCGGAAGGACATGAACTCTTCGTTTTTACCTTGTGGCTGGTCATTGAGAGAGAAACTGAAGGAAAGAAAGCTCACTGGCCCTCAGACACAGGGGTTCTCACGCATTCGATTAACAGCGGTTTGTCTCATAAAGTAGGGGGAGGGGGGGAAATCTGCTTATATTCCTATGGATTTTCCGCTTGAAACATTTTTCTCTTCTTCTGACCCATCTTCGCCCACAAATTAAGACAAGGTGATGGCCGCTGTTCAATTTTAGCCCCCCTCTCCTCCTACTTCTGTTTCATCTCGTCTATCTAGTTACCTTATCAGATCCGCATATTGCCGTGAAGAAATGAGACAGCACCAGATTTGGGGGAAATTTAAAGAAACAGAGACATTTAGCTAACATTACACAGCCACTGTCTAGAAGCACGCATTAAATTCTCACCTGTCTCACTAACATGACAGTCCTATGTATCAAAATTTAACAACAGAGTCACACCGTGTCATTACCAACACAGGGATATAGGTCCCAAGATACTTTGGCTTCCCAGCTTCATGGTGTTTATATGAGTTAGAGGCTGGCAACGCCTGTGGAAAAGGGACTTTCAATGAAGCCAAAGGACATCTGGTCTCAGATGTCATGGAGATGTCACTGGGTTCATTTTCTTGTGGTCTGTCCCAACACTCCTGTTGGATCACGCAATAGAACTAACCATGACAACAGAGCAGAAGTTATGCAAATATAGGCATCAAATCAAAGCTCAGTAGCTGAGCCAAGCTAGTAACGGATGCTTAGGAAACACGCAACACAAACATGTGAAAGAATGGATGTTGGATGGATAGGTGGGTGAATGTATGAATACATGTATGATGTATGTATGTACAGATGGACAGATATGTGGGTGTGTGGACACATAGGTGGATGGATGAGTAGATGGATAGATAGATAAACGGATGGAAAGTTGAACAGATCAGTTGGCGGATGGACAGATGGTGGATGGATGGATGAGTGGATGGTAGGATAGGGTCCCTTTATCATTTATACTGCTATTGCCCTGCCTAAGGAGATCTCTCCTAGCTTATACTCTGCAATGTCTACTATATCTATCCTTCCCATTCTGCTTTGGTCCTTCTATAAACAAACTGCAGCTGCAAACAGTTTCTAAAGTCTTTTCAGGTTAGCATGACTCTGACCCATCATGGAGGTAAAGGATACCCTGCGATGGGGAAAATAGATTTAATCCTTCCTGTGGCTACAAGAGCTCCTCTTCTGCCCTCTGCCACTCAGAGCCTCATTCTGGGGCTACATGCAGTCTCCCTGGAATATTCCCCAGAGCAAGAGGACCTCAAAGGGCTTGTTATAATAAATCAGCACCCACTACTTCCCAACAAAATCTGCTGGGGGATGTTTTTTAAAGCAGAGTTGAGGGTCTTAAAAATCACTGAAAAAAAGGCAATGTATTCGAAGCAAGTTGGGATCAGTGGCAAGGGACCCTGAGCATCCAAGCTCCTGGATGGAGTTCATATCCAAACTGATGGGTGCTCTCCCTGTGTCTATCTGATAGACAAAGGAAAAGACTGCGTATCTCCTTTAGGAAGCAGGACTCCATTTTAAGTGAATGGGACTCAGAGCTTCATTTCCATGCTACCCAACACAAAGCACCCTAGGAGAATGAACATTTTGTGTCCAGAAAGAGACAGCCCCTGAGACCCTCTAAGAGATACATAACTTTTCTTATCTAGGTGTGTCAGCCCTGGTACCCACCACTGCCCGCTCATACACAAATGGAGACCTATGGGTTTGGGGTGATAATGGTACCCTACTTGTGGCCTGTTCTGCAGAAGGAATGGGTGGTATCCACTGGGATAGTTAAAAGAGCATCAGCTGGCTTTATGATGTAGATGAAGACATCCTGTTTCCAGCTTTCACACAGCACTTGAGAACAGGCCTTTGCAAGGACCACTGTCACCACTAAAAGCTCTGGAAGTGAAGCCTCAGTTGAAAGAACTAGGGCTTTTTTTAAAGGAGTGAGCACGAAGAAACAAGGACAAACAACCGAGTGTGGGTCAGTGTTAAAATGGAGGAACAGGTGAACTGCAGAGAGAAGCGTGTTGCTGGCCAGCAGCACCAGCGGGCTCCAAGACATGGGCTGCAATGAGTTGGGTGTGGTGTGTCCTGGTCTCAGAAGGAACTCAGGCCATCGAGGAGTGAGCGTGCCCAGATGAGAGCAGACTCTGCTAGAAGGTGGGCTACGGTTAGGCTGGCCTGAAGAGAAGGACATGCCCTATATGGTTATTCTTTTACCTTACAGCAAAGACCTAAGACCTGGCCCTTTCAGATTCCAGTCTCTCAAAATCCCAGCCATCAAAGTTTATATTGAATAAAACAAGACATCCAGGGGCTAGTTTCTGTTTAATGGTCTTAGGGAGGGCGTGTGACCCTGGGAAGCCTCTTCATGGACAGGGCTGTGGACACAGATAACCAACCCAGGAAAATGCCACGATTCTCAACAGCAGGGATTTCATATGACTACCAGTGCTCTTATGCCTTAGCTAAGAGTGGTTACAGACTCAGAATATAAAATACATTGGTATTTTCTAAATTTAAATTCACCTGTTTTGGGGCTGGAGAGGCAACTTAGTGGTTAAGATCACGTACCACTGTTGCAATTTGCAGAGGACCTGAGTTCGGTTCCCAGCACCCATAGTGGGTTGCTTATAACCCCTTCCAGTCTCTGAAGGCATCTGCTCACATGCAGCATACACTCACACAGACATGAACATACACACATGAATAAAAATCAGCTTAAAATGTACTTGAACTTCAGAGTATTCATTAGCTCTAATTGCTAGAGTTCATTTAAGGTCTTGTTAATGAGCTTTGCTGGTGTTGGCTTTTTTTGCATGCGCATGCGTGTGTGTGTGTGCGTGTGTGTGTGTGTGTGTGCGTGCGCACTCCTGTGTGTGGATGTATGTGTGTTGCACATGCATGTGTGCATTTGTGTGTGTACACTCTAATGTGTGTACATGTATGTGTGTGCGTGTATGTGCACCTATGTGTGCCTGTGTGTGTGTGTGTGGTATGTATGTGCATAGTGTACATTTAGGGCCAAAGGCTGATGTCAGGTATCTTTTTTAATAACTTCTCACCTTATTTTGTGATACAGTATCTCTCACTGAACCCGGAGCTTGTCTAGACTGGCTAGCCAAGGGATCCTCCTGCCTCTGACTCCTTAGCACTGTGATGACAGGCACGTGCCCCTGTGTCTGGCTTTTGACATGGGTGGCAGGGACTCAGGTGCTCAAGCTTGAGTGACTAGAACTTAACCGACTGGGCCAGCTGCAGCACTGGATTTTGATATGCCAAGTGGCTTATCTGAGTGGTCATGACTGAGCCGTGTGGAAATCCAGGATGAGGAGTACTGCTGCAGAGAAGGGGTCTGCTGATGGAATTACAGTCCCGTGGCAGCTGCAGAGTGTTCTCCAACATCAACTATCACTGACCACAGAGCACAGCACGGCTTCCTGTCTCTTTGGCTGCTGTGTGGCTCTCTTCTCTGTGCTCTGGCCAACAGGATTAAGATCCTTGAGTAATTCGATCAACACAGAGAATAATTAGCGTAAAACTCCTGCACACTTGTGCCTTTTGTCTTAGTAAGTACTTCAGATATTCAACCCGGTGTAGCTATGCTTGGTCATGTGCCCTCATGCCTGGAAAAATATTAGCACAAAATGAAAACTGTCAACAGAATCAGCTTTACCTAAAGAAGATAAAAATAGATATGAAAAAAACTATCTATACATATTATACACACATATGTGTGGATATGCATGTACCTGTGCATATGCATATAAATGTGCGTGTCTCATGTGTTTGTGTGTGGGGTTCACTATAAATAAGTTGATACAAAGGTCAGGATGGAAATCCTTGTAATTCTGGAACTTGGGAGGTGGAAGTAAGTTCAAAGATAGCCTGGGCTATCGAGTAAAATTCTGACTCATAAAAAAACATGTGCTGGGACATAGCTCAGTGGTAAAGCACTTGAGTTTGGTTCCCAAACCCTGACAAAACTTTTTGCATCTATTTGTCTGGTATGTGCATGAGTCACAGCGCACACATGGGGTCAGGGGACAACTTGCTGGAGTCAGTTCCCTCCTTCCACCGCGTGGCTTCCAGGAGTCAAACCCAGGCTGCCAGCCTTGGTGCCTTTAGCCTCTAAGTCATCTTGCCCTCGAAGTTTTCTTTTTATTGCCCCAAAATTCAGTCATGTAAGAAAATATAAAAATCAACCTGATGTCTCAGGGGGCAGAGCGCCTCTGGAGACCTCAGCTCCCTCCATTGTGAGTAACTCTATGTAGCAGGGGCTGTAATGCTGTAACGTGTGACTATGGACAAGGAAGGCTGCGTGACCATCTGATGTGAGGATCCACGGTTGTTGGTTGTGCTCACTGAAATGACTGAAGCTGTGTGTTGGTAGAAAACAAGGCAACATGGTCCAGCTATGCAGCAGTAGCGACGGAGAATCTGCATGCAAAGCATGCAATGCACTGTGCAGGGGCTGCAAGGCGCAGCAGGTGCGCTCAGGACTGGGCATGCAGTGAGGCTTGGAGGCAGAGCTGTGCTGGGTAAGGGGGTAGGGAGCCAAGCGTGGCTGCGTGCGGGTCTATCCTACCACTTAGTCAGGGACAGCAAGGAGGGGACGCTTTAGCACCTTTTTGTGGCCAGGCTTTGGGAAGGAGTAGGATTTGATTCTTGAGATTATTCCACCCGGTGACCAAGTCTAGAAACCACAATGGCAGAGAGGAATAGAGCGTTTAGTTTCAGGAAACACATGCAAGATACTCTTTGTCACGACAAGCTACCTGCCTGGCCTTGCTTCTGCGAGTGCACTGCCTGACCCCTTCACCGGCCCCAGGGAGATTTCCTGCATACAAGTCTGGATTATTTGAGATGCTTCCAGAAGAGTCCAACCATTTGGGCAGACATGTCTAGAATATTCAGTAAATGTTTTCCACTGAAGGCTACAAAACTAAGACTGAGGCAGGAAGCCACCATGTTTTCTGTGGAAATCTTGTGTCTCGGGCTCCACAAGAGATTCTAGTCACCATCTGTTTCAGTGTCACTGGTTGCGACATGACATTGTCATCCACAAGTCCTGGGACATATGCAGCCCTCAGATCACAAGCTGGACGTGCTTGAGAGAGACAACAGATCTGTCTCAAGGGCACCCAGTGATAAGCACCAGGCTCATGAGAAACATGAGGACCCCATACAAGTGAGGACCCCGGTAGCACTATGTTTCAGAGGACCCTCAAGTTTGCTGGTATTTTAGCCAATTCAAGGTCTCTCGGTTTGGTAACAGGTGCTAACTGTGGAATCAACAGTGTCAGTACTGAGTGACCAACCCCCACCCCCACCCCACTGGAGACAGAACATGTGTTTGGCTTTTGGCAGATTTTTTTTGTTTTCGGAGTCAGCAGGGCAGAAGTCAGGAATTATTCCCCGATGATGCTAATGGGCTGGGATGTCCACAACAAAGTCTCCAAGGCATGAGAAACCCAACTCCTGCAGAGTAACACCCTAGGTACCAACTCTGACATCCTGGATGGAGAAGGGACTTGAGATTCTCTTCTCTTTGTGAGCATGAAGATGGAAGGGATAATCCAACCCAGGGACAGCGGGTACAGTCTCATCTAATGGCATGGAATGGGATGTGGGCTCTGGCCAAGACTCCCAGACTCCTTCCTTCTCTGGACCTTTCTCTTGAGCTCTTACCAAGCACATCCTCCCTCCCATAATCATCAGTCAAAACGATTCACCCAGGAGGTCAAGTCCCTAGTAATTCTGTGTCAATTGGTTTGGCCAAAGGAATTGAGTTGCTAAACTCAAGGAGATACCCATCTGCTGGCCCTGTCCTACTGATCTGCCTTGACGGCAGGCCTGTGGATGGTACACACATGTTCGTACAGACTGAACTTGAACAGTATGTCTACTTTTTCTACATGTGACAGGAGGCCTTTCTGATCTAACAGTGGGTTTCTTGCTCATTCTGTATACTTACGAGGAGAAAGCAAGGCAGCCAAGAAGCCCTGAAAACAGGCTAGCTTAGCAGTGGCCACAGGCAGATGCCTTCCCAGACTCACTGGAGTTCCCAGGTCTTCAGGGCTGTGCTTGGAGTTCAGAACCTGTGCTAACTAAAAGCCTACTCCCTGTGTATTCAGACACAACTGCTTCCCCAGCAGAAGCACCTATAATAATACTCACCACAGAGTGGGCATTTGAACTTTGTGGGTGACCTGCAAGAAGAATAAGCCAGTTAGAAAATTGCTGTTGTGTTTGTGCAGAACACTACTTGTCAGATCAGTCAAGACGTCGGGAACATACTGTAAATGTTCTGCTTCAAGACTTTTCTCTTTTACTGGGTAAAAAACCCATTCAATTAAGTAAGATATTTTTGAGACAGAGTCTCACTATATAGATCAGGCTGGCCTTGAACTCACACGGATTGCCTACTTCTGTCTCCTCAATGATGGGATTAAAGGTAGGTGCCACCACCCCTGGTAACATGTGCAATTAAAATCCACTAGTTTTCTTTAAAAGTTATAGTGATTGGTTATCCTTCAACTAACAATTCTTAGAATTGTAGTGACATTGAGTTTAATCACATGGTAAAAGACAAAGCCTCATCCTGCTTGAGTTTGGAAGGGACAAATCTGACGCCAGGCTAATAGTGACCAGTATCCCCCAAACCAGGCCCTCTGTGTCCCAGCCACTCACCCATCTGTGCGCCTATCTTTTGGCATGGTACGGTGAGGACTCTTAACAGCCCATCTGGCTTGTAAGAGTAATGTTCCACTAGCTGCAAGAGAAGCAAGGAAGAGAGTGGTTAGTAGAGGGGGAGAAATGGAGACAACAGAGCCACGGCTCTCAGACTCTAAAGACACTGAAACCCCAGACAGTCTCTTCCACAGGGCACCTGGGGATCGGCTGCAGACGTCCTTGGGTAGAGCCAACAAATGTTTAGCCTTATCCATAACTAAGAATGCAGAGTGAATGATGCACACTGTTTACCGCTTAGCTAACATTCTCCGCTCTTATACAGACCAGGACTCCAACCCAGGGAATGGCACCACCCACCACAGCCTGGGCCTTCCTACATTAATTAATGTGATCAAAACAGTCCCCACTGACATGCTCATGCTCTAATCTAGTCTACACAGTCCTTCATTAAGACTTTCTTCTCAGGTATTTTAGAGTGTGTCAAACAGACCATTAAAACTAACCATCACACAGACAGATGATGATACATTAGGGATTTGGAGTCTCCATACCACCCCATCTTCTAGTCCTTTATTGGCTCAGTTGTTTGTTTGCTGAGATAGGGTTTTGCTAGGTAGCCCAGGCTGGCCTTGAATTTACTATGAAACTGTAGCTATGATGCCAAATTAAGGAAGCAACGTGTGCTTAGTAGCAATTGTGGGGATCTGGGTGTGCAATGTCGGGGTGCCTCTGTATGCCTGAGTTGCCTCTAGCTTTAATGACAGCTAGGTTGAGAATGAACCCTCTGTAGAGCAGGCATGCAGAGTTCGTGGACAGGCAGCTGCCTGGAGCAGAGAAAGAGTAGAGACACCCTCCCCAAGCTGCTTTACCCTCCTATGGGGCTCTACTATGAGGGTAGTCCACCCTGGTGTCACCCGGGCATCTCACAGTTCCAGGACCAGCTGGATCACAGCCCCTGGGTTCTTTCTTCGGTCATCTGTGATTGTGTGTGATGCTATTTCCAGATGGCGGGACTTTCTGTTAAATTCCAGACACTGCCCTGAAGCACATGATCTTGAGGCACCGAGAACTTAAAAGCTCTAGATGGAAACTCTGCAGCCTCTCTGACTTGATGACAGTCTCTGTGTCAAGAGTTCTCAAACGTGCCATTTAGAAATCAGAGAGTGGAGTGGATGGGACAGATAGTCTTGTCCCTCCCCTTGTTTCTAAGAGTTTTGGAACTATCTATCAGTCTCATGGGCCTGCATTGTGCCCTTCAGAGGGGGGAGAGAGACAGAGACACACAGAGAGATACAGAGACAGACAGACAGATACACACACACACAGATATACTCACCTGCCAGAGGGTGTCGAACTTCTTCCCCTCAGGGATGGAAAGCTTCCCCGTCTTGTCCCTGTCAATGCGGTAGTGCAAAACCTTCCCTTCGTGCAGCAGGCACAGAGCATAGGAGCCGTTGTTATCTCGGGCCCTGATCCTGTAGACAGAAGACACTGGATCACCCCCTACTCTGACCCAGGAAATAGTACCCTAGCCACAGTGGACACA
Source organism: Mesocricetus auratus (assembly GCF_017639785.1). NCBI lineage: Eukaryota > Metazoa > Chordata > Mammalia > Rodentia > Cricetidae > Mesocricetus > Mesocricetus auratus. The sequence continues at coordinate 72,474,687 of NW_024429196.1, read as the reverse complement.
GCAAGTGCTCACCAGAACCTGCAAGTGGGCGTGGGCTTGGCAGGCAGCACCCAGACCTCGAGGCCCCTGGAAGGCTCAGTACCAGAGCCAGTGAGCCAGCAAAATGGAAATGCCAGAAGTTGGAGATGGACCATGCAGCAGGCTGTGGAGTTCTGGAGATCAGGAAAGGAGGTTGGGTCTGTGTAGCTCAGGGCAACAGGCACAGGTTTTAGGTATCTATGAAGCCCCTAGGCTCATCCTCATTTTTTCCTCTCTCTCTCTGTCTCTCTCTCTCTCTCTCTCTCTCTCTCTCTCTCTCTCTCTCTCTCTCTCTGTCTCTCTCTCTGTCTCTCTGTCTCTCTCTCTCTCTCTCTCTCTCTCTCTCCTTTTTTGAGACAGGGTTTCTCTGTGTATCCCTGGCTGTCCTGGAACTCACTCTGTAGACCAGGCTGGCCTCGAACTCACAGAGATCTGCCAGCCTCTGCCTCCCGAGTGCTGGGATTAAAGGTGTGCACCGCCACCACCCAGACTCACCTCCATTTTTAAACCACAGGTGCAGGTGTGGTTTGGATGGGGAATCCAGTGGCATTTTAACAGAACCTTCCAGAGCACACATGAAAGATTACCAATGCTTCTTCACTTTCGTACCCGTTCCCCAATGCCAGGGCCAGGTTTAAAACACTGTTTGGTATTATCAGGTGGCATCGACATCCTGTGCCTGAGAAGGGAATGGCAGCTGTGTGGGAGGAGCCAACAGAGACAGCCTGAGGTCCAGCAGGCATCTGCAGATGAACCGAGGACTCCATTTCACTGGTATCGTGAGCTACATGTATGTAACATTCCAGGCCTCCATGCTGGGTGGCAACACACAGGCTCACCCTTGAACAGAGACACATGAACAGGGCAGTCCTGACACTACAGGAGGAAGCAGTGATTCCAAACCGTAGGTCCCAGCGAGGGTGTGTTCCAGGCTGACACAGCACCAAGAGGTGTGACTCTTCAAGTTTAAAGCCTCATTCTCCCCAGCCTTTCCACTCCCCCCTTTCCAGCAATTCACACCTTCTGATCGTGAGATCCATCCGGGGAAGCGTGAGGCCTTTGCATTTTGCTAAAACAAGGAAGATGGAGTCTCAGGGCATCCAGCAAGCAGCACTCAGATGCTCTAAGCTTGAGAGTAGCTTGGTCAGGCCCCAGCTGCCAGGGGGAGAAGGGTGTCTGCAAACTGGCATGATCTGTACTGCCTTCTCTGGACATAAGATGTCAAGATCACAGCCACAGTTCAGACTGAGCTGGGCCTTGGAACCGGATGTGACCACACTTCCCTTTCTCCTGCCATGCAGCCCATCTCTTGAAGGTGGGGGGAGGTTGTAACTTTAAAACGATTTCCTTTTGAAATGGTGCCTTGGTTGGCACAGTAGCCAGGGCTCCGTCCAACCCCCTGCTTGAAGCTCAGGGCAGCTGGCAAGATACCCAAGATATGACTGGTGGAAGATACACAGCCAAACCCTTCTTGGTCATTGTGGATGGCTATTCTGAAATTTCGCCACTATGGAAACAGCCCCTTGGTCCTACAGTGAGTCACAAGCACCTTGAGGTGCCAATTCCTTTCAGATGGTCATGTGGCTGATGAAAGCCTTGCTGGTTACTGGGAAATGCCCAACCATGCAATAAAACACCATATATGGACAGAGAGCCCAGTCTGTTCTCTAGAGAAGACATGCACAGCGTGTGCTAGCTCTATTTTATAGACACCAGCGGCTTGCAGAAAGGGTAATGTGTGTACAAACGTACATTTAAGGGGCTGGGTATGTGACTCAGTGGGTAAGATCACTTGCTGTGAAAGCAAGCCGACACAGTCACATGTAAGTGTCTGCAAGTGTCAGAGAGGGAAGACAGGCAGACTCAAAAGCTTTAGGGCTGACCAATGCAGCTGCAGCAGTGAGCTTCAGGTCCTGTGAGATCCTGTCTCAAAAACAAGGTGGAAAGTCTTCCTCTGACACCTGTGCTCACAGGCATGCACACGTGAATAGGCATGAGACACAGTGTTGATGGAGAGATGGGGGAAAGAGAGGGGAGAGAGAAGGGGGAGAGAGGAGAGAGGGGGGAGAGAGAGGGGAGAGAGAGAGGGAGAGAGAGGAGAGAGAGGAAAGAGAGGGGAGAGAGGAGAGAGGAGAGGGAGGATAGAGAGGGGAGAGAGAGAGGAAGGATAGAGAGGGGAGAAAGAAGAGAGAGAGGAGAGAGAGGGAAGAGAGAGAGGAGAGAGAGAGAAGAGAGAGGAGAGAGAGAAGAGAGAGAGGAGAGAGAGGGAAGAGAGAGAGGAGAGAGAGAGGAGAGGGAGGATAGAGAGGGGAGAGAGAGAGGAGAGAAGAGAGAGAGGATAGAGAGGGGAGAGAGAGGAGAGAGGAGAGAGAGAGGAGAGAGAGAGAGAAAAGGACAAAGGAGGAGGGGAACATGGAGGAGGAGATCTACACCTATCATCCTACCAACATGAAGCAGAGGCGGGAGGGTCAGTAGTTCAAGGCCACCCTCCATTATACAGTGAGTTGGAGGCTAGCCTGGGGTACAGGAGACACTGTCTCAAGGAAAACAAACCAGAACCAGAAGCATGGAAGCGTCAGCTTATGAAGAATGTGTGTATACACCTATAAAAGATGCTTCGGGACAAATGACCAGAAGACATATCTCCTTGATGAGAATCCTTCATGCCTGAGATCGCTAAGTCATGGAAATAAAAGATGGGGTCTGAATTTCTGCTTGCAGACTCACATTGAGCTTGCTAATTAATCCATCTTGACTCCAGCCTTGGTTGTTTTTCCCTAGCTAATGTTGACAAGAAATCTCTAGCTCCATGATGCTCACCTCTCTCATGCTAGAGTAGGAGAGTCCATGGGGGCCAGGAATTTAGGGCTAGCCTGGACAACATAGCAATGTTTCTCTGTTAAACAAACAAACCCAACACAGCAGACCATGGCGCCCAGTGAGGCAGTGTCCAGAGAGACAGTGCAACTGACCTCGTGAGAAACCTGGGGAATCCCAACTAAGCTCACAGTGGAAATGCCATGACACTGTGGACCCTGGAAGACGTCTAAAGATGAGTCATCCAAGTGTTGCCGGGATGGAGCAACACTTGCCCTCCTGTGCTGCCAACGGAGCACACATCCGACCCACCACTTTGGAAAGCCACCTGGGAGGAGCTCCTGCCACTACTCATGCCACAGGGCCAACAATTCCACCTCCAGGTGTTAGAGATGCACAGTCAGCAGCGGGAAAGTCGACATCAGCAAGCTAAACCCTGTTCCCCCTCCTTCCTTCTTCCCAGGGTGTCTATTTCATCATCCTTCCAAGGAGCCCTTTTCGAAAAACCTACATCTCATACTCGTCAAATTTTGTTACTTTTTAAATATTTTTCCACTTCATACTCTCTGCCTTGAACTGGCAATTCTAAATGCCATGAATCTAATCGCTATAACAACTATTCATTTTTCATGTGGCTCCTTCTCACTGTGGCTGCTCAGGATATTTTGCATAATTAGAGTCTTTAATAGATCCCATAGAGTTTAGGTAAACACTGGCTATGAGTCCTGGGGAAAAGGAAAACTGTTTTAAGGTACAGGAAAACATCTACAGAGAATTTAAGCTTCCAACTTCCTTTGTACCTGTTTGGAGGAAAAAACAAGCTACATCACAAATCTAAGGAAAGTTATTGCAAGCTCACTGAAGTAATAGCCCCCAAGTTTTACTCATTTTTTTAAATGCAGTAAAGGAAGTAAAAAAAAAAAAGCATAGTGGATCCATTATAATTCCTAACCGCTCCCCTTTATTTTGTCTGTTGAAATGTGCAGGACCCCTGTCCTGTGATAAGAGAGACAGGTAGTACATGATTTAGATAAAAAACAAACAAACAAAAAAAAAAACGATTATGAGAAGTTATAATGAGAGGGATCTTTGCTCAATCAAACGTGTGCACTTGTACCTCAGAAGGTGTGTTGGACTGGCTCTCTCTGTGTTTCCCAGAAACTGCACACAATCCCAACGTTCACAAGCAACTGAATAAATTGTCACATCCTACGGCAAATCCATCCATGTGACAGAATGGGCTGGGACAATGCAGTGAATGAGTGACTGCTACACAGAGGACTGAAAGTGTCACAAACAGGAAATGCACTGAGGCCGGGGACCGGCTCTACTGGCAAAGCACTCGTGCCACACAAGCACAAAGGCCCGAGTTCGGATCCCCAGGACTCGCACTCCCAGGTGTGGCGATGGGTGTCTGCAGCTCTAGTGTTGAGGGGGTGGGGACAGGAGGATCCTGGGGGCTCACAGGCTACCAGCCTGTTTAAATTGGTGAGCTCCAGGTTCAGTGTGGGGCCCTGTCTCCAAAGACTAGAAGGGGGGGGCGACAGCTGGGAAGACGCCCAGTGCTGGCTTCTGGCCTCCGCAAATGCCCTCACGTGCACACGTGTGTCTGCGTGCACACATGCACATACCACCCCCAACCACACGGGAGTGAGCATGCTCCCTGATTCCACATACACGAAGTCCCAGGAGGGCAAAAGCAAAAGATTGTGTGTAGAGATATGAATCTTGGTGGTAAAACTGAAAAAGAAAGAAAGAAAAGAAAAAAGAGACACAGAATGTATACACTTTATGAACACAGGTCTAGGAGCGCATCCCCCTGGGTGAGGGGAGGGAGGTTGGGGGAGGGTGGTATTCCATTTCTTGTCTTAGGTGGTGCTTGCTTGATGTTCATTCATTAAACTGTCCCTGCCTAGCTCTAGTGGATTTAGTATCTCACTGTAAAAACAGCATGGAAGATATAAGGAGGAAATGGAGATGGCCTCTTGGTTTTGGACAAGTCTTTCTGCTAAGATCCCCTCTTCTTGGAGGCTATGTGCAAGTGACCCTCTGTATTGGAGGCCAAGCCCTCAGGCAACAGGTAGCTGACAGCTGTGGTTACTGTCTGGACACCGGGCCTGAGCTGTGCCCATGGTGGCTGGGAGGAAATGAAGGCAGAGGTGGGAAACCCACAGGCTCAGCATCTGGTAAGTGACAAGACCGTAAGGGCTGGCCTCACCAACGGTACAGCAACTTGAGGTATCTGCAGGCTGCGGGCAGAGCCTGCCTGGCGTTATTTTTAACTCAAAACAGGAGAGCTCGTTAGGAAGCTGCCCCCTGGCTTCCATCTTGACCGTTTCCTGTTTCTAAAAACCCGGCAGGTATCGTGGGTGACACCTGGGCCAGGGTCTATGGGCAGAGCACCAAGGTTAACCATTAGGATTCTGTTGGGTTCTACTGTCCCTAGACTGCTCATAGTCTGGCCCTTGACCAATGTTTAACACGTGTGTGTGTGTGTGTGTGTGTGTGTGTGTGTGTGTGGTGTGTGGTGTGTCTATGTGTGTGTGGGGTGTGGTGTGTGTGTGTGTGTGTGGTGTGTGTGGTGTGTCTATGTGTGTGTGGTGTGTGTGTGTGTGTGTGTGGTGTGTCTATGTGTGTGTGGGTGTGTGTGTGTGTATGTGTGTGGTGTATGTGTGTGTGTGTATGTGTGTGTGTGGTGTATGTGTGTGTGTGTGTGTGTATGTGTGTGTGTGTGTGTGTGTGTGTGTGTGTGTGTGTGTGTGGTGTGTGTATGTGTGTGTGTATGTGTGTGTGTGTGTATGTGTGTGTGTGTGTGTGTGTGTGTGTGTGTGTGGTGTGTGTGTGTAGTGTGTGTGTGTGTGTGTATGTGTGTGTGTGTGTGTGGTGTGTGTGTATGTGTGTGTGTGTGGTGTGTGTGTGTATGTGTGTGTGGTGTGTATGTGTGTGGTGTGTGTGTGTGGTGTGTGTGGTGTGTGTAGTGTGTGTGGTATGTGTGTGATGTGTGTGTATGTGGTATGTGTGTGTGTGTGTGTGTGTGTGTGTGTGTTGAGGACAGAGGATGACATTGGGGTCTTCCTTTTGAGCCAGGACTTCTAACTGAACACTGTCAGCAAGTTCCTGAGAGCCTCCTGTCCTGTCCTCAGTGCTAGGGTGACAAGCATGGATGTGGGTTCTGGGGACTGAACACAGGTCCTCAAGCTTGTAGAAAACTACCTCACTGACTTTGCTACCTCCCCAGCTCAACATTTGACAATTTCCACCCTTAGGTTTCCTTGTCGTAAGTGAGCAGATCTTTAGTTTGCCCTATGAAATGCTAGTTTTAAGGTGATGCCGAGGATTGCTCTGGGATGCTGTGTTAACTGTCCTTACAAGAGTCCCTGTTCTCCCTTGTCATGCTCCCCAGAGGCTGGGTCTTGATTAAACGGGCAGAGCTTGTGTCTGCCCCTCCCAGAGGTCAGAGAGGAGGGCTTGATGCGCTTCTCTACTCTTCTGTGTCCTCCAGAGCGAGAGAATGTGTGGGCAGTGATGAGGCCAGGCACAGAGCCAGGACCTGGGAGGTGATAAGACCCGGTAGACCGCCTCCCTAGGACTCTAGGGATATGGTCTGCATCTGCTGCCAACAGAACAGCGCAGCAGGTACACTCCAGAGAGGAGAGGGGAGGGGAGGGGAGGGGAAAGAAGGGGAAGGGAGGGATGGGATTACTAGGTGGGAGAAAATGAACCTTACTCAGAGCTAAGAATGCACAGCGGCTTTTGTAGGAGGGCTAAGGAGAGAGGGTGATGGGGTTCCAGGAGTAAGTGACACCAAACAGAAACATTGTGTCTGCCAATACCCTGAACTAGCCACACACAGGCACCCTGGGTGTCCTCCGTGCTGACCCTGAAAGCAAGATCAGTTCCTAAAGCAAACAGGATCTGGGGCATGCCAAGCATGCCTTCTCCGCAGTGCGTCTTTTAAAACAGTTTTCACAAACGTCTCTCCCTGGATGGTGGAGGTGGTGCATTATGTAAAGCGCTTGCCTTGATGCATGATGGCCCGAGTTCAAGCCTCAGGATCCATCCCTATTAAAACAAACAGCGGCCAAGTGTAGATTTGTGCTTGTAGTCCCTGCACTGGGGAGGCAGAGGCAGACCACTGGGGAGGCAAATCTCTGGCACTTACTGGGTTGCAGGCCCAGTGTCTGAGTGAAAGACACTGCCTTAACAATTAGGTGGACCTCTGGCCTTTACACACACACACGCACACACACGCACGCACGCACGCACGCACGCACACACGCACACCAAATGCTTCCTTCTCATGGTCTCTCTGCTCCAGTCCCCGAAGGTCGAGTTCTTTTTGTGGTTTCTCTCCCAGCTTCCTAGGGCCTCTGTACAGCAGCAGTGAACGACTCCTGACATCAGTTCAGGGCTGTCTTTGAACTTTTCCTTCAGACAGGCTGTGACGCTTCTTTCGATGACCCTACTGGCAAAGCCGCAGGGATCAAATGAACGACCTGCTTTGATCCATCATGGCAGGGTGGGAAGACTGATTGAACTTGGCTTTCACTGTGGCACAGGAGGTTCACAACAGCTACGGCTCATTCATTAATGAACAAGGAGAGGCGTTTCTTTGATGCCCACAGTATAATTTTGTAATGCGTGTACAGAACACAAAGTGAGCTGAAACTTGAGGAGGCAAAATTGTTTGGCAAATAAAAGCAAAAGCATGGACTTGGGGCTGGGGAAGATGGTTCGGGCAGCAAAATCCTTGCTGAGCAAGCATGAGGACCTGAGTTCAATCCCCAGAACTCACATACAAAGCTGATGGGGGTGGGGGACACATCTTTTTAATCGCAGCACTGGGGAGGTGGAGAGAGGCAGATCTCTCACTGGCCAGACAACCTAGCTTAATTGATAAACTCCAGGTCCTAGTGGTTGGATCCTGAGAAATGACATTTAAGGCTGACCTCTGACCTCTGTATGCATGCACTCATATGTACACCTGCATGCTCATGTACACACACACACACACACAAACACACACACACACACACACACACACGAGTGGGGTTAAGACAAGCACTTCTACTAGTACAGCACTGCAGTGGGCAGGAGTTGAAGTTCAGGCCAATGCAGGGCCTCCCCACAGATGATTATCAACCAATCATGAGCTCAGAAGCATCACCCCAAACGTAAGAGTAAGCATGAGTTACGAGAAAGGAGGTATCCAGTATGAGAGACAAGAAGAAAAACGGGGGGGGGGATTATATACCTAGACAGCTCAGTATTAAAATCACAAAGTATGGAGTATAAATTAGCTCTTCAAAGACCCCTGTGGCAGAGAAAGAGAGGCAGTGGACAGAGCATTCAGGAAAGGACGCCGTGAGGAGGCCCCAGCATCCTTCCTCTGAAGGAGGAACTGGTTTGTGAATGGAGGGGAGCAGCACTCGGGCAAAGGGAAAGCCGGCATCTTTGACTGGAGAGATCCGTGGATGGAGGAACCACGGCACACCACAGCCACAACTTGCTCCTAAGTTCCCCTTGTTTGGAACAGATGTAAAGCTAACACTTTTCATTTTTCTCCAAATTACAACAAACCATTTTTCAAAAAAAAAAAAAAAAGAGGTGTTACAGGAGGCTGTGAACTGCCTGCTGTGGGTACTGAGACCCAAACCCTAGTCCTCCGGAAGAGCAGCAAGAGCCCATGACCACTGAGCCATCTGTCCAGCACCTACTTCCCTTTTTAATCCGTATTTAAGTTTTGCCTTGCAAGCTTGACAGCTCACTCCTCTTTCTAGTACCTTGTCAGCTGGTGTGGGCATTGATCTCAGAGCCCAGTACACACTGGGCAAATGCCAATCACTGGTCCTTAGCCCCTCTAGAGGGTGCTTTTGCAGGTCTCTTAGACAGTCTCACACAGAAGTATCATGTAGAATGAAGGCTGACTCTCTCCCCAGTCAAATACTAGTGCTTGGATGTGCTGCAGGACTGTTTGCCCATGTATGGTAACAGACGATAGAAGTCTCAAGTGACCACTGCTCTTCATGTAGCCTGCCTAGACATCAGGCATCTCCACAGAGTCAGGCAAGGGGTTGGGGACCCTCCATGCACACCTGCCAAACTCTCAGTGACACATACCTGTGCACACATATATGCACATGTATGCATACCCACATTCACACACAGAGAGACATACTTAGACACTCACACGTCTAAGAGACATCTGGGCTTCACCCCCTTGGACTGTGTGCACACCCTACTCTCAATATAGGAAACAAGGGCTTCTAGGGGTTTAGTTTAACTGAGGTACTAAAGAGCTATTATGGAAAAGGAACACGTAGGAGTCCCTTCCTGTAGTGAGATATCCACGCCGCCTGTACCTGTAAGCGCTGACCAGGCCTGTTTGGGCCTGGTCACAGGTGCAGACATGAGGGAGAATGAGATTAGGTCTGGGGTGTGGGGTGGGGCTCTCTCTTGCCGGTGAGTCACAGGGAGCAGCCTGTGCGGATCCTTAGAGCGGGAATCTGCGGCGGCCGTCTGCTTCTTGTGTAAGCGACCTCTCCCCGAAACGAATTATATTTAATATTTGAACCTAGTCCTGTGAATCATTATCCGTGCCTCCGCACCTTCCGATCATGCACAATGATAATGACCGAAGCAAAGTGCCAAGGGCCATCCCAACTACAAGTGACAGGGATGATCCTCAGCTCCCAGGCCAGCTCAGGCCACAGACATAACTCCCATCTTCCTTACCCAGTGTCCACATGGGTGTCTCAAAATCACCTGGATTTCCTTTCTCTAATGAAGTTTCTCAAACTCCCCATCTCATTCCCATCCCCAGCACTCAGCTGGTCCACAGACAGCATTATTCTCACCCCCTGAAGGCATCTGCGATGGGTCCACCTCAGACCTGGTCTCCAGCTCCCCTCCCAGGGGGCTCGGAGAGTGTCCCCTTCCGGCAAGTGATCATAAGACAATGGGGGGACATCTACTCTTCCACCCAGCCAGTCTGCATCACCTGGGGACACTCTTCTATGCATGGTGTTCTGCTCTCCTGGGACCTCCCTGGGTCTTTTTCAAGTCCTCTCCCACGAGGACTGAAGCCTGGGATTCACCTATTTGCTGTTACTGTAACTGCCTGTCCCTGGAGGACACACTCCCCGCAGGCGGCACCTTCCCTGCTGAGCTTCCCACTCCTGGGAAGTCCAGCCCTTCCCAGTCCACCCCACTCCTGCCACCGCCTTGGACTCCTGATTCCACTAGTCTACTGTGCCCTCTGCTCAGCAACCAAAGCCCCAGATGCTGGCAGAGGCAGCTGCCAAGTTCTACCACAGGATGACCAGCCAGGCTGTGTAACTTCCTTCCTCCCTACCAGCCTTCCTGCCCCTCCCCCAGACCTCCCCTGCACCTCCTGCCCCTTGTCCTGCTATCTCTCCTCCCTTCCAGGTAGTGGTCCTTTTGCAGTCTCAGAATATCACATGGTCAGCTTTACTCAGCTACTTCACTTTTCCCTGGTCTGGCCATCTCCTTTCCCATGGCTGGTCACAAGCAACATGTAGGTCCCCAGGGCTCTGCACAGATACTCCTCCTGCTGAGATACTCCCTTCCTCAGCTAACCGCCTCTTCCTCTCTCAGAGCCCTTTGGAAGCTCCTTTCCTCAGAGTTCCTCCCACCGAGGCACTGTTGCCCAAGCTAAGATTGCAGCTGTTGAAGACAAGAGCCAGGTCCTTGCTCCCAAGGCACTCAGAGGGAGCGGAAATGAAAAGGAGTAAACGTGTAGACAGACACAGCAACCCTGTCATGGGGGCAGGAACAGCGTCGTTAAATTCTACTAGACAACAGAGCTAGGGGCATGGCTCCCATGGAGTGTGAAGTACACAAGCATGAGGACTTGAGTTCAATCCCTTGATGTAATGGTTTGTACGGGGAGGCAGAAACAGGGGGATGCCCTGGGCTGGCTGGCCAGCTGGCCTGGCAGAATCAGGTGAGCTCCAGATTCAAGGACAGATCCTACCTCCAAACATAAGGTGAAAAGCAATAGAGAGACACCAAATGTTGACTTCTGAGCCCCTGTTCAACACATAATGAATATGTATACACACTGTGTACGTATACTCATGAATATGTATACACACTGTGTACATACACCCATGTCTATGTATATACATAGACACACAGCGATGAGACACCACGGCAGGGAGTACCATGTTTTTATGTTGCAGGTTCTGTAACATGTGGACCCGAATGACATCTTCCTGGACACAGAAAGCATGGTGAGGTGGGGAGGAAGGTCTGTGTCTATGGTTGGGGAACCCCAGCTCCCAGCATGCTGCATGCTGCTCATCCAGTCAGACACATGACTCTCTTATTGAATGAATAACTGCTTCTGTGCTTTTTTTTCTTGGTTTTGTACAACATATGCTCCAAGTCAGAAAATAGGAACTGTGTCTCAAACAGCAGTTTAGTGACTTCCTGGCTTGATGACTGCATAAATATGAAATTTATGGTTCTTGGGATTACAGCGGTAACCTGCTGCCTCCACAGCTGCCCTGGGGACTCCTGTGTTTTGTGCAGACTCTGGCTGAAGGCCTGAAGCTTTAATTCACTCATGAATTCCTTGATGGGAAGGGAAAGTGGGGATGAAGGACGATGAGGTGAGGCCAGTCTCGCCTGTCACAGTGGCGTTTCAAGTGTCGGGCATTTACACCAGGGTGGACTCAGCTCCTGGGGCAGAGTGACCCCATTCCAGACCACATGGCTGGGAGCAAACGTGTGGGCGGCAGGTGGCTGTATTTGCTATGGGGAGAGCTTTGGTGGCCTACTCCCATTGTCTGGGTCTTCCCAGTCTTTCTTCTGCAGGTAGCTGATAGAGTAGGGTAGGGAACTAACAGCATGAGAAAGAGGAGGTGGCGAAGGCTTCTGAATCCTGTACTTACACCTGAGAGGAGGCGGGGCATTATTACCAATGTGGGACTTGATGTTAGTAGTAATGCGCACTGTCCCTAGACAGAGGACTTGCTACACTGGACCATAAACAGACCTGAACGAGATCAAGGCTGCTGTCTTCTGCTTTTACCAAGTACTCTGCATGACTGTCTGGGCCTTCACCTTGTTTCACTGAGCACTGAGAACAAGGGAGGACAGTGGAGATGAACCATGCTCCGGGCACTAAGTTCCCACAGCAGGGGTGTGTGTACAGAAATGACACAGAGGCCCCGCCGAGCACTGTACACAGGGATGCAGCAACACAGAAGACTCAGGGCCTGTCTTCCTGTGAGTGGGGTAGAAGCTGACACACGTACATCCCGCATCGTGCCCTGGGGTACCCACAGCACAGCATCGTGCCCTGGGGTACCCACAGCACAGCATCGTGCCCTGGGGTACCCACAGCACAGCATCGTGCCCTGGGGTAACCATGCCTTCCAGCAAACGTTAAATTCAGCATCTGTACCCAAGGCATAAGAGGGCAGGATGCTGTAGCCATGACACCAAATACTCAGTACCCGGGTCGGCATCTAATAGCTCAGAGCACAGGTTGCCCTGCCTCGCCATAGTCTGTTCTGGACACTACAGCTGGACAGGCCCCAGCGAATATCAGGCAGGCCTGGTCCTCCCCACACAGGAGGACTACTGAGCTCATCCAACATGACAAATCTTTATGCTGTGAGTCGTCACTAGCCTGGCCCTCTTGCTCCATCCCATGCTTCTCGCACTGAACCAGCTATGGCAGGGCTGGCCCTCTGACCTGTTCCCGCCTCCAGGTACCAGCATGTGCTGTTCCCCGGGCAGGCAGCTCCTTCTTACACAGTTTCTAATCCCTTCAGCACAGTGAAGTTTGCATGAAACAGAACTCCGGCACCCAGTCCAGCATGCTCTGGTCCCTCACACAAACCTCAGTAGAAGTCGGCGCTCTGTGGATGTGGGATCCACATCCATAAAGCCACCACCACAGACCGAAATACTTGCAGAGAAATTCATGTCTGGGATGAACACGTACAGATTTTTCTCTTCTCAGTGTTCTCTCTTTACAAAGACTTATTTTGAGTTTTCTGTGTGTGATGCAGGCAGCAGTTGCCAACAGAGGCCAGAAGACAGTGTCAGGTATCCTGGGGTTGGAGTTACAGGCAGTTGTAAGCCACCCAGCTTGAGTGATGGGAACTAAACCCTGGACCTCTGCAAGTGCTCTTAATTCCTGTCTCCCTAGATCCATTGTCAGTCTCTAAGCAATATGGCATGACAACTGTGTAGTACTGACATCGCATTAGGCGTGTTTAGCGGTGACTCATAGTCTACGGAGAGTACACACATGTGCAGCTGTCCTGGAACCAAGGCCTGAGGCTACAGGGGACAGACTACATGATCTTCACAACTCATCCTGCACCAACCTGCCAAAACATTATGTGTATGAAAGCAGACTTGTGCAGAACTTACTTCTGCAGTCCAGTGGTCATGCCAGTGCCGGGAGCTCTGTTCCTTGTGTAAGAAGAGTCTTCCTATGCTCATCCAGGAGGGATGGGCTCACAGCGGGCTTAGCAAGTGACAGGAGACATTTTCTTTAGGAAAATATAAACAAAAAGAAAAACCTGCCTGAAAGAAAGGGGAGAGGAAGAGGCCAACAGCTGCCTTAGCCTCTTGCCTGAGCCAGGAAGGGCAGGCACTCCTGGATGACATGTCCCTTCTGAGAACGTCAACTGTAAGTCTAACCCAGTTTTGACTTTAAAAACTCTATGCCCTGAACATTCATTGGAAGTAAGGACATTTTATGAAATGAACTGTAAGTGGGTTAGTTCTGGGTTATTCAATCAAGTTCAAGATCTCCTTAAACTTTGGTTCACTGCCACTGAGGAAACAGGACAGAAGCCTGGGATGGATTGGGGTCAGGGCTGGTTTACGAGACTTCTTGAGAGCCTGCGACTCTATTTCCCATAACCTGTGAGTACTTGTGTGGAGGAAGGAAGATGCAGCGGGGTTGGGGCCACCTGGGCTCACTGGAGCACAGAAGGCCTAGAGGCCGACTTCCCACAGACTCCACTCCGTTCACACACCCAGACTAAAGGAGAGCATGGAAGACACTCCAGACACAGCTGAGCTCATCGGGCTCCCAAGGAAGCCAGGAAGCCACGAGACAGTTACCAAGTCGCAAGAATGCTGCCTCCTATTTCCTCTGTTTGAAGATCCCCTAGATTCCCTCACCAGGAGAATGGCCTGATGCTAACGATGGAGAAATCACACAGAAGCCACAGAGGGGAAACTCGGTCCCATGCTGACTACACACACTGGGTTGTGAGCTCACATGCATCTTTATTTATTCCTTAAGGCGGTGGCGCAGAGCTAGGGATGTAGAGAAGTGGGTAGAGCATCTGCCTGGCACCCATGAAGCCCTGTGTTCAATCCCCAGTACTGCAGAAACTAGGTGTGGTGGTCCACGCCCGGATTTCCAGCACTAAGGAGAGAGAGCCAGGGGGGCCATAAGCTCAAGGACAGCCTGGCTACACAATGCATTTGAAGCCAGCCTTGACCTTGGATAGAGAGGTTGGGAGGGAGGGAGGATGGAAGGGAGAGAAAGAGAGAGAAATATTCAATCATCAAGCCCAGATCTAGAGGACTCAGCCTGACCCTACAGCAGATCTGAAGGTGGGGTCTGAAGAAGGGTCCCACCTTCTCCAAACATGGCACCTGCTTCTGACTCTCACCCTGCCTGAGGCCTTAGCTGGAGCTCTGCACATCCATCCATGGGCAAGTCCTGCAGGAGTAGCAGGAGTCTGGGAAGGAGTGGGGTTGGCTCTTTGGCAACACAAATGTAGGGAGGGCAGTGTCTGAGAAGTTCGTGTCTACAGTGGACATTTAGGTGATTGCTCCCTAAAGCAGGACCCACTCCCAAAGGGACTGTGGGCACACTGTGGAAACACAGACACCCACACAGGTCCCCGGTCCGGAAGGATCGGCATCTTTTGAGCTCCTTACTAATTGATATGGGCACACACAGCTTTGAAAATCCCCTGCATAAACTACAAGGCCCAGTGTTAGGGTGCAATGTGGCATAATGAGACGTGGGATGTCTGTGACATGACTGACAGACTGCTGGAGGACTTCCTGCCTTCTGTGTGGGTTACACTTGTCCCTGGGAAACAGTAGGAGTGCAGAACTTGGGGGAAATCTGTGGCCACAGTTCTTCCCCCCAAAGAGCTTGAGAACAAAAGCTTTGGGCAGCAAGAGAGCAGTAACCTCCCATGGGTCAGCTTGTCTTCTGGGTGCACAATATGTTACAATGCTGCCCGCTAGGGTATTTGCGCCAGAAACTATTGCTGGAAGAGGAAATGCAGCAAATCTCAGGAAAATGTCCTGCTACACATCCGCAGGAGGAGGAATTGTCTTCCTTCTGCTACAGTTTCACTGTGATGGGGTTCCTGCCCCACAGAACGACACATTCCAGGCACCAGGGTCTGCTGACCTTGCCTACTCTTTTCTTTCTTGAAGAAGTATTTAAGACTCTTGGGCATATACCGAAAGGATACTCAGTCACACCACAGGGACACTTGCTCAACTGTTTTCACAGCAGCACTGTTCATAATAGCTAGAATCTGGAAACCACCTAGATGTCCCTTAACTGAAGAAAGGATAAAGAAAATGAGGTACATTTACATAATGGAGTATTACTCAGTGGGGGAAAAAACAATGACATCATGAAATTTGCAGGCAAATGGATAGAACTAGAAAAAAATCATCCAGAGTGAGGTAACCCAGACCCAGAGGACAACGCAGTATGTACTCACTCATACGTGGATATTGGATGTAAAGCAAAGGATAACCAGGCTACAGTCCTCAGCCCTGGGAGAAGCAAGGTAACAAGGAGGATCCTAAGAGGGCCACATGGATCTCCCTGGGAGGAGGAAGTAGATGGGATGTCTTGGGTAAACTGGGGCGGTCCGGGGGAGGGGTGAAGGGGAGGGGGTGGGGGAATAGGAACATGAGGGATCAGGATGGTTGAGTTGTGGGCAGGGCAGAGCAGGAGATATCTTGATAGAGGGGGGTCATTGCAGGGGGTGGGTTAGGGAGAAGCCTGGGGAACTCACAAGGATGACTCCAGCTAAGACTCCTACAAGAGTAGAGAGGGTCCCTGAACCGCCCTTTCCTTGCACTCAGGTTGGTGACTGCCCTAGTTGTCATCATAGAGCCTTCATCCAGTACCTGATGGAAGCAGATGCAGAAATCCACAGCCAAGCACTGGGCTGAGCTCTGGGAGAACATTTGATGAGAGGGTGCGGGGATTGTATGAGCGGTGTCAAGATCATGATGGGGAAACCCACAGAGACAGCTGACCTGAGCCTGTGGGAGCTCACGGACTGAGCAAACAGCCAGGGAGCCGGCATGGGACTGGCCTAGGCCCTCTGTGTCTGGGTGACAACTGTGTAGCTTGGTCTTTGGGAGGCCTTAGCGGTGGGACCAGGACCTGCTCCTGATGCATGAGCTGACTCTTTGGAACCTATTCCCTGTGGTGAGATGCCTTGTTCAGCCTAGATGCAGGGGGGAGGAGCTTGGTCCTGCCTCAGTTTGATGTGCCATGCTTTGTTGATTCCTATGGGAGGCCTTAACACATTTAAGTGGAGAGGAAGGAGGAGTGATGAGGGTGTGTGGGGAGAGGTGAGAGGAGGGAGGGGACACTATAGTTGGTACGTAAAATAAAAGAAAAATTGGAAAAAGAGAAATGGTTAAGATAATCTAACAATGACTGTCCTTTTATTATGATTTTTATACCTATGGATGTTTTGCTAACATGTATGTCTGTGTACCACATGCATGCCTAGCTCAAGCAGAGGCCAGAGGAGGGTGGTGGATCCCCTAGGACTGGAGTTACAGACACTTGGGAGCCACCACTTGGGTGTTGGGAATTGGACCTCAGTGTTTTGGAAGAGTGCTTCAAGCCTGTATCATTTATTACAGAAGTAGCAGTTAAAATTCTAGGTACCAACTCCAGAATATTTGTTACTATGAATTTGGCTGTCTACAGAATATATACTGGGTGCTTTGTGTTCTCAAACAAGCCCCAGAGAAAGGAATTCCTTCTCACCAGGACATCAGCAGTAAGAGCTGATGGTTCTCACACTATATAGCCTTAGTCCTCCCCCCCCTTTGATATAGCGCTGAGAATCCTCCTTTAATCAGTTAACAGCATGAGTTGCAAGTCACATCCCCCCTGAGACATACGTCTGCTAAGAAATTTTGCAAGTCACGTCCAGGGGAGAGACATGAGGCACCTGCTTTGCTCAAGATCCTACCGTACTTCCTGGCTCTTAGAGATATGCATGCCCTATTGTCAGAGAGTGGTTACATGCCTGTGGGTATAAAAACTAGAAGTCTTTGGGAGAGGGAGACCTCAGGAGAACTTTTCAAAGGGACTCTGAGACAATTTCTATAGGAACCTGGAGAGAACTCTTAGAAGGAACTTTTAGATCTTAAGAGAACTTTAGGAGAGCTTTTAGAGAGAGAGATTCTGAGGATATAGCTTTTGAGAGAAAAATCTTAGCTTTTGGAAGAGAACTTTTTAGGAAGAACATTTTCTTGAAGAATAAAGAGAGGAATGCGTGTGTGAGTCATTTATTTCCCTCTCTCTGTGAGACTCCTTTAAGGGAAACCCTCTCAGCTGCTGCTGTCTGGCCCCTAGTCAGGACACTGAGAGAACATCAAGGCTGGAACCTGAATGCTCTCCTTTTATGAGGAGCCAGCGATCTTAGTCATCGAGTCATCTCTCCAGCCCCTGAGATAACCCCTCCCTATCAGAAGTAAGAGGACAATTCTTGCGACAGATGCAAATGCAGAGAAAACACCTGCATTTCTAGGAAGGCAGCCTGGTAATGATCAGTGTGCCTGACAGTGAGGCAACTTCACTGATTCTGGGAAAGTTTTACTGGAAGGAATGGGGGTGGCTCTTCAGAACCCTGAAGGCCTCTGTGTAGGGACACTGAGTGACAACAAACGCAGGCACTCTCCCAGCACCACTTTGGCAGACGCATCTTTGGAAGAGCTTACCCACACCATGACACCCCTTGCTGCTCTAGACCACAGACCCTGCCTAGCTGTACCGCTGCCCTGGGACCTTCTGAATTTTGGCTCACATAGACCTGCTGTGGTTGCCCAGGCCAGCCTTCATGAGCTGAGCTGGACAGGCTGAAGCCCACAGACCCATTTCTGCGCAGACATCTATGCCCTGGTTTGGTGTAAGCTGCTCCCAGGACTTTGCTGCTGGATGTCTGCATTAGCGCACAGTTCCAAGCACAAACAGAAGTCCAAACTCTGGAGGCAGATCTAAGCGGACAAACTGTGCTGTCTTCCGTTTGCTCTGTCACCACAGTGTGTGCACCCTGTCTGCCATTTGAAGCAGAATTCAAGCTGAGCAACTCTACTCTGAAAGCACTAAAATATTGTGGGGAAAATTACCTCGATGCTAGCGAGGGGCCTGGGACGATGGCTCAGTTGGTAAAGTATTTAGAACACACATGATGTCCCAGACTGATCCCAAAAACCCATGTAAAAATCTGGATGTTGCAGCGAGTGCCTGTAATCTCGGCACTAGAGAGGTACAGACAATAGGAATCCTGGGGGCTGCAGGCAAGTCACTACAGACAAAGCAGCAAGCTCCAGGTTCAGCGAGAGACTGTTTCTCAAAACTGGGCAGGAAAGGTCAGCAAGCTAATTCACTGGGTAAAGATGGCTGCACCCAAGCCTGATGACCTGGATTTAATACTTAGAACCATGTAAAAGTGTAAAGAAAGAAATGACTCCGTGGAGGTTGTCCTTTGGCGTCCATGCACACACCATGGGCACATGAACTCCCTCCACCAACATGCGCAGACACAATAATAAATAAGAACGAGATATTAGGATAAATGAGGTGGAAAACAACTGATAAGGAACCAATGTCCACCTCTGACCTTCACACGCATGTGTATACACTTCACACACATTCACATTCGTGAGCATGATAACCTATACACACAACTTGCCTAAATATCATAAGCATACAGCATTTCTAAAAGGTCAAGGAATTTCTAGTGCAGGCTTGGGTAAGATCTCATGACATTTCTTTATATATGTGCAAATATTCCTGTATCAGAAAATATCCCCAACCCAAAGTACTCCTGGGCCCACCATGTTGGATAACAAACCCAACCCCCATGTGGCTGAACACAATGTCACACTTTATGCTCAGACTAGATAAAACACATGCTGGGTCATGTAAATGCGAATGTGTGACACCTTCCTGGGGTCACCTGGGTTCTACTCTTGGAGGAGCTGCTACCCCTAGGTGAGCGACCCTGGAGTTAGGAAATGACATGATACTCACAGGAATTTCCCATTGGTCTTTGATCCTATGAGGACTGTCTGCTCCGATTCATCTCTGGAGATGTTGCCGTGGAACCAGGGCATCTTCTCGTGGGCAGTGGTGGCGATCAGCTTCTCCAGTTGGGGCTTCTGACTGATGATGGCTTGTTCCAGAGCTTGGCCCTGCAGTAGATGGAGAGAGAGTGAGCTGGCCAGGTACAGAGAAGTTAGATTTGTGTCACAAGTTCTGTGCAGCAAAACAGGATCAAACTCTACTCTTCCTGTCGCTCATCCTTCTCTTATCCATTCCCTAAAATAAGGGAACCAATAAGATCTTTGTATATTACTTGCATGTCCTCACGTGTATAAAAGAAGGGGTGTGTTTTGGGATGGAGAGAAGGGTCCTTGAAAAGCCAGACAAGAATTTGCCTATGTAGGTCAGATACCCCAGACAAGAATTTGCATATGTAGGTCATATACCCCTGGAGTCATTGAATGGATCCTCCAAAGACAGCTATATACTCAAACTAGGTTCTGTGGGAAAACCTAGAGTCATCTCATAACAGGTAAGAAGGCTTGAGATGTGTTTGAGTTTGAGGTAGAGAGATAGCTCAGTAGGCTAAGCGCTTGCTGCTTAGCCTGACCATCTCAGATTGCTTCCTGGGACTCACATGGGGGCAGAGAGACTGACCCCTGCAAGTTTTCTGACCTCCACATACATATTGTAGTACCTGTACCCTCCTCCACTGCCCCCTACACATAAAAGAAGATGTATGTGAGGCAGGCATCTGTGGCTGTCTGTCTGTCAGGATTCAGTTTTGCCCTCACTCCCATCCTGCCCCGCCCCCTCCCACACCTGCAGGAAATGCCATCAGAGCAGTCACAGGTCAGCAGCCTGGACCACGTGGGAAAGAAAGGTGGAAATAAAAACAGTACCATTAATAGCTGAGAGTTCTTATTTCCGTATCTTTCTCAGAGGAACAAAAACAGATCTTCTTGGTGATGAATAGTCAGAGTTTGATGACATACATACATACATACATACATACATACATACATACATACATACGGAGTAAAATGAAACACACATGGAGAAAGGAGGATGGAGTGCTGAGGGGAATGCGAAGACCGGGCTCTGACCACCTGCGAAGATGGAGTGGGAAACAAAGGCAGCGAGGGGCGTGGCCACGCAGGCATCCCGAACCTAGCCGAAGCTGGAAAATGCACTCAACCACCACGGCTGACTCAGTCTTCCTGTAAGGACGCAAAGGATTCTGGGTGATGCTGAGCCAGGGCTCCACGGTCTCAGGGGGCAGTTCCCACCAGACTCACCTGAAGGTTCCAGGTCTGTTTCACGTATTCCCTGATGAGGTTCTCCTTCAGATCCTCAAAGGGTCCGGTCTTGGGTTGTACCCCCGGGGGCCGGTTGAAGGGCTTCTTGAGGAGGCAGATGAGGCCGTCAGGCTCCTGGGAGTGGTAGTGGCAGAGGTCTGCCGGGCTGGCATGGGTCCTGCCACCGGAGATGGCATAGGTGCCGTTAAGTTCCCTCTCGATGGTGTAGTGGTGCGCTTTCCTGTTGTGTGCCACGGACAACGCGAAGCCACCCAGATAGTTGCGACTCTGGCGCAGCAGGTAGAGCCCATCCGCCATGCCTCCCTGGACCAGGTAGTCTTCAGCCTCTTCCCTGGTGATGTTACCAAAAAAGTAGGGCAGGTGGTTGGCGCTGTCTGCCGCATTGCCTGCCATGTCTGCACCCCTTCAGAACTCCAGGAGGTATGTGGGAAAGCACCTGGGGACAACAAGATGAGCGACACACAGTGAGGAACCCGGCCAGCAAGAGGCACCCGCTAAGACCACCAGGACCTATGGACGCACTGCCCTATTTGGTGCGTGCTCCTTCCTGTTACCGAATTTCCAGTTTCCCAGAACATCCTGTGGTTAGTTAACCAACTCCATGGCCTTTGACAAAGGTGACCCAAGTCACTAATATTTTTTCTAGTGAAAAACAAAACAAAACAACAACAACAAAAAGAGTTCTAAGAAGAAACACAGTGTGTGGTGGTTTGAAAGAAAATGGCCCCCAAAGGGAGCGGCACTATTAGGAGGTGTGGCCTTATTGGAGTAGGTGTGGCCTTATTGGAGTAGGTGTGGCCTTATTGGAGTAGGTGTGGCCTTATTGGAGTAGGTGTGGCCTTATTGGAGTAGGTGTGGCCTTATTGTAGTAGGTGTGGCCTTATTGGAGTAGGTGTGGTCTTGTTGGATGAAAGGTGTAACTGTGGGGACAGACTTTGAGATCTCTTTTCTCAAGCTTCCCTCCGTGTGACAGTCAGTTGACTTCCTATTGCCTGCAAGATGTACACTCTCAGCTCCAGCACCATGTCCGCCTGTACACCACCATGCTCCCTGCCATGATGGCAATGGACTGGACCTCTGAAACTGTAAGCAAGCCGTCCAGTTAAATGTTTTCTTCATAAGAGTTTCCCTGGTCACGGTGTCTCAATAAAAACCCAAACTAAGACACACAGAAAAGGAGAAGTAACAGTAGTCTTTTGACACAGTGCTCAAGGGCACACCCTGAGTGTGAACACTGGCACATGGGACAGAACCTGCAAGGATTCAAAGCCCCGATGGCCTCAGGAGGCACAGATCACATGAAAAATAAAAATGGGTGATATTGATCTATCTACCTACCTACCTACTTATCTCTTGGTTCCTGTATTGCTTATGCTGACCTTGAACTCATTGGGTAACTAAGGATGACCTTCAACTTGTGATCCTCCTGCCTCTACTTCCCCAGTGTGAGATCAGAGGCATGAACCTGGTTTATGTGAGGCTGGGGTGTAACCAAGGGCTTCTTCATACATACCGGGAAACACTTTACAACTGAGCTACACCCCAAGCCCATGGAGCCAAACAGGAGAGTCACACCTCAGACAGCTATAGTCATGGCCTCGTTAGCACAGGCTTCTGTAGCCAGACGTTTCTATTGGCTGAGCATTTATAAGTAATTAAGCTTCCGAGTCAATTATTTGGGAAGTGACCACTGGGTATTTGGGAACAGGCAGGTGGGAGAGAAATGTTCATTTACATATAGCGCCCAAATGTTTGGCAAGAAGTTGCACATAAAACCCAAGAAAGCATTAAAAAAGGATTCTAGACACACAAAAGGACAGTCAAGCATGGCTTCTTGGTAGTAGCATTTTCTTAGGTGGGCTTTGTTTGCTGGTGGGAGCAGAGGCACGGTTACTTTCGGAGATGGCTTCCCGACTCAGTGTTAGCGGGCAAAAACCAGTGTGGCTCTTTGCAGAGGTCCTGCTAGCAAACACTTAAATGGGTTTTATGAGCAGCGAGTGGTGCACTACCTGGTGGCAGCAAGGACCCAGACACTTCTCAGAGTTGGGTGATAAATGTGGCTCCTGCCAGTACCGTCACCACGAAGCTAGATTCTCAGAACCAAGGAGTAGGGCAGAGCCAGCTGCCAAGGCCACTGCTTTGATCCTAGACATGCCACTTACCAGTTTAAAGACCCATGTGGTCAGCAAGATACACACACACACACACACACACACACACACACACACACACACTGGGTTACAGTGTGTTTAAAAATATAAATAGGCTTGGGAGAAGAAAGAAAAAAGGCAGAGAAAGTCCTTAAAAAAGGAATAGAGTAAGAAACATGATGAGTCACAGTGATGGAAAACACACAGTCTGGGCTATGTGTGTTGTGTTGTCTTTAGATTTTTTTTTTTTGGTTTTACAAGACAGGATTTCTCTGTGTGGCTTTGGATCCTGTCCTGGTACTGACTCTGTATAACAGGGGCTGAACTCCAACTCACAGAGATCCACCTGCCTCTGCCTCCTGAGTGTACACACCATGCAGCTTGTCTTTAGATTTTTTTCTGACTGTTAATGAGCAAATATGAACACTGCTGAGAGACATGTGATTGAGAAAGCTGCCAGATTAACCCACCTATGTGCTTTTTAAAATATCCTGATTTCAAAACTTAAGTCAGAAGACAGGCATTTACCACAGCATACACACATGCTCACACCACAGCAGGAGCACATACAGACACACCAGACTCATACCACACAGAGTTACATGAAAGAGCCTCTCTGCATAAGTTACTCTCTATGTGGCTTCTGAGTCATATTCTGTGGCTTCACAAGCCAAAGATGCCATGTTGGCACAGGTGACCGAATGTCCTGAAACTGCACCCTGGGGCAGCCCCATGGAGGTGAATTCTGTTGTATTCTGACAGTCCACAGAGCACAGGGCTTCTCCTAACATTGGCTGTTATCGAATGTCCTTTGTTTTCTAAGATTTCATCTCAGGCCCTGCACAACAACAGCCCAGGCTTTCTCTCCTCAGTCCATCCCTCTATCCTGTCACTTCTGCCTTCTCTCCTCCAAACTCCCTGCTCTGCTGCCTGCTGTCACCCAACACTCCTCAGCTTTCCTGGATTGTACCGTCTAGGGCACTTTGATAACCACAGGGTCCTCAGGCACTTCAACTCCTGCTGCCCCGGAGACACACACTGACTGCTGATCTTCAGAGCCCATCGGAATATTATATAATGGCAACAGAAATGAGACTAGGATTCTGTGGTGGTTTCAATAAAAATGGCCCCCACAGGCCCATAGGGAGCAGTACAATCAGGACATGTGACTTTACTGGAGGAATTGTGTCACTAGGGGGTGGGCTCTCAGGACACAGAAGCTCAAGCCAGCTCCACTGCCTGCTGCCTGCTGATCCAGACATGGAACTCTCAGCTCCCCCAGCACCATGTCTGCCTGCACATTGCCATGATCATACCACAGTGACAATGGACTGAACCTCTGAAACGGTAAGCCAGCCACAATTAGATGCTTTCTGTTATAGGAGTTGTCATGGTAATGGTGTTTCTCCACAGGAATAAAAACCCCAACTAAGAAAGACACCAACCAAACAAACTCCTTAAGAACTCCAAGCAGGAACAAAGATGCTGAGCTTTTCAGGTAGTCTTGGCCACAGCCTTGGCACCGCCACAATCCCCACCCCTTGAGGAGTCAACATTACCTGACACGTGTACCCCTCTGGGTGCCAAATAACTCACTGCACCTGCCACTGTGGCTGACTTCAGAGAGAGTGGACAGCCCAAGACACCTGTACAGGGAGCTCCATGGTAACGAGGTGTAAGGGGAGCCTGCCAAACACAGTGAACCTGTCACTCTCCTGGGCCCTTTTAGCGTGTAAGCTCCACACAAGGCCTTGGTAATAAGAAATGTGTGTGCACACACAGTCTTCATGAAGGGCAGAGAGATCAACTTCAGGTGCTGTATTTTTAAATCACGCCACCTCATTCCTTTTGAAACAGGCCTCTCCATGAACCTGGATCTTGTCAGATAGGCTGGACTGGCTGGCCACTAAGTCCCAGGATTCTCCTGTCTCTGCCTCCCCAGTGCTGGGATTACACGCACATCTGTGCCATCAAGCTTAGCTGTTTTGCATGGGTTCTGGCCATTCAACTTAAGCCCCTGTGCTTTCGAGGCAATCACCTTACTGACTGAGCTACCACCCAGACTGAGGGGATGGTTTTTAGCATGAAGTAGAACTTTGGGGCTCCCTTGGCTGATCTGTCTCCCCTTCCCACTTCAATATTCTTCATGGTCCATTGTCACAAGGTGACATCCCTTTAACACATCAGCAGGGAGGAGTGAATAGGACTGCTACACATCCATGCCCGGGGCAGTTCTTGATGTTTGGTAAAGCGTCATAAAAATACATGGATATTTGCTGATTAACAGACATCAGTCTTTCCAATGAGTTCACACTGGAACTGGCTGATCCAAGTTCCTCTTGGATGCCTAAGAAGTAGCTAGGCCTCCCCAGCTCCACTCCTCATCCTAACCCTCGTTTTGAGCGACCATCACATTTCTCCTCACTCTAACGGAAATGATGGCAACTGCAACAGCCAGTCAAGACAATGCTGAAGACCTCTTCCAGAGCCTTCTTTTTCTCCCTTCCTCCGTAGCTCATCCCCAGAGTCATAAAAGACTTCTCTCTCCAAGCGTGGGCACACACAGGGGCAGTTGTTCCAATCCTCACCGATGTGGCCAAGGGCTGACGGATCTGAAGGAAGGTTCACTGAGCCAGTGTCTAGGTTTGTCCAGAAACAGATTCGGAAATAGATCCTCAAGGTTCCTGTGTTCCTCACCCATTCGCAACACTGCCTGTGGTGACGACCACCTCCGAGTCTTACCTACTCCTCCCCTTTCGGCCTCATTCTCTGTCCATTTCCTTCTTGGCAAATACAGTGGAACTCAAGATGCCCAGCACATCCCAAACCTTCCCTAACTTACAAGGCCATCCCTGGCCTGACTTCTAGCTGTGCCCCGCACTGATTCCAGGCCTCATGTGCCAGACCTGTTGTGTCTGGCTTACAGCATTTCCCCTAGTGACTTTCCTCCTTCCCAGACCTGTGATCCAAGGTCCTGCCTCTGCTCAGATGTCCTGATGATCTGAGTTTAGGTGTCGGTCTTTGTCTTTGTCGGTCACTGCTTCCTGCTGACACATTTTCATTTAAATTCACTTAAGTGTCCATTTCCCTTGTACACTGCTTCCACCCTTCCCTTTTGCTAAAATGTAAGCTTCAAAGAAAGGTTGGGGCATTTCAACTGGCTTGCTCGGGGATTTCCAGATGTCCACATGTGCTTAATGGACACCTGCCCCTCTTTCATTTGAGAGATTTCCCGTGAGTGCATGCTGTTTTCCTAACAAAAAAGGCTTAAAGTCCAATTTGTATGAGTCCAGAGGACCCTAGGGACCAGCTCACCAGCTGTCCAGATGCCCAGCCCTGTGGTTTTGTTGATGGAGCTCACTCAAGCCTTGCATGAGCTCATGGCTTCTTGTGGGGAAGGAACCTTCTGTCACCTACTCCACGCTTCAAGCAGGAAATGCTGTCTCACCCGAGTCCCTGCCTCTTCTCCTCAGCCCTGGTCTTCCCAGTGTTCCTAGGACACCATCCTGATCTGCTGCTCTCAAATTCCTCAAAGGCTGCCCCCAAGGGACATCCTGTCAATACATTCTTCCTGCTTGTCAGTACAGCCAAAGTGCTCATGGATTTCTCATTTTCCCACATGATTTCATGTCGTACAAGCTCCTTTAAGAAACATCACTGACTTTGAAGCCGCTGCTTTGATGGTCTGGGCCAGGGGTCCACAAACACAGCAGTAGATGGCCCCAGCTGTCCAGCATCTGCTCTGGGCTTCTGGCGTGTGAGAAGTTTCTCTTCCACATGTGGTCATGACACCCTTCCCCGCCTTTATTTACATATGAGGGCAGCTGCATCACCACCCTATAACACCCATTGGTTTCTCCAGAGCCTTTCAGTGTCATCTCAGAGCTGCAGCCTGGGTAGTCTTGATGGAGGGCTGGACCAGTCTTTGGCACGCGTGTTTATGGTGGTAGGGACTTCTCTTCTACCAGAGGCTACTTAGCAGCATCCCTGTCTTCCACTCATGGGTGTCTATAGCAGCTCATTCCATAATCAAGCAAACCAAAGGCCACCTCCAGGCATCACCAGGTCTTCCCTGGGGCAAAGGTGCCCTCAACTGGAAACCATTGGCTTAGTTTCTATGTCCTGACCACAAATCTGATATGGCCTGCCTTTGTGTCTTTGGTTTTACTGGTATATTAAATAACTAAACAGTCCCTTATCTATTTGATGATAGTTCTCAACAGTGAGCAGACATTGTGGAAATTTCTCCCCGGGGGAGGCATAAACAACATGCCCCCCTTCGATTCACCCTAGGGGACCAATGAATTCATTAAGCTTAGTTACAGACACGGGTGAGGGGTTTACGGGCAGGAGCATGGATGACCCTAAAGCAATTGCACTAGAAGATCTGTACCGAGCACAGATGACGGCTTCCCCAGCACTATATAGCTGGAATGCCCATTCTCCAGTCTTCCCCAACCTGCACGCTCCAGCCCCTTCCTGAGACCCCAAGCCACATTCAACTAGGCCACAAATGTGTGCAAACGACTATAATATCACCTGAGGGTCCAGTGACCCCATCACACCCTCCTTCTCTGAGGTGGGGTCCTGGTGGCTGGCTCCTGATGGACCCCTGCAAGCTGGAACAGCTGATCTGAGGAGGAAGCCAGCTATCTGAGGACAGGAGGCCTAGAAGGACACTTGCCTATGATATCATCTAAGCCTAGAAGGCAGCAAGGATGGGACGCAGTGGCCGAAAGCAAGCTCTGCTGGTGTTCCGCCTGGCTCTGCATGGCCTTGACCCCCGTGCACCTCAGCAATTCTCCTATGGACGCAGAAGGCACAGTCTCAGAGTGACTGTAGTGCTTTGGTTATGAATGGTGCCATGGCAACCAGTGCGTCATGATGGCAAGCTGTGAGCAGAAAGGACTGGGCCTCCTGGGTGTGAAGAAGAGGACAGACGTGTGTGTGTGTGTGTGCGCGCGCGGCAGGAGGGCAGGTGCTCACCACACAGGGACAGACACCTCCGTGCAAGGGAGACGGGGTGCTTAGTGAGGCCAGGCAGGAGTCTAACTTCTTACTAACCCCAGAGAGAGAAAGAGAGACAGAGAGAGAGAGAGAGAGAGAGAGAGAGAGAGAGAGAGAGAGAGAGAGAGAGAGAGAGAGAGGAGAGAGAGAATAGTGGAAGTACATATGAAGGCCTGAGGATGACATCTGGTATCTTCCTCTCCACATTATTTTTTGAGACAGGATCTCATTAAGCCTAGAGCTCCCCGACTTGGCTAGACCGTCTGGCCAGGGAGTTTCAGGGTCTGCCTGTCTATCCCTGCTTTTCTAGCCCTGGGATTGCAGCATTTGCCACCCCTGCCTTTTACATGGGTGCTGGGATTGTGAACTCACGCCCTCAGGCTTGCGGACAAGCACTTCACTGACTTCTGAACTTCCTTTCCCATTAGGCAATCACATACCAATTCCCCAGTCCCGGGACTAAGGTGGACTGCGTGACCTTTGTCCTGTCATAGGCATCGTTGGAATGCTATCTTGTCTGTCAACAACTCCATAGAGCCTGCCCTTGCAAGTACGGTGTTTCTGGTAGCCACTGAGCTAATTAAATAGTCACATTTCTCAGGGCAGTCACAGGCAGATCCTTAAATCCCAGAAAGCATGTACAAAAAAACCAGACTGCAGGAGCAGCCAGCACCTGACAGCTATCTGAGTGGACTCTTAACGAACCAGTGGGCAGTGAGTGAGCATTCGCATCTGGGAGTCCAGAGAAGGCTTTCGGGTACCCAGAATTCGAGAGGAGAACTCACACAAAGATGCCGAGACACACATGCCCGGGACATGTTCCAGGATGCCACCAGCTCCATCCCATCTTCCCTCACCTCGCCTGTATCTGTACACACAGGCCGGAGGGCCCGGCACTCTGCCTGAGTTCTGCTGGGGCAGTGCCATCCGAGCCCAGGACTTACTGTTTACTGTCTGGGATCACAGACAACCCCAGGTTTCTTGTTAGTTTACCATCACAGGCATCACGGCTCCCGTCTCTTTTCTCATCTCCTTCCCAACCATATTCCTGCCCTGGACCCTGTCTTATTCTCCTACTGCCTGAGACTAAATATAGTTACTTCCTGTGATATACAGTAGATACTTCCCACAGAGGTGCCTGAGCATGGCACTCACAAATTTTCAAACACTTTCTCAGGGAATTTTTGAGGTTAAATCCTAGAGATCTGCTGACTGTGTTTCTATCAGGCAGAGAATGCACACCCTTGTAGCAGACATGTGTCTGTTCAAAGACTCACATGCACTGTCAACGCACTGAACTCTAGGCAGCATTCCCATGCATGTGAGACGCTTACCAAACATGGAGATTCACTTAATGACGAGCATAGCAGCCTTTTTTGTGCTTAGAAGCACAAGGCAGCACTTCAGCCTCATTTCTGTGAGCATTTTCAGTAGGGATGAAAACCAACAAAAAAACTATTAAAATGTGGCTCCAGATAGATCAAGAAAATGGGGACTGTTTATGCTGTGAGACAAGAAGAGGCTCACTGTCCTGTGACTGTTAACTTGACAGCCTGGAGTCACCGACAGGAGTCACCTCAGGTGAGGGGTTGCCTGGGTCGGACTGGCCTGCATCCATGTCTGCAAGAGACAATCTTAGCCGTTAATTTATGTGGGAAGATCCAGTCCACCACAGGCAGCACAATCCCTAGGCAAGTGGTCCTAGGCTGTGGAAGAGAGCACGCTATCCATCAGCCTGAGAGTGAAGTAACAAACAGCATTTCACACGGTTTCTGTTTCAAGTTCCTGCTCACATTCTCAGCCTGACTCCTCTCGGTGGCAGACTGTGACCTGGAAGTGTAAACCAAACCCTTTCCTCCCGGAAAGCTGCTTTTGGTAGGAGGGTTTTACCACAGAGACAGAATGAGATCACTTAGTTCATGTCCACAAACAACAGTAAAGGTGTCACGACTGACTGGGGTTGCAAATAAGTTTTAGTGAATATCGAGGTGGGAGTCTGTGCCCGTGTGTGCACATGCACACACTCACCAGAGGTCGACTTTAGCTGTTGTTGCTCAGACTCCGCCATCTTGTTTTCACTAGCGTGGAGCTTTCCAAACAAGCTAGACTTCCTAGTCAGTCCCAGGGATTCACCTGTTCCTACCTCCTCAGAGTTGAGATGTGTGAGCCTCGGGGGCTGCTCCTCTTGGTGTGGTGGTTTTGTAGGTGTGCGTGGGATCCAACTCAGGTCCTGGTGCTTGCAAGCTTTACTAACCAGGCTACTAACCAGGATCAGGGAACAGTGAATCTTTAATAAGGAATCCACTGGCTCTAGGTAATTTCCTCCCCTCTCTCCATACTTCCACGAAAAGACACAGAATGCAGCCTTTACAGTTTTGAGAAAGCCAATGACCTCATGTTAAGACTATGTTCACCTATGCACAACTCTCACTCGCTACATCTGTTATTTCTCACAATTCCTAGCTGGACATGAGCTGGAAGGGGCATCCTGGGCCATGTGCCCTTTTCACAACTAGCCTCCTCCCTTGTTATCAGTGGGGTAAAGGCTTCAGCCCATCCAGAGCCCACTGGAGCATGGAGGCTTCTGCTGGTAGGGTCCCCTCCTCTTCCAGTACCCCCATCTTGCTGCCTGTAGGATACAGCAGTGCTCAGTCTTGTAAGATTGCTGGTGTCCCTATCACTTGGCCACAAGGGCCCCTGGTGTAATATGAACTGTGGCTGGAGAAAAAAAACAAAAAACAAAAAAACACCCAAGGGTAACTTCTGCCCAATCTGAGCTACACAGGGAAACAAAATCAGGAAGATGCAAATGCAGGGTTATGACACTTGAAACCCTATGGCCATCCCAATGCAAAACAGCCCCACTCAAGTGGACCTGGGAAATTTCCTAGCAGCTTTAAGTTGAGTAAATTAAAAGCCAGAACTTCATTAAAAAGAAAAACTTCCTCTGGGGGTTAGGTTAATTTTCATGAAAAAGAGGAATGAACCCAGTCTAGAGGGAGAATCAGTCTCGCTAGGCTAGTCGGGCTGCTTAGTGAGAGAGAAACGGTGAAGGAAAGGGAGGTGCCACAGGGTCACCCCACAGCACCCGGCTCGGCCGCTAACTGCCCGAAACCACTCTT
Organism: Mesocricetus auratus; assembly: GCF_017639785.1. NCBI lineage: Eukaryota > Metazoa > Chordata > Mammalia > Rodentia > Cricetidae > Mesocricetus > Mesocricetus auratus. The sequence goes on along the minus strand of NW_024429196.1, from coordinate 72,443,918 downwards.
CCTGGGGCTATGAGCGTTCACACGGCTTCTGTGTGGGATCTCACCATACAGAAAACACACAGGCACACGGCTGGGGCCTGAGCAGCGAAGAATGGCACACAGGGGACGCCAGGCCTGAACTGCTCAGGACAGCTGCTTTGGCTCCAGACAGAGGCTTGTCCTCTGGGACACTAGCTATCCTGTGGGAGTCTGTCCCCCAGCCTTCCTGTACCCTGCCTGGATGTCACACTGCACAGACACCTAGCCTCTCAAGGGGGAACCACACCTCTCTGGGGAGCCCCTCCCTGTCTCTACTGACAGCAAGTGTAGGAGACTTCTCGGAATGCAGAGGCCTGCACTTCAGAGACGGGAAGCACAGCCACGACTGGCCGGCATGGTGTCCACTACCATTCAGAAACAGACAGCCAGTAAAATACACAAAAGCAGGTCCCGAGCCTTCAAAATCAGAGCAGAGAACCCCAAAGCACACCCGACAGAGGCTGACCCATTTCAGCGGGCCCCTGGGCACCCTCAGGGTCTACAGGCAAGTTCCCTAAGCTGGTCTCTATGCCCGCCTGGATGCCATCCGTTAGCACAAGTCACAGAGGGTGCCCGTGGTTTCACAGAATATCAACTGTTTGCTTACAAACAAGCAGCCAGCCCACCGAAGGGCCCTTCATATGTGCACACAACTCGTGTACGTGTGGGTGTGCGTATGTGTGGAGGCCCAACAGCAGTCTCCGAGCTGCTCCTCAGGTGTCCTCCACCTTGTATTCTGAGCCCCAGGGATCTGCCCCTCTCACACTTCCCCAGCGCCGGGATTACACAGTGCCAGCACATCCAGCTTTGGAAAACTATGAGCTCTGGGGACCGAACTCAGGTCTCTGTGCTTGCCTGACAAGCACGTTACCAACTAAGCTGTCTTCCCAGCCTCTGGTGCACTTAATTTTCCAGTCCACATCTCGGCTCCACTGGACAGACCTGCTGAACTGACACCATAAGCTAGTCAGCCAGTGCCGTGCCAAAGAGAACGCGGACACACTTGTTTCCCTGACTGTATGAAAGCAGAGAAAGTTCTGGAATGAAAGGTGTCAGGATCTGGCCGGGACTGCTTATACCCTGGTTCTCAGTGTACGTTTTGTGTCTCATGGTGACTGGCTGATGTGGCCTGCAGACGACACCCCGCGACAAGGAGGAGAGTGCTCTCAGGTTGAGCTTCTGGGTTCTCAGGGTGCCAGCTCCACACACTCTTTTGACTAGCAAAGGTGCAGCCAGGAGGCCCAAGACGGACATCGACACAAACATCTCTTTGAGATTTTTTTTCAGCAGGAAACTTGGAAAACTACTAGAAGCCAGCATTTTCCTTCTTGAAGGGACTCTGCCTGAGAGAAAAGCAGGTAGACCATATTCCTCCTGGACTGGCCAGGCAGGTAGAGCAGACTGAGCAGCCCCTTGGCACAGCAGAGAAACCAGCCAGGGAGAAGCAGCCAAGCCACTCCCTGCTTGCACGGAAGCGCATATCATTAATCCCAGTGCCTTTCTGTAAAATGGAAGGTAGAGACAGGAAAAATCGCCCAAGCTCGTGGGCTAGGAAGCCTATGTATGCGGCACTGAACATGGAGGCTGCCATTTACATGGGGCTGTCTTCCGACATCCACATGTGTACCATGGCATTCATATGTCAGTACACACACACACACACACACACACACACACACACACACATTTCGTGATTTAAAAAAAAAGTCTTCTAGCTTGCAGTGGCATCCTCTTAGGGCAAAGCAACCAGGACAGGTGAACAGCCAAGTAATAGTATTCCTTTAGTTCCCACCTCAAGCCCCAAGAAGCCCCATCCCAGGGAAACCCAGAGAAGTGGCCAGGGTAGAGGCCACGGTGGACATTGAGACCAGCACACTCCACTTCCGTCTAGGACATGGAGGCCTGGCTGAAGCTGCTGGAGCCTAGGCACTATTTCTACTTCCCCATCTGCTCACCTCACAAGAACAATCTACACAGACCCTCAAGGCCTCTAGCGAAGCCAAACAACCCACGTTAGACACAAAGGACACGCCATGCCTGCTTGAGGAAACCCAGGTTTTTCTGAAAGTCATGACTATAAAATATTCCAGGAAATCACGATGGACTCCTAAGTAGATTTCACGACTGTATCTAAATACACAAGCTACCCCACCCCACCTCAGCTCAAAGAAAGCGCCAAAGGTTTTGTACGCAGGGAGAAATGCAGTTTTGTTACAAGAGAACTACAATAATTGTCAAGTCCTCACAGCTCAAGACGAACGAACGTAGCCAAGGCATGGTGTCGGCCGGGGAAGCACAAGCACTCAGAAACTGGCGTGCCCTCCCGTGTCCGTCCATGGCGCAGAGGGCCCTGGGGTCACATTGTTGATTGCTGCAGCTCTGACTTACCTGCCTGGACTCACAGAAGGCCTGGGCTCCCAGGCACCAGGAGGCATGGAGCTGGAACAGCGACAAGCTGGCAGGCTTGAAGAGAAGACGGGGATGGCTGCAATGGAGAGCAGGCAGAACAGCGGGGGCTTCCTGCTGCTGACTGGTGTCTGTCACTAGGGAAGTGGCTTTTCCTCAAAGTGTCAGTAAGCAAGGCAAGAGAGAAAGCAGAAGTGAGAGCCCCAGGACAGGCTGCTTGTTACTTCATATTCAAAATGAAGCTCGAGTCGGAAGGCAGGGATCCCGTACAAACACTCGCCACCAGAGGAGGTTCAGTGGACACGGCAATTCCTGGCCAGGATGGGCACACAGTTTGCCACACATTTCCCACCACACATCCTGGTTGAAACCATGTACCAAATTTGGGGCATACCAAATTTTCTTCCCATTTTCTTAAATTGTAAACCATGTCTGACAGTTTATTAATTCTGCTGATAATTTTAAAGCCTCGAAGTCGGTTTTGTTCATTTTTGTTTACAGCTTCCCGTTTTTGGTTTCAAAGTTTTCACCATTGTGGTTTAAGATTACTTTATTATAATTCCATAGAGCACCTTCACCTAAGACTGACTTGACACGCACATGCTTCTTTTGTTTTGTTTTTTTTCCCAAGACAGGGTTTCTCTGTATTGCTTTGGACCCTGTTCTAGCACTCCCTCTGTAGATCAGGCTGGCCTTGAACTCACAGGGATCCGCCTGACTCTGCCTCCGGAGTGCTGGGATTAAAGGCGTGTGCCGCCAACACCGGGTGACGTGCTTCTTTTATCTGGTACATCATGATGGTTTGGGGGTGCCACTCAAAGGTTCACGGGCTGGAAGCCTGGCCGAGGTGTGGCATATTCAGGTGGCAGAAGTTCTAAGAGGTGGGGTCTGGTATGAGGGGTGCGTTTGCTGGGGCGCCAACTCTGGAAAAGATGAGTGGCCAAGAGGACTAAGGTAAGCCTCGGTGGACTGGGTTAGTTACTTTGACAGTAGATTATTATAAAGCACGGTCATGCCACCAGTTTGGTCCCATTCACGGCCACTATTCCATCACACTCTTCTGCCACGTGGTGCCACGTGCCGGGATGGCATGGCTGGGAGGTGCTCACCTGAGGTGGCTGCCTGAACGTGTTGGCCAACTTCAACTCCTTTTCTTTATCAAGTACTGAGACTCAGGAATTTTGTTATAGCAATGGACTTGGTGTTAGAAGTTCCCTCTACTCTTGGCATCATTCTCAAAATTCTGGCAAACTGTATTTTCATTTTTTTAAAGTATTATTTTATGTGTGTGAATACTTTGCCTATGTATTTGTACATGCACCACATGTGTGTCTGGTACCCATTGATGTCAGAGGAGGACATCGGATCTCTTGGGAATGGAGTTAGATAGTTATGAGCTGTCAGAATGGTATTGGGACTCGAACCAGGGTCTTCCACAAGAGCAACAAATGCTGAATTAATTAATGAATTTTCCTTTTTATGATAGTAAAAATATTTTAAGGGTTCTTTTGAGAATTTTCTTTTTTGACTCACAGGTTATATAAAAAATATATTCAGTTATATATTCAGTTTCCAGCTAAGTTTTCCGTTATGGATATATGGTTTAATTTTGTTGGCTTTTTAAATTTAAACTCAACAGGTTTTCTAAGCATGTATTTTATTTTGATAAATATTCCATGTGAGCTTGAGAAGAATGCATTCTTCCATGTGAGACTACACATCTCACAAATGTTGGGTTGATTGGCAGTGTTGCTCTGGCCTCTTTATTACTATTGATTTTCTATTTGATCTATCTGTTATAGAAAGATCAAAAACTGAAACTCCATATAATAATATTGGCATTGTCTCTTTATGTCTTCAGCTTTGTCGGGGTTTCCCTTATGCATTTTGATGCCCTGTTGATCTGTACATACATGTTCAGGGTTGTGTCTCCTTGGATGTCTGACCCTTTTGTTATTATGTAACCATTTCCTTGAAGTTCCGAACCCTGTTCACTGTAGGGGCTTTTGTCCTGTAAGTGAGGAGGGTTCTCAAAGGAGGAATCCACTTGTGAATTCTCAGTTGGTGGGTGGCTCTGACAAGGCGCTTTGCCCTGGAGAGTTGCTGGTCCTGTGCAGGAGGCTCTGGGTATTTGCTCCTCCCTGGCCTCTTTCTCAGATCCTCACGGTGAGAACCTAGAGAGGAGTGTGTATTAACCCCAGCTTATTACTGTCTCCATATTCTGATGTTTTGATACCCAGAGTGCTCTCCATCCCATCACTGAGCAACCTCCTGAGAAGGTGGACCACTCCATAAGTAAACAACAAACCCATCCACACTCCATAAGCAAACAAACCCATCCGAAGTCCACCTTGAACTGCTCCCTCTATCAGGTTGTCAGGTGTCAGCCTTTGGTCCCCTGCTCTGATCACAACAGGAACAGGCAACTCTTCCCGCTTCACCAAAGCCTGACATCACTTTGTAAGCCAGGCAGCCCTGTGCCTGCTCGGCTCTGCCCTCTCTGGCTTTCCTGCAGGATGCACGGGACAGGCTGTGCCCCACCATCCCTCATGTCCTCTGGACTCGCCCCTGTGCTGCTTCTCCTGCAAGGCACAGAGTACTGCTTGTTTGGAAGGACCTGTGAGCACAGATGGCCTCCCTGTGACAATCTGGGGTTTGATGTCCTGCTACACCCATGATTCATTTCAAAGAGGAGCCCACTGGGAGTCCACATAGGTACTCAAGGGAAATGAAAGGTGAGAAGCAACAGGAAAAACTAACAGCAGAAAGAGAATGTTTCCCCAAGCATTGTTCTGGCTCGAGAACCCTACACAGATACCCAAAGAAGGCAAATGAACAAAGACTTAAACCCCAGGTGTCTGTCAGGGGAGAGAGGCAGGAATGAAAAGGCACTGGGGATCAGCTGACTGGGGTTGTATATGAGGGTAAAGACCAGAAAATATATGGCAGCAAAGAGGACAGATGTTGAGCCTGCAAGGGACCCACAGAGGAGGCAATAGCTTGAGAAAAGGGGGATGGAACTTTAAAAAAAAAACTTAAAAGCCAAAGAAGATCCAAGGTAGTAACACTGATATCTCCAAAATAAAGAGCTAAATTAAGGGGTAGAATGCATGTTTAAGCTAGAAGTATATTCTCAGAAACAAAAAGGAACATCTTAGCCCCAAGACTAAAGGAAAAGTAAATGACCTGACGTCGGCTGAAAACAAAACCAACTCCCACTTCTGGGCATGCATCTCAGGGATTTGAAGTCAGTGTGTTTGCTGTTCGCTGAAATGCTACCTCAATAGCCAAGAGGCAGAACCAGCCCAAGGGCCCACCAATGAATCAGCAGAGGATGGGTGGCTAAAAAATGGTATGGTGGAGTACATAAAAAATAGACTGTGTAGGTAAGAAAAGGAAGCCAACTCTGCCATTTGTAACAACAAATACATGGACCTTGAGGACAGGAAATGAGTAATGGGACTCCTTCCTCACATTCCCTTCTGGAGGGAGAGGCTCACAAAACTTAAGAGAAGGAAAACTGGAGAAGGGACAGTCCTCTTGGGAGCTGCGGGCAAGCAGGGTAGGGGGTTCCAGGGATGCAGCCTTGGTGAGCTTTTCTGTGAAACAGAAGTCTTTGAACCACCTGTGCTCCTGTTGGCCACCTCCACCCTGCTCCCACAGTGCCAATAAACTCGCTAACTCACCAAACGTGACTTGATCCAAATGGTTTCTTTGAGGGTAAGCAGACATTTGCTCACATCCCCCCAGGAAAGGACCAGGGACAGAAGTGAAGTCTAAAACACTGAAACTCAGAGAAACAACGACAGAGTGGTGGTTACCAGGGGTGGGGGACACCGACAGAAGGCAAGGAGTGGTGGCCTTGGGATCTGAGGAATACTTGAGACTTTGAGGGCATGAATACGTTAATTAGCTTGATCTGGTCACTCCTGGCTGCTTAGACCCAGCCTAGCACCATGGGCTTCGTGTTGGCCAGACCTCAATCTCAGAAGGCAATGAGCAGCGTCTACAAACGGCCCAGCTGGGGTCAGGGCTGAGCAGAAAGGAATTTTAGAGCTTGGAATAAATTGTCGAGAAAGTTACCCTGTCTTCATCTAAGGGTGAGAAGGACAGAAGAGGGCTGCCTACCTTCTCAACAACTTCCCTAAAGCCTCTGGTGGCTCTTAGACGTTCAGACAGAGCACACTGAAGCTTACAGAGGCAGTCTTTGGCCACGTATGGCTCCCAGTGTTGCCGGGACCACCCCTAGGCACCAGCAAGTTCAGCAATGTTCCATTACTTGTCCGGGTTTGGGCACTTTCCTTAACATACCAATGGAAGGGTCCCAAGTGGGGACTCTGAACTGAAATGATAGGACAGACACACAGCTGCCGACTGCAGGGGGATGGTCAGAGCTAAGTACTCACATTTCCGCTGGGGTTCTAAGGAGCCCCGTGGAAGGCCAGCGTTCAGGAAAACAGTCTCCATGGCTCATCCTGACCCACAACTTGAGGGATTCAGAGTCACCATGGAAACAAATCTCTGGGCCCATGTGTGAGGGGAGGACCTATCCTTACTATAGGTGGTACCATTCTGTCTGCTGGGGTCCCAGACTGAATAAAACGGGGAAAGCAGACTGAATGCCAGCATTTCTCACTCCGATTCCTGACTGAAGATACAATGTAACCAGTGGCCTCAAGATCCCTCTGCCATGTCCTCCCTGCCATGACGGACTGAATCCTTACACTGTGAGTCAAAACAATCCCTTCCCTTTTATAGCTGCTTTTTTTGGGGGAGTGGGGTGGTTATTTTTTGTTCCAGCACTGAGAAAAATAACCAGCACACCCTTTCAGTTAAAATTCCTCCAGCATGAACCCTTAGACAAGCACAGGTCTATTAAGAGGGTCACTGTGGAAGAAGTCGTGATGATACCGGGAGCTGTCAGTAGAGGCCAGCAGTAGAGCCCAGCTATGGCTGTGCGGACCAGGACAGCCCAGGCTGCTGCACTTCCTGGCACCAGGCTGATTCATGGGAGGGAGGAAGTCTCCTAATCTGCAGGGCCCCTCAGAGCAACACCTCTTGTGGTGTTTTATCTGAAATTACACAGCACAGGAACTCCAGAGGCAGGAGAGTCAGTCTCTCCAGACTGATGTGGGATGTCCTGTACGTTGCAAATATGGGTTTGCTTTTATTGGTTGATGAATAAAACTGCTTTGGCCTATAGCTAGATGAGAAATCCAAGCAGAGAGACAGAGAGAAAGAAGGCGGAGGTGGGAGAAGACACCAGCAGCTACCGAGGAAGCAAGACATGTAGAAAATGAGGTAACGCCACAAAGACGTAGCAATACTCAGATTAACAGAAATAGGTTCATTTAAATGTAAGAGCTAGCCAGTTATAAGCCTGAGCCATCCGCCAAACAATTACAATTAATATACAGCCTCTGAGTGATTATAAGTGGCTGTGGTACTGGAAGGCAGGACAGAAAAGCTCCCGCCACACCAAGTGAGCAGGTGGAGGGGCTGGATCCTGAGGGGACCCACAGGGCCCAGTGTGAGGGGTCCCCAGTACCTGTGACAGCCCCAGGTCCCACTCACTCTGTCCACCAAAAGAACCTAATGATGCTCTGGCCCTTCCAGGTGCTCTCAGATCTCATGGTAGCAAATGGGGTTGTGTTCTAGCAAATAATCTTGCTTTTCTGTATTCAAAAGGGCAGAATTGGGCAACTTGCTCAACAGACAGACAGAATGTGTATGGACATGCGTGTGGCAGGGTCTCGTGCAATTTAGGCATGTGCTTTACCACTGAGCTCCACCCAAGACCTTGATTTGTTTTAAGCTGCAGAGAAATGAAACACATACCAAGGATCTCCCCCAAACCTCAAATCCTCCTAAACAAACAACCAACCAAAAGGTCTGTGAGTGTTCAGCCCTAAACGGCTGTTTATGTCATCATTGTACCCTGTTCCAAGGGTCAGGGAACATCGTGGAAGAGGAGATGGAAAGCTGTGAAATGCTGTCTCCCGGGCACGCCATGGCTATTGCGTGCAAGAACTCACAGCGGGTGTGGTTACCTGTGGAGACTGCATAGGATGAAGTCATTCAGTTTTCCATCACTGAGAAGAGAGCAGTGAAGGCCAGCCCCCCCCCATGAGAAGTTAGTGGCAGCAGATGGCTGCTGAGGGAGGGAGACACTTCTCCTTGGAGATAGGTTCCCCATGATCTAGTGCACAGCTCTGCATCCCTGTGTGAGCTGGCAACCCTGACTGGTCTCACTGGGTTAGTAAAGGAAGAGGAGGTGAAGGAGAGGGGGGCAGTGAGGAAGTGAAGGGGAAGGAGGAGAGGAGGTGGAGGTGGGAGGGGTTTGTTGGATGGGAAAACAGTGGGTGAAATGGTGGGTGAGTACAATCAAAATACATTATGTAAGCATGTATGGAATTCTCAAGGAATAAGTAAAAATACTATTTAAAAACAGTTATTTTAGGAACTGAATCCTGCATAGGAAAAGGACTCCCCACCTCATGTCGCACCCAGATCTGCAGCTGCTTGAGCCCTTAGCGTTGTGCAGAACATGTCTGTTGTCTTAGTTTCTTTTCTATTGCTGCAAAGAGACACCGTGACCAAGGCAACTTAGAAATGAAAACGGTTTTTGGGGCTTTCAGTGCCAGGAGGTCAGGGTCTGTGATCATTATGGTGGAGAACACGGCGGCAGGCAGGCACGGCACTGGAGCAGTAGCTGAGAGCTTACATTCTGATCCACAAGCGGGGGCTCTCGTATGGTCCACTCAGGGGCACGCTACTTATGAGTCATAAGCAAACAGAATTGGTCCCAGTGGCTGCCTTGCTGAAGTCTTACACGAGGACCCCATGGCTGACAATTGTAATAAATTCTCACCTTCTCCAATTAGACAGAGGGGTTGGTTCAGTGAACATGTAGCCCTCACAGCCACAGCTTCCTGAAGATTGGCCCAGCCTTAGACAGAGCATTCAAAGACAGCTACTCTGTCTGTGCTAAATATGTGCACGCTGCCCTTCATGCCTTGATTCCCTGACGGCACCGTGTGTTTACACGTTCACAAATGAGTTAGGTCTCATAGGTAGTCTAGAGATGGATAAGGTGTGTGTGATGGGTGTGATGGTTTGAATGGAAAGGTGTGTATGATGGGTGTGATGGGTGGGAACCCGTAGGCTCATATGTTTGAATGGTTGGTCTCCAGCTGGTGGAACTACTCGGGAAGGATTAGGCATCATCTTGTTTGGTTGGAGGAGGGGTGCTCACTGAAGGAGGGCTTGGTGGTTTCCAATGTTCATATTGTTCCAGTTAGTCTCTCTCCATCTCCCTCCCTCTCCCTCCATCTCTTTCTCTGTGTGTAGGAGAGGCTGCTGAGTTAGAGGTGAGAGTTTTGCCCCTAGGTCCCCTCTGATCTGGACTCAGATCTCTTCTTCGAGAGGGTGACTTAATTAGCCTTAACTGTCAACCTGCTACAGACTAGAGTCATGTGACAGGAGGACTTCAACGACTGAGGAATTCCCTAGTTTAGTTTGACCTGTGGGCATGTCTGTGGGGGATGGTCCCAGTGTATTGTGGCGGTATCAGCCCTGGGAAGATGATCCTGGGCCACATAAGAAAGCCAGCTGAGCACGAGCCTGTGAACATAGCAGTAAGCAACAAAGCAGCAGTCCTCCATGGTTTCTGTTTCAAGTTCCGACTGGAATTCCTGCCTTGAATTTCCCCAGAGAAGGGAGTAAGTATAAGCTGAGATAAACCCTTCTCTCCTTTAAGTTGTTTTTGGCCACAATATTTGTCACAGCCATAGAAGAGAAGCTATGGCAATGGGGAGACTGTTCCTACAATGGGAACGTGACAAATGCTACCCATGATGCACTTACTGTGAGCAGCAGTGTTCACAGCAGGGCAAGCCTGGCAAAATCTCCTCCCACTTCCAGACTACCCAAGTATCCTCTCCACATGGGGGAAGACTCAGGTTTAACTTAGGGTTCAGCAGTCCTTTCATCCTGGAAATGCTTATCTGCACTGACACAGAGCCACTAGCTACAAGGCCCTTGCAATGTGGGTAGTGTAGATCAGAATTGTTTAAGTTTAATTGAAATGTACATGGCTACATTCTACATGTTGAACATCATCTGGGAAGCATACATGCCCACCCTGAGACTAACATGGTGACAAGAGATGCCATGATTGACACTGTATACATATACCTCAAGGGACAGCCTGTGAGCTCCCTTCCAAAAGTTTCTTCTATTAAGACAAAACTTGGAGGTTATAGATTTTCTTTTTTATTAAAGGGTAGCACATTTTGTTCCAAACATCTGCTTTGTTGTGCTCAAAACATACCAGATAGATAGATAGATTGATAGGTAGAATGATAGGTAGATGATAGACAGATAGATGATGATGATAGATAGATAGATAGATAGATTAGATAGATAGATTAGATAGATGATGATAGATAGATAGATAGATAGATAGATAGATTAGATAGATGATGATAGATAGATAGATAGATAGATTAGATAGATGATAGACAGATAGATAGATGATAGATAGATAGATAGATTAGATAGATAGATTAGATAGATAGATGATAGATAGATAGATAGATAGATAGATAGATAGATAGATAGATAGATAGATTAGATAGATAGATGATAGCTGAGTGCATAAAAGGGCTGAGGAGATGACTCAGTCAGTATGGGTATGTTAAAGCATGAGGATGAAGTTTAGTCCCAAAAACTCAAGTAAAAACGCTGGACTTGGTGGCCCACACCTGTAACCCCGGTGCTGGGGAGAGAGAGGAGAGACAGGAGGATTCCTGGGTCTCACTTGCCAGCTGGTCTAGCTGAGCTCCAGGTCAGTGATTTAAAACAGCTGGGGTGGAGAGATGGCTTAGTGACTAAGAGCACTTGCTGCTCTTACAGAGGACCCTGGTTCTGTTCTCAGCACTCATATTAGGTGGTTCACAGGCACCTGAAATTCCAGTTTTAGGAGGTCCCAACACCCTCTTCTGGCTTCCACAGGCATCTGTATGCAAGTAGTATATGCATGCACTCAGATACACATGCATATAAAATAAAGAAATCTAACAAAATGAAAACAAAACCAACAAAAAACCAAGATGGCCAGCATTTGAGGAATGACACCCAAGGTTTACCTCTGGTTTCTACATACTTAGACACACCTGTATTGAACTTTTATAGACATCACACACACACACACACACACACACACACTCAGCTTGTTGATGATAAACACACTCGTGCTTAATGTGAATAAAGCTTACTTCAAAAATTTGGTGATGCTATTGGGCAAGAGCCACTCTGTATCCATGACCCTCCCACAAGGCCTTGCAAAGTCACGTTGCTTGGAAAAAGACCCTTTCCTCAGTCTCCTGGGGACCAGCAGCTTTTTACCGGCTCCAGCACTCTGCCATCAGCGTTTGCAGAGGGTTCCTCCTCTGAGCCAGCCAGCAGCTCAGTTTTACATAGAGCAGTCGTGAGACTGGACAGGGGCTCCAGGGCAGGGGAGCTCAGCGTTGGTTTGCAGATGAGATAACATGAACCTAAGTAATTGAAGGAAATGGCGGAGTCAGAATCCTGGGTGCCTCCGTCAACTATGCTGCTCTGAGGGGCCTTGGGAAACCACCCTTTAGACCCGGATGGCTGCTGACCAAAGCCACAGTCCCAGAGTTTTTATCAGAGGGTGTATGTGACAAGTCCTGGGGCTCTCTGTGGTCAGTACAGCAGGGCAGATAGACACATTTGGAGTCGAGCAAGTGGCCGCATACACGGTCAGCATGTGGCTTACACAAGAGCAGACTGTTCAGGTCACCCTCTGCTGCAGCCTGAAAGGCACAGATGTCAAGCCACAGTCACCAAGAAACCATAGCCCGAGCTCTCAACCAGAAGAAAAATAGCTTGTGTCCTCATGAGAAAAAAGCCAGTTCACAGATGCAGGCACGGAACCATCGGTGTGATCTTAAAGTCCTGGATGGACTAAGAATAATGTGGAAAGATAGTCACAAAGATGGAAACTGTTCTGACAGACTTGTGTAGAAGTGGGTGCACACTGTCTCTCCCTGAGAGTTACTTTACATATGTTCATCTTTTGTGAGTGTGTCAGTCAGTTGAGAATAGACGGACATTCTCAAACACTTGAAAATTCCAACCATGGCAGATCTTATGAATACAAACACCTGTGTACAGAAGGAAACTGGTTGTATGATTTCCCCACACACACAGCTCTCTTTCTCTGTCTGTCTCTGTCTCTCTCTCTCAAACACACACACACCCCAAATGGGAGTGAACTTTCTGAACCACCAAGTCTTTGCTACTAATAATGCACACATAGCCATTAAACCCAGCACACTCACAAGTCTCAATGCAGTTGAAATGCCTTCCCCTTCAAGCATGTGCTATTTATCCCTTGAACTGTTCTGAAACAGTCATCTCCCCCATTCCTCTCCTGTGGCTTCAGGTAGAATGGGGCAGGAGGCCACACCCCAGAACTCTCAGCAGGTCAAGATGAACCCAAGCATCAGGGGCCTAGACAACTTCCAGTGGCAATGCAAACTGAGTCTGCATGACCTTGGACAGTCCTCAGCATCTGGAAACCCGGATCCTCATTTGGGGACAGAATTTGCCCAACTGTTGTGGCGAACATCATGCTTCAGAATTAGTTTCCTTCCTGGTTCATTCTCTACCTGTCCTTCCAAGAGACCCTTACTTAGTTACACATGTTCCAGGCCATGTAAGATTTACAAGCTTAGAGAAGTAAGCAGAGAGACATGTCCTTCAGCTGAGCTCTGCTCGCTAAACAGCACCCTTCCCGTGTTTTCCACATTGGCTCAAAAACAATTTTCTAGAGGTGGTGTTCACATCCCATGATAGTCACCTTGGTATGATTAAAAGCATTCAGGCCTGGGTTTTTCAGATAGATCTCCATTCTTCTTTCTCTCAGATCATTCACCGGTGATGGGTGAGTACATTCATTTAGAACGTCTAACAATCTCTCACATAGCATGACTCAAAATACATTCAAATAAAGAAACCATAGAAGTTCTATTGGAATAAGGAAATAAATGACCACAGATAAAAAGGTTATGAGAAATGTGCCCAGCGATTATGATAACAGATTGTGGTGACCTGAAGATTTTTAAGATCTATACAAAGGTTTCCAAACTGCAGAAGAGAGTGTAGTGAGTACCAAGGAATATATTTAGTCAACAAACTCCTTAAGGGCCTTCTTCAGTTCTTAACACATGTTCTGCCAGACTGAAGAACTCTGTCAGCCTGGAGCAAGACAGCAGACGGCTTCAGGGTTTCTTTAAAAAAAAACAAAGAAGAAAAAAATGGAACTGAGAGATAACACGGTGTATTTTTGACTGTGTGGAAACTTGTGTCAAACGGGTTTCAGTTTTATGTCATAAAGTTGAAAAGAAAGTTATATTAGGTTCTGTGCAAACTAAAAAAATAAAAGTGCCAAAACAAAGTTTTGCCCTAGGAACAAAAAATGAGATGGTATGGCACTGACAACGGACTGGTCTTCTTTTTGCTGCTATAACAAAACACTGGAAGCTCAGTAGTTGGTAGAAATTTATTGAGCTTGCATCTTTGAAAGTCCAAGACAGGGTAATCCCATCTGTTCCGCTGCTGGTATGGCCCTGTGAGCCACAGAATAGCAAGAAAGGTACCTTGACAGGGTCGTGAATGGGGAAGAGATCACAGGTAGAGGCAGGAGCCAAAGAGGAATTATGCTAATCTCCTCTGAGGGCAACACCCCACAGTCCACCTCCCCACCCCGTCCTGGCTAGGTCCCACTTCTTAAGGGTACAACCCACACCGGCTCTGAGGGCTTAACTCAAGAACACAGACCTTCCGGGGGCCATGGACAAACTCTCCAAACCACAGAATACTCAGCTGGTGAGAATGCCAACCCCGGAGGCTACACAGGAGCACTGGGCAGGGAACACAGTGGGGAGGACAGTGGACTCTGGCTGGGTCTTCAGCATGGAAATGCCACAACCAAGGGTGGACTCGTGAATGGCAGCAAACAACATCAGTAAACACTCCCTGAAAACTCTTAAACCCAAATGGTGGAACAGTTATCACTGGAAGGCATGGGCTTCTGGATTCTACCCACTCCTCATTCTCAGATCCACCAGCTGAAATAGAATCACAAATGAACTATCCAGTGTGCCCTGCACCAGGAGGGCATGTCTCCCCACATGCAAAACTTGATCCCTGGAAGCAGGACCATGGGGCAGGGAGACAGGATGCCAAGGCTGAAGGGGGAGTTTTTCAGTTAAATTAAAATGAAGTGAAAAGACAAAATCAACCCAGGTCACACTAAGGCATTGCCATGGCAACGCCACAGGAACTGTCAAGTGATTGACATGAGGCTGATCTAGCTAGAATAAAGGTCCATCGGTGGAGTTAAACCTGCAGAGAGAGGCAGTAGTGAGCTCCACGGTGGTATTTCAACATTTTTTATAGACATGCTGAATCCACATAAATTCATCAATATTGGAATTACGGATTTCCCTAACTGTTCTGAGCTCCTCCCTCTCCACTCACAGCACCCAGGTCTGTCACATGGGTGTCTGCTCTTCTTCTAGCTGGCCTACTCCAGCAGGCTCAATCTTCTCCACACCGGTGTTCCCACCCAAGCCTGAAAGCTGTCCTAGGAGGTGGGGCAGCTTCCAGAGTCAGGACTCTGTGTGGGGGAGCAAGGGGTTCCTTTGTTCTTCTCTCATTACAGCTGTCCTCTCCCTGTCCCAACCAGGCACTACAACATCCCTAACACCAGCACTTCCTCCTCCTGCCCCTAGTTTCCACAAAATGAGAGACAAAGACAGGGCTGCTTTGGATTTACTAACCTGACTGTAACATAAATGAAATATGCTTCCTTTGCATAGCTTTGGTTTTAACCATATTTGATTGAATTCAACACTTAAATACAGTCAATGAGTTTTAAAAGATACGGAGAAAAAGTTACATAGCTGTATTTTTATTTTTTTATGTATTTATTTTTTTGAAATGGGGTGTCATGTAGCCCAGACTAGACTCAAACTGGGTAAATACCTGTGGATATTCTTGGACTTTTGATCCTATCTCCACTTCCCAAGTGCTAGGATTAGTCTGGGCTACCACAAGTGATTTATTTGGTGTTGAGGACGTCATGCATGCCAGACAAATGCTCTATTGACTGAGTTACATCCCTAGCTGCTTCCTGCTCTCCTACTATACAGTTTTCTTTTCTTTTCCTTCTAGACAGTGTCTCCTTTAGTCTAGGATGCTCAGTCTTGCTTATAGCCGAGGATGACCTCCAACTCTTGATCCTTCTAACTTTGACTCCCAAGTGTTACGATTATAGAAGTGTCACTTCACCTGCCTACATAACTTATTATTTTCTAAAAGTTTATTTAATGTTATGTGCAGGTGTGTGTGTGTGTGTGTGTGTGTGTGTGTGTGTGTGTGTGTGTGTGTGTGTTGTTCATGATCATGCAGTGCCTGCAGAAGCCAGAAGGGAGAATTGGAGCCCCCAAGTACCGGAGTTACAACATGGTTGTGAGCCAAAGTATCGGCACTGGGAAAAGAACCCCCAATCCTCTGCAAGAGCAGTTAAATGTTCTTAGTTGATGAACCATCTCTCTTTCTCCCATAACTGATCCTTAAAAGAATAACAACAACACCAAAACATTAAAAACAAAACAAAAAACCCTCAAGCAGATCCAAGCTAACATTTTCGTCAGTTATAATCAAATGAAAAAAATGTTCCTGAAAATATATCAAAATTCATGAATCTTCATAAAATCCAATCAGCCTAGTTGTTATTGTCATCTTTATGCAGCAATTCCATAAGAAAATGTCTTTTGCCCAGCGTTCAAATACGAGGTTGAAGATTATGGTGCCACCAATCCAACTAAGGTAAGCTATTGCAATGCATCTTTGTTAGAAGACTCCACCTTCCGACATAAAAAGAAAGAAAAAGATCCCAACCTATGGATATTTGTTTCTCCCACCCAGTTGTCACAACACCAATCCAGAAACAGAGAAAGCAGCTAAAAGCTGCAAACGAGGGTAGAAGAGGCCAGCTGGAGTATTTGGAAACACAGCAAAGCAGAGCGGTTGTGCCTTGGCTTGGGCAAAGAGAACAGAAGAATCACAAAGGTTCGCCCGCAGTGGGAGCCGGAAACCTGTCTTCCAAGGACTGCAGTTGTGACCACGCCCCTTCCTGGAGTGGCTTTTGCTCCCTCCGGAAGTCACAGGAAGGATGGGAATATCTCTCTTTGAAACTTTATCTCTAAAGGATGAAAACGCCTACTGTTTCTTGGACGACTAGAGATTTAACTGCCCACGAGGTACTGGGAGGGGTGAGGTAGGGGTGAGGTGTCCTGCAATTAAAGCAGTTGGCTTTCACCATAAGTTAAGGAGTCCAATACAGACCCAGTCCTTGAGCCCCTTGCTTTGAAAAAGGAAAAAAAAAAAGGCTTGTTTTTCTTTTCTCGTTCTGGGTTTTAAGGAACCTCCTTGAATGACAACACCTGGTCTAAACAGACACAAAGTATTTATAGTTGGTATCTAGTCCCCTCGGAATATAGACCCTACTGAGCGTGAAGAAACAGTGGTGCTTGGGATAACAAAATATTACCCAATAGTGCCAGAATACCCTTCTAAATGTAAACCTTATATTTTGAAAACTCCTAAATTTCAAATATACATTGAATGATGAGGGACAGTTTGCTAGGTAAGTTCTACTAAGAGGTCTTTGCTTAAAAATTAAAACCAAACCAGAGAGATCATACCCACATGCAAAATATTAAATATGGCCTTAAAATGACCAAAGAATCATTTTATGCAAACTAAGCAATAAAATAACATTTTCTATCAATTTCACTTCTCAGGGATGAAATATAATTCCAAAATATACTCCCCGATTTTCATCCTAACTTAAAACATTTCGTTTTATAGACGTTTAAGAATAAAATCTGGCATATTTAAGCATTTCAAATACAGAATACAAATCAGTTTTTGTTTTACTGCAAAATTTCCCTAAATCTATTAAAACAAAACTATTGATCTGGATAGAACAAAATGACTTGGTGAAATAATTTCAAGTATTTAAATCTTTTTTTACTCAAATGTAAATATATTCACACACACACACACACACGGGGGGGGGAGAGAGAAGGTGGGGACGCCAAGGAACTAAGGGAAAGAAAAAAAAAACGAGTAGAGAATTTTACTTAACTTTGAACACAATAATTTTGGTCAGCCAGACAAAACTCACTCAAAAACTCAAAAGAAAATGGGAAGCTGACCGGCCTTCCCAATTCTTTCTTCTCCAAGGACTTTTAGAGAAATGAGTCTCTTCTCAATGGCTTTTAGGTGGCGTTAAGTTTTGGAAACCTTATTGATAATGTATATTCAATTGCACACTCGGGAGCCTAAAACAATCTCCAAGGATTTGGAGAGAGAGAGAGACTTCACAAAGGAAGTCCGCCAAGCAGACTTTCTGGTTTGGGCAGGGGTTCAGAGTTCGGTGCAACTGCTCTTTCCCTCACCTACCGCACTTCAGAGGCTCGGGTGCTCTGCATCGCTTCGGGGGCGCGCACAGTGGCAGTCCCGGGGTTCGCCGATCCGCCAGACGAAGTGAGCAGCCGAGAGGCGGGGCTCCCGGCTCGGCCCCGCAGCCGGCCTCGCTCCCTGCGCCCCGGGGGCGCGCGCGCGTGCTCGCCGGGGTCCGGTGCCGCACGCTGGGGCCAGGCGGGTACGCGCTCAGCAGCAGCCCCTGGAGTGAAGCCGCGATCCAACCTTTACTGGCGGCCACGGTCTGTCACCTAGGGGAGGCCCAGGCCCTGGCCTAAGACGCGGCAGGGCGGAGTGGCTCCTATCTGGGCAGGTGACCACGTCCTTCAACCCTTTCTCCCTCCTCCTGTTTCTCCCCCTGCTCCTCCTTCTGCCGGGCGCGCAAGGGTCCCCCGGTTCTCCCCGCTGCCCGGCTCGCCGCTTCCTCCTCCGGGGAACTTCCTCAATAGGCCAGGGCAGTGCCTGCGCTTCCTCCGCCGCCCCAAACCTGAGCACCCCGCCCAGAACCCAGCAGAGTTGGGCAGTGCCCTGATCGGAGCCGGGCTAGAAAGTACCCCAAGATCTAGTGTAGTAACACCCCGAACCTGAGCTAGAATGGGACAGCACACTGAACCGAGCCTGAGACAATTAAAACCCCGAATCTGGACCGGGCAGTACCTTAAACCGAGCATGAGATGGGCAGTACCTTGCCCCTGTCAAGTGGCAACCCGAACCTGAGCCTGAGCCCCTTGATGGTCCCCAAGGCAAGTTTCCACTGATTATCACCCTGAATCTGGGCAACATCGCGAACGGAGCTGCTCAGCACTGCTGGACCAGAGCGGGGCAACACCACAAACTGAGCTGGAGCCAGGCAGCTCCCTGGCATGACATATTCAGAGTAAGGCGCCCTTCTCCAGATCTGGAAGTCCCAGGGTCCAAGGTCCCTCTTTACAGAAAGGAGGGGGTTTCCCCAGCTCAAGCCAGACCCTCGACCTTTCTCCCTCCACCACAGCTGGATTTGTCTAGCCCAAGCGAGACTGCATACTGTATGGAGTGTTTAATGTCAACAGGCCAAGATGCTCCTGCTGACACCATGCCCAGGGAACACGAGTGATCCAAAAGGTGGCCTGAGAGGCTTTTGCCTACAAAAAAAAAAAAAAAAAAAAAAAAAAGAAAAAAGAAAGAAAGAAAAAGAAAAAAGAAAAGAAAGAAAAAGAAACTGTTTCTGAGGGCCTTACCTGTTGTTCACAATCTGCTTCTTGAATCCTGTCCTGCGCTCTTGACATGTTTTGGGTTTTGTTTTCTGTTAGTCAGATTCGAAACAGTCACTTTTGTCAAACTCTAACCAATAATAATAAATAAATACAATGAGTATACAGCAAATAAATAAATAAATAAATGCAATAAATTCCAGATGTTTGCAGTGAATTTTAAAGAGCAGTGTCCTCTGAAGTGCTCGCCATGCAATCAAAATGACCTGGATTTGGTCCCCAGTACTTGTTTGAAAGCTGGGGTACAGGAGCAGGGAGCAATAAATAGTAAATGCAATAGGAAGGTGGTGAAAGACAGTACTGGAGACACATGGGAATAATGCCAAGGGTTATCACAAAACACTGTCAAAAACAACCTGTACAAAAGTCACGGCAGCCTTACACAGAAAACCTTTCTGCAAGAACATGGATCCAGCCAGTTCCCATGCTACTTTGAGTAGACACTGCCCTTATCTTGCTCTTCGTAAACAAGTGAGAGTTATTTGTATGTAACACTGGGGCCTGGTACTCCCATTGTGCCATTAAAAGCTCTCCCTCCCCCATTCTCTGAGACTGTACTCCTGAGAGTGTCCTGGTGTGCATATTTCCAATCCAGCACTCTGAGAATACCAAACAAGTTCATTGTTTCTGTAGTATTGCTTTTCAGTTTAATTTTTAATTAGTTTTAAACTGATTAATGTCCACGTGTGTACAAATCTGTGCAGTATGCACACTGCATGCTGGTGTGTACATGTGTGCTCACAAATGCATGTCGAGGCCAGAAGCTGACACCAGATTTTTTTCCTGCATTCCTTGCCACCTGGTTTCTTGAGGCAGGGTCTTTTCACTGAACCTGGAGTGTACCTATTTTACTACACTTGTTGTATTGTGTATTTTACTACATAGGCAGCAAGCCTATGACTTCACCTGTCTCTACCTCCTAGCTGCACCCTCCTGCCCTGGTTTTCACATGGGGGCTGGGAATCCAATTCAGATCCTTGTGTTAGTATGGCAAGCACTTTCGCCACTAAGTAATCTCCCATCTCCATTTCAGTGTTTTGACAGGAAGCTGCTCTTTAAAATCCCCACAAACAGCATCAAGGATCTCTTGGCAGCACTGATTATTTTAGTGCCTATGTTAAAAACTGTGCCGTAAGCCCAGTCAGAGTCATCCAGGCAAGGTATTAGATTGTGACCACCACTGAAGATGTGGGCTGTTTATACTCACTGGGAGCCCCCTACCCTTTCCTCTTAAAATGTCCCTGGGTTTCCTTTTCCATTCATTTTTGCCTTTAAATATTTTAACCTAAATGGAGGATTTTTAGTTCTTCATCATTCATTATGATTAATTATTTGTCAATATTACACTTAGTTTTGTTTCAGTGATCCAGAAAAATAGCCATTTTACTCTTAAAAGAGGGTGCAGAGTCCACAGGACTTTTCAAGGGTGTAGGTTTTTAATGACAGTTCTCTAGGGAGAGATGAACAAACATCTATTCACCCCATACAGGGAATTGATAACAGACCAAAATAGGCATCAAAATCCACTTTGGTGAACCAGTTGTATACTTTTAGGTTAGGTGCTATTTACAGGAGCAGGAATGCCTCAAAGGCAGATGAGTAATAAAGAGGCCAGCCCAGGAAACTACAACTCTGCAGCTTACTTTAGGACTGGCCTGTAGCTCAACAAGCCCAAGAGTTTCTCTTCTAGGCAGCTTATCTGGTCTGTAAATGTCTCTCTCAACACTCCTCATTGCTTATGTAACCTGTGGGATGGGAAAGGGCCTAGAGTATCTGGTAAGTTTCAGGAACTTCCTGAGGCTTCTGAATTTACTTCCTGAGTCTTACTTAGTGAGCTTCCCTTTAGGACATCCTGAGTCTCGATTAACTTCCCTCTAAGACTGAATGTTTTATCTCAGAGGAAATTGTGACACTGCAGTAAGAAGATGGGGCATGGGACTTGGATCTGTGTGTGCAGTCTTTTTCAACTGGCCATGTCTCTCTCGAGTTTCACAGAGGGGAGACAAGATGACATAATGGTCCTCCCCTCCTCTGAGTCATCTTCAGTGTTAGTAGCCACTGACGTTAATCAACAAATACCTAGAAAAACAAAATCAACATGTTCCCCAGTGTTTCTTCTCCTCACACGTCATGTTCTTCTGAAGACTGCCCAGTAGGCTTCCCCCTTGACACACCTGCACCCTTATGACAGTATGCTAGCCCCGAAAGCCATCTGCTAATCTCTGTACCCGGGACTTCCCAGCACGGTAACTTAAAAAAAAATCTGTTTCTAGTCTATAGGCTCTTTAATAAACTTTAAAAATAGCAAGTGCAGTATAGCTGTTTTCGATGCTAATTCTGACTCATGAAGTCTTTCCGTATCTGGTTATCTCTGAATATTTCTGCTGTTTCTTGCTCATAGTACCTCACTTCCTTGTGTTCTCAGTGGCATTTGGCTGTGGGATACTCATTAGCCCTGAAATTGGTGAAGCCAGGAAGAAGGCATTGTTATTCAATAAGAAAGAGCTTTCATCTCTGGCAGAAACCTGGGTTCTAACTAGTCCTTGAACATTTTTAAGGTACACGTTCAGCTTATGTGTTTTAAGTAGGCAAGTGGTAAGAATTTGAATGGTAAATCTGAGTACAATTTGGCTATAGTTTCTTTGAGAGTGATTTGTTTATTTATTACTATTTGGTTTTTTTGTTGTTTTTTGGGGTTTTTTTGGGGGGGGGGACAGGATTTCTCTGTCCTGGAACTCACTGTAGATCAGACTGGTCTCAGAATTACAGAGATTGACCTGCCTCTGCCTCCTGGATGCTCTAGGCCTTACAAGTTCATGTTTCCCTCTTTCCCAATGTGGTAGCAGATACTAATTGGCTTGGTTACAGTACTTACTCCAGAAGCATCACATTGCACATTGAAAATATACATCATTTTTGGCAATTAAACTTCAAGAAACCCAGACAGGTGTTGATGGCGTACACCTTTAATCCCAGCACTATGGAGGCAGAGGCAGGCAGATCTCTGTGAGTTCGAGGCCAGCCTGGTTACAGATTGAATTTCAGGACAGCCTCCAAAACAATACAGAGAAACCCTTTCTCAAAAATAAAAAACAAAAACAAAAACAAAAAAAAACAAAAAACAAACAAACAAAAAACAAGAAACAAAAAAAAACCAAACAAACAAACAAAAAACCAAAAAGCAACGAAACTTCAAGAAACCTGCAAAAATTTTAAATAAAACTTCACAGACAACAGCCGGGCGTTGGTGGTGCATGCCTTTAATCCCAGCACTTGGGAGGCAGAGGCAGGTGGATCTCTGTGAGTTCGAGGCCAGCCTGGTCTACCGAGGGAGTTCCAGGACAGTCTCCAAAACAATACAGAGAAACCCTGTCTCAAAAAACCAAAACAAAAAACAAAAAAACAAAACAAAAACAAAAAACTTCACAGACAAAATTTAACCTTTTAAATGCTAGAGAGACAGTTTGGCAGTTAAGAATGCTTGCTGTTCATGGGAGAGCACCGGGTTAAAGTTCCCAGCTATGACGCGGTGACTCACAACTGTCATTTGCTCCAATTTCAGAGGCACTACATGCAGGCAAAATACCCAAACAAATTTAACCTTCCCATAAAAGTAAATAAACAAAGTGCCTTGCCCATTTACATTTTCTTCTAATCGTTCTTTTTATACTTAGAACCTTCTTTTTTGAGATTTATTTTAACTTGGTATATGATATGATATATAAGACTAACAGCTGTCTTTCGAATGAAGAAAACATGCATAGTTTGTTTTTTATTCCTCTCTCTCTCTCTCTCTCTCTCTCTCTCTCTCTGTGTGTGTGTGATATGTTCATGGACATGCATGTACACACACACTGTATATGTGGAGTCAATTATCTCCTTCCACCTTTATGGTTTGGGGGATGTAACTCAAGATGTCAGGCCTGTGGGACAGGTGTCAAGTGCTTTTACACAGTGAGTCCTCTCACTGGCCCAGTTGCAACAAACACTCCTTCTGCCCTGCACGGAGAGATGCCAGTTTGCTCATGCATAAACCCCAGTGCTCACCACACACTGAGTTTATTCCCAGTCTTGTTTCATTGGCCAATCAGTGCTTCCTTCTTTAAAAAAAATCAAAATACTTGTTTTTTAAAATAGTTACTTGTTGAAAGACAGCATTAAGAAAACGAGAGGAGAGAGAAACCAGGAACAGGACCCAAAAAGACAACAGCAGACAACACTGCTGTAGAAAATGTGCCAAGTACTGAAGACACAACAGTAAATGAGGACTCTGATTCCAGAGGGTCAGGAGAACTGTAGTCACCTCACCAAGGAAGATGCAGAGATGGAGAATGGGAGAATGGGAGGATGCTTCCGTTATTTGTGTACACAGACGCAGAGTAAGGCAATAATGAGCTTCCACTGCGGACCTATTGGACTGTCCAAAATGCAGACGCTGACATCACCCAAATGCGGCCAGGGTGTGGAGCAACCCGAGCTCTGTCACTGCTGGTGAGAACAAAATGGTGAGGTCACTTTGGGGACAGATTTTATTTGCCTGCACATCAGTTTTGCTTAGTGCCTAGAGTTGCTCAGAAATTTACCCTTGACTTTGCTAGAATGCCTGAAGTAAACAAAAGTACAGAGAAAATGGGAAGACACCAAAACTCAAGACATTTACATGAGGTGCCTACTGTAGTTTATTCTCACAAGCTTGTGTTTATATGTGTGGTCTCTAGCCTGTGCCCTGTTCAGGGAGTTAGCATGGAGCCAGGCTGGAAGATGTGGGTCCTTTACTGTGTGTGTTGGGGGGAGGAGGCAGGCTTGAGGATTCGGAGCGGGGATTGCTCTTTGTCTTCTGTCTGCTTCCTGGTCTGTGGAGATATGGGAGAGCCATGTCATGCTCCTCTCACCCCAGCCACAGGCCATTCCTACTGTCACTCCTTCCCAGTCACAATGGTTGGTAAACTGTGAGTCAGAATGAACGGTCCTCCCTAAAGCTGCTCTTGTCAGATTTGTGTTCACAACCAGGAGAAAAGTAATAGAGACAAAGAACGACCACAGACTTCCCTTCCCATGTAGACACATGACACCAGCCTCGCTTTAACTAGAACACCTCCCTATCTATCCTAATGTCCATATACAATAAGACAGTTAGACTTGGCAGAATAAACAAGTAAGGTGAGGGGACATTACAGAAATGACTATTATAAATAAGTTTTTTTTAATTATCCCACTACACTCAAAGAAAAAGAAGTGCCTTTAGCCCCTTTGCTGGGCAGTCAGCCTGAATTTTAGTATTAATTCCTCTGTGAGACTTGAGATAAGTGCCTCTACCTGACCCCCTGCCACACACACACACACACACACACACACACACACACACACACACACACACAGTGGTGCTTCTTGTATGAGTTTAGATCACTAAGCTCTCTTTTCCAGCAACAACCCTTCAGCTCTTTATGCTTAGCTCTGGAGTAAAAGGGCTCTGTTAGCTTCAGGGTCTTCTCACCAGAGTTCCTATGAGGAGTTAGCAGGGAATAAATAGGCAGTTGGGGAAGAGGCTGGAGAGCGAGATAACATTCAGCCAGACTATGGAGAGAGATGACATCCCCCCTTTGCAGCTCCGATGTCTCCTTACTCACTGTGGTTATCTTCCTGGGTCAATAAAAGTCCGAAGAGAAGGTGAATTAATGGGAGAGAAGAGGAGGGAGGGGAGAGAGAAAAGAGGGGATCAAAAGAGGGGAGAGCCAGAGCCCTGGAAAGTCCAGCCTAGGCCACTAATTAGTTCACTGGCCTCCTAGTTCTGGGGACCCCACATTTCCTTGTGGGGTGATTTCTGCCTTGGTAAATACCTGTTGTCACTTCTCCTGGGCCTTTACTTCCTTTGTCTCTGGGTGTCCAATTCTTTCTTTGTCCACCTCTAGGAAGGATCCCAAATCCTGGGTCAGCCACCCCACAGCCCTGACATTCCTGTTAAAGCATTCCCATTTCTAATGTCCTTATTTGTTCCACCAGTGGCCCCACCTACTGAACCTGCCAATCTGCTCAGGGTTCAGGGTGGTTGGTTGTTGTGCTGCCATTCCTGATGAATGACAGCAAGGGTGGGCCTGACTGAGTCCCTTGTTCTGAGTCTGGGGTATTGAGTGCTGCTTGGAAGATATCTGAAAATAAGCAGTCTCTTTCTCCATCTACTAAGTTCTTACAACTTACCATTTTATTCTGTTTTCTGCCAGTGTAACCAAATTCCTAAGGGTGGAACATTTATTTGTTTGTTTGGAGATAACCTGCCGCAGCCCAAGTGTTGGCATTACAGGGGTGCACCACCATGTCCCCTAAAAAGAGTTGTATTTGCTCGTATTTGTGGAGACTGAAAGTCCCACTGGTTCAGCCTCAGACAAGGGCCTCACAGAATCAAATCAGTGGCAGTGTATACACAAGAGAGGCAGAGACAGGAACCCAGAGACAGGTCTGAAGACAGGCTTGCTCTTTCTGTAATATTCTGCTCTCATTAGAACTGACCTGAGTCCTAGGACATCTGCACTAATCCCTTCCGACGGCAGCTTTCCAATGACCCAACTAACTATCCTCACATCTACAAGACTGTACCAACCCAATGCCACTGAGGATTGAGTTTCTGGAACATAAAGCTTTGAGCCTTTGAAGTGCATGCAAATGTCACGTGTGATGTGATGTGATGTGATGAAATGTGTGACACATATGTGATGGCTGGCACTCTCTTTTTACATTTGACCAGCTGCCATTTTCCTGTGCTGCAGTCTGGAACCAGAAGGGCAGGGACAAACCACAGCTTCTTAGCTGTTCTCAGGGTTTGAGTGAGATGAAAATGCTGGGACTCACAGATGAGGGTGGGGAAACATCTGACTTCATCGTGTCCCTCTCACACTTCTGTTTTTCATGGGAGCTGCTGACTTCAAGACGCCACTCACTTAATGTTTCTCTTTTTCTTATATTCTCCGTTCGCTCTTTTTATTCATAGTGTGGACAGCAAGGAAGGGGACGGTGTTTTTCATGATGTTCTGTGACTACTTTGCCACTCTTATCCAAAATTTAATGTCATGTGTTTTTACTATAAATGACTGCATATTTCTCCTGTGTGTGTGTGTGTGTGTGTGTGTGTGTGTGTGTGTGTGTGTACAGGTGCATGTGTGCCATTGTGTGAGTGTGGAGGCACTTTTGGAAATTGGCTCTCACTTTTACCTTTGTTTTGAGATGGAGTCTCTCCTGTCTGCTGTTGGTGTAGTCCACTCTAGCTGGCAAGTAGCTTCTGAGGGAGCTCTCTGCACCGCTTGCAGCTGGAAGTCTGGACAGTTCCACAGCTCAGCGTCTCCTCCTCCTTTTTATACTACTAGGGAGGAGCTATGAGACTCTTCCAAGTTCGGATTCTCCCAGACATGCAACCTTTAGTTTATCCCTGCCCTCCTGCCAAGGCACACTATCACTTTCACCTCTGCATGGCCTTTCTCTATCTGGGCATTGTTCCCATGGTATACCAGAGAAAAACCAGGAACTAAGGGATGTGACTCACAAATCAATGATTTGCAAGAAAAAAATCTTTTGGGGATTTTAGAAAGACGACTCAGAGGTTAAGAGCACTTGCTGATCTTTGGAGGACTTAAGTTCGGCTTCTGGCACCCACACAGAGCTCACAACTTTCTGTAACTCCAGTTCCAGGTGTTCTGATGCCCTTTCCTGGCCTCCAAGCACACTGCATACAAACAGTGCATAGACACATCAGCCAAACACCTATCACATAAAATGGAAAAAATACAGATATGAGCAGGAGATTTGCATAGAGAGTGAAACTAGATGATGCTGAGTAACTGCGGTAGCTCTTAGTTTTATGAGCAGCTGTGTTACATTTTTACAGCGTACACTGTAAGATTTTTGATAAACTCCTGTTTAGATATTGTAGCGAGCTGCCGGTGTGTTCACGGCTACGGTGCTACCATACTTCACAACGATCTGAGGCTGAGGGCTAAGGATGAAAATAAAGACAAAGACAGCAGCTCATTCTTACAAGGAGAGTGGCCTTTATTTTAACAAGAGTGGAGCCTTATATACCAAAGTCAGATATGATGGAAAAACACCAAGGTCAGAAGCCTACATTCCCAGGGCTCTCCAGCAAAGGATGGGCCAATCTGAGCATACTTGTTAGCCATGTGATTTCCTTCACTGGGGGGTGTTGGCAAAGGGGTGTGGACCCTAAGATGTCCCACAAATGTAGATTCACTCTGTTGCCATAGTAGACCTTGTACTTGTAACAAACTCTCTTGTATCCTAGAGATGGGAGCAACATAGGCAGCAGTTTCTAAAATTGGATAATATGAGCAACACATTGACTATTGGTAAAAAATGTTTAATGCTTCAGTGGGGAAGATTTGTAGAGGCAAGGCCAGGGCTGAAAGTTCAGCCATTTGGGCAGAAGTTGTAGGAATTCTGGCTGTCTTAATGATTGGATAAGACATGACTACAGCTGTACCTTTAGAGGAACCATCTGTGAAAACCACTCGCCCCTTAGAAATAGGCTGAGAGACTACAATTTTTGGGAAACTCAAAGGATGCGTTTTAAAAAAATGAAACCAAATTATTGAACAGGTAATGATTATCAAAATAACTCTGGGTAGCAGAGAGAAAACGGCCCAGTTATAATTATTATTTTGTAGCCATTTTATTAGTTGACAGGACAAAAGTGTAATAACCTGATTTTGCTCCTTACCAAAGGTTTGTAAGGCAATCTTTTGCATTTTAAACAGGAGGGCAACTATAGCTTGGGGGTAGGACACCACAAATTCAGAAGGGGAGGCTCGAGAGTGAACCCAAAGAATGAGACTCTCTCCCCAAAAAACTCTCTAGGAGCATGAGTAGTTTGTACCTTCTCCAGTGTCACCCGTAAGCCAGCCAATCCCAAGGTGGTCTGAAGATTCCCAAAGGCAGATAGCAATAGCTTTTCTTTTGGCACAGCCAACAGTAAATCATCCATATAATGAATTATATATAATTGAGGATATTTTTGTCTGACTGACTCTATAGCCTGAGAAACATAAATTTGACACATAGTAGGGCTGTTAGCCATGCCTTGGGGCAAAATTACCCACTGATATCTCTTATAAGGCTCTCTTAAGTTCAAAGATGGAACACTGAAAGCAAAACGCTGACAATCAGCAGGGTGTAAAGGAATATTAAAACGACAATCCTTTAAATCTATCACAAGCAGGTGCCAGTCTTTAGGGATGGCCACAGGGGTTGGCAGCCATGGCTGGGTGGCACCCATAGGCATCATGGTCTTATCAACCGGTCTCAGATCTTGTCTCCAAGTGCTAGGAATTGGAGGTATTTGAGGCTGTGGAACAATGGCCCCCACTAAAAATGTCCCAATCCTCTCCAGTCTCCAGGAGGTCTCTGCACTGGGTGTTTCAGACACAGGCAGGGGATCGCACTGTATACCTTTTCCAATATCTTTGCCTGGGCAGTAATAGCCTTGCTCCCTCGGCATATGTTGTACAGGGGATGTTGTCAGTACAGCCCCCATGACCTTTAGGATATCTCTGCCCCAGAGATTGATCGGGATGTGATGCAAAATAAAGGGCTGAAATATACCAGAGTGTCCCTCGTCATCTTTCCAAGTTAATAGACGGGAACTTTCACTAGGTGACTTTGCTATGCCTATCTGATTCTTGCTGGGGCCAAGCCTGGGGCCAATGGTTAAGAGAATGATGGATGTGTTTGAACCCAAATCTAGGAGTCCCTGAAAGGTGCGTCCCTCCATAGTTAGGGTCAACATTGGTCCGGACTCCATAGTGGACATGCAACAAGCCACAGGTCCTGTAGATGCCAACCCCTCTTCTCTTGTAGGCTTAAGGAAGGGGTTATTAGTTGTAAACTTAGGGGACAAAACTAATTGAGCAATTCTAGCTCCTTGGGGTATAACAGTGACTCCTTTGTCACCTTCCACCATTATTTTGATCTATCCTTCTGTATCTTCATCAATAACTCCCAGAATGACTCTAACTCCCTTAAGTAGAGTGCTATTCCTTCCTAAAATCAACCCAATTGAGCCCAGTGGTAAAGGGCCCTGGACTCTGTGCATAAAGCTTGGGGTCCCATCTGAGGAGTCAAAATTGCTCTGGTGGAGGAACAGAGTTCCAGTCCTGCATTACCTGGGGTAATCTGACAAGGTCCTGGATAGGGCGGAGAACAGGTGTATCCAGGACTCCGTACACCTGGGAGTAAGAGGTCTGGAGCGGAACCCAACTCCCATTTTCTGAAGGTGGTTGTAGCCCTGTACAACAGTCTTAGATCGACAATTTCTGGCCCAATGATATCCTCTTTTACAGAGGGGGCAAAGACCTGGCTCTGAATGAGGGGTGCAACAGAGTCCTTAGCAGGACAATTTTTCTGAAAGTGGCCTGTTTGCTTGCATCCAAAGCATGTATTAGGTCTAGGCCCCTCACTGACCTTTCTATTTCCTTGTATAGCAGCAGCGATAACTTTCCCATAATGTGATATTCATCTATATCTCTACAAATGCAAATATAATCATGGAGGCTCCTGGTTTTGTGAGGTCATAAAGCCTCCTTGCAGTATTTATTAGCATTTTCAAAAGCTAATTGTCTTGCTAAAGGCGAAGCATTCTCAGTATCCCCAAATATATGACCTGCAAGTTGTAGGATCCAGTCCACAAACTTGGAATAGGGTTCAGATGGTCTCTGTAGGATCTTAGAAAGTTGATCTCCTGCGGCCTTATTAGGCAAGGCTTTCCATGCACAGCCAGCGGCTGCTGAGATCTGTGCATAAACAGCTGGGTCATAAAGACTTTGCCAGCCTAGAGTCGCATAGGCTCCCGTGCCCATAAGCATTTCTAAATTCCTATCAGGAAAACTGGCAGCTGCGTTGCTCTGTGCTGTCTGGTTACACAGTTCTTGGTATTCACCCCTCCAGATCAAATAACCCCCCCCCACAGCGTAGCACGACATAATTGCTGTCAATCATTGGGGTACAATTCAAGGCTGTATAGGATTCAAAAACTGCCAAAGTGAAAGGGGCATGAGGCCCATAAGCCATAACCGCCTCCTTCAACTGTTTTATATCCTTAAAGTTAAGAGGGGAATATTCTCTCTGACTCTGGCCTTGAGGATTAACTGTCTCTATAACTGGAAACATCACTCCACCCTTCTGCATTTCAGGAGGGGCTGAAGGAAGACAGAGAGAACTGGAATGTTCGGGATTACAGGCAGGGGGACGGGGCTCAAGGGAGCATTTTTTATTTGTTTTTTAATTTGAGGACACCTTTCTCCATCTCATCCCCTGAAGAAGAGGGAGAGGACTCAGAAGGGGAAGCATTGGAAGTTTGAACAGTTCTGACAGACTCTAGGTCTTGAGCTGGGGCGCCTGCGTCATAAGCAATTCCAAGGTATCAGGAAAAGAAAGACAAGACATCCAGCTGTTTGTACTAAGAGAATGCATGTGTTGCCTTTATTGCCAGGAGAGAGTATGTGTGTGTGTGTGTGTGTGTGTGTGTGTGTGTGTGTGTGTGTGTGTGTGTGTCTTTATTGCAAGTGCTAAGAGGTCTCTCTCTTGTAGGAGGGAGCAGCTTTATATACAGGCTTATAGCACAGATGTAGAACTCTCAGCCCTCTCCAGCATCATGTCTGCCTGTCAAGATGATAATGGAGTAAACTTCCGAACTGTAAGCCTGCCCCAACTGAATATTTTCTTTTATAAGAGTTGCCATTGTCATTGTGTCTCTTCACAGCAGTAAAACCCTCACACAATGGGTTAGGGATAACACATAGAAGTGTGGATGAGGAATTACAGAGACATGTGTGAGAGGTAACTCACGGGGGTATAGGTGAGGGGTTACAGGGGCATAGGTGAAGGGTTACAGGGCATGGGTGAGGGTTACAAGGGCATAGGTGAGGGGTTGCAGGGCATGGGTGAGGGGTTACAAGGGCATAGGTGAGGGATTACAGGGGCATGGGTGAGGGGTTACAGGGGCATGGGTGAGGGGTTACAGGGGAATGAACTTCCTTCTCTGGCCACTGAAAGCACCTGCTAAACACCAGTTCACATTTTGTTTTTGTGTTAAGGGATACAATTCATGGGCGACCCCTGCCAGTAATGAGTATCAGCTGAGCTCAGTTCCTCCTTTTGGGGCTCAGTTCCCCTTTTCCCAGCACAACTGGTTGGGTACTTCCCTTTTTTCAGTCTCTACCAGAGTTTGCTTAGAAGAGACACTAAGTAGATGTTTATGATAGCTCCAACCACCTTTCTATAATTCCTTTCCACAGACAACTTGGTTTTTTTCCTCTGGTCCAGCCTGTTAAGTGGGAAATACTGCCGTGTCTGTTTTGAAGGTGGAGGAGCTGGGGTAGAAGAGGTTATGTGTTCTGAGTCACACAGACAGGAAGTAAGAGAATGGAGGTTTGAACCCAGGTCTTCAGGTTTCTAGAGGCCTGGGCTTCAGAGTGCTCTAGTGTTCCCCAGAATGTGGACACATGGCACAGCAGCCCTGTGAAAAGTTTTCAGGCGCTCGCATACATATTTTTAGATGAACCACGTACCAGCTCAACACATAACAAGATTGCCACTGTCATTTTAGAGCAATAAGAAGAGGGGAAAATACATCCAGGACCCTGTGACCACATTTGCTGCTGCTACACAGTGTGAGTCTGCTGTTGTTGGGGGAACTTGGTCAACTGGGAAACAGACCCTGGTTCAGAGGATGCCAGGCAGCCAGCCGAATTGGGACCTTTGACCCAGATGCAGGAATCAGAAATGATCCTTGAGGCCCAGGATGGGGAGGGGGTGGTATGAGAATAACCAAGAATAGAGGTGATTCTCCTCAGGAACATTAGAGAAATTCAGAATCAAAATTATTTTCATGCCATTCTTTCACTCACCACAGATGTTTCCATGGAGCTGCCCAGAAACTGTGCCGGGGAACTTTTTTTTTTTTTTTTTTTTGGTTTTTCGAGACAGGGTTTCTCTGTATTGTTTTGGAGGCTGTCCTGGAACTCACTCTGGAGATCCACCTGCCTCTGCATCCTGAGTGCTGGGATTAAAGGCGTGCGTCACCAACGCCCGGCGGGGGAACTAGTTTTCTGATGCACCCCTCAACCCTGGAGGCACCATCTGAAAAGGCTGTCTCTTCAGTGGGATGCTCACGTTGCTAATGGGTCCACTGCTGCTGTTGATAGCCTTGTTGCTGGGTGTTTCCCAGTCACCGAGCTACTGAGTCAAGTTAAAATGGTATCAGACATCTTCACCATCTACCAGCTAACTTTCTTAGATGAACCCACATAAATCAAACGATCTTTTAATTTCGTTAATTTATTGAGATCTTGGGTCTCACTGTATATCCCAGGCTAGCCTGGAACTCAGCGATCTGCTTGACTCTGCCTTACAAGTCAAAAAATGGTCAAAAGATGGTGCTGCCACACCTTGGGTTTTGTTTTTATTTTAGTTTTCTTTTTTAATCTTTAGTAAACAAAATATTTCAAGTGCACCTGATCTTCAGTATGATCCTGGTTCATTTCTTTATCTTAATACCAAAGAATCAGAAGTTCAAACAGAGAGTTTGAAGGCAGACCTGGATATTTGAGACCTGATAGATGATAGATGATTGATAGATAGATAGATAGATAGATAGATAGATAGATAGATAGATAGATAGGTAGATAGACAGACAGACAAAGTTGGATGTGATGCTGTTTACTGATTTATGACTTTCTGTCATTTCTTGTCAAAAGTGGCAGCCGGGGATGCTCTCTTGGACAAAAGGCAGTAGAGGCAGAATGAACTATTGAATTCTGTAAGCACTAAGTAACTCTTAGGGACACAATTTTGCAGACAGTTTTGAGAGAAGAAACTTCAAGTTGAAAATATCAAAGTGAAGCAAGAAACTGAAGAACCCTGAAAACAGAGAGAAGCCGGTGCTGTCCCCACCCGGCACTGCCCTGGAGCTGATTGCAAGGCTACTGAGTGGCTCACACGATACTACATAGCATCCGTCTGCACTGGCCCCAAAGGACAGGTTAAAGGGGATGGAGGGGGAGAAAGGAGGGCGAGGAGAGGATGGTAAAGGCAGGAGGTGAGGAGATGCCTTGCCATCATGAGCATGGAGAGGTTTGGCTCACAGGTCCCAGATTTTTTAGATGATTGCCTTCTTCCACCCCAAAACAGATCCTCTGCATGTAGAAGTGGGTGTCAGAAAACCTGCTCCAAGAACAGTTGTCACCGGGCTGGTGAACGGTGTTCCCACGGACCAGATGCAAAATCAGATGGTGAGTATGCTTGGTAACCCTAACCCTGCAAAGGTATGGGGGTGATATGGTGGAGGAAGTGAAAACCCTGGCCCCTCCTGTGGGGTTGTCTTCCTTGCGACAGATGGACTTTGACTTTTCCTGGAGAGCCTGATAAGATCAACACTAAAAAAAAATCTTGAGTTTATCAGCCTGGCCTGTACACTGAGAAAGAGTGTTTGGCTACATACAAAGGGGTTCTTTAGAGGTTTGAAGGGCTGGGAGTTGGGAAGGCTCGAACCACGACCAACAGCAGAATCAAACAAGAAGAAATACTTCTGAAGGGCAGTGTATGGGAGAAAGCTTCAATAAGGAGTTTTTTTTTAATCTTATTTTTTCACATATCAAAAGAAGAAACTCCCTGTAGAGTCAGGCCTGCCTGCAAAAATTTATACCAAAATTTTTGTAAAATTCTAACTTCAGAACATTGTACATACTTCATGTGAACAGACAGTGAGAAGGTGTGGCAGGTGTACTGCCAATCATCATGTTTTACATGTGTAGTACTACAGACCTCGTGCTGGGTTAGGTTCTGGAGTCACCACACAGAAGGTCTCTGTCCTTCTGACGCTGGCCGCCCGATAGGCAACCCACAGTGCCTTTCCAGGTAGAGTTAATGTTGCAAAGAACCTTGGGCATGAGAAGGGAGAGCGGACAGGGAGGTGTCTGGAGAAAACGTATCTTCTATGTGAATGAGTGAAAAGGTCAATAACTTAGCAACCCCCAGAAAGACATGGAGGGATAGTATTCCAGACAGAAGACTGGCCGCCAGTGGCTGTTGATTTGATCAGTCACGTGTAAGTGATGTAAAAGAAGCAAAATCGATTCGCTGACACAATTCCTTCAGTGAGGCTTATTACAAAGAAAGGGTTTCATAGCCAGGACTGGGCCTCAAGGGGTGGAGGGAGAGCTTGGCAGGGACATACAGTATATGGCAGTCTAAACAAGGTGGGGTCTTCAAGGGAGGGAGACGCTCCCCGTTAAGTCTGGGGAGAGAAGCTTCACTAAGTGAAGGAACACCACCATAAGGCCTGAGGGAGGGAGACTATTAGAGCCTCTTCAGCAAGCCCCCTGAAACAAATCTCCCCAGAGGGTCCTCAGCCAAAATCCCCTTAACAAAGGAAATATCCGGCTTTTAGGAGCCTTTAGGGTTGCCAAGAAGTGAAATATCACATGATTTAGTGTCCCATAGTAAACCCGGCAAAGGGTGAACAAGAGCACGTCCCGTGGTTGAGGACTGTCCAGTCAGAGCACAGACAGCTTCTTTATTCTGCCCCAGAGAGCTGCAGCGAGGTACGGCCTGATTCAGACTGTGGCATCTGGCCTATAGGTACAGGTCTTCCCCTCCCCTTCCCAGCAGGCATGGGACCTCTGGAGACCTCTCAAGGCCAGGGTTTGGAGAGTTTCTTGTTTGGTGACCATGTGGGATATCTGGACAGTGGTGACCAAACTGGACCCTTTAGTCTCTTCCGTACACCTGTGAGTGTTCCGTTTTGTAACAAATTTCATAATAAAAGCCTAATGTGTCTCTGAGTTCTGTGATTTGCCCTATCCAGTCATCTAACTCAGGCTGAGGTAGAGTGGTAGGGACTCATTCTGTAGTAAACTGATCAGAAGTATAGATCCCAACCTAGGGTTTACAGGGAAGTTCTCTGGGACTCTGCCCCGACCTGTGATATGTCTTCAGGTGGGTGGTGTTGAATGAATTGAACTGTCAGATACCCAGTTGGAACTGTGGGTTGGCTTGGTGTGGGACACTGTTCCACAGATGGACATATGTTGAGTATTAAGTAAACAGTTTACTTGTTTCTCTACAGTAGTTGTGTGTGTGTGTGTGTGTGTGTGTGTGTGTGTGTGTGTGTGATGAATCTGTGGGTGTGCTTGTGCGTTGTGTATACATTTGTGTCTTTGTGCATGTGTTTGTATGTGTAATGTGTATGGTATAATTTATACTTTGTGCATGTCTGTGCATGTGCTTGTATATATGTGATGTCCTAGCCTTATTAGCAAGAGGGCCAGTGCTTCCTGTCCTTGTCTCCATTTCTGTCCTCTCCTCATTGCTCTGTTGAGGTTGGAGTGCCACCACACTGAGGGCTGGGTAGCCCTGATGGCTAGTTGAGCTGAATGTTTCCTGGGTACTTACAAAGTTTTTATTTTCTTACAGAGTCTAGTATGCTGCTCACTAATTCCTATAAAAATTATTCTTGGGATTTGACTTGTCTTTGCCTATTTTAAATTGAATTGTCTTTTGGTTATTGCAAGCTTTGTAGCTACAGGCTGAATCAAATCCTGTTGCCAGGCACACAGGGCAAGCATTCACTTCCAGCTATAACTGTCTTTGCTCTTGTCTTATTTTTGCCTTTTAATGAGCAGACATTTTAAATTCAGTAAGAGATGAGAAAGAAATGGCGGTGTCCGTGACTTTATGACTTTACTTTTTTAGTTCTTTTAAAAGAGCCCATTTTTCCTTTATAATAAAATGAGTATATGTTCTTCCTCTCTTTTCTATATTAGGCTAAATACTTAATGAATAGAAAATGGTCAGTGTGAATATTTTATATGCATCCGTGTGTGTGTGTGTGTGTGTGTGTGTGTGTGTGTGTAATGAACTACACATGGTCCATGCATGTGTTTCAGTTAGCTGTGAAGTACTAATGGCTACCATTCATATAGCATCCAGAGTCTTTCTCTCTACCATCCCTAATCTTTGCAACAATTTGCAAACTATGTGTTCCTGTTCCCCAAGGTCCCGGGAGGGCTCAGGCGGGAAGATTCTATTAAGAGACACAAGGTGTGAGAGGGTCAAATTTCAATGGTTCTGGGGTTCCATAGCAGTAGCGATGCGGATCTGTACCTGTGTGAGCTCTCTGGTGCTGTGAGGGAATGCCCTCACCCTCTGCACCAAAGACATCAAAGGGGGTAGCTGCTGGTGCCCACACAGTGCATGTTGTCCCCTTCAGCACATACGGGACTTTGGTGACGAAAAGCTCTCCCTGTGAGATTTCCACCTGCTCAAACTGTTTACTGGAGGGGTTGCATGCTCTGCAGGGTCTTATGAAAATGCCTTAATGTGGCTTTGGTCACAGTCCTGGAAGTGTGATGAACCATAAGAAAGAGGAACAGGTCCACCCAGCAGGTGCTGGAGGGTACAACAGCCCAACAGGGGGCCAGAGGGCACATTCTTTTCTCTAGCACGGGGCCAAGAAGTGCTCATCCTGTGGCAATGACCAGTAACTACTTGGGAATGAAAACACAAATGGAGAATGAATGAATGAATGAATGGATGGATGGATGGATGGATGGATGGATGGATGGATGGATGAGCGAGCTTCCAGTAATATGTTTTTCATTCTTGGGTTCATGGCTCCTCTCCTGGGACCTCTGCTCCCTGACTGGCCTGCTGGGGTTAGACTGCATTGTTTTTCTGCTTTGAAAACTCCTGGATCTCCATTGTGTTTCTGGCATCTTTCTGGTAAACTGCCCTGCCAGGGAGAGCATTAGGCCCAGCCAAAGTTTCCTGTTGTAAGGAATCAGTCCACCAAAAGACCTAGTCAGTGGCTCCTCTGTGATGGGCGCTGGCTTGGGACAAGAGTTAGGGAAGCTCTTCAGAGACCAGGACACACAGGAGGGAGTGGAGGCCGTGGTCAGGATTCATCCCTTCTCTATGCCTGAGCAGATGTGTGACCTTAGGTCCCTTACCTGAGCGTTTTAGCCTCTGCAGCTGCAAGAGGGAGGTTGGAGCAATGATGGTAACCGGTGTTTGTTGAACAGTATCTTAGTTAGGGTTTCTATTGCTGTGAAGAGATATCATGCCCGCAGCAATTCTTATAAAGGAAAACATTTAATTGGGGCTGGTTTACAGTTCAGAAGTTTATTCCATTATCATCATGGCAGGAAGCATGGCAGCATGCAGGCAGACATGGTGCTGGAGAAGGAGCCGGGTGTCCTGCATCTTGATCCACAGGCAGCAGAAGTGACTATGAACCACACTGAGCATAGCTTGAGTGTAGCCTATATGAGACCTCAAAGCCTGCCTCCAATAAGGCCACACCTCCTAACAGTGCATGTGTAGCAAGCTCTCTGTACACCTAAGTCACTCATTTTTAATAATGCTTGTGAGAATTATGAAGAGATCTGTGTGTTACAGTTAGAAAATACCTCGCTCTCCAGGGCAAAACTTTGAATATCTGAAGATCATTTGAGGTTGGAAATATGGTAGAGAGAGCACAGGAGCCCTTTAAGGTATGGAGAGCTCATTTTGAGGCCCGAGCCCTGCAACCCCAGTTGTGCCTATTTTGAATGCTGGAGACTCAATGGCTAGAAAGGAGAACTCATGTAAGTGGTCGACACAGTGTGTTACACTTCACCATTTGTGATGGTTCCAATAGGTATGGGCCCGCGTGCACGTGGACCTGAGTTCAATCCCTGTACAGAAATCCAGGTATGGTCGCACACGCCTGTAATTCCAGTGCCAGAGAGATGGACAGGGAGGTGGAGACAGGTGGATTCCAGGAGTACCGAGACTGCTTGGTGAAGTTCCAGACCAAAGAGAGACCCTGCTTCAGACAAAAGGGCAGAAGGCATTTGAGGAATGACATTGGAGGGTTTCCCCTGACTTCACATGCAAGTACACACATGTACACACATGTACACACATGCATACACATGTACACACCTGCACACAAATGTACAGAGATGGGGGAAGAGGAGAGAGGAGAGGGAGAGAGAGAGAGACAGAGACAGAGAGAGACAGAGAGACAGAGAGACAGAGTCCCCTAAAGATCTTCCTTGCCTCTCATGACTTTTGATATCCAGCAGAGGGCAGTACAGTGCCAGCCAGACACCTG
Organism: Mesocricetus auratus; assembly: GCF_017639785.1. Taxonomy (NCBI): domain Eukaryota; kingdom Metazoa; phylum Chordata; class Mammalia; order Rodentia; family Cricetidae; genus Mesocricetus; species Mesocricetus auratus. The sequence continues at coordinate 72,405,506 of NW_024429196.1, read as the reverse complement.
CCTTCTAAGTGAGGAACTGACAAAACCTGACAGCTTCTAGCAAAAACCAGTGTCAGCTGGACCAGGGCTAATCCCGTCAGGAAGGAGGTTAGGAATGCACGGTGAGGATTCAGGTGAAGCCCCATTTCAGGAGAGCCAGCTTAGATGCTGTTCCTAAGAAGGCATCAGGAGGTCGTGTTCTTGAATACAGAGTTGTTCTTGCATTTCATGCATGAAGAGGCATGATAACAGTTTTTTTTATCCCCCCATCACCTCTATTTATAGCAGTTATTAATGTGCCTGTAATGGAAGCTATTTTGCCCTTGGGGAACTGACTGTGAGGCTAAATGACAGCGTGATGACATCCTTTGCCAAGCATTAGGCATGGCCCACTGCCTTAGAAATTGCTCATTTACAGGCTATGCGTGTCACAGGTTGTTTTAAAATCCTTGAAAAAAAATGCACAGCCACAATTGTTAGGATTCAGACCTGAGTGTCAGATTATCATAACGGCAGAGTAGGGATTCCTGCTTGGCCTCAGGTTAGCCCTTCTTCATCCTGAATGTGATCTCTATGTTCAGGTCATTGATTGCCTACCTTTACCCGGTTTCCTGAAGCGGTTTCTGTGTACAGTGAGTTTGGTTTCCATAGTCACTGTGGGGTTTGCACCATCCTCTCTACACTCTCGTGAACAAGTTATTGTCAAAGGTGTCCCAGCACCCGATGCTTTAAGCATTTTATGAAAAAAAAAGTAAGCTGTTCACAGGATAAGACTGGGACCGCGGCTCAGTTACTAGAGTGTCTAGCATTCGTGGAGTCCCTGGTTCGATCCCCAGGGCTACATAACATGTTGTGGAGGTGCACACCTGTAATATCAGCACCCAGAAAGTGGAGGCGGAAGGATCAGAAGCTTGGGGCCATCCTTGGCTATACAGCTTCAAGGTTACAACAAAAGAAACGGTAAAAGTGAGCAGTGTGTGAGGGTACAAACTGCTGACAACAGGTGACTTTATCATCTGGTTTGACTGACAGGGGAACACCTGAGATGCTCAGTGGGACGCTCAGCCCAGCAATGACTTTCAGAGCCGGAGCTCTGGTAGGACTCTCTCACAACAGCAAATCTTGTGAAGATCCATTTAGCATCATCAACGACCTTGGGGAAGGGGTGGCTTACACAGGAGGCCCTGGAGACGGTGCCCCTCCCAGTCCTTCCCTGACACACCTGTGCTGGGTAGTAGCTTGAAAAGCTGGTTATTTGGAGATGTAGGATTGACTCTGAGAGGCTGGCTGCTGTTTGTGCAAAGGAATCTGCTCCAGTCTGCCTTCACAAACAGTAGGTGAAGACAGGAGCTAGCTCTGTGCAATCTCCCCTTTCCGGGCACCACACGCTGACACCCGACCTCTCGGAGATGGCCACCATGACTCCTGCTTGAGAGATTTCAGCTGCATCAGAGGAAAACTCTAGCCGGCCGTGACCCTTGCATACCCTCTACAGCCTCAACAACCATCCCTGTGTCAAGCTCTGTCTGAGGGTTGGCTGTTTTGCCCCTCTCTGAGTCTTGAGAGAATGTGGGTGGCTTTGGCACCATCAACCGAAGTTCTGAAAAAATAATACCCATGTTAAACATTTTACAAAGTTCACTGATTAGGACTTACTCGGTTGTTACAGGTCAAGGGCAAGATAAATTTTCGCTACCTTGGCCTCTTAACTGGCCGTGTGTTGCCTGTCTCTGTATGGTATCACTGGACACTGCCAACTGGACTCTGAGAGGAGGAACTCTTCTGAGAAGCTGCTCCGTAGCTGTGGTTGGGACCTGACTTCCACTGCAGAGAAGAATTTCAGGATGAGCCAGCGAATTGAAGGTGGGGTGTATTAAAATAAGAACATGGAATGCATATGTTACTGGGTGCACACTAGAGATAACACTCAGGCACAGTTTATAGCCAACTGAAAGTCTTCATTCCAGCTGGCTGGGACCATGTTCAGGTATTCCGAGGACCCACTCGTAACCCTGAGCATTTAGACCAAGGGACTTTTAAAGGCAAAACTTACAAGCATGCCTTTTAACAGAAGATATGCCTATGTCCTTCCTCATTTGCCTAAGGCACCTTCTGACTGGTTTAATAAAGAGCTGAATGACCAATAGCTAAGCAGGAAAGAACAGGCAGGACTTCTGGGCAGAGATGGGAACCATGGGAAAAACTCTGAGGAAGGGATTTGCCAGCCATATGCTAGACACAGAGGAAGTCCAATGTTCGGTACTGAGGAGAGGTTAAAAAGCCACGTGGAAGACAGTAGGTTAATATAAACAGGTTAATTTAAGTTTTAAGAGCTAGCTGGGAAAAGCTGAAACGAAGGCCAAGCTTTCATAATTAATGAAAACTCTCCTTGTTAGGACCCAGTGGCCCAAAGAAAGGCCCTTTGCAGTATACTATTTCTCAATCTAAAGAATTTTTCTTTCATCGATGAGTGTTTGGTTGGAACCTCCAGCTCACCCCTGTATGGTCCAGAAAGCCTCATTTCTGTTTCTCAGTCTCTCTCTCTCTCTCTCTCTCTCTCTCTCTCTCTCTCTCTCTCTCTCTCTCTCTCTCTCTCTCTCTCTCTCTCTCTCTCTCTTTCTCTGTCTCTCTCTTTCTTTTTTTCTCTCTCTCCCTCTCAACCCTGCCTGCTCAGAGAGTCTTCACACAAAGGAAAGCCCAGTTCCACATTCCTGGTGGCTACTGCAGCTTCCTCCACTGAAGTTGCCAGAGGCTCAAGGCCTCACCTAAGTGCTTAGCTTTTGACCATACTTGGGCACAAACCCAGCTTGTGTAAGACATGTCATCACCCCTAGCCTACCACCCATAAAATCTCCCTGCTTTTGTTTGGGGGCATGACATCTCTGGCCCTGATCTCCAGAACCAGAGAACCCACCAGGGAGTTACTTTGTTCAATGTACCTGTTCTTATCTTTTCTAAATTTGGCTTGATCTGGCTTTCTGTGTTGTGAAGGAAACCTCTTATGGAGGGAGACGGGGGGGGGGGCAGAAAACCTGTTAACGAGATTATAAAGTGGTTCATGAGGTGCAATCAATGTACAGGTTTATACATGACAAAAGTGCTAACACGATGAAAACATGGTCTCATGTTCTCAAATGGCCTTCTAAATATTTACTTATGTCTGTAGACCAAGGCCTTTTCTCTTTTCTCGGTGTTGGCTAAAGAAACCTCTTTCTGCTCTGTGCAGCGGCTCTGTAGTGACTACCTGAAAAGCAAGAATCCTGTGACGGCAAAGTCTCATTAGAGGGGTAATTATTCCTCTCATCTCCTTAGCACGGCTTATGCAGAATCAGCCAGCCTGAGGAGTGGTCCCTAGGCCAGATGAGTGGTAGCCCAAATGAATTAATTCTTGAGGAAGGAGACAATAACACACCTCTTCCTAAAGGTGGATTTCCTTCTTTTGCCTAGAAAGATACAGATGTCCTTTAAAAGTCCTTCAATGATACTATAACACCAACCTGAATAGGGGTGCATTGTAGTCAGCAGTGTGTCTGCATTAAAAACTTTGGGGAATGAGTCCCTGGACAAATCTGGGAAATAACATTGCTTCTAAAAAGCCAAGCAATGGCTCAGCCGTGCCCAGACATCTGAGTAGCTCCTAATTAACTGACTGTACGAAGTGACCCTGTCAGATGATCCCTGGCTGCTATACTCACACTCTGCTGGAGCTGGCAGAACAATTCTGTATTGTTATGATAATAGCAAGGCTGTCATTCCTTTGCTATGCAAATTGTACACATTTTGGCCAAGTAAATACTTCCTGTCTGTCTGCTGCATTGATTTGAATAACAAAACTATGAAAAGTTAAGAGTGGGTCTCTATGGTTGGAAAAAGCTTTAGAATAAAGAGACTGCTCTCTCTGCAAGTGGCTTAGCAGCTGCCGCAGTGGGATAGACCTATTCAAAGCTTTGATCCCTTGCAACAAAATCCAATTTTCATGTTTGACAGGCTGAGGAAACTTGTAAACTTGGGAATTCAACTTTGAAATTCCTCCTCCCTGATTCCTTCTTTTCCTCCTCATTCCCCTAATTTAATAAAACATAGGCTATATCCTCTCAAAGGTTTTGGGTTTCAGCATTCAAGAAGGACAGCTGAGACAAATTGCCCTTTGGGGTAAGAGATTTCTTAGGATCATTGTCCTCACAGATAGACAGACAGCATGACAGGGGATCTAAGGAGAGTGGTGTTCACTTGGCTGAGTGGAAATTCCTACTTGTAGGTTTCACTGGGAAGAGGGTGGGAAGGAGGGCAGCCAGGGCCGGTGAGCTAAAATGCCAAGTGATGGCTCGGCATCTCTCTGGCCTCCATTATTGGGGACTGAGTGCAGGGAGGGAGGGCAGGGGTGTAAGGAAAAGAGTTTCTTGAGTTCTGGGAACCAAACTAGGTTTATTTTGTGAATTGTTGCAGTTCAACCAAAATGCAGGAACTTTACAAAATGGTTTGGCCCTGGCTCACACCCATCCCCAGCTCTGGCATGTGTGAGTGTATGTGGGAATCAGAAGAACTGGTCATTGGCAAAAAATCTGTCACCTTACGGGCAGATTTAAGGCAAAGGGTCCTTTTTCATCTGTGCTTTGAGTATTCAAGGGTGACAGAAAGTGAGAAGGTGTAAGATTCTTTACGTTAATCAAAATGTCATTAAATAATGTGCATTAAAACCCTCTATTAAATTACTGCTGTGAGTTTCTTTTGCAGAGACACTGTTATGAAAGTGAACATTAACTATGACCTCTCTAGTGAGTCTGCAATATCTATGGAATGATAGCTATGTATGTCTGCCAGAGATCTTTGTGTTATATTTTCTTTTTCCATAATGGGAATTCAGGCCATTCCAGCCTGTACAAAACAGTAGCAATCAGGATCTGGGCAAGCTTTTATTATTCTGTAAACCACAAACAAAAGAACGGTATCCGAAGGCTTTCAATTTAGGTTTGAAGGGGACACTGGGGTGGACTGTCTTGGGAAAGAGGCTTGTTGGAAAAGTTACAGATGCCACAGACAGGTGGACAAGCAGTAGCAAGGAAGGGGCCCCATGGAGATGCAGCTTTGGTGAATTGTTACCCAGTCTGGGTGACCTTTTAGGTGATAAAGCTGCATTGAAGTGACCCAAGTTGGACTTCAGTGACTTCTTTCTTGGTCTGTTGTTGACTCCTTGTCAGGGGGATGTAGAGTTTCCTGGTGTCCACAACACCCACCTTCCTTCTTTCTTTTGTTTTTTGTTTTCTGAGATAGGGTTTCGTTCTATGTATCTCAGTCTGATCTAAACTCACTACATGTCCCAAGCTAGCCCTGTACCCCTGATGTTCCTGTTTCCATCTACTTGGTGTTAAGGTTACAGGCGTATGTCACTTAGCCCATCTCCCTATGCTGCGCATTTCCAGTTAGATATTAGAGACGCCTGGTCCCATAGCCGTTTAGCCCCAAAGAAACACACAGAGACTTATAATAATTATAACTGTTTGGCTGATGGCTCACACTTCTTACTGGCCAGCTCTCTCTTAATTATTAACCCATTCTTTATTAATCTATGTATTTCTACATGGTCTTATCTTACTGGAGAACGCTCCATCATGCTACTCTTTTATCGGCTACATGGCATCTCCTTGGTGGTTCCTCTCCCCAGAATTTTCCTCATCTGGTAGCCTTGCCTGTACTTTCTGCCTGGCTACTGGACAATCAGTGTTTTATTCATCAACCAATAAGAGAAACATATATACAGAAGGATATCCCACATTATCTCCTCTTTTCTGTCTAAATAAAAAGGTTTTAATTTTAACATAGTAAAATTATATATAACAAAACAGTTATCAAACAAGAACTATAGTTAGCAATATTTAGTGCATTAACATTTGACAAAAGAAAATATTTTATTATCTATCCTATCTTTGTAAGTCTAAAGTTTCATGCGAAACTTATCTTTTATCATAACTAAGGAAAACCATAACTGTAACTATCTGTCTTTACCTCCATCAAAGACCTCAGAAGGATAACATGTAAACTCAAGAGTTGACAGAGACATCTCACTGCCTGGACAGTCACCCAAAGTTCTTTTGTAATGTTGGGGCATTCGTCTTCAGCCTATAGGCTAAGAACGTCTGGCAGACTTCTCAGCAAGGCAGGAAATTTGTCTCGGTACAAGAGGAGGAAGGAAGAGAGAGCTGTGTTTGAGGACTCCTGCTACAAACTCTCAATGTGGGTTTGGGGCTTGTCTTTACAGGTCTGCCTAAAAAATCTCAAGGGAAAGAAAAAGATTATAGTAAAGCTTCTGGTATTTCAGGTGCCTAGCAACAAATGAAACTCTCATCAGAAGAATGGATTTCATCTCAAGCTTTGAAGAGTTCTAGCCCCCAGAGTTCCACATAGCAAAGACACACAGACAGGGGAACAGAAAAGATCTGAGGAAGGGAGGCACACTGAGGAGGATCAGCCTAGCAGCATAGATGCATTCAACCATGAGGGCAGATGCTGGAATTGCTATGTGTGAAATATAATGGTTTGGATTAAAGTTATTAAACGCGTACATGAAATATTATGAAATAGAGAGCTAGGGATATTGTATGTGAGCAAAGTGAATGACTATTTCCAGAAACATCACAAAAAGGAGGTAACAAGCACGTTTACTCCCTACGTGGGGATGGAAGAAGAGACATGTGGACGCCTGAGTCCAGTTGGCCTAACCTGATGTGTAAAGACCAGGTCAGTTAGGTACACTGTCTCAAAAACAAAACAAAACGCAACAAAAAAAAAAAACAATGTGAACAGCCACTCAGGAATGACATCTGAAACTGTCACCTGACCTCCACACAATCACATGTCCCCATGCATATGCATGGATCTGCACACACAGAAACATGTACACCAAATGTGCAAAATCACAAAGAGAGACCATAAAAACCAGCCAGGGAAGGAAGAACCAATTAGATGCAGCTGAACACACCAATGAAGATTTGAAAGGTAGAGAGGAATGAGGGCCAAAGAGAATATTAAACACGCAGTCCGTTGGTATGGAGGACAGATATTGCATCTTGAAGACCCTAAGATCCTTGTGCCATTTGGGAGGGCGGGGTTGATGTTGATGGGCTGTGGAATGCAAGACAACTCACTGAAAACAGAGAGATTCCACTTACGAGCTCCAAACCAGCCAAGGGGGAGTGAAGGTGGAATGAGTGGGTGAAGTGTCATCTACCCAAAGGGAGAAAAGAGGAAAGGAGAGAGGAGAGCAAAAGCAATAAATGGAAAGTGTAAAATAAGATGGTCCAAGTGAAGGGATATGTGCAGAAAGATCAATTGTTGGAAACAAGAGGGAACGCACTATCTGGGTGTGGAGGTTTGGGTGGGAAGTGTCCCACAGAGGCTCATGTGTTTTGGTGACACTGGTGGGAGGTTGTGGAACCTTTGGGAGGTGCAGTCTTGAGGGAGGGCATGCGCAAGCACCAGGTTTTGAGGAAGTAGAGCCTCATCTCACTTCCAGTTTGCTCTCTCTGCTTTCTGAATGTGGTGGAGACGTGATCTCTCAGCTCTGGCCTTTCACTGCCATGTCTCCTCTCTCATTATGGACTCTCCTGTTGGGCCCCAGCCCTCACGGGGTCTCTGTGAGTCACTGGTCAGTCAACAAGTCCATCTTATTTTCTAGTCCTGGCTTCCTGCCCTGGCCTTGACCCTCTGACATCAGCATCCAGCAGGAGGAAAACACTCTCTCTTCCACCTGGGGTTTTTCCACTGTGCTGTAAACCTGTATATAAGGCTCCTCCCTCCCTACAAGAGAGAGACCTCTTAGCACTTGCAACAAACACACACACACATACACACACACACACACACACACACACACACACACTTGGCAATAAAGGCAGCACGTGTATTCTCTTAGTAAAAACAGCTGGACGTCTTGTTTTTCTTTTCCTGATACCTTGAACTTGCTTGTGGCATGGGCACCACACTCTCCTTCTCAACCCTTAACCAAAATAAACTCATGGTGTTTCTGATACAGCAACAGAAAATTCAAGAAAGAAATCGAGGGAGTACCTGTGTCAGCTGTTGAGCAAACCCCTGGCTTCCATCCATAGCAACAGCTGAAAACAGACATAGGGACATAGAAACCAGAATAGAGACTTGGAAACCAGCATAGAGACTTGGAAACCAGCATAGAGAGACCCGGAAACCAGCATAGAGACACGGAAACCAGTATGGAGATATGGAAACCAGTATGGGGACATGGAAGCCAGTATGGGGACATGGGAACCAGCATAGGGACCTGGGAACCAGCACTGAGACATGGAAACCAGCATAGGGACATGGAAACCAGTATGGGGACATGGGAACCAGTATAGGGACATGGAAACCAGCATAGGGACATGGGAACCAGCATAGGGACATGGGAACCAGCATAGGGACATTGGAACCAGGATAGGGACCTGGGAACCAGCACAGGGATATGGGAACCAGCATGGGGATTCATACCTGTGATCTCAGAACTTGGGAAGAGATGATCAGAAATTCCAGGTCATGTTCAGCTGTATATTAGGATAGGTGCTTCCCTGGGATACATGAAGCCCTGTCTAACAGTTTTAAAGGACACAGATGAAATGAGTCAGACTCAGGCTGGAAGAGTGGAGTCTCATCATGACTGTTTAATATGATTCTAACATTCAGAGTCCAGTAAATGAGTTACTGAAATTGATGAGTTATGAAACAGAAAAAATAATTTGCTGAGTAAATTGACTCTCTAGACTATAATGTGAGGGTCAAAGTTACATTTTAAGTTTTAATTACTATGTCTTAGAGATCCATGAAACAAAAATGCCTCTGATCTGCAAAGCTGCTGGCCTAAGGACAGATAGTTCCTGAAATGCTGGAGGCTACTGTTTATGGGAGACAGCAACCATATGTTTTCACTCTCCCGAACATGTTTGTTTGACCCATCTGCACCAGATGTGCTTGATCACATGTGGGCGGGAGATTCATGGGCAGGAAATACATCAGGATGTACACTTGCCCCTGATTGGGTGTAGGCAGGAAATATATCAAGATATATGCTTGTGCCTGATTGGGTGTAGGCAGGAAATACATTCGGATGTATGCTTGCCTCTGATGAGACCTGATGGAAAATACATAAACTGCTGCAAACCATGACTCGGGATCATCTTCTGGAAACCCAGAGATGGACCTGGTCAGAGCTCATCCACCTGGCCAGTATTTAATTAAAACTTGCTTCAAATTTGACTTTGAATTGTGGTAGCAGTCTTATTCTTGACCAGTGGGATTAACAGTAAAGTAACCCATACATTTAAAAATGCAACCTTAACAAAAGATAATTGTTAACAATATAAGTAGAACAATAAAGCAACTAAGGATAAGGATTAATTAAACAGAATCTGGAGTGGGGGGTTTACAGGGACAACTTTTGGTAAGACATCATGCTTCCAAGTGCAATGGTTATCAAGCATGCTAAATACATACTTACATTTAGCATATCTACACGCTCTAGTAAGTTGATACTTGTCATACTAAATTATGATTAATTTATAATAATGTATTGCTTTCTCAAAATTATGTAAGTTATAGTTGAGTGCATTTGATAATTCTCTATACTTGGGAATTCTGAAGTTTTACTGAAAGATTTGAAGAAAAACTACACATATACTTATGAGAGTAGAAACATTATTTCTCCCCTGAGTGCAGCTGTAGTTTATTTTTGGAGATCTCAACAACACATTAAATAGGTTCTTTGAATAAAATTTTAACCTATATATGTGCAAATGTCCAGAAGAGAAAACCCTGGGAAAGGGAAGGAGACCCTTGGCCTGCTGTTCCTCGCAAGACTGGCTAAGGGGGTGCAATAGGGTGGCAGTATACTGTTAGTTCAGAAACACACCAAGAAACTCAAACAGAAGCTCAGAATTGTGGGCACACGGAAACCCACCTGTGAAGAGACAGCATTTGATCGCAGTTGCAAAAGCTGGTGCAGTGGTTTAACAAGGGAAAGTAATGGTCAGAGTCAACTCAATACTCATGCAAAAAGTCATAATTTAGTAATTTCAGAAGATCAAAGAATGCCATACAAAAGATGCTAGCATGCCAATCTTAAAGGATAAGTTTGCAAAGTTCTAGATCATCAAAAGATACAATACAGTTATAACCCAGAGAAGCATGGCTACGAACTATATTAGAAATTCTATTAAAGCAAGAAGGGGAAGTGCTCAGTCAAAAATAGATAAAGGGGCAAGACTGTTTGTAGGTAAGGAAACATGAAACCCAGGCCTTAACTCAAAAAATACAAGTTATTTTATGTGTGTGGTGAACATGTGTGCGTGTGTGCCTGTGTGTGTGTGTGTGTGGTGTGTGCGTGTATGGTGTGTGTGTGCGCAACAGTATGTGCACCTGTGCATAACGCATGCAGAGGCCAGAGAAGAACAGTGGGTGTCTTTGTCTGTTGTCCCGACACAGGGTCTCTCACTAAACTGAAGCTTTCCTTTTTGGCTAGGCTGGCCAAGCTCCCTGGATCTCCCGGTCTCTGAGCCCAACAACGCTATGCCTGGCTTGTACAAGAGTGCTGGAGGTTTGAATTTTCACAGCAAGCGCTCTTATTCACTCCACTCACTCCCCAGCTGTGTGAACGACAGTTTTAAATTTAATTCTTCTCACTCTCTTTTGGGCCCCATCTCTACTCCAGCTAACATTTTATGTAATGCTTGAAGCTAATGGCATTCTAAGAAGTCAGGGTTAGACGAGGCCTCGAGAAAGTTCCAGCTCTGTGTGTTGAGTGTATTCATGTGGACAAAATAGGTGTTTATGCAGATGTGGCTGTCTGGGCCTATGGTCCCTCGGGAGAAACCCCAAGAGGCTGGCAGCTGAGCAGAGGTGGTTCGTGCTGGAGCAGTTTCTCAGACAACCCAAGAGGTTACTATGGGTCACTCCACTTTCTTGTCCCCCAACCCTCCAGGGTCTGGGGTGCCACAGAAGAGAGTGGATATTCATCTGCTCCAGGGTAGCTACCAGTGACCCCCAGGTGAGAGCGGTGGAGCAAGGTTAGCAGAGTAAGTGAGCCAGAGAGCTCGTGTGTGAGCCAGGGACCTCACTGTTGTCTGACTCAGGTCAAGAGCCCCAGGGCTAGAACACAAGTGACTGGGGCTGGAGAGATGGCCTGGCGCCAGGAGTGCTTGTTGCTCTTGTAGAGGACGCAGGCCCAGTTTCCAGCCCCATCTCATGTTTCATTTACAACCATCGGTAAATCCAGTTCTAGGGGAGCTGACCCCCTCTGCTGGCCTGCATAAGCACCCATACTCACACAGAGTGCACTGGGGATACACACATACAAATAAACATAGTTACTTGTGAAAGAGCACATTTCTGCCAGTGTCCCATAGTGACGGCCCTCTGTCACCTTTTAACACCCTAAACTTGAATTCCAGCATCCTCCCACTCCTGGTGGGTAACTTCAGGAGTAACTGTCTGGCTAGACGAGTCAAGCCCAGGAGAACATATTAGAAAGCAAGGTGTTGTGGCAGGTATGCGCCCCCCCTCCACCCCCACCCCCCCCCCCCCCCCCCCCCCCCGCTACTCACACACCCAGGTAAATAAATGTGAGAAAGAAATCAAAGTGCACGGTGCCTGAGGAGCTACAGCTGAGGTTGTCCCTGGTCTCCACACTCATGCCACACATACTAATACTTTCCGGGTTTGCCTGAGAAGGTCTTATGAGGGCATCTGCCGCAGCCTCTCTGGTTCCTCCCTCACACACAGCTCACACCCCATTCTTCTGCTGGGGTTTTCCTCCAGAGCCTGCCTTGAGTTCAGGTTCCCCCCACCCCCAGAGCCTGCCTTGGGCTCAAGTCCTCCTCTAGAGCCTGCCTTGGAGTCTGGCCCTCTCAGGACCTCTGCAAGGCTGTGCCTACCACAGACAAGCAGGCCATTTTCAAGGCCAACAGCAAACCCTGCAGCACTGCAGAAGACTTCTCTGTATCTGCCATAGGCAGATGATACCCCTCACTTCCTCCCTCTGCAGATTCCCTTTCTGAGCATCTGTGATGTGACCGGCTTTTCTTCTGCCTCATAGGGCTGTTTCTTATCTCTGACTGCCAGCAAGGCTACCATTGTCACAGCCCTGCCAAAGCCTAAGTGAATTCATCGGATCCCACTGCAGGGAAGGCCCTGCGTTCTGATGGCATCCACACCCCTTTAAGAATGTGGTGCTAAATTCAGTTGCTTCTCAGACCATCCTCCTGGCAGCAGCCCCTTCCCTCTCTCAGATATGGACAGGCATCCCTGTGAAATCTCAATCTAGCAGGTTTGTAGGGAAGTGAGTTTGCACCGAAGAGTATTGGCAGTCACACCCCCTGCTTCCCATGCCTTTCCATGTCTCCTGAGTGGGAATCAGAGAGCCTGGCCGAAGGCTTAAGCTATGAGACCACATCTGTGCTGGCTCATGTTTCCTCAACTTGACACAAGCTAAAGCCATCTGAAAGGAGGGAATGCCAGTTGAGAAAATGTCCTATAATCTTGGCCCGTAGATAAGACTACGGGTCATTTTCTTAATTAATGAGGGACATTTAATTGATTAATGATTGATGTGGGAGGGCCCAGTCCATTGTGGGTGGTGTATAAGAAAGCAAACTGAGCAAGACGAGGGGGCTAGCCAGTAAACATCTTTCATTCCCGGCCCCTGTTTCAGCTCTTGCCTCCAGGTTCCTGCCTTGAGTTCTCCCAAAGGCTTCCCTTGTAATGTTACCTGAAAGGTGTAAGATAAAATTGACTCTTTCTTCCCCAAGTTACCTTTGGTTATGGTGTTTTAAAACAACAATAGAAACCCTGACTACCCCATTCATAGGAAGCTGTAAGACCCTGACTCTGTCAGGAAGGATAGATTTTGTGAGATTAAATTAATTTCGGGATCCCCAAAAGTCCAGCTCAGTGTCACTCATGAGCAGTACATCCGAGCCTTACATTTATTTGTATGTGTGTGTGTGTGTTTGGGGACACATGGAAGTCAGAGACCAGCATGCAGGAGTTGGTCCTCTCCTTTTCCCTGATGGGGCCATATGGTAGATCAAGGAATAAAGGAAATATGTAAAGAATGATATTGTAGGAAGCCAAGATGACCCGCTTGGTTTGGCAGGCTCCACCAAGGTCTACTCATGCAGCAGGAGAATTGTGTCTCTCATTTAATCTATTATTGCTGCAATATCCCCTGATCACTTTGATAATTATGTTGTGTTCCTTCCACTCTGTGTCATGGGAGCTCAGGTCACCAGTCTGTGGAGAATCAGGACAGTGATGCTACAGAGGGTACCCCTTAACTAGATGTGCCTCCCCCAGATTCCTTCTCATTCCCCTTTATCCCATGCATCAGAGGTAGCCCAACTGTAAGAGGCACTACAGAGTCAACAACCTCAAGTTTATCTTAACCTCACTGATGGGAGAGTCCTGTGTATATGTCAATAAAGCACTGTTGGCCAATAGGGAAGCAAGATAGGTGGGACTAGGAGTCTAGGAGGATTCTGGGAAATGTAGTGAAGAAGCTGGTCGCCATGTGACTCCCGGAAGGAATGGATGTGGCAGGAGTGCATCCTAGCAAAGATTAGTTCTTGTAAAATATATATGAGTAATTATGGGTTAATCAAGTCAGAGCTAGCCAATAAGAAACCAAGCAAATGGCCAACAGCTTCATAATTAATATAGTGTCTTGTGTGTTATTTGGGACTGACGCTGCTCAGGGACCAGGCTGGCGGGAAGGCAGCACGTTACATATGGTGTCAGGAGTTGGATTATGAATTTCCACGTAGAATGACAAAAGCTTAACAGGGATTTTAAAAACAAAAGAGCAGAGAGAAGCATGGCTATTTGTTAGCAGCATTTTTCTCAGGTGAGCTCTGTTTTGCTAGAGACAAACAGAGACTTGCCAGCCAGCACTAGCAGTAAACTTATCCCTGCTATCTTGGAAAAACGCAGTTAAAACAGCCGCAGTTTTGATTAACAATGTTGTTTAACAGATAACAAACACATGGACAGAAAAACATAAAGATTTACAATAATGACAAATTCAGATTTTAAAAAACCCTCTAAAGATTTACACTGTGTTTAACAATATATGTAGGCTTTAGAGAAAAAAGAAACAGGATAGTGGAAAAAGAAATAGGGAAGCTGGTTGTGGTGGCACACGCCGGTGGGATTTACTCCAGAGACAGAGACAGGCAGATTTCAAGAGAAACCCTGTCTCAGAGAAAGAAATAAATAAATAAAAGTAAAAAATAGAGTAATAATAATAGATAAATAAATAAGCCACGTAAAGTCTAGATACTGTATGCTATTGTGTTTTTCAGTTGTTCAATTGCTAAGGAAGGAACAACAAATGCTGAAATATACGTGATTATAAATGCTGCTAAATTATATCTTTTAAAAATGCCTTGACTTCAAAATTTAAGTATAAGGATATGTTACTTTGGAAAAGATATTTTATTTCTGTTTCCACAGAAAATGAAAAGCTGTGGATTCCTTCCAGACTTCTGTGGTTTGATGAACCAAGACCCGTGAAAACAGTGGCCCAGGTGATCCAACATCTAAAACAACTAAGTTGATACAGCCTTAAAGGACACAAAAACAAAGACTTGGCCATGTTTCTGTTGTTTGTCATGATCCCCATGTTATGGACAGCGTCCCTATCCAACAGAAAGCAGTTTGGAATGAACTACGCCCAGCTTCCCAAATATTGTTCATAAAATTTTGTTTTTGTTTAAATGTGGTTGCTTATAAATGGTAATGATCATAGTCAATTTCTTTATAAAAGGAAAAAAGGAAATATGGTATAGAAATAAATACTTCGTCTTGGAATGGATTTTCATTTATTGATCCAAATTTAAGGTCAATTTTGTGATATATATATTTCTCTTCTTGTTTAAATATTGTGTTTACACTGATCTTTTAAAAATGTGATGTATAAAAAAACAAAAAATAAAATAAAAATGTGATGTATAGATAAGTACAAAATATAGTTACTTATAATACTCAAAACTTATAGTTAGGTAAGTTAGGTTTTCTAGATAACAGAGATATATTTGAGATAGATAGTCTTCAAACCTTTCAAAGACCTTCAAAAATGATATTTAAAATGGTTTAGGGTTTTTCTTGACAATGAGAAATGTCTACTCCTGGCACACCAATTATGTCTGAGAGGAAGACAGGCATCAAAGAAACTCACTATGGAGTTTGATTTCAACATGGCAAGATTAGCCATTTGGGCAAGAAATTGCTCTTGTCTGGACTGTTTGACTATTGCTCTATAAAGTGGACATCTAGCACCCATAGAAAAGTGACTGCTGAACTCAAACAGTCCTTCTGGGTTCCTGCTTCATGGAAGAGTCTGCCAAACTTTCTGTAGGACACAGAAAAATGACTGACAGACTGCCAATGCAAATTGACAGTTTAAAATTTCCTGCTTTGCTGAGTCTTCCAGACACACTGTGGCCTATGGGCTGAAGATGGATGCCCCAACGTTACAGAGGAACTTCGGGTGACTGTTCAGGTAGTGAGATGTCTCTGTCAATTCTTGTTTATGTATTTTCCTTCTGTGGTCTTTGATGGAGTTGAAGACAGATAGTTATAATTATAGTTTTCCTTAGTTATGATGAAAAATAAGCTACATATAAGACTTTAGACTCACAAAGATAGGATAGATGATATTTTCTTTAAATCTTACGAAATGTTAATGGACAAAATATTATAACTATAGTTATTACTTGATAACTGTTCTGTTATATATAATTTAACTGTGTTAAAGTTAAACCTTTCTTTTTATTTAGACAGAAAAGAGGAGATGATGGGAGTGTCCTGTGTATATGTCAATACAGCCCTGTTGGCCAATAGGGAAGCCAGATAGGTAGAACAAGGAGTCTAGGAGGATTCTGGGAAGTGTAGTGAAGAAGCGGTCGCCATGTGACTCCCGGGAGAAACAGATGCAGCAGGAGTGCGTCCTAGCTAAGATACGTTCTTGTAAAATATATATGAGTAATTATGGGTTAATAATCAAGTCAGACCTAGCCAATAAGAAACCAAGCAGACGGTCAACAGCTTCATAATGAATATAGTGTCTTGTTTGTTATTTGGGACTGACGCTGCTCAGGGACCAGGCTGGCTGGAAGGCAACACACGTTATACCTCACTGTCTCCATTTTGAGGTGATGGACCTTCAATTTTAACAGTCTGTGTCATTTGAAAACACAGACATTTGTAGGCATCATATGAGGTCTCATAGCACACAATCCATGGCTGATAAAAATAGACACATTGAAAAAGCTCCATCAGAGCTTATCCAGCAAGAGACCTAAAACTTAGTCTTCATTGGCTCCTGTTTTGTTTTCTCATCTCAGTGAGATGTCACTTCTACTGCAGCAACTAAGTTCAGCTGCCATTGCAGGGTAACAGAGCTAGGCATGGGGATGCCGGTTTCTCTGGATTGTGCTCATCCCAGAGGATCATCCCAAGATGTCACTCAGTCTTGAGATTTGCACATCCATGTTCCTTGCTGCTCTATTTATGATACCAAGGAAACTGAACCAACTTAGATGTCCACCAACAGATGACCAGATAGTAAAAATGGGTCATATATATATATATACATATATATATATATACATATATATATATACACATTGGAACACTATTCAGCTGGAAAAATTGAAGTCACAGAAAGAGGATGGACATGGAAAGTGTATTGCTAAGCAAGGTGATCCAGGCTCGGATGCAGATTCTGCTTCTAGTGCATATGTGTAGGTGTGGCTATAGTGGACATTCAGAAAGGGGAGCGAGAGAGGATAACGCCAGATGAAGGGGGATGGAATGCAGGAAAGGGGCACGAGTCGTGACATAACGCTTTCTTCCTCCTTCTAGTTCAGCTCTGTCATTTTATTTTCTCCTGGTATATGGTGAACAGTGAGCCAAAACGTAATTGATGGTATAAGTATAAAGTCCTAAGGACAGCTCCACAGCTTCCGAGTGCCCAGTCTAACTGTGTGGACATCCACTGAGATGGGCAGGGCTTGGGACTGATGGCACGCTTGAGTGGCGGCTGCGATGGAAAGTGTGTCTCCATCTTACCTTCAGGCCAGCTGTCTAAAGAAGTGAGAGGCGACAAGATGCCGGAACACATCTGTTTGTCCCACAGGTGAGGGTGAGGAGAGCAGAGGCACTTCCAATGGAGGTAACAAACCAGTTTTCCAAGAGAAGATGAAGCAATTAATTATTCAAGGGCAGTGACTTCTTCTTTCTTCGCTTCCACAGGCCACATTTCCCTCGGCTGGTTAAATAAGAAGTAGACAGCACACTTAGCTTCTTGCACTCACTTCAGTAAGGAACTGGCTGCCATTCCATTCAAGATCTCTTAATTTGAGTCTCCCTGATTCTGAAAGAACAGTCCTACACCAGAGAGGACTCCTGCATGCCTGCTTTCTGATGCCAATGACGGGACTCACTTCAGGCCTGCAAGGTCTGGGGACAAACTGATTTCAGCCCTCAGGGTCCTAGCAAAGGGATGCTGTCTCCCCTTGTATTTGTCTGAAGCACTCAGGCTCTGAGGTCCTGGGTACCTCCTGCCTGACAGCAGGATTCTTTTTGTTGTTCTGGAAACTGAATCTGAAATCTCATGTGTTGAGTAAAGCTTTCCCACCAGCCTGGTTGCAGAGCTGCATCAGTCCCAAATAACACACAGGAGGCTATATTAATTATGAAACTGTTGGCTGTTTGCTTGGTTTCTTATTGGCTATCTCTGACTCCATAATGGTTAATCTAAGTATTTCTCTTTCCAGAGAAAAGGTTCTGGACTTCTTACCCCTATGGCAGCGGCTACATCGTGGCTCCCTGTGTTTCTCTTTCCCAGAATCTTCTTCGACTCCTAGTCCCACATATCTTGCTTCCCTATTGGCCAACAGTGCTTTATTCAACAACCAATAAGAGACAGATTTCAGAATGACATCTCCCATCACTCATGTTTTAGGCAATTGTTTTGTCACTAATTGAGCTGTTGTACCTTTGAAGCTGGGTCATCCTTCCTGCTCACTGATGAAGTATCTGGGTTTGCTGGGATCCAAGGTCACAGAGAAGCCCCTTGATGCTGTATAGATACCACTGAACACTGGGAACTTTCCATTGATTCTGTATGCTTTGTGTTCACACAGAATTATGCTAGATATGTGTGTGTGTGTCACTGTCCATGCCAATGAGGGTGCTCACCTGCACCTATATGTGGAGGCCAGGGGACAACCTAAGGTGCCATTCATCAGGCACCATCCACCTTTTTTTTAAAGCAGGGTATCTCCCGGCTCTGGATCTCAGCAGACAGGCTTGATTGACTAGCCAGCAAGTTCAGAACATCACCCTGTCTCTGCCTCCCTAGTGCTGGGGATAGAAGCACTTGATGCAGTTTCTGTTATTTTGTTTTGTTTTAACATGGCTTATAGAAATCAGATACAGGTCTTCAGGCAGGCTGCCAATTGATCTACCTCCTCTGTCTCATTTCACTTTCTTTTAGGCCTAAATGGAGAAACTATACTGATTGTAAAACACAGACTTCTGTGTTAGTGAAGCAGGGGAGACCAGGCTGTAACTAAGAGAGATGAAACAGGGGAGACCAGGCTGTACTCACAGGGATGAAGCAGGGGATGATGGGGGACGTCCTTCTTTGTATATGTTTGTCTGATTGGTTGATAAATAAAGCACTGTTGGCCAATAGGGAAGCAAGATAGGTGGGACTAAGAAATGTGGAGGATTCTGGGAAACGGAGGCACAGTCAGTCACCATGTAGGACGCCAGAGGAGTAAGAGGCTTGGACCCTTTCTCCGGTAAGGGAAGACTATGTGGAAATACTCAGATTAGCAGTTACGGGTTAATAATTAAGTCAGAGCTAGCCAATGAGAAACATAGCAAACAAGCAGCAGCTTCATAATTAATATAGTGTCCTGTGTGTTCATTTGGGACTGACGGGGCTTTGGGACTAGGCTGGCAAGAAGAATCTTTTTACAAGGGGAGACCAGGTTTACTCACAGGGATGAAGGGGAGACCAGGATGTACTCACAGGAATGACGCAGGA
This sequence comes from Mesocricetus auratus, assembly GCF_017639785.1. Lineage (NCBI taxonomy): Eukaryota > Metazoa > Chordata > Mammalia > Rodentia > Cricetidae > Mesocricetus > Mesocricetus auratus. Next base: position 72,386,413 of record NW_024429196.1, on the reverse strand, counting down.
GAGACCAGGCTGTGCTCACAGGATGAAGTAGGGCCATCTCTTCAATCAATCTACCCCAATATTCTGTCACAGACACTCTCAGAATCACGTTTGGCCAAACATCAGGGCATGCTGTGGCCTGGTCACGTTGAGGCACAAAATTAACCATCACACAGAAGTGGAGGTGGGGATGACAGAGAATGGGAGAAGCCTAAGGTTTGCATAAGTGTTGGGTGTAGCTTAGGAGACAGTGTGGGTAGAGTGTTTCTGGAGGATCTGAGGCAGGGGGATTGTGCTGGTGGTAGTAACCATGGGTTTGCTCTCTCAGGAAGGGCCTGTGGCTGATGCACAGAAGTGTCTGGGTGACAAGAGGTTCAGGAGAGAAACAGAAACAAAAATAACCTTCAAAGAGACTAAAGGGTCAGGTTCCCTGCAAAGCGGGAGAGTGAGCCAGTCCTAGGCAGACATGGGAGTGGGCTGCAGGTGGAGGGGTCCTCTGTGCTGCTCCTCTGGGTTCAGCATGTCCCCAGCTGGGCCTGCCTCTGTGGTCCTCACTCCTGGCTTTGCACTCCCTGCCAGCCTCACTTCCGGAACTGTGGTCAGCTCCTCTGCCCCCAGAGAAAGCAGAGGAGGGTGGAGGGAGCACACGTATTGATTAGCTGAGTCTTCTATTCACAAAAATGGCGTGTTCATCACAACCATGGCCTCACTGAGCTGGGAGTATTGAGTGCTGGAGGATGTGTCTGTTTTTGTGACTTCAGGACTTCCAGCACTGGATGCTGGAGGATGTGTCTGTTTTTGCCACTTCAGGACTTCCAGCACTGGATGCTGAAGGATATGTCTGTTTTTGTGACTTCAGGACCTCCAGCACTGGATGCTGGAGGATGTGTCTGTTTTTGCCACTTCAGGACTTCCAGCGGAGGGCTTTACTCCTCACTCCTCTACAGAAGAGGAGGCCTCGGCTCTCTGCTCCCCCAGTTATGTCACACCAGCCTCATTCCCAGCTCGGGTCCCCAGATACAGTGGACACCAGGTAACTAGTCACAAGGTAGACTCCTCGCAGACCATTCATATTTTTCTTTCTCCTTCTCTCTCTCTCTTTTTCTTCTGGGAACCTGCCCTTACGCGGGACCTTCCCCTACACCTGTTCGCTGATGTTCTTTTCTCCTGGCTTCCATTTTACTCAGAGGAGTCCTGGCTAGGGATTTAGGAGGAAGGGGTACAAGCCCAGCTAATTTCTCTCGTTGGGAGAGATGTGAGGGCCTAGAAAAGCTGTCTTTAAGACTGCTTTGACTGTGGCCAAGAGCACGACAGGTGATACCCTTTTTGCTGAGTCTGAGAGTTCAATACCATTATTGCATATAGGCATAATGCTGTACCATGCTATATAGGAAATATTCATCTCATGTAGCTGAGTCATGACACTCAGCCACCCGTTTCTTCTGAACTCTGGTTCCCTGGTTAGTGCTGGCCTTTGGAAACGAGCAGCTGGTACCTGCAGATTAATGAGCAGGGTTTCCTGGGCTTGACCCAGCCTTGTCCACACTAGAGAGAAGCCGTGGTGCTTTCTCATCTTGGAAGGGGAGTGGAAACCTCTCCTACTTAGACTTGGAAGGGGAGTGGCAGAGCCTCTCTTGCCCAAAAAGCCCTAAATGGCACAGGTGACTCAAACTGCTAGGACCACAGAAGGAACCTGGAGTCCAAGACAGCAGACAAAGAAGGTTCTTTTGTGGGGTTAGCTTTTTATTTTGATTGCTTTTTGGAGGTTTTATAGGGGATTTTTTTTGTTGTATATATTAATCACTTTTCTCATTGCTGTCACTAAATACCCAACGAGGAAGGAGGGAAGGTTGATTTTGACTCACAGTATGAAGTCTGTCTCATCAGGGAAGGAACGGTGGCAGGGGTGTGAGTGGCTGGTTACATGGTATCTATGGTCAGGAAGCGGAGTGGGCATGGATTTGACCTTAGTGGCCCACGTCCTCTACTGAGGCTGCATCTCCTAACCCTTAAAGGCTTTACAACCTTTCATCATGGTGCCAGGAAGCAATGCTCCTGCCCCGTTTCTGCTTCAAGTCACTGCTTGCATTCCCACCCTGACCCTTCAGTGGCGGACATTGACTTGTAAGGTGAAGCAAGCCCTCTTCTCCCCTAAGCTGCTTTTAGTCAGAGTGTTTCCTCACAGCAGCAGAGATGAAACTAGAACACCCCAGTGACGCTCCAAATGACGCTGTAACGATAAACGGCACACTTACTGAGAGTAAAACTAGGTATTTATTGTAGAAATTACTCACAAGATACCAAACAAGTAACCCAGATGAGCCCAGTAGTTTTCCGCTGCCGAACTGGAAGCCGAAATCCGGAAAAGAGACTAAGACTTCCGTTCTTCGGTCTTTTATGCCTTCCCCGTAACCACCCCCCCAGCCATGCCCAAAAGTGGGCCTGGCTAGTGCATAGTTCACCGCCTACGTACATATACGTCTTTACGTCTGTCCGTATACGTCTTTAGTCATGCCTAAAGTGGTTAGCGGTGTGGTAAACCGCTCTTTTATTACCTCATCTGTATGCGCCTCTAGTAAGTCACATGGCTAATGGCGGCATACAGGCTTCCTCCTATACCCCAGGAGTGAGGCAGGAGACTTTCACATGGTCTCCCTCCCTAATTACCCTTGACTGGTCATTTGTTTTCATTTTAGCTCCCGTTTGAACATTACACCTTGTCTTTCCCAGAGGTTTTCATTTCGAATTTCCCAACGACTGGAGAGAAGCTCACACTTTCTGGGGTGAAATGTCTGTTCATATTGTTCTCCTTGTCATTTCTGATTCATCGCTATTGGCTTTTGAGAGTTCTGCATACAGAGTTGTCTCAGGATTTGTAGAGAATCAACCCCAGGATCTCCCATCTATGTCTGCATTTTGGCACGTTCGAGTCTCTTGCGTAATATAATGGAATGTTCGCATAGAGGAAGAGTTTAGGCCATTTCTGCATTACTTGTGATGTCTAATGCAACTGAAGTACTATGTAACAATTATTACTCTGTCTTGTTTAGGGACTGATGACTAGGGAAAAGTCTGTGGATTTTCTGCGGGAGCTTTTCTTTCCTACTGTTTCTTCCTCATGGCTGTCGAGTCTATGGAATGGAATGCATGGGTACAGAAGTTCGTCTGTACACTATATGCAACTTGTTCATTAATGATGCGATTACAAATATTTTCCTCCAACTTAAGGCTTGTCTCATCAATCTCTTACCTTTCATTTGGAGGAGACTCAGTGTCTTACCTGGCCCATTATCTGACAATGTACCTCCACAACAGAGAGCATGAAGAATATGATGAGCATTGGGCATGTACATAGCTTCAGACAGGGAGGTGTTAGGTGTTGACATGTTGAGTTGAAAAGTCTGGCTGATGCTAAGTGGAAACCCCTGCACTCTAGACAGTCCACTGTGCTGGAGAAGGAGCAACTCTACCCAGCCCTCCTTCCCCAACACAGTGATTTTTTTCAATAACCAATGCATCTTCTTTCCTGAAATGCCTTGAGCTTCATTTCTTATCTTCAAATATGTCAAGACAGCATATTAATTTTGGGAAGAAATGTTGAGTCATTTTCAAACAATTAAGCACAGTGAGATGTCAACCATCCAAGCATCTGCAGTGAAAGGACTGGATGTCACTTGATATTTTGGAAGAAAATTATCACTGCCCAGGGGAGATTTATATATATATTTAGCTTACTTTATGATACTCCCAACCTGCCAGTGTGAAGCTTTCTGGTAAATGCCAACAGTTTCCAGGGCACTCTTCAGGCTTCAAGGAAAGGGGCAGAGTAGAAGGGACCAACTACAGCACTACTCCTTGTCGAATGAGATTTAACCCATATCAGCACCTACGCAGAGCCAGTCATGGGCTCAGCCCTTCAGAGGGGATGTGTAGATGGGCTGTGAACCACATGGGTTTGCCCTGCTTTAGAATCCAATCTGATATGTGCATGTATGTATGCAGACTTAATGAGCCGAAGGGATATTTTTTGAAGGGAAGAAATGGAAGAGTTATTCACTCACACTCTCTACCCTGTACATGCTCCCTTACATGCACCCCACACATACATAATAAATATTGCATATACCACTGTTGCATAGCAATGTGCTTCAAATGGAAACTTTACATCCTGGAGGGATGGAGGGAAAAGACTTATGCGACTCAGGAAGTAAAACAATTCACAAATTGCAGGAAATTCCTGAAACTAACAAGATTCACAATGTACATCAAGGTTATGTAATCAATAATAGTTGCCAAAGAGACCAAGAGACAAGACTCTTACACCTCAAGTCATGTAGGAACTCCAGACTGCGGTACAGCTACCTTTGAATCATCCATGCTTCTATAAGTAACCCCTTCCTCATACTCTGTAAGTAACTTCAATAAAATCATTGGTCTGCCAAGATGGACTTTGGAGGAATCATTATTTGAATCTGTCATTGGTTTCTTTCTTTCTTTCTTCCTTTCTTTCTTTCTTTCTTTCTTTCTTTCTTGAGACAGGATTTCTCTGTATTTCTTCGAGGCCTGGAACTTGCCCTATAGATCAGGCTGGCTTCAAACTCACAGAGATCCGCCTGCCTCTGCCTCTCGAGTGCTGGGATTAAAGGTGTTTGTTCATGTTCCCCCAGGAAGTCACATGACAGTCACCCACTACATACTACACGTATGCATAACACAGAATGCATATTGTGCCACATAATACCTAGCTCATTATGCACACACAAATCATATGCAACTGTACCCACCACATATCTTACCACACAGACCATACAAACTATATACCATTACCACACATACATCCAATGTCCACATACTATGTACCACACACCACATAACACACAAAGCATGCAACACACTTATTTTGCACACATGTTAACATACACTTTATGTAAGTAGTGTCTGTAGTTAGCTTTTAGAGAGGGACTCCCCATCCTTCCTGCTCCTTACACTGAGTAGGCTACATTATGGAGAAATGAGTGCTTACCATGCAGGGAATTCATAGCATCTACTTTATTCACTAATGTTCAGTCAAGAACACATTCTGGGGTCAGAGAGACAGCTCAGCTGTTAAGAGCATTTGCTGCTCTTCCAGAGGACCTGAGTTCACTACCTAATGCCCACTTGGAGGCTCGTAGCATCCTGTAATCTCATCTATAAGAGATCTTATGCCTCTTGGGGTCTTTGATGGCAGGTACATGCATGTGTTCTCATGTGCGCATGTGAGCACCCCCCCCCACACACACACACTCACACAGACAGGGAAACATAACATAAAATCAGTTAAAAAAACAGCATATTCTGAATAAATGGAATAATTTTGCTTTCTTCACGAACAATAGGTGGCTGCAGTGACTTATTCTAGAGCAACCACTGAGCCACAGTACTCAAAACATGGTGTTCTGTCCAGATGACCGATGGTTTTACAAGTCCATTGCCTAGTTCCAGAAAAGAGGGCAGAATTTTGCTTAGTGAACTGTTTTCAAGGAAAAGAAGTTGACCCACTTAATAAAACAGTTACATGGAGATAGACTGTAAGTGTCTCAATGTACTTATGTAACTGGAGGAAATAAGTTACTACTTAGAATGGCACCTTACATTACACAGGCCATGTTGACTAGCGATCATGCTTAATGTCATCAAAAGGAAACATGGAAATGCTTTTTCCTATCATTATTTTAAATGAAAGATCATGTGTGACATGTATATACGCATGTGCACATGTGTATGTGTGTATATTTGTATATGCATTGTATATGTATATGTGCATGTGCATATATATGTGTGTATATACAGATCTGGTAGAATGGAACACTCATGCATTTGTAAATTTCTTTAACCTAGTGACAGCCACACTCCAGGACAATTCCAATATGTGGGCCATCAAGATGATGACAATAATAATATATGGACTGTAGATATTAAATATATATATATATATATACACAGTTCACAAGTGAAGTGACATTTTAATGATGAATTTGTGTTAATCATCTCTAATACATATACATGCTGAGATATTACAACTTAAGCCTCCAATACATACAATTTTAGCTTGTCAATTACTGCCCAAAAGGGATGAGAAAATAGTAATATACCATAGGTAACTACTTACTTTTATTTTAGCATCTCCATTTGCCTATAGGGATATCTGAGTTTTAATGTGAAAATACTAAAATGTATCAATCAGTAGCTCAAAGTTGGTCAAAATAACAGCAGGTGTGGTTTGTGACAGAAAATCTTGGTTTCTCAGATGCACACCTTCCATGATCCCATGACTCCACACCTGACACCCCCATCCTTTAACTCTTATTCAGAAGATTCAGCGTATACAGCGTCTTTTATTTTTTAGCCCTCTCTCCCTCCCTCTCTTCCTTCCTCCCTTCCTTTCTTTCTCCCTCCCTCCCTTCCTTCCTTCCTTTCTTCCTTCCTTCCCCCTCCTTCCCTCCCTTTCTCTCTTTCTTTATTTCCCTTTCTTCCTTCCTCCCTCCCTTCCTTCCTTCTTTCCTAATAGCAACATAGATCTTAGTCTGGTATTTAACTCAACAGGCAGCAGAAGATGCCCTTGAATTTCTCATCCTCCTGGTTCTCTTCAGTGCTAGGAGGACAGGCATGCACCACCACATTTGTGTTTTGTGGTGATGGGATCAAACCTAGGCCTTTGAGCATGGCAGGCAAGCATTCTGCCAACTGTGCTTACCCAAGCTCACCATGTCTAAAGTGATAATGGAGAGCCCGAGGGAGGTCAGTGTTCTGCACTCCTCTTTAGGTGATAGCTTCTGCCTGGTCCTGGAATCCAGCTGTGTACACAGCGGTGCTGATGCTGCAGGGGTAGAGGATCTGACATCTCTGTCTGCACTTGACCTGCTAACATGGGCCTTTCCACAGCCGGTGACACTTCCATTTTCTGAAGCGAGAATGTTTCTATTTCCTCACTGCTCAGTTCACTGAGAGCTATGGCCAAGCATTTTCAGCATGGGCAGTATGGTAACCTGGTTTGTGATTGGTCTAGAAGATGTGTTTTTTTAAACAACAAAGAACAGTATCAATAAACAGAAATAGCGGTGGCTTTACTCAGGTAAATGCTCTATATCCTTCCTGGGCATTTTTTTAAAGCCCACACTTAGGAGAAGGGGCTCTAGGAGACTCTGCTCAACACTTCTCTAGAGTCTTCAAGATGCCTCTAGAGCCTCCTGCCAATCAATCTCATGAAACTCCTATAATATCCACAACTCTGCCTCTAGACCCTTGCAGCAACAAACATCCTCAAGAACTGCTCTGGGCGACAGACAAGACTAGGGAAATTGCTTTATTTATTTATTTTTTGACAGGGTTTCTCTGTGTAGCTTTGTAGACCAGGCTGGCCTCGAACTCACAGAGATCTGCCTGCCTCTGCCTCCCAAGTGCTGGCATGTGCCACCACCGCACAGTTGAGAACTTGCTTTTGAACACCAATTGTGCCAAAGCAACGTCAAATGCACCCTGAAGGGCGTTTTCATGAAGTGGTGAAGCTCTACATTCATAAGCTAGGTTACTTTGGGGCAAGCTGCTTCACCTCTCTGTTCCCGGTGTTTGTATTAGCAAAAGGAGACACCATTGGTAGCCTCTTACATGCAGAAGTGACATGAAATTCCTTCAAGATACTAAACATGTCCCAACAATGCCCGAGCAAAGCAGGCATGAGCAAGTCTCAGCATTTCTCTTTTCTCCTCTTTGCTGCTGCCAAGAAGTGCTGTCTGAAGCAGCCACAATTACCGGGAGCTCTCTCCATGGGTCCTCATTAGCTGTATGGATGCTCCAAACTAATGTAGGAAGCAAGAGGTGGGAACCCATGTGCCAGCAGGGTGCGGGGGAAGAGGAAGGCAGACTCCAGGCACACCTATGCCAGCAGGGTTCCCCCGGAGGAGCAGGCCAGAGGCCCGGCTTCTCTTCTCTGAACGCTGGTCAGAGGTGTCATTACAAGATGGACTTTTCGCACACAGCTTAGGACAGCCAAGGCACCCCAAAACCTCCTACCAAACAAAGGTGCCCTTGCATAGAGCAAGCTTCAGGATGTGAAAATCAGCTCTCACGCCTGTCTGGAACTGCACCTGGAAAATACAAATGGCAGCAACGCAGCCCAGGCCACCCCCTCAGCTTCTGCGGCCACTGAAGCAGCCGGTCAGATCAGCTGCCGGCCTCTGTCACTGAAGCCATGCAGATGGCTGTCTCGTTCTGTGAGTCTAGTTATTTCCACTAGTGCAGATTTTGAATGCTAATCAGCTTTTAATTTTTTTCTCTGTTACTCAAAGCAGAGTTTTTTTTTTAAAGGATTCAATGTGGGTTCTTATCAAGCTGGTGAAGGAGCACACCATACACAAAGCTCCTGTCAGTGCTGGAAAGGGAAATCAGAGGATGAGGCCTGGCTGCAAGGGGATGTGCTGGGCAGGCTGTGGCTAGGGACAGCACAAACCAGCCTAAGGGAGCCAACATCAGGCACTGGTGCCCGTACAACCATGGCCAGAGCAGTGTGCTAGGCTTCCCACTGTGCAGATGGCATTTCCTGGCTCAGATCTTTGATCTCAGAGCAGTGACACAGATTGCCATCATCGCTGTCTCCCACCCAGACACCTTTGTGGGGACACAGGGGTCTTTACTTGCATTTATCTGAGCTCTTCTGTGGGAGGAGCCACAGCAACATTACTGGATCCTAGAGGACCACGGTTGCTGAGTGTATTTTCTGTCAAGAAATCAGGAAGGACGTGGGTGTTTCATGGGCCATTAATAGTTCATGAGGCAAAACCAACACAGTGTGTCCACGGCACAGCAGCAATTCCATGGCCTTGCAGCATCGGGTGTGTATGCGTGTGTGGATGGATGTGTGCATATATGGATGTGGATGCATGTGTCTCTGTGTGTATGTACATGTGTACACGTGGGTGTAGGTGCATGTCTATGTTTGGATGTGTGCATATGTGGGTATGTATGCATGTGTCTGTGTATGTGTATATGTACGTGTGTATGCATAGGTGTTTGTGTGTGTATACATACAGTTATGTGTATGTATCTGTATATGTGCCAGTGTCTGTATGTGTGTATACACATGTCTGGATGTGAATGTATGTGTATCTCTGTGTATGTTAATCTGTGTATGCATGTCTATGTGTGTATATGTAAATGTGTATATGCGTATGTAGGTGTGCATATGTGTATGTTTTATGCATGTGTGGTCACATGCAACTGTGTTTCTCTACACATAGTTTCTGCCACTGGGTCCTTGCAAACCCGCCTCTCCTGTGGGAAAAATGTTTCTCTTCACTGGTCCTCAGTAAGCAGGGATGACCTGGATTACTAGGTTCTCAGAGCCCCAGAGCTTGTGCAGTGTGGGGTCCTGCCTAATGGCTCCAAAGGTAGAGTTATAGATTGTGACCAGCCTGCTGTCCCAAAGGATTAAATGCAACCTAACTTTCTCCAAGCGTCCACCCCACACAGAACACCCAGCATATCATCTCATAGCCAAGGCCTCGACACTGAGCTGAGAGCACCTGAGGCCAGTGTGCTTGATGGAGAGTGAGGCAAGCCAGATCTGAGACTGGCTGTTTCTCAGGTCTCCTCTGTGTCCAGGTTCTGCTCCGCTGGAAAAGCTGCAGGTACTTCCGGGTTTCAGCCTTTCTCTTGGGTGCTTCCTTGGTGCAACTGTTACTATGGTGGCTCTTAGAAGCTGCCTTGCAGGTGGTTCAGATAGCACAGAGACTCACTGCCCTGTCCTCCTCCTTGATCTTCCTGTCACTCAGGAACACAACTCTTCTTGGAAGTCCTCAAAAGATTTTCTTGGCTCTGTTTTTGTTTGTTTGTTGCAGACAGGGTTTCATACAACCAGGCTGGACTGAATGCACTAGACAGTCAAGGATGCCCTTGAACTCCTGATCCTCCTGCCTCTACCCCCTGACTGCTGGGATTTCGAGCATGCGCAGCCACACCCTGTAAAGGTGTAGCTGGTGGTAGCTGTGAACCCATTATCCTCCTGCCTCCTCCCTTCAGCCTTTGCCTACCATTGTGTGCCACCACAAGGAACCTGCTTCTTTGTTTGGCCTCAAGATATCTTGGAGTTAGTTCTCACACAAAGCTGTGCAAGCCACCAGCTCTACATGTGGCCAAAGCTAGTCTGGTGACTTGGTTTATATGGACAGCCCCCATGCCTCTGATGCTGATTTAGGGAGTGACTCAGTGGTCCCCTGCATGCTCAGGCTGGGGCAGACTCAGAGGTATGGAATCAGTGTTTTGCTTCCAGATACCTTTTGGACCGACAGATGACTGCAGAGCCTGCCAGGAGAAGCCTGAGGCGGAAGCGTGGGCAGGAGGCTCTTCAGGGAGACGTGGTCCTGGCACAGAGAAAGAGCCATCACTCTGAAGCCTCGCACACTCCAGAGTTCCTTTGAGCCCACCTTCTGGGTTTCCTCTATTCTGACAGGCTCCCTCAGCTCACCCACGAGTGATTCCCAGACTGGAGGCTCGAATCTCTGTACCACAAGGTGGGTGCCCCTGACAGATGCATCTTCCTCCTTGCCTGATTCCAAGCCTGCCTTGGATCACCGCCTTCCCTCTGCTTCGTAGGGTGCTCTGTTCTCTGCTGCCTGGGTGTGACCTGAGTTTCTCACTCTCCTCAGTATTCTTTACCCAAGACCTTCACTCAGCAACACGCTGATTCCAAAACTGTTCCAAAGGAAGAGTTACTCGTCTTCCTGTTTCATTAACACTATCCGTATTTATTGATACCGAAAGGATGCTGCCATCCCAGCGGTTTGGATGTTGTTTGTGGGCTTGTTTTGATGCCCTTTGGTCTGTGTACACCGTGTACTTCTAGCTGCTTGTTCGTGTCTGACTTCGTTTTGAAAGATTTGAATCTTGCCTTTGGCTAATTGACTGGCTTTAGAAAAACAACCCAAGCCCTAATTTCTGTCTTTTAAAAATTAATTTAAAAATATGTGTGTGCATGTAAGAGCAGGGTATGAGCACACAGGTGCAGTGCTTGCAGAGACCAGAAGAGGGCCTCAGATACCATGGAGCTGGAATTAAGGTAGCTGTGCCCTGTCTAGCAGGGGTGCTGGGAACTCTGCTTCTCTGCAAGTACAAGGGCTGGGTACATGGGGAACCACCTCTCCAGCCTCCTCAGTTTAATGAATTGTAAGTCGGGATGTGTAGCAAGGCTTCCAGGTGATTGAATGAGGAAAGAGCCTAAGAATTCTGCCATTTTCTCTCCTGATCTGGCCTGCAGTTTCATCGTAACGCCCAATACAGCCTGAGCCGTTTTTTGTAATATGAGCACATCTTCCTGTAACCATGGTTCCTGCACACGGCGGCTCGTGCCTCATTGCTGCTGTTCTCGTCACAGCTTTCCCAGGTTTTGTCTAGACTTTGGAGCTCCCTCTTGAAGAAGGGGTCATACTTGCTGGTATTTGAGTTTGTCTGTCTGTCTGTGACATCTGCATCACCCCTTTCCTTTTGTGAGTTAAGTGCAGGTGTCTGGAAGCAACACTCTGGGTCTGAAGCAAAGGCCCACCCCGTGTCTATGTGACTTCTGCCAGCTGAACGAATCCACAGCGCCATGTCCCGATAAAGGCATCTGAGTCGCTGCTTCTCTGTCTCTTCTGGGGTGGGACGATGGGCAATGTTGATGGTCAACTTGAATGGACCCAGAAGCACCTGGGAGATCAGTAACTCTGGGTGCATCTGTGAGTCCTTGAAGCAGGGACTCAAGTCTCTCTGCACTGGCAGACACCTTGCTGTTTGTGATGTGGCTCCATGGGGACTGTCCCCAACCCGAAAATGTGGCTAGAACAATCCCCTTGGATCAGATGAAACAAAACAGGGAAAGAGGTGAGCCATGAAGAGTGCAGGCATTCCCTCTTGTTGCTTCTTGTCTAACAGGAAGTGAGATGCTCTTCACAGCCTTGGCAGTCATGATGGACTGAAACTCTGCCGTTGTGAGAGGAAAACATCTTTTCTCCTTTAAGTTGTTGTTTTTTTTTTTTAGAGCATTATGTCACAGGGGTAGAAAACCAGAGTAACACGGTTCTACTCAAAGCAGGAAGCAGCTCAGCCTTACACAAGACAGTCAGAGAAGCACCTTTATGCGTTTTTGTAGGTACATGCATGTGTGTGTGTGCATGCATGTGTGTGTGTACACATGCATGCATACGTGCATGTGTGTGCCTGTGTGTACATGCATGTCTGTTTATGTGTGCCTATATCTGAGTCTGTGTGTGTGTGTCTATATATGTTACTTGTCTTATTGCTGTGACAAAATTCTGGCAAAAGCAACTGAGAGAGGGTTTATTTTGGCTCACACTTCCCCAGTGCAGTCCACATGTCCAGGGAGTCGAGGTAACAGGACTGTGAGCCAGCAGGTCCCATTGTGTCTGTCCAGAGTGAGGAAGCAGGGAGAGGTGAACGCTGGTGCACAGCTCACTTTCTCCTTTTTTATTCAGCTTAGGACCCAATGCTGCCCACACTCAGGGTAGGTTTCCTACCTTCGTTAACCTAACCTAGAGAATCCCTAGAGATATGCACAGCACAGAGGTTTGTTTCCATGGTGATTCCAAATCCCATCCACTTGACAGCCACGATGGACCATCACAGACGGATGTGATCTTGATGTTTCTGCCCGGATTTCAGGTGGACCTCGATAACTGCTAGGTCAGCCTTATGGGAGGTGGGGACAAGAAACTCCCCCAGATTACAGAGAACAGATGCCAGCTTTAGCATTCATGGAGCGGGAGTAAGCTGCGAAGATTAAGAACAGAGCGCCAGCATGGTGCCTCCTCCTTAATGGGACATACATAATATCCAAGGAGGATCAGGAAAAGACAGCCAGAACCCTCATTAGACTTAAAAGCATCCAGTGAGGTTGGAATGAGCCCAAAGGGATAATTAGAAACACAGAGTCAGGACTAACCCCTTTTACTCTCAGCAGAGAGACCCACCTCAGAAGCCATTCATCTGTAGTTAGTGTCATCTACAAATCACCCTTGACAGCTGTCACGGGCACAACATCTGCCACTCAAGACTGAGCTTGCTGCCCTCAGCCCTGGGGTGTTTGTGCATAGAAGAAGCTGAGATTGCCCCTCTCCTGGGCATTGTCCTTTGCCAAATAGAGGTAATTTGCCCAAGATTATATCCCAAGAGCAAAGAAGAGAGCCACTTTTGCAGAAGTAGCTCCTTTGCCAGCTCTGGATGGCCAGCCCAGTTCCAGAGGTCATGTTGTGGAGCTGGTGAACCTGCGGATGAAACTCAAAGAGAACTACTATTTTCTTCTCTCCATCTGGTGGAAGTCTTTATGCCTCACCCCGGTGCACTGAACTTTCTTCTATGCAGAGGTCTGGCTTTAGCTTGTGAGATTTGGCTCTGCCCGGGTCTTAAATGTGGATACAGAGGCACCTGGGCCCTTCCAGAAGGATTTTGAAGAGCTGAGATGTTTTCTGAGAAGCAGACACCTCAATCCATATGTGGTGGAACCTTAGCAGGAAGGACTGCAGGGACAGTTGCCAACTACTGCAATGCTACAAGAATATGCCAGACACATCACCAGGGTGTGAGCGTGTAGTTGCCCTGAGCACATCCCCTCAAGATGGTGCTTTGCAACAATTTGTGGGGAGATACGCTAACATTCCTCTGCAGAGAGATACAGTTCTGAAAAGACAAATCTTTGTGCAATGTGTTTAAAATTCTGCTGTGTGTCAGGAGCTCTGGGATTGTTTGCTAAATAACAACGCTGCACCTAGCCTCTGTGTCAGTGTACCTGGGGTGAGGCTGGAATGTGCTTGCCTCCCTCCCTCCCTCCCTCCCTCCCTCCCTCCCTCCCTCCCTCCCTCCCTCCCTCCCTCCCTCCCTTCCTCTCTCCCTCCTTCCCTCCCTCCCTCCCTCCCTCCCTCCCTTCTTCTCTTCCTCCCTCCCTCCTTCCTTCCTGTTACCTCTGACTCCCAGGATCTCATGAAGTATGGGGCTGACTTCAAACTCAGGATTTAACAAAAAAATGACCTTGAACTTCTGATCCTCCTGCCTCCACCTCTCCAGTGCTGGGATGACACTGCACCACCATGCTCAGTTTATGCAGTGTTGGGATGGACCTTTGTGTATGTGGTGAGCACGCAGCCTCAGCTGAAGCCCTGCATTGCGTTTCTAACAGTTTCCCACGTTTCCTGAGCCTGCTGGTCCTGAAAAGCATAGCTTAGGAGAAAGTCGTGAAAAGCAGACACACTGCCAAAGAACACCATCAGAGGCACTCTCCCTACCCACAAGGTTCCTGCTCAGCAGCCTTGGCTGTCTTCCTCAGCAGTTATGCCCCCTCATTGGAATCACTTCCTGCTGCCTCATTACCAGCACACAGTGGACTCAGGTCCTGCCTGGGATTAGTTGATGCCTGTGATAGACACTGGAGGAGAAACAGGGCTGCTACACAGCTTGGAGAGGTGTAGTTTCTACAGAATACAAAAATGACCAGCAGAGGGCAATAGTGGGACAGAGACGCCTCTGTAGAGCCCTTCGTCCGCCTAGATACCTGGAGGTGTCTGCACCTGCCCAGAGTCCTCCTTCCCTTGAGCCACGAATGTTTGGTCGCGGCGAGAAACCATGCCTTCTGTAAACATGAGCATTGGCCAAGAGTAAGCTTGCACACTCCCAGGTTCTGAGAGAAAAGTGGGGAGAACGTGTGGAGCCCCATTTCAGGTATATCCAAGAGCCCTGCAGCATGAAGGGCGGGCTTTTCTCAAAACGATTGGCACTGGATTGGCAAGCTATGCCAGTTTACACGTGCCTTTGAGAGAGGGGAACTGTTTCTTCCTCCCCAGTATCAAAGACTCTGTGTTCACGGCATTTAGCAGGTTCCCTCCTCTCCAGTAAGTCTGATTCTTGCTAGTGTTCAGAAGTCTGGCTGGAAGCTTCTCCTCCCACAGGTAAGGGCAGTTTTGGGGGTAAAGGTGACTCATTTAAAAGGGGATTCAGAGGTTGAAGTTCTGAGGTGGGGTCATGTTATTTAAGTGAACTCTGGGATGATATGGTGTTAGACTTGTTTGAACTCAAGGAGTTCTGTTTTAAGAAGTATTTACCCTGATGTTTGGAATATACAGACAGACCAGGGAGAGCACTCAAGAAGCAGATGGGACAGACCCTTAGAGGGACATCAGGGGAGGTGACAGGGCCAGAAGCAACAGGGTGAGACACTGCTCTGCTCCTCCGGGGAGCACTCCTGTGGCCAGGTCCCTGGTCCTTTATGATGTAAATCCCAATTCTTGACTTCCTTGCAGGAAAGAATTTCAGGACAAGCCATTAGGAAGCAGAGCTAGGGGTTTGTTTGCTTGATAAACATTGTTAAGAAACTCAACAACAGGAGTTAGTGGAAAGGAAGACAAGTACCTAGGAAAGGAGAGAGGCTCACTCCAGAACACCGCCGCGGGCTGCTCAAGCACAGCCACTATGGACTGTCTTCATAGTTGTCGTATATCACAGTGCTTACAGTGGCTTCTGAAGTTAAACCTCTAAGCTTGCTAAGGAGCTCAAATAAGGTCACAGGAGGGGTCCTAGGTATTGGATGAAATCCCTGCTGGTAAGAAAAAAGCCCAGGTCATAGCATTGCAGGCAAGTCGGGGTCTTCTACTGTTAACAATGATTTCCCATGTAAGGTCCCTGGAGGTATATGAGCACAGAGGAAGGCTCCATTCATGGGCATGTAGATTCGGGCATGGTGCATGGTTCTGTGCTATTTGAATGCTCTGAAGACTTGCTGGGTGGGCAGTCTTCACAGCCAAGGCTCTCGGTTGTGCTGGGCTGGGATTTCTGATTCTCAGATGACAGGAAGCTTAGTCTAGCCTCTGGGACAAGGGGCTCGTGACAAACGACAGAGAGGCCAGGAACATCATTTCAATTGCTTGTCCTTAAGCTAGGGCATCTGGTTGCCTACATCACATTCTCAGAGGGAATGGTGATATCCAATGGCTGAGCACAAGGCCCTACAGAGAGACCCTGCTCCAGCTTTGGGAGAGGAACAGGCTTTGGCCCGGCGTGTTTCTCCCTCTTCAGTCTTTCCACTCTCTTATGTCTCAGGTTTCATTTCCCCATTTAACCTGATAACCTACATTTTGGTTGTCATGGCAAGCAGCAGCCTCATGCGTTAGCTTGGGTTTTTGTTTTGTTTTCAGATTTTAGACTCATTATCAGCCTGTCTGCATACGGGTTCCCTCCTCTGGGTCACTTTCTCCAGTGTCACAAAGGTCTAGCCGCCCTTCCTTCCTTCGTGCACACGAGGGTTCACACGTGTGCAAATGCATGTAAAAGCCAGAGGTCAGCCACTCGTTGTTTGGTACCTCAGGTGTCAAGCACTATTTTTGTTTGATAAGGTCTCCCATTGACCTGGAACCCACATATTTGTCCAGGATGGCTGGGCAGGCATCCGGCCTCTGACTCTACAACTCTGGCACAGGATCAGGCTCACTCAGGTGAGTGTTCGCCAAGCACTCTTCTTCTCAGCCCCGCATAGCCTTCATAATGAAGGGACCATGGACATGTGACAGCCTACTCACAGTCATAACTGAAGCAGGGCAATAATTGTGGAAACAACTCTCAAATGACTTTGTTAAAAGTGGTCTCCTGTCTTCATATTCTAGTGGCCATAGCTTCAAGGCCAGAACCAGGCTAACCTCAAGATCAGAAAGACATTTTCTTAACTGCAAATGATGAAAACACACTTTAAGTAAGATTAAAAAACAAAACAAAACACATTTCCTGTTACTAGCAGGGTAGAGAGTTACTTTAGAAACCAACTTCAAGGGATGGTGTCATCTGAAATTACAGGACCTCAGAAACTCACTAAACACAACAGTGACTTTCTGTCTTGTAGCTTATAGTCTCTGTAAACTAAGCCAAATTTAGAGGAGAAAATCCCAATCTTGGAATCCTCTTACCACTCACTGAGGACAAAGTAAGGACAAAAAACAGTGTTCTGTTAGAGTGCATTAATTCATGCAGAATGGTTGGCAGGGCATTTCTTGGGACTTCTAAGTGGCAGTTTGTCACATGATTAGTACATGTGATTAGTGCTGTCACCTTGACAGGAGCTAGACTCACCTGGGAGAAGGGCCTCAGGCATGTGGGTGGTGAGATTATCTTGATTACTTAACTGATGTTCAATGGCCTGACTGTGGGCCATACCATTCCCTGGGCAAGGGACCCTGGACTACACAAATGGATCTGGGCAGCAGCCATCTTCCACCCCTGAGTCCTGCGATGGGATCAGTGGCTTCAGGCATTTGCTGCCCTGACTTTCCTACCGTGAACTACGTACGAGGCAGAACAAACCCATTTTCCCTTACGTTGCTTTCATTCCAGCTTCGGGAACAGAAACTAAGACACTACCTGGCGAAATAGTAAGGCTTAGTGTGTGGATAAGTAGTGATGAACTATTCTAGGGTTAAAACAGAAGAATCCAGTGTCCTTTCAACGAAATGATTTTGAGTCATTGAATTTTCAGAAAATTCCAGTCTCTTGCCATCTATTCCAGAAGCTTTCGGTAGAGGGCAGCTGAAATCTCTTGGCGAAAAGCAGGCGCCATTGGAGCCCCAGTGGCCGCCGCAGCAAGGGTGCCTCTCCAAAGCCAGAGCTTGAGGAGGGAGGAGCCGGAGGCGGGAGGCCAGAGCAAGAGAGCACCGCGTGGGAGGACTGCGCAGGGCCAGGCGTGTGTACTGGAGGTGCACGGCGGTGGCGCGGTGCTGGTGGTTGCAGGTTGTCCAGAGCCCGGGTGGGTGCAAGAGGCAGCGAGGGGGCAGAGTAGGACGCGGGACGTTGCACTGGAGGTGCAGGGCTTTGGGCATTGCACGGGCGCGCAGTACTCTGGGAGGTGCATAGGGGCGGTGCGGGGCGCAGGGCAGCTGACAGCGTCATCAGCCGGGAGCAGCGCGCGCTCCGCCTCAGCAGCCTCTGCATCGCGCCGCGCGCAGCGGGTCCCGGAGCTGCGCCTGGAGACTTGCCGCGCTGAGCCGGCTCTCCCCAGGTAAGCGACCTAGGCTCTCAGCTGGAGCTGGATGTAGCTCGCGTGTGCCCGGTGCTTTTAGCAAGTCCCGTGATCCGGATTACTCTCCGGGGGGTGAAGATCAGTATGCATCCCAGAACTGGGAGAAGGGGACCAACCAGCCTCATCCCGCACTCTCCAGGAGAGGAGGGGAAGGGTGAGCACGAAGCCATAGCTCAGTTGGATGAACGATACACTGAACATCTAGCATTGTTTTGAATGAGCAAAATCTCTAGGTTTTACACAGATTAGGGACCCGGTCGTAATAGGAGTTGCGGTTGGGAAAATCCTTTGATTGCAGGTATTGTCATGGATGCGGAAGTCGATGCCATGAATTTAGGAAAAGTCACGGAAAGAGGTACAGCAAGAGAAAGACGGTTTCAGAGCTGAGAAGAGACTGCTGGGGGATTCCTCATGCTTGGACCCCAGCCTCTAGATTTTAATGCTCTTGGAAGAGCCCCGCCTAAGCGTCTCCTGGACCTGCTTGGGATATCCACGGGGCTCCCTTTCTTCTCCCGGTGGGAAGCTGGGAGCCTAGGTAAGGCTCCACATCTCGTCCTACATGTAAGAACATGGGTCTCCATGAAAGGACAATGATAGCTGGCTGCCCACGGGCTGGACTTCTCCATCCTGTTCAGCAGTTTCATGTCCCAGTCCAGATTCTTTGGGGCTAGGGGGACTTTGGAACTGGACGCCCCGCGCCTCGATTGTTCCACACTTTCAAAGGTGGAACATAATTTAACTTGAGTAGAGGAATTTGTGCACAGGCGGCCTTGCTTAGGGATTTACTTCACATTTTGGTCCTTGTTACCTTAAAATCGTCCCCCGTATATGCTAGTTTATCCTAGCAGAAGTTTTATGATCTGTTTGCTTTAAAAAAAAGCCACAAAATAATGTTTTAAAGGAATGTTTTTAAGCAACAACAAAGAGCTGAAGTATTTTACATCTCAAATCATTCCAAATGTGCTCTTTCCCACTGGCATTTGGATTCGAGGAGGTGGAGTGGGCGGGAGAGAAAAGAGGAGGATAAAATTAGAATAAATTTAACAAATCTGTATGGGAATCATACTTTTTTATTCTTGTTGCCTGAAATTGCAAACTGTTCAGTTTTATCTGCACTAGCCCTTCTTATTTGAGAGTCCCCTGAGCTGGGGCACAAGAAGACACAACACCCCCATGTGTCCCACCCCCAATTTATCTGAGAAGCAAAAGATGGTACAGGGAAAGAGGCCCGTTTGACCGAGGACACTGAATCTAGAGCTAGTGGCTGCTCCCTGGAGAATACAGGCAAGAAACCGGGAGAGGCAGGCCAGCTCCTGAATGTAGCCAGGCTCAGAATCTACGCTCGGTTTTCTTGCCTTGTAAACCCATGTGCAGGGCTCATACGGAAACCTCCAGAAGCTCTAGTGAGGATGCTCCCGAGGCTTGGGGCACACGGCTTGAACGGCATGCTGGGCGGGGTGGGGACTCCAGCAGCTGGCTAGCAACCAGCCTTGCCAACAGAACTATTTCAGCCCGAGAAGGGCAGACGGGGATCCAGCTACCAGCTTCACATATGAGTCCTATCCTCAACTAGCGCACGTAATTCTATATTTCACTAGAAACGACTTATCCTAGTCACAAAAGACAGGCGTCAGATAGAAGAACCCAAAATCTTTGAAAAAATAATGGGGCTTTGTTTTACAAAGAAAGAAATGATAACTCTTGCAGTTAAAAATATATTGCTCACTCTCAACATCCAAGGGATGGTTGGCATGTTGAAATCAGTTGGTGGATTTAGATAGAAATCATCACATATCCAAGATGAATGTTTTCACACCAGAGAATTTCTATTCGACAAAGAGAATTTTGGTCACCCCTGGTGTGAAGGCTCTACTGCCCTAGTATCCAAAGTGCTCAGCACTGACTTTTCAGTGAGGATAACCAGTGTTCACTCTCCATCTCACGGTAGCTCCAACCTCCCCACGGGTCATCTGAGCAGGGGCACATTGGCCATGGCAGATGTCTTTTCAGGGCTAAGCTGATTTCTATAACATTAATTGCTTTTGGTAATGATTTTTTCCAGGAAACGACTGATCTATCAAAAAATGAAGATGAAGGTTTCCATGTTGTCAAAATTGCTGATATCCCCCCCCCGTGTGTGTGTGTGTGTGTGTGTGTGTGTGTGTGTATGTTTGTGTGTGCAAGTGTAGGCAAGAACCTGTAGGTACATGTGCACACACATACAAGTATGTTAATTTGCATGGTGACCAGAGATGATTTTTGAAGGTCTTCTTTAGTGACACTCTTACTTATTTTTTGAGGCAGAGTCTCTTACTGATTCTGGAGCTCACTGATTTGATTAAGTTGCTGGTAGTGAGCCCCAGGAACCCTCCTGACTCTGTCTCCTGGATTACAGACCTGAACTGCTGTGCCTGGCTTTTTTATGTGGGTGTCACAGATATGAACCCTGGTTTTCTTTTTCCTTGACTAGAGCTATACTGACTGAGCCAGTATATACTGACTTCAGCACTGGAGCTCTTCAAGAGTTAAATTTATTAACACCTGCGTACATAGTTAGGCACGAACATAATACTATCCCATTGCTTTCAAATAATGCTTTAGTTTTTAATTACATGTCAGAGAAGTGCCTTTTCCTTGACTTGGTGAGCTGTTTTAGAAGAGATGGGAACTGATATCCCCTCTCTCTTTTCTGTTGTTTCTGGCAAGTTCTGAAAAGAGATGCCTTGCTGCAAGGACTGCCCCGTAAATCAGTGCTGTCCAATAGACATGGAAAGGGAGTGTTGCCTGCATAATTCAAATTGCACCATTCGTCACACCGGAAGATAAATGGAGCAGGCGAAATTAATTTTAATATTTCCAAATTTGGGTTCTCACGTATCAAAACTAATCAGTTACAGGTTTAGTCAGTATAAAGCATCAATACTTTTTTTCTCCTTTCCCCATGCTAAATCTTAGATCCACAAGACATCTCAATAAAGATCAGGCACTCGGTGTGGACAGTGACTAGTAAAAGCTAAAAGAGGCCAATGAAATGGCTTAGGGAGTAAGGGTGCCTGCCACCAAGCCTATTATTGACCCTGGGTCTACCTTGGGGTTCACATGGTGAAAGGAGGAAACTGATTCTTGCATATTGTCCTCTGACCTCCAAACAGTCACCCTCACAATTCTCCCATGCATGCAAAATAAAGAAATAAAATGTAATAAGAGTATAAAATAATAATAAAAGTTAAAATGTCAGGGTCCATTGCCATTTAAGATCATTAAAAACAAATAAAGAGTCATACTGATACAAGACCTGGCTCTTCCTCCCTTGCAGAAATCCTAGCGTCTTTGTGTGTGCATGTTCAAGTGTGTGCCTGTGTGTATACACGCACGTGAGTGTATGTGTATGTGGAGGCTAGGGAGCCATTTCAGGAGTTCTTACTTTTTGGGACAGTGTGTC
This sequence comes from Mesocricetus auratus, assembly GCF_017639785.1. NCBI lineage: Eukaryota > Metazoa > Chordata > Mammalia > Rodentia > Cricetidae > Mesocricetus > Mesocricetus auratus. The sequence continues at coordinate 72,364,916 of NW_024429196.1, read as the reverse complement.
TTGTTGAGTCTGGAGCTCACTGATTGATTAGACTAGCTGGCTACCTAGCGCCAAGGCTGCACACGCCTCCACTTCTCCAGCATTGGGATTACAAATGTGCACTATGTTCTGGCTTTTTATGAGCACTGGGCATCAAACTCAGGTCCTGTTTGCACAGCAGCCCTGAACTGACTGAGCTGTCTGGCCAGCCCTCACATTTACTTCTATGCTAGTAAATATAAAGGAGCAGCTCACATAATTGCTCTGATTCTATGAGAATTAGCTGTCTGCCTCCAATCTTTCTGGAGACTAGAGGTCTGTTATCCCAGAAGCCAGGACAGGCACCAACTTCTGTCCCAGGAGGTACTGGCCTGGATTTGCTTCAGCTAATCTTCATTTTTAAGTTCCTTTACTGAAGAAGTACCAGCAAAGTCATGGTTAAGCTCATGAACACTGGGCAGGCAGTGACCTGTTGTGTCTCTGACACTGTGTCTCTGGTCTTTGGGTGCCGTTTGCCACCAATATGAGTACGATCAGTGTTGAAATATACTTGTTTTTATGTCACTAGATAAGGCTTGTGTGAAATGTAACTCTCTACACTTGACTCTTGCAACCTGCCTGTAGTTTGACATGGTCGTGAGTGACCTGTTCAGTGTGGTTCGGCAGGCCAGTCAGGGCTGGAGAGGCACCGGCTGAAGCCACCGGGACCTCTGCCTCAGAATTCATGATGGAAACTTTGAGAGCAGCATTTTGTGTTAAAGAATTTCAGGCAAAAAAAAAACTAAACTAATTAATGTCTGGAGAGGGATTATTTTTCTTAGAAAAATGGAAAAACTCGAGAATTTTTTATTAGAGCTGTGTGCACACCCACACAACCACTCACCCACACACTCACACACCCACACACTCACACACCCACACACATACAAACCCACACACACATAAACCCACACATCCATAAACCCAGACACCTATATTTCCACACATTCACAAGCCTACACATCAAACACACAAACCCACACACACCCACATATCCACATACCCACACACTCATGTACTCACACATCCATTATACCACACACCTATATGTCCATATCCACACACCACACCACCCATACACCCACACATCTAAACACCCACAAACACATGTGCTGCGGGATTTCTGCCCAGTTATGTAGCTGCCTCAGAGCTCCCAAATAACACATGAGACACTATATTAATTATAAGCTGTTGGCTGGTGACTAGGACTTTTTTTTATAGGCTAACTCTGTCTTAAGTATTAACCCATAACTACTAATACATGTATTCCTACATGGTCTTTTCTTACAGAGAATGCTAGATCATGCATCTTCTCCTCCCGGGATCTCATGGTGGATTCACTCTTACTACATTTCCCAGAGTTCTCCTTGTCTCCTAGTCCTACCTATCTTGCTTCCCTATTGGCCAACAGTGTTTTATTCATCAACCAATAAGAGAAACATATGTACAGAAGACTTCCCCCATCACACAGGCATCCACATATCCACATACCCATATTCCCACACTTCCGCATACATACACATCCATATATTAGCCAGTTCACACACCTACAAACCCACATATCCACACATCTACACACTTGACATCCACATACCACACACCCATATAGCTGCACATTCACATACCCATATACCTGCATATCCACACACCCATATACCTGCATATCCACACACCCATATACCTGCATATCCACACACCCGTATACCTGCACATCCACACACCCGTATACCTGCATATCCACACACCCGTATACCTGCATATCCACACACTCGTATACCTGCATATCCACACACCCACATACCTGCACATCCACACACCCGTATACCTGCATATCCACACACCCGTATACCTGCATATCCACACACCCGTATACCTGCATATCCACACACTCGTATACCTGCATATCCACACACCCACATACCTGCACATCCACACACCCGTATACCTGCACATCCACACACCCGTATACCTGCACATCCACACACCCGTATACCTGCATATCCACACTCACATACCTGCATATCCACACACCCGTATACCTGCACATCCACACACCCGTATACCTGCATATCCACACACCCATATACCTGCACATCCACACACCCGTATACCTGCACATCCACACACCCGTATACCTGCATATCCACACACCCATATACCTGCATATCCACACACCCGTATACCTGCACACACACATCCGTATACCTGCACATCCACACACCCGTATACCTGCACATCCACACACTCATATACCTGCATATCCACACACCCGTATACCTGCATATCCACACTCACATACCTGCATATCCACACACCCGTATACCTGCACATCCACACACCCGTATACCTGCATATCCACACACCCATATACCTGCACATCCACACACCCGTATACCTGCACATCCACACACCCGTATACCTGCATATCCACACACCCATATACCTGCATATCCACACACCCGTATACCTGCACACACACATCCGTATACCTGCACATCCACACACCCGTATACCTGCACATCCACACACTCATATACCTGCATATCCACACATCCGTATACCTGCATATCCACACACCCGTATACCTGCATATCCACACACCCATATACCTGCACACACACATCCGTATCCCAACATCCTACCCACATTTCCACATAATGCACATCTGCACATATCCCTCCCTCCCTCCCTCCCTCACTCACACAACATGTACCCACTTACCCACCTGTACTCACTCATAAAAGCACATGCCACCTTCCTTCTTTAATGTTTTCAGAGGAGTGGGGTTCTGATGTGCATCAAAGCTTTGAGAGGTTCTTTGGGAAGGAGGAAGCTTCTGACCCATGACCCTTAGCTTTCCAGGTATTTGTATGTGTGTTTGATGCTGGGATTGAACTCAGGGACTTCAGCTGGTATTTTATTGTAACAGTTTCAAAACTTTTGGGTTTGGGGTTGACTTGAGGGAAGAATATGGTCAGAACCCATGCTTCTGCATTAAAGGCAAAGTCAGGCAGAATATACTCAGCTCTCTATGGCATTCAAATCCAATCCTTGAGGACAGACCAGATCAAGACTGAACCTTCGTAAGCATGGATTCACCTTCCTAGTGTGTGTGTGACTGGCTAGCCCCACCCACCCCAAGTGTACACAGCTGAGGTCAGTAGGTCATCCACTCACCACTGATGGTTCCCTGAGACTTAAATAGAGGTACCTATGTCAGCTTAATAGTTGGTCAAGCATCTGGCTTCTTTGTCTTGATCTTTGCCTCCCTCTTAGGACCACTTTGAACTTCACTGGTGGTTGCCAGATACTCGAGAGCAGAAGGAAGGAAGATGGGGCGGGGCTGGCCAGTGGGTTCTTGTTCACTGATAGAAGCAAGGGGCTCTGGTGTGCCGTGGCATAGCAACAACCTCAGTTGACAATAATGAACTGTGCGTGTCAGCAAGCAAGGAGACTTGACCTGCAGGGTTCACACCCTGAAGACAGTGTCTGTGTAGCCTGATACACAACATATTCAGGTATCAACACTCAACATGCTACATTAATTATATACATGTGTGTGTTTATAACTTCTACTTTTATATAATTTAAATAATTAATGAGTTTGAGCCCCAGAATGTGAGTTAAAAATGCAGTGTGGTGGTATGAGCTTGCTATCCCAGTGCTGAGGGGACAGAGACCGGAGGATGCCTGGGACTCACTGAACAGCCATTCTAATAGGTGGGCGCCAGGCCAATGGGAGGCCTTCTGTCTTAGGAGTGGGTGGCATTGCTGAGGGTGATGCTTATCTGTCTTCTGTGTGCACACAGGTGCCACTGTGCACATATGAACTTGCAATGCACCCCCCCACGTGTACTTAAAATTTAATTAAAAACCAGTGAATGGAAGGAGAATGCGTATGCCCCACATGAACCCCACAGGACCATGTTAGTGAGGTCTGTGTCAGCGCTTGCGAGCTAACAGGAGTGTGGAATTACCAGAGGGTGGAAATGGCTGGGTGACCTAGATTTGAAAAGCTGCTAAATTACCTACATTATCGTGATGACCAAGCAAGCGTTTTGTTTGGTGTTTTGACTTTCCCAGGTGCGTTCAGCTGGGAAGAATAGGAAGGGTCTAGGGAGTCTCCTCCCTGCTCTTCCATTCCTTGGAATATTGGTCTGAATCCCTCCACATGCATGTGCAGTAATTTTGAGGGGGGGAATGAATTGGGTTGTTGAAACAAATGTCTAAACAAAATGCAAATGTAAATATGGGAGGGAGCACATAATAATCTGAGGACAGGGAGGATTTTTCCAACATGAGATACTAAAAAGAGAAGATTTGTTAAGTCGGATTCAACATGTGGTAGTTTGAATGTAACTGATCTCCATAATCTCATAGGGAGTGGCACTTAGGGGGTGTGGCTTTGTTGGAGTGGGTGTGGCCTTGTTGGAGGAAGTGGATCACTGTGGGGGCGGGCTTTCAGGTTTCCTATGCTCAGGATACCACCCAGTGTGTCAGCTTACTTCCTGTTGCCTACAGGATGTAGCTCTCTCACCTCTGTCACTCCATCTGCCTGCACTCTACCGTGCCCCCACCGTGATGATAACGGACTGAACTTCTGAAACTTTCAGCAAGCACCCAATGCAATGCTTTCCTTGTAAGAGCTGGTGTGGACATGGTGTCTCTACACAGAGATAAAAACCCAAACGAAGACAATACGTTTTCTGCATTGCTGCCCAAATACCAAGAGCAACATCAAAGAATAGATATTTGCAACCTATTTCAGTTGATCCTGACTTCTTAATTGGGTAGTTTTCCTAGCTTAGAATCATCGGAATCCCTAGAGGGATTTGCTGGGCTCTCATCTCTAAGACTTGGAGCTGAAGTGTGGTTCAGTGATACAGTCAGTGAGTGACATGCAGGAGGCTCTGGGCTTGATCCTCAGAACTGCAAAAGAAAGATAGACAGACAGACAAACAAAAAATCCTGAGCCGCTGGTTTCAGCACTTCAGTCAGCAGGTCTGATTCACGATCTGAATTCTGCTGACCCTGCTTGACCCTGAGTTGTTTGAGAGGAACTCATTGTGTAGACCAGGCTGGCCCAGACTCCCAGTGAGCCACCTCAAAACACCAAGGCTAATACAGTCATCTCCTTGTGTATCAGGAGATATCTGGACAGAAGGCAAGAACACAGTGTCATAAAATAGGGACTCTCTCTCTCTCTCTCTCTCTCTCTCTCACACACACACACACACACACACACACGCACATGCACACACACATGCACACACAGATACATAGTTACAATCTTTTTCTTTTCACACCATACCCGACTGCACATGTACTATACAAACATGCGCATAAGCACATCTTCCTTGTAACCTTTCCAAAAGGGTCTAGGGCAGTGGTTCTCAACCTTCTTAATGCTGTGACCCTTTAATACAATTCCTCATGTTGTGGTGACCCCAGCCATAAAACTAATTCGTTGCTACATCGTAACTGTAATTTTGCTACTGTTATGAATCATAATGTAAATATATGATATATAGGATACAGGTTGAGAATCACTGGTCCAGAGACTTGTCAGACCTCAGAACAAGGATTCCCTGTAGAGTAATGCTTTGTTTCCCCTGTCATTCTCTGCTAAGGACATGCAATGCCATCGTATCAATTCATTCCTCCCCCCAAAGAGGCGCAGAGCCCAACACAGCTTGACCTCAGTATCTGGCCTTTCCTTGCTAGACTCAGCAGAAACTCTTATCTCTGGTGTGGCTGTACTGAAATGGGAGCTACCCCAGGATGCAGCTGTAACCTGCGTTTCTCCCCCAGAGTGTCACCTCAGCCACTACACCATAGTGTAGGTGCCCGCTGTTCGTCTCTTGGTATGGCTCTTCAGGGAAGCATCCACAGTGTATTTGGTGAATCAAAGGATGCCCAGCCATCACAGGATACTGAGACTGTCATTGCTTTTCTCAGATGCATGTGATACAGGCTTGAACGTTGCCTGGCAGTGTCATGGGGAGCGTGGAAAAAGCTTCCTTTCTTAATGCTTTGGAACCCAGAGCCCCAAGCTCAGTGATTGCAGGCTTACTGGGTTTGCTGTCCTTACCTTGCCTGGGCATGGCATTACATGACTGAAGATTCCGCGACTAGTGTCTTGGGTAATGGATAACACTTCTCCTCAGCTCTCTTGCCTTATTTAAAACATACCTCATCTTTCTGGTCCTCGAGGATGCTGTGTCTTCCTCCTCCATACCCCCTGCATGCTTACATTCAATTGAACCTGAGCTGAAACAGCCATCTGCAGAGTCTCACTTCCGAGCGAGGCCACTGATGCTTGGGTCACCCTCATACTCTTGCTGAGTGTATGCAGGGTAGGGAGAATGGGTGTATCTATGGGTGTATATACATGCTCATGTATGCGCTGGTGGACATGCATACGGCAGTAAGAAGTCAAGCTCAGGTGTCGTTCCTCAGGAGTCATGCACCTTGTTTATGGGAGAGGGCTTCTCACTGAATCCGGAACCTGTTGATTCAGTTAGGCTGGATGGCCAGTGAGCTCCATGGGTCTGCCTGTCGCCACCTCCCCGGTGCTGGGATTACAGGCATTCAACACAACATCATTACGGCATACTTGTGTGGGTTCCAGACTCAGTGCCTCAAGCCTGAGTGGCATGAACTTTACCTCTTGACATGTCCCCCACCCATCGGAAGTTGCTGCTACTGCCCTACTGTTTTCTGTTTCCTCTGCTTTAGTCTGCACTCCCTTGCTTCAGGCCTGATTTGTCCCTCTGCAGAATACCAAGGATCTCTCCAAGGGCAGCCCACTGTCCTTGGGTAGTCCTATGATATTGACTGTGCCTCCCTTTGGGTATCCTTTTTGTGGCCTCCTCTTGCTGACAGTAGTTGTCTCTATATCACCTGAAGTGCTCACACTGCCACCCTGTGCAAAATGTGTGGCCTTAAACACGTTTAGACAGTCTTTCAACAGCGAGCCATGGTGGCGCAGGAGCACCAGCTCCACTGTCCTGCTGTGGTGGTAATGACATAGTCCCCTGCTACTGTAACTTAGGGCTCCATAGAGAATCCACTCCCAGGACTGGACAGATGGCTGTGCAATGAACACATTCATTGCTCTCACAGATGACCCCAACTTGGGTTCCGGCACCCACACCGAGCAGTTCACAATGCTGGTAACTCCAGCTCCAGGGGAATGCAATGCCCTCTTCTGGCCTCCAAAGGTACATGCACACAGACGTACAATAATGTTTAAAGAAGACGTTTTAAAGCGGGGAGGGGCACCCAGTCACACAACACAGATTAATGAAAGGAGCCAAAGCAGGAAACACGGGGACTGGCATGAGAGCGGAGCCCTGTGCTTAGGGATTGTCGCCCACAGCCAGCTGGCTAGCCCATCCTTCTCAGTTCCTTCCTTAGAAGCACAGCGTAGATTCGTTCATGCCCTGAACAGACTGTTTGTACACACTTCCTGTGGGCTGGCAATTCTCACCCCTTGGGGGTCCAGCAGCAGCAGTGACTGGAGCAGAGAAAAAGCCCATGAGTAGCTTTTATAAAGCAGAAGTGTAAACAAGCTTCAAAACAAGGAAGCCGTGCAGGGAGCCGAGAAGGCCTGTGTGCTCCAGAGATGAGAAAGAGGAGGCCACAATCCTTCAGGGGATGAGACTGGGCCGTACGCTGAGGCAGCTTTGCCAGAGACATTCTCATTGAAAAGACTGATACTTGAGCACAAGTCTGTAGGAGACCTGGATGTGAGCCCCGGAGAAGACTGGAGAAAGAGTGGTCTGGACAGAGGGACCAGCCAATAGGAAAGTCCTGAGACAGGAGCATGCTTGGTGTGTCAAGGAGCAGTGGAGACTTGTGTGGCTGGGAAGAAGTGAGGGGCACAATGGTAGAAAACAGATGTGTGTGTGTGTGTGTGCATGTGTGGGCACGCGCAAAGGGAAGTCAAATTATTGGCTTGCACACCCAAGACACAGGTCGATTGAGGGACTTGAGCATAAGTGGATGCTCTGGAGCCCACAGGGATTGGAAGAGCCCAAGGACCACATGGAATTAGCCAGCTGGGTGACAGCTTCAGAAAGCTTGGTACTAGATACAGGAGCTTGGTGGCAGTAGAGAGGGACCTGTGAATGGCATCTCCTGATTAGCTCCAAAGTGTTGCTAATGGAGTTGGTGTGAGGCCTGGGGGAATGTGGGAGTACTGTCCCGGGTAACCAGCAGGATCCTGCTGACAATAACCGAGACAAGGATGCTGCAGGGAGTTCCCAGGGGCTGTGTGGGGAGCCCAGCTTTGCCCAGATGGGATGCTCTTGGTGGCGTCAGGGAAGTGACCTGTGTGTCTGAAGTCTAGGGGCAGGTCCTGGCCACAGGCTGTGAGATTGTTGATGTTGGCATAGGGATGGTGTTTGAGTCAGTGAAGACATGCCACCTCTGCGGTGGTGGAGATGGATGAGGAACCAGGACAGGGGAGTGAGTCCTCCTGGTTAGGAATGCAGAGCTCATCTTCCCTTCCTTCCCTATGCTGGCGGAACTGTTCTCAGAATGCACTGGAATTGCTGGCATCTTATGACTGGGCTCGCCTCTAGGCCTGCTCTCCACCTGCTAGATCTTCACAGTGTTTTTGTTGTTGTTTTTTTGTTTTTTATTCCGATAGAGGTGGGACTGTGAGACTTCCCTGTGTAAAAATAGCTGGTGGCTTCCCATTCTGCTCAGAGTAAAACATGACCTTTGGCCCACTCCCTCAAGCCTCCATAGGGCCTGTTTGTTCCTGTCTGACTTTGTTGACCTTATATGCTTTATCCATTGGAAGGTTCCCTCTTGTATCCAGAGCCTGCCAGTCCCTGCCTGTGTCTGACCTGCTGCTCTGTGCTGGACAGCTCCCACCCCTTCGCATCGCCTCTCTGGGAACATTGTTCAAACACCCTGCTTGTTCTGTCACACCGCATGTTGCATGTTCTTGAAATGGAATGGGACGCATTAATCAAATGGATCCACACTGATGAAAACCTTCCACTTGGAAGTGTTTTCTAATAGTTGGAATTTCAAGTTTTTAATTGTGTAGATAGGAGACTTTAATTTTATTACATTTTATTTATTCATTTATTTATTGTGTGTGCTTGCACATGAGCATTACAGGGGATAGCATTTGGGGTACTGGTTCTCTTCTGCCTTGTGGGCCCAAGGGATGGAACTCAGGTGCTTGGAATCTGAGCAATCTCACTGGCCCAGAGGGGAGAGGTTCTCTCTCTCTCTCTCTCTCTCTCTCTCTCTCTCTCTCTCTCTCTCTCTCTCTCTCTCTCTCTCTCTCTCTCTCTCTCTCTCTCTCCCTCCTTCCCTCTCTTCCTTCCTTCTTTTTCTTTCTTTCCTTCTTTTCTTTCTTATTTCTCTCTCTTCTTCCCTTCCTCCCTCCTCCTTCTCTTCCTCCATTCCCTCCTCCTTCTCCTCGTCCTCCTTCTTTGTTCCTGCAAGCTCTGGGATGTTCTCTACCAGTGCTCAAATTTCTTACATAGGATGGAATGACGTTAGCATACAACCTCTATATACCCTCCCTATGTTAACCCGTCTCTGGAGCCCTCGTGATACCTAAGACAATATAGATCTGTGTAATGAGAAAAGATGAAAGTCTGATATAAAGTGAATATTTTGAATAGTACCTGACGAGGGGTGGGAGGTTAGCTCAGTTGAATAGTACCTGACGAGGGGTGGGAGGTTAGCTCAGTTGAATAGTCCCTGACGAGGGGTGGGAGGTTAGCTCAGTTGGCAGAGTGCTCACTTGGCAAGCACAAAGTCCTGGCTTTGATTCCTAGGGCCGTAAACCAATACATCCTTTTTTTTTTTCCTGAACATTTTGATCTTAGGTTGGTCACTGAACCCATGGATGTTGAGGGACACCTGTAAGGTTGCTATGTACATTCATGTATCTCTTCCCAGAATACTTTTTTCTCACCATGGTTTGTTTTTTAAAGAAGATAAATGGTTTTTAATTTAATTTTGTTGTTTTTTTTGAGACATTCTCATGTCATCCAGGCTGCCCTGGAGCTTTCCATGTACCTGTGGATGACCTTCACCTTCTGATCCTCCTCCTCCTCCTCTTTCTCCTCCTCCTCCTTCCTCCAGTACTGGGGTCAAAGGTGCACACCCCTGTCTTAGTTACTGAAGAGACACCATGACCAAGGCAACTCTAACAAAAGAAATGATTCTCGTAGGGACTTGCTTATGGTTTCAGAGGGTTATTCCATTATCGTCATGGTGGGAAGTAGTCAGGCATTGTACAGGAGCAGTAGCTGAGAGAAGAGATCCAGAGACAGCAGGAAGAGAGAGAGTGAACAGGGGAGGGGTTTCTGGTGTGACCTTTTTAAACCTCAAAGCCCACTCCCACTGACACACCTCCTCCAACAAGACCACACCTCCTAATGCTTTTGGAACAGTTCATCAACTGAGGCCTAAGCACAAAGTATGTGAGCCTAATGGGGGCCATTTTCATTCAGGCCACCGTAACCACCGTGCCAAGGGTTTGGCTGTAGCATGAGCCATTGTATGTTAGCGCTTCCGTGGTTGCCCTCATCTTCACATGGCATATAAGAGTCGGCTGGCTCCACAGGTCTTAAGCACAAAAGCCTAAAGACCTCCTGTCTGGTGACTGCCACCCACTTTCAAATTCAGCTCCTTCACTGCCACACTGACAGGTGATGATGCGATGCTGACAGGTGATGATGTGATGCTGACAGGTGATGATGTAATGATGACAGGTGATGATGTAATGATGACAGGTGATGATGCGATGCTGACAGTGATGATGCGATGCTGACAGGTGATGATGTAATGCTGACAGGTGATGATGCGATGCTGACAGGTGATGATGTAATGCTGACAGTTGGTGATGCGATACTGACAGGTGATGATGCAATGCTGACAGGTGATGACGCGATGCTGACAGGTGATGATGTAATACTGATAGGTGATGATGTAATGCTGACAGGCGATGACATAATGCTGACAGGTGATGATGTAATGCTGACAGGTGATGATGCAATGCTGACAGTGATGATGCAATGCTGACAGGTGATGACGCGATGCTGACAGGTGATGACGCGATGCTGACAGTGATGATGTAATGCTGACAGGTGATGATGTAATGCTGACAGTTGGTGATGCGATACTGACAGGTGATGATGCAATGCTGACAGGTGATGATGTAATACTGATAGGTGATGATGTAATGCTGACAGGCGATGACATAATGCTGACAGGTGATGATGCCACACTAACAGGTGACGCAATGCTGACGAGGGGTACGATGCTGGCGAGTGATACGATGCTGACTAGTGGCACGGGCAATGAATTCACTAGAGCCTGCTCCTGTCATGGTGATGTGCAGCTTCTGTGTGACTTCCATCTTGGGAGGGCGTGTTCTTCAGAGAGCTTTGCTCTTATTTTGCTCCTTTGAAGTGGTCACCGATTTTATTAAGCACTGTTGAAGAGGTTTTCTTGTCCCACCAGGCCCACCACCCACTTTTCATCCCTAAATAAACACACAGACACTGTATTAATTATAAAATGGTTGGCCGATGGCTAGGGCTTCTTATTGGCTAGCTCTGTTTTAATTATTAACTCATAGCCTACTAGAGAATGCCTGGTGTGTCCTATCCTCCTGGTTCCCCCATGGTATTCCCTGTGGGCTCTCTCTGCCTACCTTTCCCAGAATTCTTCTTATCTCCTAGTCCTGCCTATCTTCCTGCCTCTATTGGCTATTGACCAATCAGTGTTTTATTCATCAACCAATAAGAGAAACATGTATATAGAAGGACATCCCCTATCATCTCCTTTTTTCCTGTCTAAATAAAAAGAAGGGTTTTAGCTTTAATACAGTAAAATTATATATAACAAAACAATTATCAAGTAAGAACTATAGTTAACAATATTTAGCCCATTAACATTTGGCAAAATTTAAAGAAAATATTCTATCATCTATCCTATCTTAGTGATTCAAAAGTTTTATATGTAATTTATCTTTTACCATAACAAAGGAAAACCATAACCATAACCATCTGTCTTCAACTCCATCAATGACCTCAGAAGGATACTATATAAACTAGAATTGACAGAGACATCTCGTTGCCTGGACAGTCACCCAATGTTCTTCTGTAATATTGGAGCATCCAGCTTCAGCCCACAGGCCAAGTTATCTGGTGAACTTCTCAATGAAGCAAGAAAGTATAAACTGTTCACCTGTATTGACAGTTTGTCAGTCATTTTTCTCTATGTCCTGCAGAATGCCTGGCAGACTCTTCCATGAAGCAGGAGCCCTGCAGGACCATCCCATTTTTTTTTCAATTCCAGCAGTCACGTTCCTGTGGGACCTGCATGTCCAGTTTATATAGCACACAGTCAAACAGTCCAGGCAAATAGCCCAAATGGCTATTTCTTCCATGTTGAAGGCAAACTCCATAACAAGTTTCTCCAATGTCCATCTTCCTCTCTGACATAATCGGTGTTGCCAGGAGCAGCTGTGTCTCATAGAGCACACAGTGGATTGTCTTGGCAAATAACCAACAAATACCGAGTGTTTCCCATGCACCTTACTCAGGCTTGAGACCTCCTGGTGTTTAAGAACAGAGTGGCAGGTGGATATGAGGAGAAGAAGGGGGAAGAATACTAGGAGGAATGGGAAGGAGAATGAGAAGGGGAGGATGAGAAAGGGTAGCAGAGAGGAGGAGGGGGTGCATGTAAGCATGTAAATAATCTCAGAGGAGAAAACACGTCCCAAAGCACTGCATTATTGAAAGAGCCTCATTCTAGCGGGTGCCGAGGAGATAATCCTGAGACACATGTAAACATTTGTGCTTTGGTCCCAGTGTTTTGTAAACCCCTCCTTCTGGTGGCTTCTAACAATGCTGCTCCTGGGCTTCGGTGAGTGCCCCCTTTGTTTCTTCCTGTAGGACACAGAGAAGAAGTTCTCGGTAATTTAGTATATATGTTGGGGTGATATTTTACATATTTTCCCACAGAAAGAAAATAAACATTTTCCCCAATGGTTTGTGACTTTGTCCTTTTACTATTAAGTTTTTGAATTTTAGTCATTTTTATATTGGCTTATATTAGCTCCACATAATGATGAACTTAATGTGTTTGCATATATGAACCCTGCATAATTGTGATATATTTGTTCATGTACATAATACATCTTGTCTTGTTCACCCTCCATTTCCCCCTTGTCTCCCCCCACTCCTACTTGTCCTTTCCCCTTACTAATTTCTCTTTCTCCCCCTGTTGCGTTTCATTAGGGATTTTAAAATTGAATTTTGACTTACTTAGTTGTTTTATGAGTATGTGTGTATTCACATGTGAACCATAGTGAGGTGTGGTGGCCAGCAGACACTTGGAGTGACTTCTCGTTCCATCACATGGGTATTCAGGAACGGTAGCAAGTGCCTTTACCTGCTGAACCACTTGCTGGCCCTTTACAGATGTGTTTGCTTTAACAAGATCCTGGGAGGGGTTATTTGCAACTCCATAGTCTCCCTTACCAGTGCTCACAAAGTTGACGACCCATGGGGGCAATATGCTGTTAAAGCTGATTGAGAGAGGCAGGTGAGCAATGCAGGCCCACAGACGCTTTGTGTGAGCCATGCAGGGGATTTGTAACTGTATTTGTTTCTTTTTTGATAGATACAGAGTCATATTACCTACCCAGACTGGCTTTGAATCCCCGACCCTCCTGTCTTTACCTCATGAATACTGGGATTACAGATGTGAGCTACCACATCCTTCCGGTAAATACATTTAAACAACTAAAAAGATGGACGTGAGCAAGATGGCTCAAGATGCCACCAAATCTGATGACCTAAGCCCCACCCCAAGAACCCACAGCGTGAAGGAGAGGACTCCCAAAAGTTGTCCTCTGATCCCCACATGCAACCACGACACTCTTCCTTAACATGCACAGCAAATAAATGAATAAATAAATAAATAGTGGTGATATTTATTTAAATAATATATGTATAAAAGCAAGGATGGAGGATTGTCATTTTAATGTGCGATCAATATCAGGATTGTGGATGAGCTGTCTGAATCAAAAGCATCCAAACGCAGATGGGTTCCCAGTAGCTGGTGGCCATAATGTTTAAAAGCGTAGCTGTAAGTGCCGTGGCCACGGTCACAGCTTCTCACCATCATTAACAATATCAAATTAGAGCCAGAGACAGGCGTGTATTTTCGTTGGTCTTCTGGAGAAATCAGATTGGGGAAGTGGCTGTCAGACCAGATTAGATCTTTGCTGTTTATACTGTGTAATAGGATGACAGAAGACGAGTGTCTGCTCGGCTAGTACCAACATTTTTTACTGAAATTTCTTGCTAAAGGACTAGAAAGAAAACTTTGCATACATTGTCTTTCATTTTTTGTTGTGGGACAACCTTCACAACACAAAATCTGCATTAACCATTTCAAGTGCACAGCTTGGCATTAATACAGTTTGTTACCACACAGATCCACTTCTAGAGCACTCCATCTTGCAGGGCCAAAATTCCGCCCTCATTCAACAATTCCTGTTAGCCCTGCAACCCTATTCTGTGTCCTGTCTCTGTGCATTTGAACACAACTTACATTTCCCCACAGAGGAGATCGCAAGATCTATGTATGTTTTTCATGTTGGTGTGTGTGCAGGTGCATGTATGCATGCATGTATTGAAGACAAAATCTTCTTCCCCATGTTTTGACACAGGCTCTTCCGCTAGCCTGGAGCTCTCCAATTAGGGTAGGCCAGCTGGTCGGCAAACCCCAGGGCTCTCCCCCTCTTCACTTCCCCAGGGCTGGGATTCTAAGTGTTGGCCATCACACAAGGATTTTTGTTGTTGTTGGTTTGTTTAGTTTTGCTTTTCAAGGCAAGGTTTCTCTGCGGAACAACTCTGACTGTCCTGGAACTTGCTCTGTGGACCAGGCTGGCCTCAAACTCACGCGTGCTCTGCCTCTCAAGTGCTGGAATTCAGTGTGCACCACCACCACCACCAGGCTGACTTTTTAAAAAAGTGTGTCCTGGACTTGAGCCACTAAGCCATCTCATCTTTTTGTAACTAGCTTATTTTACTCTGGCTATCCTCTAGGTTGGTGTGCTCTGTTGAAATTTCTTTCCCTTCCCAGGCTGAATGAGGCTCTTTCTCCTGTGTGTGTGTGCTGCGTCTTGCTTATCCCTTCATTTGTCAGGGGGATTTGAAAGGCTCCCACCTCTCAGCCTTTGTGAATAACGGTGCCTGTGGATACTGGAGGGCCAGCAGTCTGCTGGCAGCTTGCATTCTGGGAAGTGGAGTTACTGGCTCCCATTGTAGCTCTCTGCTGAGCTTTCTCCAGAGGCAGCGCCGTATTTTAGTCCCAGTATCATCACGAAAGTGTTTGTTTTTCTACATCTTTGCCATCATCTTTTAAAAGAATGATATGTGTATGTGTATGTTTGTATGTGGGTATGTGGGTGTAAGCATGGGTGCCTGTGGAAGTGGGGGGCCGTTACAGGTTGTACTGAGCTATTCAATTTGGGTGCAAGGAACTTGACTAATGTCCTTTGGAAGAACAACAAACACTCTTAACTGCTGTGCCGTCTCTTCAGCCCTCATTTGTTATTTTCCTGTTCAATGTTAGAAGCAGCCCTTCACTGTGATTTGGGCTTTCTGCATGTTAGCGACTGGTGTTAGGCCCTCTTCACCTGCATTAAGGAAACATCCGTGGAGATTCCTTGTTGGTGTCTTGCTTTGTCCATCTTTTGCTTGCTTGGTCACAGACATTTTTTTTCCATACTGATGGTGCTTGGTCCTTTTGAGATTGTATGTTGGCACCTCTCCTCCAGATTCCCTCTTAACCTAAGCAGTCACATCCTCGCTGCCCTGAGGTCGAATGAAGCCTAACTTAGCTACTTACTCGGCATGGGAAGGGGTCTTAGTGATTCGAAATAATCTTCAAAAGGTGGAGAAAAAACTTGGAGCACTCATAACCCCATTCACAAATGTGTCTCAGGGTTACAAAAATCCAAGCAATGTGGCGCTAGCATATGTGGAGACCTAGGGATCAAAGAGGCAGCAGTGAGAATTCGGAAACACAGGCTCGTGTTTACAGTTGGGTCATATGGGTAACATTTTTGGATTTTTTATTTGTATATGTGTGTGTCTATATGTGAGTATGCATGCATGCCCATGGGGTCCAGAAGACAGTATCACATCCCCTGGAGCTGGAGTTCAAGGTGGAGGTGAGCTGTCCAACATGAGTGCTGGTCACTGAACTCAGGTCCTCTGAAAGAGCAACCAGCACTTTAACCACCGAGCTATCTCGATAGCCCCCAAATTAATTTTTAATTTTTTTATTAATTTATTACTTTTTTACAGTCCAATCCCAGTTTCCCCCTCCTTCCTCTCCTCCTGTCCTCCCGCCCCCCAACCCTCCACCTCCCATCTGCTCCTTGGAGAGTCTAAGACCTCCCTTCGGAAGTCTACTAAGTCTGTCCCATCATCTTGTTGAGGCAGGACCAAGGCCCTTTTCCACACCCACACCCCTGTGTCTAGGCTGGGCAGGGTATCTCTCCATATAGAATGGACTCTTCTAAGTCAGTGTGTGCATTAGAGTTAGATCTTGAACTTATTTTTAACAAGGGCCCCACACTACCAATAGCAAAATCTGGGAACAATGAGGATGGAACAGATGATGGTGGGACAGCTGGATACCCATAAGGAGGAGAACGCAGCCTGAAACTCAGCTGATACCTTATGTGAGAATTAGCTCATTGTGGATCAGCTTTAAGAGACAAAACCATAGAACTCTTAGAAGACACATGGGAACTCTCCATGACCTTGCATTTGGTTCCAGGTCAAAGATGAGCAACAAACAGAATGACAAGAAAGTTTAAAACTCCCCTTCAGTCACTTACCAACTTGGTGAATCTTATTTGGCAAGCCTAGAAATGGGCCTGATCTTGTATGCATGAGTAGCCTTGTGCTCTTGTTTCTGACAGTGAGTGAGGCCCTCAGACCAGCGTCACCGCATTGCATCACTGCCTTGTTCCAGATGTGCACAGTCCTGGCCCCCAGGAGCTTCTGTCCTTTAGTGTTCCTCCCCCCAGGGGTCAGCATACTGCACTGAACATTGATGACCGGTCTTTTGACCAGGAGAAAGCGTTATGGTTTATGTAGTTTTCCTTGCTCACTGCTCTTACCCACGTGAAAGAAAAGAAACAAAGAAGATCCCAGGAATGCAACCAGGATCTGGTCAGTCTGGACAACATCCTAAAAGCCCTTCATAGGCTCTGGACATTCTGCTTTCAGCCAAGCTTAAGCTGTGAGCTTATTTGCCTCACAAGAACAATTGACCCCACTCCTTCCATTCCTGGTGTCCCCCTCCTCCTCTGTTCCTTTCATTCTTTCCTGCACCATGCCCCTTGCTAAGAGCACCCATCACCCTCCCGTCCTGTCTGCCTGTTCAACACTTGCCCAAACATTTCCAGACAGGCATCTCTACCACACACAGAGCAAGCAAAAGGGGTTTGCCCTTTGGAAAAAGACAAGGCTTTCGTGCTTGAGTCTTAGATGACAGGGAAACGTTTTCCCCCATCAGACAAATGCATTGAGTCTTATGGTCATCTAGGAAGGTACCTGAAACACAAAACAAGTCATTATTTATATCAAGATTCTTAAAAATGTATGAAAGAATATACGTTGGGGTTAGGCAAGTGTGGTGGCCCACCTTCCTGTAGTCCCCTTCTTAAGATCCCAGCATTTGGAAGGCTGCGGCAGGAAGATTATGAGTTTGGGACCAGCCTAGGTAGGCTACACAAGATTCTCTCTGTACATATTATAATCTAACAAAGTATGGCTTACACAGCAAATTTATAGATGTGTCTTAAAATTTCTTCTAAGACCATGCCTTTCCCATGTTGCAATATTAATTACAACCTCCTTTATTTGCCTTTTATGAATAGTTCAGGTCAGCTCTCAAATGTCAACTCTATAGAAATGTTTAAAGAAAACAATGAGTTTGGCATGGGCGCCTTTAGTGCTAGTACTCAGGAGGCAGCGGCAAGCAGTGTTTGAGACCAGCCTGGTCTACAGAGTGTGTTCTGGACCAGCCAAGGCTACATAGTGAGACCCTGACTCGAACAACAAAACCAGAAAGGGAATAATGGCTTGGTGTTACAATGACAGTCAAACACCATGAGAGAGCAAGGTGATCACTTAGCAGGGACAAGTGTCTGTGCCTGGAGGAGACATGAGAACTTCTGAGCTTAGTATGGGGATGTTGTCGGCAGGGAAGGAAACCAAATTGTTGGGCATTTCCAAATGCTAAGTCATAAAGAACTGAATTCCTCTGCTCCTTCATTTACCTCTAGTTTCAACTCCTCATCTTTGATGTCCTTGTGTCCTAGCAAACACCCCTCCCCAGAATACCAGCATCTCAGGGTGATGAAGCCCCTCTTCTAAAATGTAGATTGTTTGCCTGGGACCGCCACAAACCTTCCCATAGACTTCAGACTGTACACTCAAGATAATATCAACTATGCATAAATCACACTGTCCCGCTTAGGGGACAATAACAAAGGAACGAATATGTACACTATACATATTAGATAGAGACAGTCTTGTTTCCTGACATCTTTGATCTGAGGTTGGCTGGATCTGGGGGTACAGAAGCTGTGGAAGCCTGCTGTGTAGTCGTGATAGACAGAAGTCATTCTGTGGGAGGTGTACATTCAATCAAGTGAGTGGACTTGAACACATGCATTTTTGAATACCACCTGCATTTCCCAAAATTTTTGTTACTATAATGAAGTACCTGAGACAGGCTACTTTATGGTCCCGATGTGCATGATGGAGAGGCACATCCAGTGATAGCATTCTTGATGGTAGCATCCTGAGATGGTACAGGGCATAGTGTATACACACACATGGCATGGTTTCGGTCCTTCTTAGAAAGCCACAAGATTCAGTTGTGGGATGCCATCCTAATTTCCACAGAACCAATTTCTCAAATTCCCACTGTAAACACTAGAGCCATAATGAGTTTTCACCCTCTCAAGTCCTCATCACTAGAGTCAAAACCTGAGGGGTACTGAAATCACATCAAAGTCACAGCACCATTGAAAATGATTTACCAATCATGTGTCTACCCCAAATGTACAATGTATTCAAGGGAGAAGACAAATCAATTTTAAAAATTGGAAACTGAAAATGATTTAGGGAAAAAAGTCCAAATCATTCCAAATGTTGCAAACAGCAAATTAATCCTCAGTCAGCAAAGTGTGATGGGAACAGGTGTCTTTTCCTGCACAGATGGTCCATTCTGTTGTCTACTCCTGTGTGACATCCTGTCCATGGTGGATGAACAAAACCCAAAGGGTCTGGAAAAAACCCAAAGACAAGGAATGGAACACTGACTTCAAAGTTTAAAACAAATGGCAAATAGTTCTAGAGAATTTAAATATTGCAGTCTATCTACCATCTATCTATCTCTGTGTCTATCTATGTATCATCTGTCTATGCATCTATGTATCTATGTGTCTATCTATGTATCATCTATCTATGTAACTATCTGTGTATCTATGTATCTATCATCTATCTATGTATCTATCATCTATCTATGTAACTATCTATGTATCTATGTATCTATCATCTATCTATGTATCTATCATCTATCTATGTAACTATCTATGTATCTATCATCTATCTATGTAACTATCTATGTATCTATCATCTATCTATCTATCTATCTATCTATCTATCTATCTATCTATCTATCATCTATCTACCTATCTATCTACCTATCATCCCTCCCTCCCTCTAGCCCTTTCTCTGAAAAACTACCCTATAACTTGTATATTGAATTCCTGGGCCTCCTGCCCCCCCCCAGATGTGCTTCATGGCTTATTCAACACTGAATCTGCACACAGTGTTTCCCACTCTGAAGCCTATGCAACACTGTACTCTTCTTTCTCCTTTCCATAGCTGCTACATTTCTTTAAAGGGAACTCTACCTTTCTCTCTCCTTACCATAGCTGCTACATTTCTTTAAAGGGAACTCTACATTCCTTGTCTGGTTTGTGACTGTCTCTTCCGTAATCAGTACTCCTGTTCTCTTCCCAACACAACTTCTTCATTCCCCGGCTTGGTCTGCCATTCAGTTGTACCTGTGTATCTCTTGGATGAGACTGACTCTGCCTTCACTGAACTACCACTTCTGCACACTCTACTGACCCTCCCCTCTTTCATAGCTAGTCTTCTGCACAACTAGCCTTCAACCCGAGAGTCAGACAGCAGATCCTTGTGGAATCCCTAGAATTTTCTGAATCATTTTAAAACTTCAGATTTCAATTCTATGCCAACGTTAAGCGAATAAAAACGTTATGGAGAATGATCTAGATAGCCACCTTATATAATGGCACAGTGTTAATGTTGGTTTCACCACCCCCCATGTCAAGATGCTCCACTTTCCGAGTCCCCAGCAGGCAACTGTCAAGTTTAATCAGGCTGTGGTCTGCGCACTCTCTCTTGCTCTTCGCTTCCTGGCGGAATGTATTTACTCTGCATGTGGCTTCTCACAGCAGGCTCTTCTATTGTGAGTGTTCAGGTCGGTCCCATTATCTGCCTATTAGGAACACAGCCTGGCCTGTTGTATTTCATGTATTAGTTTCACAAAGGGTTCATTTCTGCTTCTCCATGTCTAGGAGCCATTTTTAGACCCAGCAGACACTGTATTACACACAGCTGATTACTGTTTCTATCAGTGTCTCTCTTAAGTAACAACTTTACAGAGGTATAATTCACCTAATTAAAATGTATGATTCAGTGGTTTTGGTGTATTTCTAGGACTGGGCCCATCACCAGCATTAGTGGTAGAGGATTTCCACGGTTGTAAAGGGAACCCACACCTGATCAATTGCTTCTCGTCCCCCAGTGTCTACCCACTGTATCCCAGGGTAGCCACAGGTACACTTTCAGTCCCTGTCCCTCAGCTGTCTAGCACTATGACAAACAGTGGAGATAATAAATTTGGGAAGAGAAAAACCTTCATGCTGGCTCACAAGTTTTAGGAGTTTCCTGTGCTTTGAGCCTGGTGATATTTCGGGGTGGGATGTGTGAGGGGTAACAATGAAAAGGGGCGGGACCGTGGACCCTAAGTCTCCCTTGAGAGCAAACCCTCAGCTCTCCCCAGACTTCTCACAGACCCCGGTCCTTAAAGGTTCCACACGAAGCTCTTTACAAGATACACACGAGCCTGACATAGGCTTTTGTTTCATTCTTGTGCTTAAATCTCCTGTGCTGAACACAGGCTGGGAACGGCAGGAGCAAGTCTCCTAGGGAGGCAGCCCTGGGTGTGAGTGTCTACCCTTGATGCCAGAGTTTTTCACAATGGACCCTTTATCTGAGAAATTTCCCTTTTATTCCTGGTGTGTGTGTGTGTGTGTGTGTGTGTGTATGTGTTTATGTGGGAGTGTGTGTGAGCATGTGTGTGCATGTGTATGTTTGAGCAAGCATGTGTGTGTGTGTGTGTGTGTGTGTGTGTGCACGCATTGCTTGCTGTGACATATACATGGTGGTAATCCTTGGCAGGAGTCAGTTTTCTCCTTCCACCATGTAGGTCCCAGGAATTGAACTTAGGTCATCAGGGTTAGCAACATGATCCTTTACCCGATAAGTCATCTTGCTGTCCAGTATTATATTATTTAAGTTTCAAGTGTAAAGTAACTTGCCTTTTTGGCATAACCCCACTTACTTATTCTATAAAATCTCTTTATATATCTTGGGCTTAGTTTTGGTTAAGGTTTTTTTCTGTCTATCATAACGAGATGCTGGTATATATTTTTCTTGTGACATGTCTATTTTTTTGTATCAAGATCATACAATATTAAACTTAAGAAAGAATAAGGATAATATTTCTGATTATCTGATACTGTTTGGTTTGTAACAGCTGTGGAACTCACTGGAAAAGCTGTCTAGACCTGGGCTTTCTTTGTGGGTAGCTTCTAGCTATTGATTTAATACCTTAGAGAGATATTCATGTTTTTTGTTTCTTTTTCAGTCAGTTTTTCCAATTTGAATTTATCTCCTCTACATTATCTGCTCTGTTGGCACATAGGAGAGCAGAAGCCCTTCATAGTCCTTATAGTCTTTTTATTTTTATAAGGCCAGTCATTTAGTCTCCATTTTATTTCTGTTTCAGTAATTACGGTGTTCCCACCTATTTGTGTAGTTATCTTAGCTGAAGACCAATTGATTTAAAAAATTTTTAATGAGCCCACTTTGAGGATATTTTCCTTTTGATGCTCCACTTGTTCAATTCCACCAGAAATCTGAGGGCTTCCTGCTCCCTCTTTCACATCGCTAGAATTCACACAGTTCCTCACACCAGCCCCAAGGTGCCAATGGACACAAACTTCCTGTTTTTCTTACATTTTCTTCTTTCCATATGGCCTGCTTTGGGACTGACAAACATTCCATCCACTTGCCATCTGGTCAACCCCAGTCCTCAATGCGATGTTCCTTAGGCTCCAGACAGAGTCACGTGCCCAGTGGGTCCTCCTACTTTTTCCTGTAACTATGGAACAGCATGTGCTGTGTGGGCCATACTGAATCCACTCTTGGGCTTTTGGACCCCAAACTGCTCATGGGTAGATGCTAAGTTTGCAGTGTCTACGGGGTGTTGCATGATATGAGGTAGACAAATGTTTTTTAGGTGGAACACTATTATCTACAACTCAGGTTGGAACCCTTCCCATTGAAACTGGAGATGGAGTTATCGCCTCAGACCTTTCTCCCACTGAACTGTACATCAAACTCCACACCCCTGAGTACCCAACTCCTGCTCCTCTTCTGGCTCATGCTTCAGCACTGCAGGAGCAAAACAGCTCCTCACAGACCACCCTTCAATCAGCTCCTTCAGAACCCTCTCCCTCATCGAGCACATGCTTGTTATTTACTGAAAAACTTTAGAGTCCTCTATTCTGTCTGAGTTGCATGAGACAGACAAGACCCTGTCTCAGATCCTTGCAAACACAGTGGCTTCCTGGACTCTCACAGCAGATAATTCTTTAGACAGATAAACTTAGGTAGCCATGGATACTAGTGTGTTTAGTGTTGAATTATGGGGTCAGTGCAACACAAGGCACTACATGTTAGCTGAGTCTTCAAACTCCTGTGGTGTGGACCAAGAACTCTTGGCAACATTAAGGTCCTGATCTAATGGCATGTTACCCTATAGAGGGGTCCTTCCATTCAAGCTAGAGCTAAATTGTTATCATACTAGACAAGAGTGAGTGAGGACAGAGCCTTCCCAGCAGTCAGAGCCACCCACGCGGAGGTTGAAAGGGGACATTCAAATCAGATTTCAGATTTGTTTTTCAATCTGAATGGCAGGACAATTTGTCATAACGCTGCATGCCTAGATCCGTCTTAGTTATGTCATGAATATCTAATAGACTTAATCAAACTCCTGAACAGACTTCCATTAATTAATGACCTGGCATCTTCTTGTTTTCTCTTTTAGCATTGATGTTTAGTCAGTTGTTTGGTAAGTTCCAGTATATTCCACAACTGACAACTTATCCGAATCAGTTGTTAAGTACATTCCAGCACATTCTGCAATATTGAAAACCTAGCTTAGTGTGTAAGCAAACATGCAGGACAAAGTCAAAAGAGTGTCCCTGGAAGCCTGGGAGCTGGACCTGCTGTTCTGTGGTGCAGAACCATTTCCTGCCTAGATTACTTCCAGTTAATACTGTCTGGATTCTGAAAATTATTTTAGTCAGCAATGCTTGCTATTGTTCCTTAGTTACTCAAAAACTACGAAAGTGGAAAGTTAGCATTCTGTTTGCACAATACAATAGACTCCATGCTGCACATGCACATGTCTATGTCAATTTTACTTTTTAAAAAAGTGGGCATAGATGAATTTTCTGTGCTTTTGTGTGTGGTGCACTTTTATTTGTCTAAGAAGGACCGGGAGGCATTTGATAATTTGTAAATGGAGAAAGTACATTAAAAATATTTTATTTTTGAGTATGTGATTTTGATTCTCTGTGTATATGTCTGTGTGTTGGAATGCACATGTGATTTGCAGGTGCCCATGGAGTAAAGAAGAGGGTGTCAGATCACCTGGAGTTGGAGTTACAGGCAGTTGGGAGCTGCTAGACGTAGGTGCTGAGAACAGAGCTCAGGTACTCCACAAGAGTAGAGTGTGCTTTTAACCAGCGAGCCATTTCTCTAGCCCCAAAGAAAGAACATTTACACATCTTTTATGCTAGTGAGTAATGCTTGCCAGGAAGGGAAAGGTCACTGGATGCAATCTTAGTAACAGTGTATACCTTGTATTCCTGTATTCATAATGCCAATTATTTATGATTTTGATAACATAAAGCATATTCTTGTTTTAGATTCAATGACTAAACTTGTTAGCTAATGATGACTAAACTTGATTCAAACTTGTTAGTTAATGTTTAAGTCTTCCTACCCAAAAGACACAGTCTTTTCTGTGAGTTGAGTGATACCCAAGACAAGGTGACCAGGCCTGCCTGTGGCAGTCTGTGCTTGCCCATGATGTCCCTTCATGCTATATGGTGTTGGGAACATAGCATCCTGGTCCCTTGACTCCAGTGTGGTCACTATTCAACAATTGTAATGACACCAATTTCTCTAAGAGGAAGAGGATTACACGGGCTGATAGGAACACTAAGAATACTTAACACCATACACTGAAAGCTTCCCTTTTGCCTATTTATTCCTCTCAGAATTTGGAAAGAAAGTTGATCAGGTGTGTGTGTGTGTGTGTGTGTGTTGTATGCATTATGTACATATTTATGCACACATGTGTTAGAGTGTATATGCACATGTGTGTGCATACATGTGATGACCAGAGTTTGACATTAGGCATCTTCCTCTTTCACTCGCTGTCTCACTTAAGTATTAATTTATTCTTTGAGAACTCCATACATGAATACAATGCATTTCAATTACATGTCTCCCCCACCCCAAGTCCTCTGGTTCTTGCCCTACTCCATGTTTCCAACTTCATGTCTTCTTTTTTTTTCAATCTGTTGAGTCCAATCTTTACTAGACATATACACATGAGTGTGGGACTGTCAACTGCAGCATGGCCAACTTCTCTCTCTCTCTCTCTCTCTCTCTGTCTGTCTCTCCCTGTCTATCTCTCCCTCCCTCCCTCCCTCCCTCCCTCCCTCCCTCCTTCCCTCCCTCCCTCCCTTCCTTGTTTTGACAGTATCTCATTGAACCTTGTGTTCACACATTCAGCTGGGCTAGCTGGTCAGTGAGCTTCATGGATCTGCTTGTCTCCACTCCGCCCAACCCAGTGCTGGGCTTACAGACCTATACCACTATGTCTGACTTTTGTATGATGGCTGGAGAACTGAACTCGGGTTCTCAGGCTTGAGCAGCGAGTTTGGGTTTTGAAGCGCGGAAGGAGACAAATGGAATCCGGAATGGTCTTTAGATGGGGATTGTGAACACGAACATTGTCACCTGATGATCCTTAACAAAATCAGGCAAAACTATGCTTCGGGGGATTTTCAAATGACTTCTCTCAATGTCTGCTTCTTTGCTAGGTACCTCCTGGTCAGTAGTTCTGAAGCAACATGCCGGAACAGAGCAATGATTACCGAGTGGCTGTGTTTGGGGCAGGTGGGGTTGGCAAGAGCTCCCTCGTTTTGAGGTTTGTGAAAGGGACCTTCCGGGAGAGCTACATCCCAACTGTGGAAGACACCTACCGGCAGGTGATCAGCTGTGACAAGAGCATATGCACGCTGCAGATCACCGACACTACCGGGAGCCACCAGTTCCCTGCCATGCAGCGGCTGTCCATCTCCAAAGGCCATGCCTTCATCCTGGTCTACTCCATCACCAGCCGGCAGTCCCTGGAGGAACTCAAGCCCATCTACGAGCAGATCTGTGAGATCAAGGGGGACGTGGAGAGCATCCCCATCATGCTGGTGGGGAACAAGTGTGATGAGAGCCCCAATCGCGAGGTGCAGAGCAGTGAGGCCGAGGCCCTGGCACGCACGTGGAAGTGCGCTTTCATGGAGACGTCGGCCAAGCTCAACCACAATGTCAAGGAACTCTTTCAGGAACTGCTCAACCTGGAGAAGCGCAGGACCGTGAGCCTCCAGATCGATGGCAAGAAGAGCAAGCAGCAGAAGCGGAAGGAGAAGCTCAAGGGCAAGTGTGTGGTCATGTGAGAGGCCGCCCTGCAGAGGAGCTGCTGCCCTTCGGGCCTCCCGCGTCCTCCCCCTGTGAACCCCACTGTCGTCAGGGCAGCATGTCTGATGCCCATGTGTCAAACACTGCATTTGGCTGTGATGCACCCAGCAATGTTCCCAAGAGGCGTTCCATACCACCCCACCAGCCCACCCCTCGGGAGCCGCAGAATCTGCGATGCTCTCAGCACCCCCGGAAACCGAGGCCGGTCCTGAGTGGGATTGAGTCATGTGAAGACAAGGGGACTCTTGAGCTGTGGATACAGGAGAAACCGAGAGTACAGTCTGATGCGTTTGTGTGACAGCAGGTTAGCCCCTAGCTACTGGTACCAATCACACCAGGACACTTACATTGAGAAGCCACTAACATCTTTGGGGGAGGAGCAGGCAGCCACCAGGAGGTCCAAAACACATGGGTCTAACCGGTGAGCCCCAGTGGTTCCTGTTGATGCATTTTTAGCGGGATTGAAGATTAATTACCATAGCCCTCTCCAACGATGCTCAAGCTGTTCCTACTGACACACAATGAGGGGATCCCCTCATTTCCTCAAAGTCTTCTTGCAAGCACCGTGTCAGCCTGTCACATGCAATCAAGGCCACTCATGGCACGATGCTGTCAGCACGTCTTCAGTTTTTGAGTCAGGACATTGTGACATCATGCAAACATCGCAATAACGCCCGTGTGTGTGTGTGTGTGTGTGTGTGTGTGTGTGTGTGTGTGTGTGTGTGTTACTTTGAGGGTCCTAGAAACGTGAACTTTCTTTCTTTTGACCTTCGAGGGATGCCACTTCTCCCAGCCCTCAGATTTTTAAATAAAAGTGAATAAAGTAGGTATTTTTTAGACTCCCACCTTCCCCACCCCTAAGATGGTTTTCTTGTCTTAAATAACTTCATGTGTACCCAGCTGGGAAACAGCCAACCAAGAGCATCTAATAACCAGAAGCACACCCATTTTTCTAACCGACATGAGCATGCAGATGCCACATGCTGCACCTTAATGGAACACTTTGAAACAGACATCATTCACTGTGTTTTTAACAATTTATCTACTCTGGAAGTAGATTGATAGAAAATGCATTTAATTAATATTAAATTCTTTCCCTGTTCCTTGCTAAATGTCCTTAAGTCCCTCAGTGTGGTGTGCACCCCAGAACCAGTTCTTTCCTAATGGCCCTGTGTACCCTGTATTCTTCAGAACAAATCAGCCACTGCTTGAGGCACCAGAGGCCACAGCAGCTACAGAGAGCCTGTTCTTTCTTTTCTGGGCACAGTGCCCTCAGCTTAACCCAATTTGCCTGCCATCCTGGAGTCTGGCTGGGGTTTGGTTCTTGAAAATTCTTCCTCCCACAGTCAAATGAGAAGGAGCTCCTGTTTCACCTGATAGGACAAACCCATGCTGGCCTCCGGTGCTGATTTGGACATTCTCTTAGCCATCTTACTGTTGCCCAGTCAGCAGGTAGAGGAAACCGTAGCACTGCGAGGGCCTATACAGCGGCTGATGGCCATGTGCAGACCTCCCAATGCTGGTGTATGTGGTAGGCCTCTGGCTCCATCTATGCCTCCAAAGCATACCGTGTTCAAACACCTTCGCTTCCTTCAGACCGCTGTGATTTGGTTTCCTTGTCTGGCCTGGCCTACTTTGCTTTGTAGCTCACCCTGGTGATATGCTGAAGGGTTGGGGACATCCTTCAGAAAACCATATGGCTCAGTGATCTTACCATTTCTGTGGACTTCTAGAACAAAATCCTTGGGGACCTGAGAGAGCAGCTGCACTGTGAAATGAGGAAGCCTGGGAGTCAACCATGAACTCAGAGCACTTGTGACATTCCAGACCCGCTCTGAGCCTCTTCTATTGACTCTTTATGTTCCTAAAGGCCATTCCCTACCACAGGAAGGTCAGTCGTGGAGTTTTCTGGAATGTCTTTGATTCGCTGCTCCATTTCTTTCTACTTCTGTTCTCAAAGAGAATGCATCACCTTGCCAAGTAGGTGTGGGATTAGTGAAGGAAAGGCCATGACTCCATGGCTATATATGTGGTGATCCCTTCGCAGTTGGTAAAACCCTGCCTCTCCCACTGACGGCAACCAGACTTCAGACGGAATGATACTACAAGCTTCTCTATTCGCAGTGACCACATGTCAGCACGCTTTTAGCTCTTTAAGTCAGTTTCCAGTTTCTACCTATTTCAGTCTTCATTCACTCGAGAACCTGCAGCTTCACAGTGACTGTTCCTTTCTGTTCTGCCTGTGAGTTTAGAGGGTGGGAAGTTGGTAAAGACTTCCTCCCCGGGCTTTGTTCTGACATTACTTTCTATAGATTGTGCTGAGCACTGGGTACCAATCTCAACATCTCCCCTTGTAAACTCCCCTCTGACTCAGGAGCTGAGGGTGCAGCACTATTGGGCCAATGGCTTTCAGCTTTGCTTTGGCCCCATTCCAAGTCATAAAGCTGAGAGTCTTGGTAACACCCTACGTTGCACATGGGACTGGAAACTTCTGACCCAGCCCCAGCTCATTATAAAACTTGAAATATTGCTTTGAAGATGGCACTCTGGGGTTAAGCACGGGACTCCATGAGTTCCCTAATCCCTACCGGTTCCCTCTCCATTCAGTGACAAGCCATGGGCACGCATCCAATGCATCAAGTCCAACAGAGAGCAATATCCAATTGTCCACTAGATCTAAAATTATATATATTATGTAATTTACCTTCCTGCACTTTTGAAGTATAAAGTAGTAAATTGTATATATCTATCTCTATATATCCATATGCTAGCATATGTTTCACTATTTGTAATATTTGAGAACTATTCATTCTTTGTAGAACAAAAAATGTATTAAATATTTTAAAATTGCGCTGTGATCTTCCTCCCTGTCCCAAGTTTGTAAAGTGTTGCTCCTACACAAGCGTATGGAAATACCATAGCCAAGGGGGCATGTGAAACTCCTACAAGCCACATCCTGGGATTCAGTAGCCCACAAAGACCTTGTGTCAATCAAATACCTGCAGCTAGTCTAAAACAGCGATCACTGGCATGTGAGATGCTGGCACATGCTTGCACAGCAGGCTCTTGCTATTCCAGTTCCAGACATGTGTTATGTCTGACATACTCAATGGTTGTGAAGATCCTCACACAAGGTCCTAGCTGCCATGATGGTCCCAACCCATGGAACCAGTTACAATAAAGCTCAGTTATGACACTCTGTGAAATGAAGAGGTTTGGATTTTCATTGTGTGTGTGTGTGTGTGTGTGTGTGTGTGTGTGTGTGTGCGCGCGCGCGTGCCCATGCGCAAGTGTGCCTGTGGAGGTCAGAGGCCAACTTCAAGTGTTGGCTTAGAAGCTAACCACCTTGTTTTTTGAGACAGTGTCTATCACTGGAACTTGGGGATTGTCAGTCACACCAGGCAGCTAGGGAGCCCCAAGGATCATCCTGTCTCCTCCTCTCTATTACTCAGGCCCAACTTTTTTCTTAAAACAAATTCAGGGTCCCATCTTTGCACGGCACCCATATTAACAAGTAAGCTATCCCTTCTGCCTCAGTATCTCTTTAAAGAAAACCAGAAAGTTGATGTTTTCAACTTTAAAATTATGAGTTCCCAATGGGAGGAAATGACCAAGTATATATATTATGTAATTTACCTTCCTTTTAACAGTAGAGAGATAATTAAACCATTCACAGGGTGACACAGAGGGCTGTGAAGTGAGCTTACAGATGTATTTCTGTGCTCCACCATGCACACCTGGGTTTTTACGTGGGTGTCTGAGGATCTGAACTCTGGTCTTTGTGCTTTGCTGACTGAATCATCTGCCCAGCCCCTTACTTCTGATTTTAACGGTTGATCTGGTTGGCATGTTTTGGACTAGCTGCTCTGCCAGTGGCCGCAGCGGACCTTGGAGGGGGTAAGACATGAATGAAACAAGGAAGGCAACCCCTCCCTTCAGACAATTAAATGAGGACCAAGCCCTTAGCATTTGCTCCTGGACATGATTCCTGCCTTCTCTTCATTCACAGACTGTGAAATAAAACTCATTAAAAAAAAAGGCAGGAAACAGGCCAGACATGATAGTTTTGACTGCCCCTGACTGAAAACAGTTAGTTTACATTCTCTGTGGTTCTGCAGAATGGGGCTTAACAGAATCTGCAAGGTGGGTATGAGGTTCATTTAATGACATACACAAAACTCTGGGTGCTGACTTGCCACATATGAGCCTTCAGTGGAAGCGAGCAAAAACCCTGTTGAGGGCTACATGGTATTGGAAGGTCCGTAGTGCAAAACTTGACCACAGAATCTTTACTATTTCAGAAGTCCTTTGAGAACTTTCTGGCCAAGTTGTCTGCACACCACTCCCTTCAATTCCTGTCTGCTTTGCAACCCTTCTCCCCATCTCATAATTATTGCTATGTTATCCTGCTGTTACTATCTATTGAGATAACCATAGCAAGCAGGACCCCTTGGTCCCCCCATAGTGAAAGGATATACTGGCTGCTACTTACAAGACTTCCCTGAGCAGATGAAGTGCCATAAAGGTCTTGAGACTCAGAAATACCCCATTGTAGCAGCAAGAGATGTCCTTGCAGCCTTAATCAGTAGAAGACACACACACACACACACACATATATATGTATATATATATATATATATATATATATATATATCAACAGCATGGAGCTCTGTGTCCCCAGGTGATAATGATGAAGAGAATCTATTTTCACACTACTCATCTCCAGGCACCATTGGTGATTTAATTAGAGAAAACTTAAATTGGGTTCACAAATCAAGAATATATATATATATATATATATCAAAATATATATATAATGTTTCAATGGAAAATTTTTACTAACTAGAGCTTAATTAAGCCAAGCAGGGAATTAAATTACGCAGAAGAGCCAAAGAATAGAAGACTCTTCTTAACTGACTTTTTTTGTAATCACCTGTGAGTAAATGAGCTTCACAGTGTCTTTGGAGCAGGGCTGTTGCTTTCTGTTGGAGGTAGTGCAGACTTTGTCAGGTGAAGAGAGAGACCAACCTCAGAGCTGGGGTGCAGTGATTTGCCAGTCCCCTTAACCATCAAGCATGGTCAGAAATTAGTCTCTTTGGATTGAGTGAGGCCCACAAATAGTTACATAATTTAGCATTGTGATGTCCCAGCGTGAGCCCTCCATATGCAATGTTCCCTGGAGAAAATGCTGCTCCAAGCTGAAGCTGGAGATGGTTCCCTGACAGTCATCCACTGTCAGAACCCAAGCCTCCCCTTCCTTTTCTGTCTGCAAGGCGTGCCGGGCTTCCCACTACTCGACGAGGCCTCGTCTCGAACACATGCTCCAGGACTGCTCTGCTGGCGTCTGCCTTTTTTAGGTCACATTTTTGCTGCTTCTTTCCACGCTCCAAATCCAGGCTGCACGCTTCCATTCACACATAGCCCGAAATAGCTGCTCTCAGGAAGGGCTAAATATAGGAAGCTTGAGACTGCCTTTTACCTTCCCATTAAGCAAGCCTTCCTTTCGAGTTCTCTGTGGAGATGGCCTGTGGTGGGCTCCTGCTCCTAGGACCAGGGGAGACTCCTTGGTTTCAAAAAGCCTCTTGACCCAGGTGCTAGGTTAGCTAGGACCAGTGGACATAGATGAGGGACAGGAACTCCCTGAAGGTCCCTTTCCCTGCATCATCATCAACAGAAGCTGGAATGGGCAATGAGTGTCATTCCCCAGAAAGCCCACAGTAGGTTTGTGTGGAAGAAACCTGCGAGACCAAAGCTGGAGTGGGATTTTCTGGCTGAGCTATGAGGGATTCCTTGATGACAGCCCAGGGGACCTGCAGATTTCTCTGTACTTTTCCAGCTCGGTACCAGGTAAAGATGATCGAGTAGGCAGCCCACAGGCAGAAGGCAATGTTGAGAAGAAGGAATGCCAGCCAAACAAGTGTTCTGCATGGGAGCCTTGTAAAACCCCTGGGCAATAGCCTGCCCTCATGTTGCATTGCCTGGCATTAACACAATCACGTCATTTTCTGGGAAAGGACACCCCTGGTAGAACTAAATGTCAAAATTAAATTGCTATCCTGGAAGGGTGTGGTTGGGAGATATGACTGTCCACTCAGTATCTCCATAACCACACTAGAAAATCATATGTTTGCCCAACCTCCTCCTTGTTTGAAAGTTCTGTATACTGGAATAAAAATATTTAATACGAAATGTAGCCACAGTGACATATACCTGTAATTCCAGTGCTCGAGGGCTGAAGCAGGAGGATCATAATTTGGAAGCCAGCCTGAGCTACAGAGTGAGACACTGTTTCATAATCTAACCAAATACACTCACAAACAAAATCTAAACAGAGAGAGAGAGAGAGAGAGAGAGAGAGAAAAGGATGGATGGATGGAGAGAGAGAGAGAGAGAGAGAGAGAGAGAGAGAGAGAGAGAGAGAGAGATGCTTTATGTGCCAGCCAGTGTCCCAGCTGAATGGATAGTGCTGTCCAGTTGGGGGAGGTTCTTCCTATATTCAGTTTTTCAACCTACACGCCAGTGTCTTCAGGAGGCGGTCTCACAGACACACTCAGGGGACTGCTTTGTCAACCCTTTCGGCATCTCTCAGTCCTGTCATCATGTTGGGCGGTGGTGGAGCCTGACTTTAGTTCCAGCACTTGCGAGGCAGAGGCAGAGGCAGGCAAAGCTCTGATCTCTGAGTTCAATGCCAGTTGGGTCTACAGAGCCAAGGACAGTCAGGGAAACCCTGTCTGGAAACACACACACACACACACACACACACACACATACACACACACGCCATCATCATCACAACTGAAACTCAAATTGGTGTTTTGGTTTTTCTGTTAGAATATACCCACCTGAAATTCATCATCTTAACTAAGATACTCATTTATAAATAAGGGTGAGAAGTCTGTGCAGTGTGGGAGACAGGACACCATAGGGTGTGAGAAAAAAGAAACAGGACCCCGCATGGCATGACAAGGGTGGTGCCTGCAGGCCAATCACTCCTCTCATTATGGCACATTCATAGTTGTTTGGTTTCAGTTCTTTCCAGTTTTACAGAGTATCCATTTGCTGAGGATGTAGACAAGAACAGAAGGTCAAAGTCTCATGTTTTTTGGGTAACATCTTGGAGGCAGGAAGATCTTATCCAGCAGTAATTTAATTCCTTGTTAATGAAAAGGAGTGATGAGGTAGGGATGTAGCTAAACTAATAGGGTGTTTGCCTAGCATTAAAAATTCCCTGCATTCCATCCTTAGAACTGCATAAACTGGGTAGAGTGTTTCATCCTGTAATCCCAACACTAAGGAGGACCAGAAACTCAAGGTCATCCTCTGATACCAGTCTGGGGCCAGTTTGGTCTCAGAAAAAACAGTAAGAACCAGAAAAGACAGGGAAGCAGTGGAAAAGATGAGGTAGGTAAGAACTTCTGGGGGTAGCCACTGCTGGAACAGTGCCCAGGAGAAGAGAGGGAGTCTAACTATTAAAATTTGTTGCCATGGCAATTTGTCAGAGGATGCTGAGGCCGTTTTTCAAAAGAAGTATCCTAGATTATGTGAAAGAGCAGACAAGCTTCCACATCGTCTAATTCTGCAAGGAGGTGTAATTAAATGGCCTTTAAAGTTTTGTATATAATATCTGCTTCATTCTGAAGCACGGAGAAAAAAATATGAGCCCAGTTAGCAGCCATGGGTATTTTTCAACATCTGACAAAGTTTGATTTCTAGTTCTTTTTTTCCTGCAACAAAAAGAAACAAAATACAGGAAGGAAAAACTGGTCAGACACTGTATTGTTGGCATTTATGTGACCAAATGCTTGACAAAAAATATTTAAGAGGTGAATGTCTGTTTTGACTTACAGTTTGAAGTAATGCAGTCTGTCATAGCTGGGAAGGTATGGCCATCGCAGAAACATGAGAAGTTGGTCACATTGCATCTGAAGTCAGGAAGCAGTGTGTACCCAGGAAATGGGGCCAAACCATCAAACCCACTTCCTCCAGTGAGGCTCCACCTCCTAAAGGTTCCACAACCTCCCAATTCAGTACCAGACACTGGAGAGCAGAGGATTAAATGCAAGAGCCAATGGGGGAGTACTTCCTCTTCTAACTACAGCAGACAAAAAGTTCAGAGATACGGATGCAGGACTTCTACAAATAAAGAGAAGAGTAACCAAGCATTTATTATATCTGAATATTGTCTTGCTCCATAAGCTCCAAAGTTCCAGAAATCTATGTTGTATATGGAATTTTTATCTGGGAAGACCTCATACACATGCAGGCGCACACACATAGCCACTCATCCTTGAAAGGGAACCCCAAGCAGATCAAAGTAACAACTACATCAATGACTAACTTGGAGGACCCCTGAGGTTACTAGAGTTACTTAAAGGAGTATGGGTGAGGGGTAACCTACTGGAGCAGGATTCTCAAAGATGGCTGCATCCTTGGAAACCTCACCCTGGTAGAGTTTTGGGAGTCAGATATGTATATTATCATATCATTGGCAAATAACGATACTTTGACTTCTTCCTTTTCAATTTGTAGCCCCTTGATTTCCTTTAGTTGTCTTATTGCTCTAGCTAAGACTTCAGGT
This sequence comes from Mesocricetus auratus, assembly GCF_017639785.1. Taxonomy (NCBI): domain Eukaryota; kingdom Metazoa; phylum Chordata; class Mammalia; order Rodentia; family Cricetidae; genus Mesocricetus; species Mesocricetus auratus. The sequence continues at coordinate 72,330,083 of NW_024429196.1, read as the reverse complement.
ACTATATTGAATAGGTATGGAGAGAGTGGACAATCTTGTCTTGTTCCTGATTCTAGTGGAATGGTTTTAAGTTTCTCTCCATTTAATTTGATGCTGGCAATGGGTTTGCTGTATATTGCTTTTATTATGTTTGGATATGTCCCTTGTATCCCTTATCTCTCTAAGACTTTTACCATGAAAGGCTGTTGGATTTTGTTAAAGGAATTTTTTTTAAAGTCTAACACGATGGTCATGTGGTTTTTGTTCTTTCGTTTGTCTGTTAGATTACATTAACAGATTTTTTTTGGGTTGAACCATTCCTGCATCTCTGGGATAAAGCTTATTTGGAAACCAGATATCAACAAACCAAATATTCCAATTCAAAATAGGGTACAGGTCTAAACAAGGAATTCTCAACAGAAGAATGTCAAGTGGCTGAGAAACACTTAAGGATGTTCAACATCCTTAGTCATCAGGGAAACGCAAACCAAAACAACTCTTGATATTCCATCTTGCAACTGTCAGAATGACTAAGACCAAAAGCACAATTGACAGCTCATGTTAGAGAGGGTGTGGAGCAAGGGAAACCCTCCTCCATGCTGCTAGGAGTACTGTGGAAGTCAGTATAGCACTTTCTCAGAAAAACTGGGACTCAATCTACCTCAATACCCAGCTATACCACTTTTAGGCATGTACCCAGAGGAAGCTTCATCCTACCACAAAGACACTTTCTTAAACTATGTTCATAATTTATAAATAAACAGATTTATTTCTAATAGCCAGAATTTGGAAACAGCCTAGATGCCCCTCAACTGAGGTATGGGTAAAGAAAATGTGGTGAATTTACACAATGGAGTACTACTCAGCTGTTTAAAACAAGGACACCAGGAAATTTGAAGGCAAATGAATGGAACTAGAAAAAAAAAGTCATCCTGAGTGAGGTAACCCAGATTGAGAAGGACAAACATGGTATGTATTCCTTCATACTAGCTGTGAAATAAAGGGTAACTACGTTACATTCCACAGACCCAGAGAGACTAGGTAACATGTCCAGATCTCCCTGGCAAGGGGAAATAGAAGAGAATTCCTTAGTTGCCTGAGGGAGGTAGGGATGAGAACATGAGTGATCAAGTTGGGGGCAGCAGACATGGGGGGGGATCACTGAAAGAGACTACTGGAAAGTGGGGGAGGGGAGGCATTTCAGGGCCAGGTAGAAATCTGGAAGGAGGAAATCTCCCAGGAATCTGCAAGGAAGACCCCAGCTGAAACTCCTAGCAATAGCTGATATGTAACCTGAACTGGCCATCTCCTGTGACCAGATTGGTGCCTAACCCAATTGTCATCAGAGAGGCTTCATCCAGCAACTGATAGGAATAGATGCAGACCCATAGGCAAACATTAGGCAGAGTTGGGAGACTCCTGGAGAAGACAGGAGAGAAAGGATTGTAGGAGTCAGAGGGGTCAAGGACACCACAAGAAAATTCACAGAATCAATTGACCTGGGCTCATAGGAACTCGCAAAGATTGAACTGACAACCAGGGAGCCTGCATGGGATTGACCTAGGCACTCTACATATATGTTACATTTGTATAGCTTGGTCCTTTTGTGGGGCTTCTAACAGTGGAAATGGGCTGTTTCTGATTCTTTTACTGACTTTTGGGACTCTACTCCTTATACTGGGTCACCTTGGGGAGGTATTTAGTCTTATGGCAACTTAATACTCCATGTTTTATTAATATTCATGAGATACCTGCCCTTTCCTAAACAGAGGGGGTGCGACCCCCAGGAGGGGATCCCCGACCCGCGGGGATGAGGTGATGAGGGTCGCTACTAATTTGGTGGGTCTCCACGAGCAGATCCGATCTAAAAAGTAAACTTCAAGAGGTTAAGGGAAGCAGGCTCAAGACAACTTTTGCTGATCAAGAGCGTTTATTTTTGGGGTGAGCTGGTACTTACAGAGAAAGAATCTCAGGGGGTGGTACAAGCATGTCAATCAAGTCTCAACTCAAATATACACCAAATAAGGTAGAGACAAAGCTGTAATTTTCCATCAGTCATCAGTCGCATTCCACAAATGCTTGTCAGCGTAAGTCAGGTGCAGGAATTAAGGAGGGGTAGGAAGTATTCAACGGAACACTTTAACAAAGACAATTGCTCTATAAGGGTTATTTCCCCCTGGCTAGGCGGGTGGGCTGCCCTGTGTAAATTTAACTTTTATGGTTAGCCTTTTCCTTTGTCTCAAGGGCATGTGTGCTCGCAGTCACGTAGGCAGAAGGCCAAGAAATGGTTGACAGACTCCATTTTGTTCAAGGTTCTAGCAGTCCCCAACGGGAGGGGGGGATGAGAACAGAGTGGGGTGGTAGAAAGGAGGGACTGAGAGGAGAGGAGGGAAGGGAAACTGTAGCTAGGATATAAAATAAATAATTAAATATAAATAAATAAACTTATTTATTTAAAAAAAGAAGACCCCCACCCCAGCATGGGTGATGGGTCATGAAAGCTTCTACCATGTTGTGTCTATATAGGAGTCTGCCCACAGTCCAGTAGGCCGAGCCTCTCTGAAACATGGCTGATTAGAGTCTCCTCTTGGAGCAGCTGTTTATTTCTTCCATCACCTGGGGTAAGTGGTCCTTGACAATCTTGTTTCTGCTTCCTAGACATTTGAAGTTTGTTGACTTCCCGAGTCTCAAAGGAGGAAATTGCTGTAGACTGTTGTGGGACATTCTATCACACTGTGAATCCTGGATTTTGGTTGGAATTAACTAAGTAAAATCAACCTTGGTTCAGGGAGTGGAGCCAGCAACGTGAGTTAGCCATAGAGTCTGGAGGAGCCAGGAATCCAGATGGAGAGACGCACAGGAAGGAGTAGGGCTGGGTTTGGAGTTTCATGCTTATTTTTGCTTTGACAGCTGGGGAAAAGCAGCTGGTTGCTTCTCAGCTCCTCTGAGCTAGCAGGTTTTCACCCCCACATCTGACTTCCCAGTCTCTGTTGGTAAATAAAACAATACAGACTCAGTCTAAACTGATGTATCATGACTGTAGCAGAGCCAGGGCTGCGGGACTGGACGTCCCTCCAGGCCTGAGTGGCCAGCAGGGCACTGATTGGGAGCCTATGTGGCCATAGATGGTAATGAAAACATCAGCAGATCCACGTGCAGCTGCTATGCTGACAGAGAACACCCGTAGATTCCGTGATTCTTTCTGTTCCTAAGTTTCAGCTACATTGAATGGACCGATCATATTCCCAACGTGACTCCCAACTCCAGCGTGGTCTGCTCCTCTGATAGAGGACAGGGCATGAGCTACACTCCCATGGGTTTCTGCCTGGATACAGTCTGTTTCTTACAGCTCTTTATGGACCGTGGTCAACACATGGCAGTTCCGTGAGGAAGCTATGATACAAACTGAAAAATCTTAAGTTACGGATGAGACAGCTTCAATGGTCCCTGGTTGTGTTGGAAGTGGGGTTTTTATTATTATTATTATTATTATTATTATTATTATACAGAATGAACATCTATGCTGTTTCAGTCATTAGTAAATACAAATAGTAAAGGGATATGCACCCACAAGCAAAATAGAAGCTTAGAAATGAGCAGGTGGAGTGCTGCTTGTATCGTTTGAATCTTTACCAAGTTCTATAGACCTAGGTAATAAGTGGGTGCTCCATTGGGCTTCCATCCCATTCCACCACTGTTTGGTTTCTTTTGCTCTGCTGTGATAAAATACTCTGGCAAAGGCTGCTCAACGGGTAAATGTTTATTTTAACTCACAGGTCTAGGGCTCATCATGGTGGGGAAGTCGAGGCACCAGGAGTCTGAAGCAGATGGCCACACTGTGTCCACAGTAAGATGCGGAGTGCAGTGAACCCACGCTGGGGCTAGTCTCCCCTTTTTCCTTTATCCAGTCCAAGATACCAGACAGGGAATGCTCCAATACACAGCAACTGAGTTGCCCTAACCTAAGTAACTAATCAAAATGGTGTAAAGAGAAGCTTTTTCTTTGCTAGCTGCTTTGGTTTATCCCCAGCCAGCCGCCTGGGCTCTGCCACATTGTAGTCCCCAAATAACACACAAGACGCTGTATTAATTATGAAGCTGTTGGCCTTTGCTTGTTTCTTACTGGCTAGCTCTGCTTTAAGTAATTACCCCATAATTGTTAATCTAAGTATTTCTCTTACCGGAGAATGGTTCCGGGCTTCCTACCCCATGGCGGTTACATCTCGAACTCTCTTGTGTTTCTCCTTCCCAGAATCCTCCTGGACTCCTAGTCCCACCTATCTAGATTCCTATTGGCCAACAGTGCTTTATTAACAAATGTACAGGACTTCCCCCATCATCTCCTCTTTTCTGTTTAAACAAAAAGAAAGGTCTTAACTTTCACATAGTCAAATTGTATATAACACAACAGTTATCAAGTAAGAACATAATTACAATATTTTAGCAAGATTTAAAGAAAATATCCTCCATCCCATCCTTGTGAGTCCAAAGTTCTATGTAGCTTATCTTTTATCATAACTAAGGAAAACTGTGACTATAACTATCTGTCTTCAACTCCATCAAAGACCACAGAAGGATAATATATAAACACTAGGATTGACAGAGACATCTTATTGCTTGGACAGTCACCCGAAGTTCCACTGTAACGCTGGGGCATCCATCTTCAGCCCATAGGCCACAATGTATCCAGAAGATTTCTCAGTAAAGCAGAAAATTTCAAACTGTCTATCTGCATTGGCAGTCTGTTACTTTTCTTTGTCCTGTAGAAAGTCTCTTAGACTCTTTCATGAAGCAGGAACCCTGTAAGACTGAGTTCAGCAGTCACTTTTCTGTGGGTCCTGCATGTTCAGTTTATACAACAGTCAAGCAGTACAGGCAAGAGCAGTTTCTTGCCCAAATGGCTAATCTTGCCATGCTGAAAGCAAACTCCTTAACAAGTTTCTTCGATGCCCATCTTCCTCTCAGACATAATTGGTGCTGCCAGGAGCAGACATTTCTCATTGTCAAAAAAACCCTAAACTATTTTAAATGCCATTTTCTGAAGGTCTTTGAGAGGTTTGAAGACTATCTCTCTGTCTCAAATATTATCTCTATATAACTAGAAAACCTAACTTACAAAACTATAAGTTCTATTATCAATAACTATCTATAATCTGTATTCAATTATGCATTACGTTTTAAAAGATCAGTATAAGCACAATACTTAATCAAGAGGAGAAATATACACATCACAAAATTGACCTTGAATTTGTATCAATAAATGAAAAACAATACCCATACCATACTTCCCCTTTTTACCATTAAAAAGATTGGTTGTTATCATTAACCAATTATAAACAATCCCATTTAAATGAAAACAAAGATTTATAAACAAGATGGGAATTGGGACTTAGCTCATTCCAAACTGCTTCCTGCTGGAAGGGGGCGTCATTCATACTATGGGGATCATGACAAAAATCAGAAACCTGTATAAGTCCATATTTTCAGGGTCTGTAAGACTGCATCATCTTAGCTGTTTCAATTGTTGGAACATCTGATCCACTGCTTCCGGGGGTCTTGGTTCGTCAAACCACAGAAGCCTGGAAGGAATCCTCAGCTTTTCATTTTCTGTGGAAACATAAACTAAAACTCCTTTTCCGAGTAACATATCCTTATACTTAAATTTTGAAGTCAAGGCATTTTTAAAAGATATAAGTTGAATTAATTCAGCAGCATTTATAAGCAAGTGTACTTTATCAGTCGTTCCTCCTTAGCAATGAAAAAACTGAAAAACACAATAGCGTATAGTATCCAGACTCTCTGTGTATTTTCCATCTTTACGTGGCTTATTTATTTATCTATTATTACTTTATTTATTTTACTTTTATTTATTTTTCTTTGAGACAGGATTTCTCTTTGGAAATCTGCCTGCCTCTGCCTCTGCCTCTGGAGTAAATCCTACCGGCGTGTGCCACCACAACGCCGGCTCTTGTATTTATATACCACTTTGTCGTTTCATTTTCTCTCTCAATCTCACGTATATTTTTAAACACACTGTAAACCTTTAGAGGTTTTGTTCATCCAAGTCTGACTTTACTGTAAATCTTTATGTTTTTCTGGCCACGTGTCTTATCTGTAAAACCGCGGCTGTTTTAAACTGCCGTATTTTCTAAGATGGCAGGCGTAAGCATGATTCCAGCTTACCGCCTCAGTCCATGCTGACATCCAGCAAAAGCTGCTACTTCCAGCTGTACGTACAAACCTTTCAATCGTTAGCAGAGTCTCTTAATACAACCTTGCTGGTTTTTTTTTTATGCCGAGTCAGGAAGACTCTGGTAAGCGAGCCACGTGAATCTCGGCTTGTGGCTAGCAAAACAGAGCACACCTGAGAAAAATGCTGCTACCAAAATCTGTGCTTCTCTCTGTTCTTCTGTTTCTAAAATTCCTTTAAAGCTTTTGTTGTTTTGTGTGGAAATACAATCCCACTCCTGACAACCATTCTGTAAAGAGAAGCTTTTTCTTTGCTAGCTGCTTTGGTTTATCCCCAGCCAGCCGCCTGGGCTCTGCCACATTGTAGTCCCCAAATAACACACAAGACGCTGTATTAATTATGAAGCTGTTGGCCTTTGCTTGTTTCTTACTGGCTAGCTCTGCTTTAAGTAATTACCCCATAATTGCTAATCTAAGTATTTCTCTTACCGGAGAATGGTTCCGGGCTTCCTACCCCATGGCGGTTACATCTCGAACTCTCTTGTGTTTCTCCTTCCCAGAATCCTCCTGGACTCCTAGTCCCACCTATCTAGATTCCTATTGGCCAACAGTGCTTTATTAACAAATGTACAGGACTTCCCCCATCAAAATGGTCCTCCTCAGGCATGGGAGATGACTGTAGACTCAGTCAAGGTGACAATTGACACCACCATGTATGTTGCTTGTTGACAGATCCCGAGGTTCAGAGAGGAGAGTGCATGTAATGAAGGAATCTCAAGAAGATGGACTGCATCAATGGCTATGAGAGAGGACAGAAGAAGGTGCTGTGTGCTGAGTCACAGTGAGGGACAAGGACAAAGGGTCCCGTACTTCCTAAAAACAGTCCTACAAGCATGATCAAGCGAAACAAACGAATGCAAAGTCTCCAGTTCCAGTCATTTATAGCACATGGGGCAAAGGATGATTCCTCAGTTTTCAAGAGGAACCTTTATATGACAGGACTTTGAAAGAGGAGCCAAAGTCATTTGAACAGTGAGACCCTCAGCAGATCTGACACAGCCTGCAGAGGGAAAGCAGGGGTGAGACCCTGTGTCAGCCTGCAGAGGAAAAGCAGGGGTGAGACCCTGTGTCAGCCTACAGAGGAAAAGCAGGGGTGAGACCCTGTGTCAGCCTACAGAGGAAAAGCAGGGGTGAGACCCTCTGCGGTGTATTCTATCCTCATTCTTTCAACACTAGTGGCTGGCTGTTTCAGTTACTCCTCTGCTACTGTGACAAAACACCATGACCAAAGCAATCTATGAAAAGAAAACATTTCACTGAACTTAAAGTTTCAGAGGGTTAGTGTACATGATGGCAGAGCAAAGATATGTGGGGGCAGGAACAGCTGAGAGTTCATGTTTGATCTGCAAGTAGGAGGGGAGTGAGAGAAAGAGTCAGAGAGAGAGAGAAAGAGAGGGGGAGGGAGGGAGAGAGAGAGAGAGAGAGAGAGAGAGAGAGAGAGAGAGAGAGAGAGAGAGAGAGAGAGAGAGAGAGAGAGAGAGAGAGAGAGAGAGCGCATCACCTGGGGACCAAACATTCAAATATGTTCAACTGTGAGGATCTTTCTCCTTCAGTCACTACACTGACCTTCCAATGAAGGAGGTGAAGGCCCTTTCAGGACCATGAATGCAGATGAAACCCCTGCACTCCTCACAGAGCTTCCCACTCGCATGTTAGCTAGAAACATCTTTCCATTGAACGTCTTCTCATTTCATGTCTTCACAAAGAAATTGCTTTGGTGCAATCTGGTATTAGTGGCACACGGGCATCTGCTTCCATCAGTTACTGTATGTGTAAGTTCTATGATGACAATTAGGGTAGTCACTAGCCATTTAATCTGATTTAAGGGCAAGGCCCATTCAAGCATCTTCTCCATTCTTGCTAGGAGTCTTAGCTGGGGTCATCCTTGTGGATTCCTGGGAATTTCCCTAACACTAGGCTTCTCCCTAACCCCACAGTGGCTCCCTCTGTCAAGATATCTCTCTTTGCTCTTGCTGTATATAAACTGTGTTCAGTCTGTATAATGCTAAGTGTATGCATATTTTCATGGATGACTGGACAATCAGTTTGTGTACTCTTCTCTGGGAAAAGCCACCACTCACTCCTGTTTTCTCAGTTCCTTATGTAGAATTAAGGCTTCATGGGCCTTTCTCTATCCAGTCTAGAATGTTCATTGGTGTCATCCTTGTTTAGCTCATATTTGGGCAGTTTGTGTACTTAAGACTCACTCAACAAGAGGAATAATATGCCTGGTACTGGAAAACCACCTAAGTACTCAGTTCTAGTGAAGTCATGGTTATTGAAGGTGAATCTACAACCGCTAATTTGCATAATCTCTAAATGTTTATCCTTATGTCCACAGATAGAGTAGTTTGCATCCCTAATCAAGGAAATGTCCCTTCCAAACGGAGTAAGACATGACAGAAAGCCACAGACTCCATCACTTTTACCAAGTGTTAGCTATATCTCAGTCTGCTTCATGTGATGAAACTTCCTCAATCTCAGGGGAATTTCAGTCATTATCATTTTCAAGTAAAGAAGGAAGGGGCCTTATAAGACACAGAAAGTTCACCACACTTAAAAGGGTCAAGGAACTCAGAAAGTTACAAGACTCACAAGGCCCCTCTCCATGGTTTCTAAGCAGTAACGACCGCTGGGAATGAGTGTTCTATAGAGCCCTAAAAGTCAGGTGCATCTTTCCTGGATCCTTAACCGAGCTGCCATGGGTCTTTTGGTGGCACAACTTTCTCTGAGTCACCCGTGCTCCTATAAGTAACCCCATGTGGTAGTTTTAATGAGAATGGCTTCCATAATAACATAAATTTTAATACTTGGTCCCTAGTTGGTGAAACTTTTTGGGAATGATTAGGAGATGTAGCATTGTTGGAGGGAGTGTGTCACTGGGGACAGGCTTGGAGGTTTCAAAAGCCTCTGGCTGTCATTGCCAGTACACACACATTCCTCTCTCTGCCTCCTACTTATGTATAAAGATGTAAGCTCTCAGTTATTTCTGCCCTCATGACTTTACTCTACTACCATGGACTCTAACTCCTCAAAACTGAAAGCCCCAAGTCAACTTTCTTCTATAAGCTGTCTTGTTCATGGTGTCTTATCATAGTAACTAACAAACCCGAGTAAATCCATTGGTTGCAGACATGACCAAATTAAAATCCTGGAGACAGGGAGACAATCCTGAATCTTCCAGGAGGGCCTCAGAAGAAGCAAGAGGGCCAGGAGACAACAGGAAGTTGTAAGACTCACAAGGCAGGGGATTCGAGATGGAAGAAAAAATGCATATTCTTTAGGGGTTTCACTAGTGCACTCTGCTGTTTTAGCCCATGGAACCCATCCTGTGCTTCTGACTTCTGAAACCACAACATGAGACATGTATTGCCTCCCACCACTGACATGTGTGCCTCTTAGTTGCAGCAGACTGGAAATTAATGCACCCTTACTTACAAGACAGTATGTTACATGTTCACAAACCCTTCACTTCAGTTAACAGACTGCTGGTTCCAAATCCTTTGTCACCATGCGGCTCTTGTTGAAGCTTTTTTACATGAGCTACAGACACCATCATGCTAACACCTAATATTTCAGAGTGAGTAGAAGAACAAAGACGTTCTTCTACTGCAAATACACTGACTACATTCAGTGATATGCACACCAGTCTGTACTTCACCGTCAGAATTCAGTCGTATTTCTGCATTTTGCCAACACATTACTTTCCAACCACACCGTCCCATCATAAGGAGACTGAAGACTGCACCTTGTGTTTGGTTATTTATTTAGCTTTTCAATCTGAGCAGCTTTTCTGCCCTTTCTCCTTTCATGGTGTTGCCCATTTTTCAGATACTTAGCTAATTATTGGTGGGATCTCTCTATCTGGAAGACAAGTACTGTTTCTTTATGACTAGGACTACAGATACTTTAGGAAGACTGATATTGAAGTGATTTTGTGACTTTTCCGGGGCAAGAGACATTAATAGTTTAAAGTGTGTGTGTGTGTGTGTGTGTGTGAGAGAGAGAGAGAGAGAGAGAGAGAGAGAGACAGAGAGAGAGACAGAGAGAGAGATTTTGAATTAGTTTTCTTTATGTGCATGTGTGGTATGTGATACATGCATGTGTGTACAAGTGCACACATGAATTCTCACATGCAGAGACTGAAGGAGGATGTAGGGAGCCTTGATTTGTCATTCTCTGCTTTATTCCTTTAAGACAGGGTCTGTTATTCATTTGAAAGCTCACCAGCAGGCTCCCAGGATTCACCTGTCTCTCCCTCTCAAGATTGGGGTTACAGGCACAAACAACCATGAGTAGGAACTGAAACTCAGGTCGTTGTTCTTGCAGAACAAACACTCCTATCTATGGATCCATTGTTCCAGTCCCTATGTTTACTTCTTTAAGCTATTTTTGATATGAGTGTTATGAATTTGAATGCACTCAGAGCCCCACAGTCCCAGAATCTAGGACATGAAACATTCAGAATTCGTACAACCCCCCCTGAGCCTGACCATAAGTCAGCTGGACTGGACTTCCCTTTAATGAGATCCATGGTCAATACTCGAGCATATTAACTTCTAAAATGTGCTGGTTTAAAGTTAGATTTAAGATCTTTACAAATTTCCTGACACCAACAGCCATTAATAAATCATGGTTGTTTTAAATTATTCTCTATCATTTTTAGGCTTCCAACTCATACATTTATGTGCTATGATTTAAGAGAGAGACACATACATTTATAGTTTCAATAAAGCTAATCATACACTTCTCAAAGCCAAATCAGGTCTTACTTTGGTTATTGTTAACTCTCTTACTTCAGCAGCTGTTCAACTGTCTCTTCTCCTCCTGGTTTTGGAAAACTTACATGAGTTGAAATTGTTGCCATCCATTGTCTGCAGGCACCTAGACCATCCATATGCAAACATTGCCACCTTAATGAAGGCTGCCAGAAATAGAATTTTGTTTGTTCTTATTGTGTAATGCTGCTGCAAAATGAATCCCCCCAGCTATGCCTTCTGCATCAGAGGACTTTGTGATAAATTGAAGAGACTGGGTGTGGTGCTCTTGGCCCAACCTGATGTTGGTGAGGAAGAAAGTGAATGCTTGATAGACAAGGTGCTCAATTGCCTTCTAAATAGTGGTCTTTGCCCAAAGATTAGGGCCAGTCTCAGCCTGAGTCAGAGAAGCTTCTGTTTGCAGTGGATTTGGTTAATTCCAGTCTTGTATCTAGTCAAAGCATTGAGAATAAACAACCACTCTGTCCTAAATGGGACACCGGTACAACCTTCTACGTCTCAGGGGAACGTCTCAGAAGAGGAAAAAGAAAGGATGTGATGCCGGGGGTAGGAATGGGAGCCGTGAGAAGCTGTCTTCCAGACACGCCATGACCGATGCACCACTTAGCTCATAGCAGTGTCTGTCTGCACAAGACTGGACCCTGACCATTCCATCCAGGATGGGGGAAGGGCTCCTCAGACTCCACTCCTCCCTGAGAATCTCTTGGAAGTTACTGGCTGCTGAGGGGGAAGGAATCATACTCCTCAGTGGTATAGCCACTGATAGGTTCCCCTTGATCAGTTACACAAATAGATCCCTCATACATCCATACTGTGATGGCTATTTATTTTGGTGGTCAACTGGACTAATCTAGAATTAACCAAAACCAAAAAAAAAAGTTTTGACACACCTGTGAAGGATTTTTGCTTAATTAAATCATTTGAAGTGGGAAGACCCACTGCTAATCTGGATCTTTTAGGTGGGAAAATACACCTTTAATCCAGATTTTTTTGAGGTGGAAAGACAGCTAGCAACTTCATTCCTTCACTGGCATTAGAGCCCACTCTGGAATTCTGCCATATACTGAAGAACAGCTCATGGATTGAGCAATTACTGGATTCTTTGACCTTCCATTCCTACGCATGCATTGTCGGATTAGCTGGACCACAGTCTAATAAATCCCCTTTACACACACACACACACACACACACACACACACACACACACACACACAGTGACTCACATGATTATCTTTGAGAATCTATCTAGAATAAAGGGAAATTTAAAAAAAAGACCTTAGTTTTCTTTTACAACTTGTTCTTGGAAGCATTTGAAAAACTCAAGGAAACTTTTAACAACACAGGAAAGAACATTCTAATAAGTTAATTTATTAAACAAAACCAGACACCACAGATGTGTGTGATTTCATGTTAGTCCTGTGACCTACACAAGAGGTTCAAAGTCCTTCAACATAAACTGTAAGATGTTGGTCTTGACAGTGAACTATTTACATAGTTTCTTTACCATTTATCTTTATTAATTGAATCTTTTACTTTAAATATTATTTTACATTTGTGTAACGTGTAGTTTTCCCTGCCAGCCTCCTGGGCCCTGCTACAATTTCAGCCCCCAAATAACACACAGGGTGCTATATTAATTATGAAGCTGTTGTCCGTTTGCTTGGTTTCTTGCTGGCTATCTCTGACTTAAGTATTTAACCCATAATTGTTAATCTAAGTATTTCTCTTACCAGAGAAAAGGGTCTGGACCTCTTACTCTGGCAGCCTACATCGTGTCTGCCTGTGTCTCTCTTTCCCAGAATCCTCCTCGACTCCTAGTACCTCCTATCTTGCTTCTCTATTGGCCAACAGTGCTTTATTCAACAACCAATAAGAGAAGCACATACAGAGAAGGACTTCCCCCATCAGCATTTGTGTATGAGTGTGGAGGTGAGAAGACAACTTTGTGGAGTTAACTCTCTCCTTCCATCTTTGCATGGGTTCCGGGGACTAAACTCAGTTTTCTGGGTTTTCACAGCAAGTACCTTTGCTACTGGCCCATCTCCTCAGTTACATTTTCTTCTTTCTCATCCCACTCTTCCTCTTTCTGTTCTATGTGTACTGGTGCTTTGCCTGCATGTACATGTGCGCACCACATGCTTGCCTGGTACCCACAGAAGCTGGAAGTGTGCTTTGGATCCCTTGGAACTGGAGTTACAGGTAGTGGAGAGCTGTGACGTGATTTTTTGGTTGGTAAATGAACTGGTTCCTCTGCAATTTCTGGGCTATCTCTTTACCCCTTGTCCCATTTTAGTCTTAATGAGCATATCTTACAGCAAGAAGCTGATCCAAGCACTATGTAGCTCAGAAGTGGGATAATGTCTTTGCCCTGTGAGTATTTAGTACATAGGTTAAATATGAGCTGAAACTATAGAAGGACAAGATCCTTGCATCTTTTATCAGCATAAAGAGGCTCCTGGCATCCGGGATCTGATGGTGACAGTACACTGTTGTGACCCCCTGCCCTGCTGAAATGGCATGTGCACATCTGTCAGGACTAAAGGGTGCTTGACTTCAGGGACACTGGCCTCCTGGACCTCCTCCATCCTTTGTCATCTGTGCTATTTCCTTGCTGTTTTTCTGGGGCAGAGTTGATTATTCTGAAAACACTTAGAGTGAAAAGTAAGCCCTTCAGATTGGGGGCCTTCTGCTGCTAGACAACAAGCATTATACTCTGAGTGAGCACCAGTAGCATATGCCGCGGGTAGAGCCGAGATGCTCTGCAGAGGCTGTGAGGGACAGAGACTGGCCTCAGGGGAGAGCAGGCTCCTGGAGAGTCTGAGTGCTGCTCTGCACCTGCTCCTGGGACTGTAATAGAGGCCCAGAGGGGACCCTGCTTGTCTGTGGGGCTTCCAGGCTCAGCACCAAGCTTCTTCACGTAACACTTGAGTGTTAGCACATAGCAAGAAGAGAAAGGAGGGAAACGTTGATTTTCTTATCTTGGCTGAGTCTGAGGGTAGTGACCATCTGGAAAGACAGCATTGAGCTATAGGGCCTCAGGGACAAGTTATTCACTGAAGGGACCAGAATGTCTGTGTCCTCCAAAGCACAGGATGAAACCAGTAGAACAGTTTGGATACTTTCATTTGTGGCTGTATCCTCCATGACAGGATTGCTATTGTCTTCAATGGGCAAGTTCAGAGCCTAGAAGACAGAGGCTTAGCACCCAAGAGTACCCAGAGGCCCTGAGTTTCATTCCTGGCACCCATGTTGGGTGGCTCACAACTACCTTCAGCTCCAGAAACAGGGCATCTGTCACCATCACCTGATCCCCGCGGTCACCACACATCATATGCAAACCACCCCACAGGCACACATGTATACACATAGTTAAAAAGAAATATTTTACTGCTTTTATTTATATTTTACATTTCAACTATTTCATACTTACAAAAGAATATATTATTCTTTCTAAATATCAAATATGTATACAGTTTTACAATACTTTATTAAAAAATTAAAGGATGAAGAAGTGTATCAAAACATGATACAGAGCAGTATCTGAAGTGCCTTGGTGAGAATCTTAGTTCTGTGGACACCAGGTACACCAAGGTCTCCCTTCCTACCTCTTCTAGAAGTAAACACAGCATTGTGACAAAAATAAAATTAAGAAATGACAATACATGGCAGGTTCGGGCCTCTTTTTGTCCTTCTGGAATTCTTCATGCAGTGACTTGGCATGAAGTCTTCACAGGTCACTGGACTCCACTCTGAATTCCTGCTTTCCAGAGCCTCATAAACTTATAATAAACTCCTGTTCACTATAACTTCCCCAGTGTGTGTGTCCCAGTGCAGCAGTATAATCAGGGACACTCGTGCAAGGGTGCCATTTCTTCACCAGAAGCATCTTTTTCTTTCCTCCATAGTCATCGGCTCTAGGATGGTTCCTGCCATGAGTAATCTTGATTGTCAATGTCACAAGGTTTAGAATCACCTCAGAGACACTCCTCTGGGGTTTGACAGAGTGTCCAGGGAGGTTAAGCTGAGGAGGGAAAAGCCTTCCATGTTCAGCACAGCCATAGGGACTCAACCTGACTGGATGGTGAGGGAATGAAGACCAGACAAGCACACAGCACACAGAAAAGTCGAGTCCAGGTGGGCTGGGCTCTCTGATGGAAGAACCACAGCACCCTGGAAGCTTGGTTTATTTATCGTATAAGTTGAACAGGGAGACGCGGTACTGCTTACATCTCAACAAGGAGGAGGGCTGTTAGATACAGACAAACAAGACCTCCAGCTGAATAAAGGAGGCAGGTTTAGCTGGCCTTGGTAGGAGCAGTCTCTGTGAAGGAGCAGTCTTCAGGCTGTAAGTATCTGGGGGAAGGAAGCTACACTGAGCATTTTCAGCACTCACTGTCAACATTAGAACTCCAGCCAAGAGGGAAGGCTGCCCCCTTTCCCATGGGTCTCAGCCAAGGGGGAAGGCTGCCCCCTTTCCCATGGGTCTGAGCCAAGGGGGAAGGCTCTCCCCTTTCCCATGGGTCTGAGGCTTTGGAGTCCTTGACATGGCCGTGCTTATGTCAACAACATACATTCACTCAGGACTTGACACTCCCAGGGCTTCCTCTGCTCCCCCATGAGACCCACCCCGTGTGTGGGCAGTGAAACCACGTGGGCTGGGATCCTACATGGAATATAACAGAGAGGGCAACCTGGGTGCCAGCCACCCCAAGTTCCCACCATCATGCCTTTTCTGTCATGATGGACTGCATCTCTTCAAAACATGAGCCTAAATTAATCCTGCCATTTTTGGGTCTAATCTTGTCCCTGGTGATCGGCCACCCTCTGGTGTTCAGTGCTGTGCCATCAACTGCTTACGGTGAGGACTGAATAGATTCATTTCTAACAGACCTAACTGGGAAAAGCAATGGGAGGTGGCTTCGGAAAGTGGTTTATGGGAGGTTCTGGTTCTGCCCTCTATCTCTCTGTCTCTCTGTATCTCTCTGCATCTCTCTCTCTCTCTCTCTCTCTCTCTCTCTCTCTCTCTCTCTCTCTCTCTCTCTCTCTCTCTCTCTCTCTCTCTCTCTCTGGGACTGCTCACGGTGCAGCCCATCATACAGAGGCCTGCACGAAGGCAAGGGATGCTTCCAGCCAACACCACTTGAGAAAGTGGGACCAATACCCACCAGCATGGCTTGAGATGACTACAGTGCTGTCTGCCAGGGTGGCATCTTTGCAGATCCCAGTTATAGTCCAAGCCCAAGCTGAGTCACAGCTAAGCTCCCGCCCCTGGGGACCTGTGAGCTGATTCGTGTTCAAGCTGTTTCAGTCATGCAGAACTCAGCTTTCGACAGCAGACTGCAAAACCCTGGCTAATTGTCAGCTGGCCCTGAACTCTACACCATGTCATTCATGCCTTCTTCAAACAGCACTGCTGTCTTCCTTTCTAGAAACTGAAGGTCTGAGTTGGCTATGGTGATATTTTCAGTATTCAAATACTAGATATGTTGGAAAGATAGCAGATGTAAAACTGTGTTTCAGACCTTGCAGAGGAGCACAGTCTGGGACCTTGGGAAGACAAGTGCATCTTTCAGAACACCCTGTCTAGCTGTACTAGTCAGGATACTCACATGACAGCAAGAAGCGCCCTCTACCCATTTTCTTTAGGAATGAGACAGATACAGACAGCCCCAGCACAGGTGTATCAAGTGACTCCAGTTACACAAGGCAATGTGTGAGTCTGTATGTGGTAGCAGGAGGTGACCACGGACTCACTAGATTCCAGGAAAAGCAGAAAAGGAGGAGTTAGACCCTAAAGAAAGCTGAGTTCCCTTTGAAATTTCCAGGAGCTTTGTCTGCAGGGTGCAGCAATTCTTGCTCAAGTTGTAACTACACTGAGAATGTATATGATGACACTGAGCATTGTGCTGCAATCTTGAACCTATTCACCCGTAGCACGTGTCTAGAACAATCTTAACACTGCTAAGCAATTGAGTATCTAGTTGCTACTTACAGCTGTAGGACCCAGAATTTAGCACAGTTGATTCCATAATGGGAGTGCCATTTGGGCCATAAAACTCAGCATGTAGATAGCACCACCTGCCAAAATGAAAACAAAGGCCTAATCCATCAAAGTCCATGGCTCTGGGAAAGTCTGTAAATGTTGCTTGCTTTTGGGCTGCTATAGGTCTGGTTCTAGCTAACTCGCTCACTGAAGTACGACAACCCAAGATACGGCTTTGTGCTGAAAAGCTCACTCAGTATAGATGCTGGTCAGCTAATAAAGTCTTCCTATTGCCTTAAACCCATGCCCAGGTAGTCTTCTCTGGTGGATACCCTACAACACAGCAAGAACTCAATTACAAGTAGAAGGATCTAAGAGTTGAGTGTTCTGAACAGCTCAGTTGAATGACACTTCAAGATAACAGCTGTCTTGGGTGCTGCGCAGTCGCCTGTGAACTCTGTGAGGCTGCAGTAAACACGTGAAAAACAGAAGCAGTGTGTTCCTGCTCCCAGGGAAGTGCCACCGACTATCAGCCTAGTTAGACTTTATTGCTTGCCATTCATTTGGGTACCTACAGAACATACGTTCCTTCAGAGAATACCAAAAAAATGTTCTAATTAAAGAATAATTATCCATCAAAGATGGAAGATCAGAGGCCACAGACTTATACTCATCACTCATCAGGAACGTACTTCAGACCCACATATACAAGGGGACACAGGTGCAGGTACACAAACACATGTATGTGAATACACACCTGCAAGGACACACACACACACACACCCACACACACACCACACAAATAGAAATGAAATCAGAGTCAGGCAGCGGGATCATCAAAAAGTTCAAGCCCTCCCTAATCTACAGAATGAGTTCTAGGCCATCTAGAACTACATAGTGAGACCTTGTCTCAAAAATTGAAAACCAAACAACACAATGGGACTTTATGATTTTCTTAGGATGACTGCGGACTCAGGATCCAGGCAGGCTCTTGTTCTTTGGTGACTGCCATTTGTGTCCCACTGGGGCAGAAAGGAGGGAGCTGAGCGCTGATCACCGGTGGACTGCAGTGGCAGGAGATTCTGTTCGTACGCTCTGGTTTCTCTGGTTTCTCTAGACACGAGAGGTGCAGGGTGGAGGGTACTGACCTGGTGAAGTATTGGGTAAGGCTGTGAGGAACTACTCACTGCTTCTTCCCACGCACAGGCCCCTGCAGACCTGGGACCAAGAGTCAATGACCTTTCCTGTCTTCCATTCAGGTTTGCAGCCCAATTCCGGGTCATGCGTGTGGAGTAACCGGAGACGTTCTACATCTTGGTCCAAGATTTAACAATCAAGTGCTTTTAAAATTCTGGCTCCTTTTAAAATGCCATTTCCTCTAAGGCTCAATGTTTCTTTGAGTTACATGCTCACAGCGGATCTCACGTATCTTATCAGTGTGTTTCCTTTACGGTTCTCAAGTCTCCTTTATTTACTGTTTTCTCAGCCCGGCATCCCTCGTCTCCAAACTGACCGTAGCCCTCTGGACGGCATCACACAAAGGGCTTATGTGAGGCCAAGAGTGGCTTAACTGGGCCTTTGTCACAAAGGCCAGCTGCTGTACCTAACAGAATGTTCCAGTCTTGTTTCACTCATTTCACAGGATCCTTTTTGGAAAATAATTATTAATTTTTTCCAGTGTTCTAGAGAACTATTTTGGATTCTTTTTATTGAAACGCGGGCAAACCTTTCCTAAGTTCATTTCTACCTTGCTAAATCCAGAAGGTTAACTTTGTCACAGTGACCCTTCTGAGGTCCTGTCTTGGAGCCCTGAGTGGGGTTAATGACTGTGGATGGGGATACCCTTGACTTGTTCAGGGCCTGTGATCTGGGACTCAATCCCCCTTAACCTGATCAGTGATATTTAGCTGAGCCTCCTAGAGGCAAGAACATCTGGGAAGTCTAAATAATCCTCCTGCCAGGAAGAAGAAATATTTTCAAAACCCCTATTGCCTTGCTCTCTGCAGCATTTGTGCCCTGTGGGCCGCTTGGCCTAGTTCTTGTGCTTTGACTTGGTAGATGTTCTACATTCCCGGCATCTCCAACACACCGTGGTCTCCACTACAGCTCCAAGTTCACCTTCACAGCTGCATACACAGCTGTCTCAGGCACTCCATGCAGAGACTGCTACCCTCCTATAGTTTTCTAGGCCTCTGAATTTTGTCCCTCAAAACTCGTGTTTCAGGGCAGCACCACACAGATAAGACTGATTTATGCTGATAGCTCAAGCGGTAGCTGGGCCCACTCAGATCATGATTTAAGTGCCGATTGACTGAATCAGAGCAAACATGTCCATAGGCTGCCCTGTTTGAGCAGCCATCCCCAGTACAGCCTCTCCTGTTGTTCCGGTGTAAACTGTGTGACATCTATTTCCTTAACAGTAACAGGCGCTTTGTCTGCACCTGTCTTGTCTACAGCTTTTAATGTGTTTATGCCTCTTTCCTCACCAAACTGTACACTTCCCCTGTCTGTCTTCTCCTCCTTTGGCTCTGAATTCTCACTATAAATCTGGATAAATGCATCGAATAGCAACCATGTCACAGCTTGGACACAATGCTGTCATGAAACTTCCCCTGATAAATAATCTAGTCTATTGCTTTTATATTCAGCATCACTCACATTTTCAACACAAGTTAGCAGATTTTTTGCCAGAGGGTTACACACACAAATGACTACTAGTCCAGTTCCTTCCTGACTGAGTCTTCTTGTCTGAAGCCTTCTGAGCATGCTCTACATTTTTCTTTATCCTTCCTTCCTTCCTTCCTTCCTTCCTTCCTTCCTTCCTTCCTTTTCTGCTGTGTGTTGTATATATGGTGTGCATGCATGTTTGCAGGTATGGGGATACACATGTGTGTTTAGGATCATGAGCACATGTGTGTGTGTGTGTGTGTGTGTGTGCACGTACATCTGGCAGAAGCAACTTCGGCGGGGGGGGGATTAATTCTGGCTCAAGGTTTCAGGCTGTCGTGATATAGAAGGCATAGTGGCTGCTGTGATTCAGCTTGTGCTGCAGTATAGTGTTGCTTGTTTGGTGGATCAGGAAGCAGAAAGCTCAGGCCAGAACCAGCAGAGGATACCTCCCAGGCTGGAAGTAATTCTCTTCTGCTGGCTTGACTATAGTCCCAAAGGTTCCACAACTTCAACACCACCAGGAAATCTTGTGTTCAACACATTAACCTCTGAGGAACGCTCTGCACTCAAACTATAATAAGGACCTTTGTCTGAAGTCCCTAATAAACCATGCCACCCCTAGTGGAAGAAAAGGCTCTGCTTTTCAGTCTTGTGGACACAAGGCTTTTGGTCATGTGATTAATGGGAATGTGAAGTGGGGGGAGATGGCCTGTATTCCTCTTGTTCTTTGCGAGCAGGAAAGCTGTGATTCTTGTTGGTTATATAAGAAGCAAGTGGTTTCTCTAAGTGAGCATTATTTTTTCATGAGAAATATAGCTTAGCTGTACATGTAAAAATGTATTTCTATTAACCTTGCTTTGAACTCACTTCTTGCAAAAAGGATAATAACTCTGGTATTAGGCTGTGGGACATTCTTCCCCTCCCCTTCCCCTCCTCCTCCTTTCCTCCTCCCTTTCTTTCTCTTCCTGTGCATGAATACTTATTTGCATGTATGGCGATACACATGTGTGTTTAGGTTCATGCACGTGTGCGCACGTGTATATATGTGTATGCACATATATGTGTGTACACGCAAGTATGTGTGCATGTGCGTGCATGTGTGCATGCGTGTGCGTGTGTGTATGCGTGTGCGTGTGTGTATGTGTGTGCGTGTGTGTATGTGTGTGCGTGCATGTGTGCATGCTTGTGTGTGTATGTGTGTGTGTGCGTGTGTGTGTGTGTGTGTGTGTGTATGTGTGTGTGTGTGTAGACCCGAGGCTGGCATCCAGTGGCATCCATGGTCATTCTCTATCTCCTCTGTCAGGGTTTCTGTCAGCATCTTGGTGTTATCTTCCCACCAATATCCCCAACCAAATTCTGATTTCAGCCCTCCAGGGCTTCTTCTTCCCCTGAGTCACAGTCTCATTTTCTAGCCTAGACTGACCCTGAGCTTGCAATTATCTGCCTCAGTCACCTTAATGCTGGAAATACAAGTGTGCACCATCACACCTGGTTCATTTTCTTATTCTTGACTTTCATTCGATTTCAAAGAAATGAAAGCCATTTAACTACACTTTTCTACCCACCATAGATAAAAAGCACCAACCTGAATTATATTCTTTCTTCATCTTAAATTGAATCTGTGCCAACTTGGCCCTCAAGGGGCTCTCAGTGACTAAATGTATCTCCCGATATATATTATATACAATATAATCTCTTTCTCTTAAGTTGGTCTTGTTGGTTTCATTCTGATGGATAGGCAATGACAAAAGTGATGGATGCTGCTTTAAGATTACCATACATGATCAGTTTTGTTCCCCATGTTGTAGCTTACAGAAAAGCCCCTGTAGCTCAGGACTGAGGTATGACCCTGTAGGCTAGCTAGGCCACCACTCTGACCAATAGCTCCACTGTGTCCTCACAGGAAACCATGGGCAAGGGGAGTCATGCTAGGTCTTAGCTAGAGTCCTGACTCATAGAAATGAAAGGATAACAAATGGTTGCTAAGATTTCTCAGTGTTGAGTAATTAGTTCTGTGGCAATATCCATCAGCCACATGTCATTGTGCTGAAATATCTGGCACAGACTGCTGATGAAGCAAAGTAAATATGCTTTGGCTCGTGGTTCTAGAGTTTTAAGTCCAAGACTTGGTAATTCCATTAGTCCTACTGGGTCTTGTGGTGAAGACCATATATTCAAACCATACAACAAGACAATCTCCATGTGCTGGTTAATCAAATGGTACAGCCTAGAGTTACTGCAGAAGATAGTTTAATAAGGAATTATCTAGATCAGATTTTCCTGTAGGCATGTAGGGATTGTCTTGATGTCTAACTGATGTAGGAAGACTCAGCCTATTGTGGGTTGCACCAATTCCTTAGCGGTGAGATCTAGAACAGTATAAGAGAGAAGAAAGCTACCTGAGAGTCAGTAAGCAAGGATTTTCTGAAGCTGAGCTGGGCTATTCCTGAACTCAGAATTAACTGTAGAGAAATTGGAGTTTTAGATGCAGTAGACAAGGTTATCTTCATGTGGATCTGTGAATCAAATGCATGTCTTGTGCCTGTAGAGGGCAGAAGAGGGCATCAGATCCACAGGACCTGGAGTTAACAGGCACTTGTGAACTGCTCTGTGGATGCTGGGAACCAAACTCAAGTTCTCCGAAAGAGCAGGTAGTACTTTTTAACTGCTAAGCCATCTCTCCAGCCCCCACTTTTAGTACTTTTAACTGTGTGTGAGGTAAGGTAGTATGGGATATGTGAATGTAAGTGCAGTGCCTGCAGAGGCCAGAAGAGGGCATTGGATGCCCTGGAGCTTCAGTTACACGCAATTGTGAGTTACCTAACCTGTGTGCTAGGAATGGAACTCAGGGCCTCCGCAAGGGCATTCATTATACACCGTAACCACTGAGCCATCTCTGCAGCCCATTAGCTGAGATCTTAAGGTGAGAACCCTGCAACACTGGGCCAGCTGGGAACAGCGGAAACTCTGCTACCTCACCGCTCACCATCCTTTAGCCTTCCTGTCAAGGTTATGAAATGATAGACACGGCTAAATAAAATAAAGCTGAGTGTCTCAAGAGAAACCTCTGCAAGAAAGAAACAGCCACAGTATTACTCGTGTCAACTCATAAAATGACCAAACCAGTTTTTAAGAAATAGAACATACAACACAAGATATGACAACCATTTGCTAGAGACAAATAGACTCTGGGAACCTACCTAATGATGCACAGTGCCCGGGAAAGGGGGATTTCATTGCTGTCCTAACTAGTTTGTTGCCACGTGAATGTGCTGGGCACAGCTGTTTTATGTCAGCACATGTAGAGTTATAATCTCACAACCAAAAAGCAGAGGAAAACTGATGTCTTCAACAGACAACTTGTGACTTTTGACAGACAGCTTGAAACCCTGGATAAAACTGTAGCCATTATTGCTTCAGGTCATGAACTGGTATTGCTGAGGGTTGGAAAAACAAATGAGATTTCTGTGGAAACCATATGTTTTCAGACTGTTTCAGAATTTATATAGGAATTTATTCCAACTCCTTGCTCGGAAAAAGGGGTAAAATCAAGTCACTTGGACTCAAAATGTGAAGGAGGATGAAAGAGGGAATTCATGCTGAAGAGAGAAAGCTGGGCATTTTGGTTGGAGTAGTTGTGAGAGACGGGTGACCCCGTGAGTAAGAGCGCTGGCTGCTCTTGCAGAGGACGTGGACACATTCAGTTCCCAGCGCCTACCTGGAGGCTCACTAACACCTGCAACTCCGCTTCCAGGGATTTGTCACGTCTCCAGACCTCCAGGATCACCAGGCATGGGGCACGCACACGGTGCACACACATACTACATACGTGCAGGAAAAAAATCACTTGGGGATACATAAAATGAACAAATATAAAAATGCAAATGATTAGACCTCTGGGACAGCAGATATGACTCACTTGTCAGGGGTGCCCATTACTCTTCCAGGGAGTCTGAGTTTGGATCCAGAAACTGCATCAAGCAGCTCATAGCCATCTATAACTCCTCCTCCAGGGGATCTGACACTTTTTTTCTGGCGTCTCTGGGCACCTCCACATCCATGGCATACACTCACACACACAGATAAATAAAAATAAATATTATAAAAATAAATATTAAAAACTTACAATTTAAACCTTTATTCCCATCCTACAAAAGTGGGAAGACATTAGAGGTAGTTAGGAAAAGACTTATTATTAGATGTAGGTAGTAAAAGACTTAATTACTAGACAGGTTTAAGTAATTAGCTTGACAGTGGCCCCTTAGGGTGGTGAAACAGCGCTCTGCCCTTTAGGCTAGCTGGCCTGCCAGCAAACCCCAGGGATCCCTTGTGCCTGCCCCCCTGGAGTTGGGATTACAGGCTGTGCTAGCTAGTTTTAAGTCAACTTGACACCAGCCAGAGTCACTGGAAAGAAGGGAGACAGAATTGAGAAAATGCCTCCATTATTCTGGATGTTTTCTCAATTAGTGATCGATGACGGAGGGCCCAGCTCACTGTGGGTGGGGCTACCCCAGGACAGGTGGTCCTGGGCTCTATAACAAATCAAGCTGAGTCAGCAAGCAGCATCCTCCATGGCCTCCGCATCAGCTCCTGCCTCCAGGTTCCTGCCCTGAGCTCCTGTCCTGACTCCCTTCGGTGATGAACACTGATGTGGAAATGGAGCCCAGGAGAGCCCTTTCCTCCCCGAGTTGCTTTGGGCTGTGGTGTTTCATGACAGCAATAGTAACCCTAACCAGGACAGAAACTGGT
The DNA here is from genome assembly GCF_017639785.1 of Mesocricetus auratus. NCBI lineage: Eukaryota > Metazoa > Chordata > Mammalia > Rodentia > Cricetidae > Mesocricetus > Mesocricetus auratus. The sequence continues at coordinate 72,305,675 of NW_024429196.1, read as the reverse complement.
ACTGGGAGGGAGGCTTTACCATGACAGAACTTCCCATGTATTTTTGGGAGGATTATGGAGGACTTTGGAACTTTGGCCTAGAAGAGCCACTGAGTGTTGAGAGCTCAGTGAGCTGTTCTGTAGGAGCTTGGAAGATAAGCCTGTTGAGAGCAGGGCAGACAATGGAGGCCTGGCTTGTGAAGTCTCAGAGGGACACTAAGACTCTACCAGGTCATTAGTGTGAAGAATCTCTGTTGTCTGGTCAGCTAGAGCAGAAGAATCAGCTGTATTTACAAGAGGTCAGCCAACCATGAGGTGAAGTCTTGTGGGATGCGTTTCCGAGGCCCATGATGCACCCTGTGCTGGCAGCCAAACTTGGTAAAGTATAAGAGTCTTCTAGGTCATGCTGGTTTGGAAGGCACGAAGGGATTGTGCAGGGAATTTGAGGCTTGGCTTTAAGAGAGTCCAGGAGGGGCAGGAGCCCAGTTTCAGCAGAAGACCCCCAGCACTTTGGAGATGCCCATACCGTGGGATGACCACCAAGAACAGCAACAGTAGTTTAGGGGAGCCTACCCAAGCTTAGAGGACAGGCTGTGTGTGCGCCACAGAGGGCAGAGCCAGGGAGTACCCAAGCCCTTTGGAGGAGCCCAGATCTTAAGTGGCTCTCAGACGTTGAACAATACGTTACTTACACAGTAGGAGTTTGAGTTGATTGCAAATGGGCCCTGATTCTTTCCTTTTAAAGTAAGATTTTTTTTTTAATTTCACAGGAGCCTACAGTTGAAAGACTTTAAACTTTCAAAGATACTTTGGAATTTTACAAAGACTTTGGATTTTAGAAGGAAGTTTGGATATTTTAAAGAGACTTTGAACTTTCAAATATTTGGATTTTTAAAGACTGTGAGACTTTTAAAATTTGGAATCTTTTATATTGTGATATTTGTATTAATGTGAGATCATGGGGATAAGTAAGAAAGTTTGTGGCTTAATAGTGTTGTGTTGGTGTGTCACGTTAACAAGTAAGAAAGTTTGTGGCCTAATAGTGTTGTGTTGGTGTGTCACGTTAACAAGGGGTCAGTCGTGCGGGTGGTTTTATGTCAGCTTGACTAGACTCACTGGGAGGAAGGAGACCCCACTGAGAAATGCGTTTATGAAACTGGGCTGTACACAAGCAGGCTGAGCAAACCGTGGTGATCAAGCCCGGAAGCAGCAGCCTCCATGGCCTCTGCCTCAGCTCCTGCCTCCAGGTTCCTGCCCTGTCTGAGTTCCTGTCTCTACATCCTTTGACGACTAATAACACTGTGGAAGTGTTAGCCAAATAACCTTTTCCTCCCCAGCTCGCTTTTGGACATGGTTTCATCATAGCCATAGTAACCTTGACAAGGACCTAAGCTCACACTACTAGGCCTGGGTTTTAAGTGGGTTGAACTCAGGTCTTCATGCTTCCAAGAAAAGAACTACCCAGTGGGCTGTCTCCCCAACACCACCCTCCAGCCCCAAATACATGTTGTCCTTAAATAAGCACTGAGGTAAATGAAATGTCCCTCCCACGTCTATCCCTGCTCCCGGGAATCAGGGTCCACTGTAGGACCCTTTTCTGTCTGTGCCCACTGTCTCATCTGCTTTTCTCTTACCTAGAGAAGAAACTCATTCTGCTTCTGAGCTTGGAACATCTCTAGAGCTGAGGAGCTCCCCCCCCTTATCACACCTTCCTTCCTGATTAACGCCCCCCCTCCTCCCTGGAGAAGTCTCCACACGTCTCTTTCTCCCTTGCTTTTAGAACGTCCATTCACATTAAGCATTTTGGAATTGCACCACAGGCACCCAAAGCTCTGCTCAGCTCTTTTTATAACCCTTTTCCTTCTTTTGTGCAGGTCAAAAAAGTCTTAATTTTCACAGCTCCAATCCCTCCCATCGCCGCTCTACTGCTGTTGAGCTCAGCCAGTGCCTTTAAAAAATGGCAGCCTGAGAAATGTCTTTCCGCAAGCTCCTTGTTGTTCCTTTCCTTGTGATTTTCTAGCTCTCTGTTCTTCTCAGAGATGTCTTTCCTTCTGTTCCATAGTTGTTCCATCTGAGTTGAAACATTCTCCCCTCAGGAGGAGGAGAGGAACCTTGTGAGACTCAGCAAGTAAACAAATATCCCAGACTGGGAAGCTGAAGTTTACAGTATTTACCAGGGCTCCCCAAGATGACAGACAATAAGTGACCACTGGAGAGGACACGGACCAGCTGGGCTGCGGAGAGGACGTTTTCAGACCTGTGGAGCTGCCTAGCGGTGCAAACAGCCAGCCTTCCAATTTTCGAAAGCTACTACCTGTGCGGTGGTGGGCTTTCCAGTGATACTCCTGCCTTTTAGTCATTCCTGTTCGTGTGAATAGCCCTCAGCCACACTCTTGTTAAGTGACCCCAGGGAACTCAGTGGGCCACTAAGCTGGACTTTGGTCTAATCCTTTCTTGGGTCTGCTATGGGTTTCCTGTCTGGAGTGAGTAGACATATGCGTGTGTCATGTCCAATACTTCTATCTTAGAGTGACAATAGCAGTTGTCCTAGACGTCATCTTCAAGTATTCACAGGGCTTTCTGGTAAGTCCCTCTTTCTGTCTATCTCATTGTCACCTGTACTGGATGTAACATTCCACCATGCAGCTTATTAATCCAACCCTGGTAAGACCATGGCTCTGCACACACAATATGACACCCGTATCTTCATGCCCCTTCTCTGTGTCTTCCTCAACACTTTCCTGTTCCCCACAGGCCTTCTTCCTTGATCTTTCCCCAGAGGATCGCGTTTCTCTTTTCTGTCTTTATGCAGTTTCTGTACCTGACTACCTGCCAGACTAAGGGAAGAGGACCTCTTGAGAGAGAGAGTAATATGAGCCAGGTGGTTTGCCTACTGCCTTGGGTTTGCAATGCTCTCCTTACAGGGGAAATCCTCTTCCCTGTAGAGATCTAGGAAGGTCTTGCCTGCCGTTGTTGGGATGGGCAGGTCAGAGCCGTGGTTCTGCCTGGTACTTGCGTTGGAGAGACATGATAGGGAGTTGTCCCTTCTCTTGGTTCTTAGACTAAAAGGCTCTATTCCAAGCTGGAGCTTGACCCAGAGATCTTATGTTCACACACAGGGTGCAGCCATATCTGTCTTAGAGTCATATTCAAGGACACCAGGACATCACTGACATCACTGACTCACCTGGGTTTGGGGAGACGCTGAACCTCCTCCCTGTCCTCTGTTGACCTGCTTGCACTTTCCTTAAGGGTTTGCAGAGTCATTGTGTTCTGTTTGTTCAGAATTGTTGAGCTCAGACGGACAAACAATGAAGCAACCCCTCTGTCTTCCCTGTAATTGACAACCAGATTTCATTCTTGAGTTATCTGGTCTAGTTTTCACATGTGTTTCCAGTGGGCAGCTCAATTTCTTTTTTATTCACTTGGGAATGGCTCCATAGGTCTCTAGATTTAAGAGTGTGCACTAATTTTTAATGCTTCCTCCGAGTTCATATTATTTTCAAAGAGATTAATATTAAAGGCTGCTCTTCCTGCTTCCAGGAGAAATGCTCTCAATACTCTCTTAAGTGCAAAAGAGAAATTTAACTACCCTTTTGTAACGTGCATTCTTCCTGCCAGCCTGGTCCCTGAGCTGCATCAGTCCCGAATGAACACACAGGACGCTATATTAATTATGAAGCTGTTGGCCATTTGTTATGGTTTATTAATGGCTAGCTCTGACTAAATCATTAGTCCATAATTACTAATATATATTTTATAAGGTCTTATCTTATAGAGAACGCTAGATTTGTGCCCTCTCCTGCCGGGATCACATGGCGACTCTCTCTTGACTACATTTTCCAGAATCCACCTCGACTCCTAGTCCCACCTATCTTGCTTCCCTATTGGCCAAAAGTGCTTTATTTATCGACCGATCAGACAAACATATACACAGAAGGACTTCCCCCATCACCCTTTAATACTGAAATAGGAAAACAAGATTCTTAGGATGCTGGAAACAACACCCCAAGATGTGTATCTGGCATGCCTTGCATCTTTGTGCATGTGTGCAGGGATACTGTGTGTTCTGGTGAATGTGCACGTGTGCCCATATGTGTGTGAAGCCAGGTGTCAATCATGGGAGGTTGTTTCTCATATACTGTCCCCGTTTTTTTTTTTTTTGTTTGTTTGTTTGCTTTGTTTTTTGTAACAAGGTCTCTCCTTGGCCTGGAACTCACTGATTCAAGTAGGCTGGCTGGCCAGTGAATCTTGGGCATCTGCCTGTCTCCACCTCCCTTGCAATAGGATTACAAGGACACAACACCACCTTGGCTTTTTAAATGTGTATTCTGAGGGACCGAACTCAGGTCCTCATGCTTGTGAGAAAGCACATTACAGACTGGACCACCCAACAGATATAACGTAAATGTGGATCTTATGGTTTAGAGAAGTCTGTGCACTTATATCAAACTAAAGGGTATAAAAAACATTGTGAAGCTAAAGCTTAAACCCCCCACAAATGGTTGCAGTCTTGGGCAGATACCTAGGTTAATGGAGAAGGCTGCCTTTTCAATATAGCTTGAAAGACATCACTTAGGCGGGCTCTGACCTTCAGGTGGAAGGCAACATAAATTACAGAGCCTGTGTGGGTCCTTATCTACGTTTTAGATAAGGGTTTAGTTATGAGTTCACCTGTCATTCTCAGGTTGTTTTAGACATACTAACAAATGGACACATCGCTTATCCAGACTTTTCTCTAGCAGGCTCAATGACAGCTTTCCCACACTATTGTCCCAGGGAACTGATTTCAGACTTTGATGCAGCTTCTTTCCTTTACTTGGAGGATGGTAAGACATTAAACCCATCATTTTCATCTGTCTGAAAACTCATGAAAAACTTCCTTTTTCTTAGAATGGTTTGGGCTCAAGTTCATTAACTGCAAATCTGTCCGGATATTAAACAGGAGTTGCCAGGGGTGTTTGTAATATCCAGTGTTCCTATGTAGAAATACATACTCTTTACCGCCATAACAATGACATAATTGCAGCTCATTAATGGTGATGATGTCACTTCTGTGCTAGATACTTGAAAGTATTTTAATCCAAGACACAATTGTGAGCACTTTCCTTCCTAATCTGCGTAACGTGGGCACAGCAATTATGACGGATGATAGAATGCTCCACCTGGCAGTTGTGGTTGCCATGGTGATGACCATGTGGGCCAGAAGACCTATGACTCACTGCATTTTTCTCTGCTTGGCTTCATTGCCGCCAAAGGGGAGAAATGTGCATCTGGCCATGAACTGCCTCTCGGGCCCGGTTGTTATCTCCAGGGCTGCCAGGGAGGAGGGAGGCATGGACAAGGCCCAGCTGCCTTATTAAAATCCATTTCTCCACATGAAAGGGTGGGTAATCTGTTTTGCAAAACCACAATCTGCAACAAAACAAGGAATATCTGATTTTGTATCATGGAGATGATGATGTGGCTGGTGTGGCCCAGCTCTTGGGGCCATAATTAATACCCTGTTTTCTATGATAGAATCAAAACCAATGTACACGACTTGGCTTCTGAGCCACATGTCAGCCATGGCAATAATTGTAAAGTGAAAGAAAAATAACACATTTTGATCTGTTTTCTGGTTCTCTGGCTGTGAGTCATGTATTTTTAAAACATCATTATCAGTTCAGAGAAGATGTGTGGACAATTTGAAGGCAAGATTCAGTTCTTGGAGATCCTGAATCCTACTTACTTGCAATACAGCTTTATGTCATCTGGGGAAAGAGTAACTGTACAATGGTAAGACTGGAGTAAGACACGGCCATAAAAATGTGTTCACATGGACTAATTCCCCTTTTCTGTGTTGTTACACCTGCTTGTGTTGTTACTCAAGACTGTAACGCCAAGTGCATGCACATACCTGCGATAGAACTTAACATGTAAATCAAAGTTAGAAATGAGTCTCCATACCTAGTGACAAAATGTATGATATACTGTAATAAGAATGATCTAAAACCCTATGAATAATTTATTTCTGGAAATTTCCATTTAATATTTTTGGACTAGTTCACCATGGTAACAGGAAGTGTGGAAAACAGTGAGATGTAGTTCTGTGACACATATGTCTGGCGTGTGTGTGTGTGTGTGTGTGTGTGTGTGTGTGTGTGTGTGCATGTTCATGAGCTTGTGGGTGTCTGTGTCTGTGCAGATGTGAACATTTGGCATCGGCTATATTCTGTGGTTGCCTCTTCATCTTATGTTTTGAGGCAGGGGATTCTCCTGATACAATCTGTATGTTATCACATGATTTGGTGCTGTGGGAGCTTTTTGCCTCCTTTCTCTATGCACTCAGATCATGTTCTATGCTGCTCAGGACACATGTACACACACATATGAATGTACATATACATGAAGAAGGAAGAGGCAGAGGAGGAGGAGGGGGAGGGTAAGGAGGGGCTGTAGCTAATGGCTCCTTCACAGGTGGAAGGGGCTGGGTCTTGACTGTGCAGTGGACTGTTGGTGGCCTCTGCTCCTTCTTGGCTCTCCCTCAACCGTGGAACTGAGATCGGTGGAGAAGTCAAGAGGAGATGCTTGGGAGAAACTTCCTTTGGACTGTGGCAGGGTCTGGAGGGAGTGCAGTGTCCTGTGGGAATGGAGGGTTCTTTTGTTGTCAAGGTGGTAAGAGCCTCCTTGTGCATCTTCTCTACTTTTCATTATTTATTATTAATTATTTGTCATGGATGCATGTGTATAGATGCTCACACGCCATGGTGTGCATGTGGGAGTCAGAGGACAACTCATTAGCAGGTCTTTCATAAGCAAACGTTTTAAAATTTGACGAATTCTTATATTATTTTTCCCTTTTATGGATCATGGGATTTTCTCTTAGACTGTAATTCTTGAAGTTCAGTCATGTGTTTGTCATTTCCAAACATTTTAAACTTTCATGCTGTACATACAAGTTCACTGTCTATTTAGAGTTCTTATTTTTATCAGGTATCAGGCTTTAACAAAGACTTTTGCTATTATTTTTGTGGATGTTCCATTTCTCCCACACTATTTATAGAGAAGGCTAGAAAGAATAGATTTTAAAACTTGAGATTTGATTATCTGTCCAAGCCAAAGGACTATTTTAAGTGTAAAGACACAGAGGAAGAGAGTTAAGTGATTGGAAAGGTTTGCACACAGCATAAAATTGCCACGATCATATTATGAATGCAACCAATGCTATTTTATAGCAAAGAAAATCACAGGAAGCCAAGAGATGCTAATTTACAAGGAAATAAAAACCCTCAGAGTTTATGCATTGACTGTTACATCCAAGCACATGAGGAAATTCTGATAGAACCAAAGAAGAAAGCAAATTCATACTCTGGATTAGCAATTTTTAGACCTTATATAATGGTCTGTAATTAACAGGATTAAAATGGAAGTGTAATTACAATCAGTCAGCTGCTCTAATGGGCATGTGTGATGGATACCATTGCCAACTTGACAGAAGTTCGAATCACGTGGGAGATGGGCCTCTTGGCCTGTGTGTGGGAGTATCTGGATTATGTTAATTGAGATGGGAAGGCCTGCCCACCGTGGGTGGTACCATTCCTTTGTCAAGGGATTCTAATTGTATGAGAGTAGAGAAAACAAACTGAGCACTGGCATGTGTGGATTCATTGCTCTCTGCTCTTGACTGTGGGTATGATATGATCAACTGCTTCCAGTCCTCACTGCCTGGATTGCCTTGTGCTGACAGACTATAACCTGCAATTGTGAGCCAAATAAACTCTCTCTCCCTCATGTTGCTTTGAAGACTTTACGGAATGCTTTATCCAAGGAGAGTAGAGTACACATTCTGAATGGACCTGAGTTATGTGAACTAGGAGCCACAACCTGTTGATATTGACTACAGTACAGAAAATTTATTTGGCCACCAAAATCAATAGTAGAGGCTGAGGAGATGGTTCAGTGTGACAAAGCACCCCAAACACATAAAAATGTGGATGTGGCAATGCTGGTAATTCCAGCACTGTGATGAGGCAAAGGCAGAAGGATTCTTGGAACTGACAGGCCAGCCAGGCTAGCTGAATTGATAAGTTCTAGGTTCAGCGAGAGACCCTGTTTCCCAACATGAGGTGAAGAGCAGCTGAAGAAGAAGCCCTCTAAAAACGTTCTAATATCACCCTCAGACCCCAATGCGTGTGTACACACATTCACACACTCACACAAACCCATACATTTACACACACAGATAAAATACATAAATGGGTGGCAGTGAGATATTCCTGTAAAAGGAGTTCTTAATTGGTCTACACAATAAAGAGCCAGAGTCAGATATAGAGGGAAATGCTGAGAGATCAGAGAGAAGGAGCAAGCCACAGCACACCTTACCTCCTAAGCATCTCAGCAAAGAAGAGAGCAATTTCCTGTTTCTCCCTGCTTATATCCTGTTTCTGCCCAACTACATCACTTCCTGTCTGTCTGTACAGACCTCCAGACCTCTATGGTTAGCTAGTGGCAAGCTCCATTCTCTGACGCCCCCAAACAGGCTTTATTTGTGCAAGAAAGATAACACCACATATTCCTAAAATATTTGGCAATTAGCATGCTTATCAGGAAACAATCAGTCAAATAAATTATCATAAAGCAAATTTTAAGATCCATTGAGTTGAATGGTAATAGGCACAAAGATTAAAAGCTTTTGAGATACAACTAGATAAAGAATTAGCACAACACAACAATCCTAAGTGTTCATGAACCTAACAATATTATTTGTGTATTTTCTCCTGAGAAATCCTATGGATTTGTCTATAATGTTTTCTTCACTGAAGCTATTTCAGAAACACAAGATCTATCACATCTAAGATATCCACACATTAGACCTCATTTGAGAGATGCACAAAGTTAGTCGGTAGACTCCTCCTGCTCACCCTGCAGGGACCTGGGCTCTGCCCTTGGCTCCATCCATTTCTTCATGTGCTTCCCCAGGCTGCAGTCTGGATTGACAGTGTGCCACCCAACTGGAAGGGAAAGGGTGAGGACATTCTTGCCTCAAAGTGCAGAGTAGAGAGCAGACACAGGTACAAGCCTCTTCTAGTCACGCTGTCAGAGCACAGCCCTGTGGCCACTGGGTTGTACAGAAATAGTAAAACCCCACCCTGACTCAGAAGAGAGTTAGGGGATGGCTAGCCAGGTCTTGCCAAGTCTGAGGATAACTACACAGTAAGGAGCATATTCTCATTTTCCCCTCATTTCTTTCCTTCCTTTGTTAGCTGAATGTTTATTATTTACTCCTAAACACACTGAAAGCCCAAGCTTTACATGTGGAGGACACCTTCACATGCTGTGTTTGCTGGTATGAGTGTTCAAGAGAAATTACTTCTCCAATTTTTTTCTTCTGCATTTTATTTATTTATTGGGGATGGGGCTATGCTGTGTCATGGGACATGTGTAAAAATCAGAGAACAACTTGCAGGAGTCAGTTCTTTCTCTCTCCTCATGTAGGTCCTGAGGACTGAACTCAGGTCAACTGGCTTGGTAGCAAACACCTTGACTCCATGAGCTGTCTAGCTCTATAAGCATGAGGGCCCAGCAAACCTCATAAATGGACAAAATACCCAACATATTCATGCGGACTGTAAGCAAGCACTGTCTGCAGACTCCAAAAACAAGACAGTTTACACATTTGGGGGGGGTGCCATTCCAGAAATAGAAATATATTTTAGTTAGTGTCCCAGTGAACTCGCTGTGATGGCGTTTTGTCACAGGGCACCTTTGGATTGTATTTTCTTCTTATTTAATTTCTCCTTATTTTACTGGAATTGTGTTGCTCTTTGAGATCAGCTGCTGCCCTATGGCTAAGGCCAGAGCAACAGAGTGCTTCAAGACCTGGGTTGATTCAGAATTTCCACAGCCTATCAGATCACGTCTCAGGATTAAAGTGATTTCACTTCTTAAACTTTCAAGACAATTATTTTTCTGTTGTTTTTCATTCTAAGAATTAAAAAGCAGCAATACAAACTTCCTGTCAGAAGGCTTCTAGTCATCAGAAGCAGGGCTCTCTGGTGTAAACTGAAGTTTAATATCTGGCTAGGTCTTCTCAGAATACCCTCTGTTGACCACCTACAACTCACATTTCACTCTTGAGCTTTGAGATGGATCAGGCTGCATTGTCTCACCAGAGAGCTGCAGTTCCATCGCTAACTTCAGAACACCTCCTCCACCTACGCTGTTCGTACACTGTGTCAAACATCCTCAGGATATTAGCTCATGGTGGAAACACACTCATACCATGCTCACATCCCAGTCTGTAGAAAAGGAAACTCGACGGTCTCTGAAAGCAGGATGTTATGGAGACTCTCTCTTTCTGTGGGTATATATGGGCATTTCCAGAAAGAAATTTTGGCTACACTGCTAGAACTGTATGATTATGGAGAGTTGGAATGTTACATGGATTCAGAGTTAAGATTATTTCACCACTCCTATAGCAGCCATCAAGTGCCCTCGGTGTGGTTTTGACATGATTTCCTTCCCCAGCCACCCTGAAGTGAGACCTGATGGAGTTGTTCCCATGGGTGATGCAGAGAACTAATGTAGAACATGGCCCTCTAAGAAATGGTCCTGAAAACAATAACAACTTAGATTAAGTGGACAACATAAACTCAAAATGGGGGGAGACTTATAGCAAAATGGCATTAGGCACGCCAGCTGTTTTTATGAATGATAATTATGAAAAATTCAACTCTTTTTTAAAAAATGAACATTTGATAGTCCCTATGTTTAAGCAAGTGTGTGTGTGTGTGTGTGTGTGTGTGTGTGTACACATGAGACAGCTCACTTAAACTTGACAACATTTGAAAGAAGATATGATGCAATTGCTAACGTACAAGAAATAGACAGTTTGCAAGTGTATCAGTTTTAAAAAGAGAAAGGTTAAAGAATAGGACATCAATAAGAAAATTTTAAACATTGTATTGAAACTAAAAATAAACTCTAAATAATCTAACTTCTCAACTCCAAAGAGGTAATGAAAGATAAAGACAAAGCTGAATGCTCCAAGTATGCCATAAGGACATTTTAAAAGACAAAACCAAGAAACAATAAATGCATATATGATCAAGTTTTCTATAATTAAAGTAAAAATTGAACACATCAATATAAAACTAAGACCTAACTTCATAGTTAAAACAATAAGACTATTTCATTTTAAAAAGGAACTCAGAGAACAGAGCTTTAATTTTTTAAACCTGTTTTATTTTAATTTATGAGTGTATATCTTTGTGTATATTCACATGTATCCAGTGCTCCAGGAGCCCAGAAAAGGGTGTTAGATCCTCTGCATCAGGAGTTACAGATAGTTGTAAACCATAATGTGGGTGCTAGGAACTGAATCTGGGTCCTCTGGAAGAGCAGCAAGAACTCTTAACCACTGAGTCACTGGAGAAGCTAAGTGATATAGTACAGAGTTCTAATAGGTCTTAATAATAAAAAACCGGGGGTCAGATATTAGAGGGTAAATGCTGAAAGATCAGAGAAGCAGAGCAGCCAGGCACTAAATTTCTTACCTCTACGAAATCTCCAGACGGAAGAGACTGAGTTACTGTCTCCTCCCACCTTATCACTTCCTCTCTCTGCCCAGCTATACCACTTCCTGTCTGTACAGACCTCCAGACCTCTATGGTTAACTAGTGGCTAGCTCCACCCTCTGATCTGCAGGCAAGCTTTATTTGTTGGAGTGCAAACAAGATATCACCACAAAGTGATGCTAATCTTCAACTGTTCCCCAGAGACCTCCTACTTTTCTCGAATCAAGTCTTCTTGCTTCAAAATATTCACCTTCTTCATTATCTTCATTTAAAAACTATTTTAAAAAGCTATTATTATTCAGTATAATTTGGATTTAAAACTTTGACGGGCTTTATATTGATGGAGACCTATTTGAAATCTTCCCAAAAGACTGAGTTAGGAAGTGCCTCTGTTTCAGGTTTAGACTCCTGCGGCTCAAAACAATTAAACTTCTTCATGCAGTGGGGAAGACATTTAACTGGGTCCACACAATTAGATGGCTGTGTTATACTGATATCACAAACGTTAAAACACAACCCACTTCTAGATATGGTGCTCAATTTGTTGCATATGGCTGCACTTCCTGCCATGGGCTCGTCTGACTTAATGATTAAGTAGGAATGTATAACTAAAAGGCAATGCTTTAAAAGATAGAGGTATTCTTAGTTGCTGTTCTATTGCTGTGAAAAGACGCCATACTCAGGGAAACTTGACAGGAAGCATTTAATTAGTGGCTTGCTTACAGTTCAGAAGATGAGTCCATGACGGCTGTGGTAGGGAGCATGGTGGCAGGCAGGCCTGACATTGGAGCAATAGCTGAGAGCTTACATCCTGATCCTCCATAGGCAAGAGAGAGAGGGAGATGGGGGTAAGAAAAGGAGAGAGAGGGAGGAGGAAGGGAGGGTGGGAGAGAGAGAGAGAGAGAGAGAGAGAGAGAGAGAGAGAGAGAGAGAGAGAGAGAGAGAAAGAGCTAACTGGGAATGGCATGGATTTTTGAAACCTCAAAGCCCATCCCTAGTGATACACCTCCTCCAGTGAGACCACACCTCCCAATCCCTCCCAAACATTTCCACCAACTGGGGGCAAATTTCCAAATATATGACCCTGTGGGTCTGTCATCCAAACTAACATAGTAACCCCAAAATACAGTTAGCAGAGTTGAAAAACACAGTATTCCACATTCATATTTTGCTAATTAAAAATAAACGTTATAAAACAATTTCTTCTAGAGTCTTGTTTCCCTTTGGGGATTAAAATGGAAATAAGATTTCATTATTTTCCCAAATCTACTAACCCCAGGAAAAATGCTTAAAATGAGGGTTTCCCAGATGATAGGGAGAGGTACTATAATTGACATCAAGTTCATTTTCAATACAGCATATTAAAATGTTGTAAGGGGTCTCATGATCTGTGGGCATGAACTTCTGTACAGGGATCTCAGAGGCCCATAGATGCCAACGTTCCTGGCTTGTCTGTCTGCCTACGGGGACTCACTGCAGTGCAGCAGCTAAGGTCGGAGAGTGAGTGGAAATGATGGAATGTAACCTATCCACAACAACTATATAAAACAGAATATTGACACCCAGGGTCTCCCTCCTTCATCCCGGTTAAATATCCTCTTCAAAGTCATCGCCAAGTTCGGTTGTAAGAACTGGACTGGACTCTGCTTGTTTGTTTGTTTGGATTTTTTTGTCTTCAAATAGATGAGAGGGCGGGAGAGGGAAAGCCCCTACAGAGCTGCCACTGCTAATTAGTGTCTCAAGAGCACCACTTCCTGCCCACGGTGCTGGCCATACCCTGCCGGCCCTGCGGGGACTCACAGACAAACAGTGATTACACGCCAGCAAGGTCCTGCACAGTCCTCAGCTCTGCTCAGTGGGAGCAGAAGTCATTTACTATGCAGGCAGAACATCATCTAAGCTTATCTTAGAATGATGGATGAATTCTCAGCTGGACGTAAAAAGTTTACCATAAAAATAACAACTCTGAGGTTGAATTACCAAGCAGCACAGATTAGAGACAGTAAAAATGCTTCTGTTGACTTTTCTGCATGTCTGTTTTAATTCGGTGTCCATCATTAGGACTTTTCTCTTTCTCAAATGCTGGCTGGCTTCCAGGGAGAAAGACGGCTGTCTGAATGATCAGCCAGAGCAATCTTTCAGGCTTCAGATAACTGTTTGATTTATGGTTACAATTATTGAGATTCTTTCAGTAGATTACAAATTCAGTCATGTATTAGTGTACTATGTGCTACCTCTATGTTTTGAAGGACTCTTTCCATGTTTTTAAAGGCCTATTTTATTTTTAATTAGTGTATTATGTGTGTCTGTATGGGGGTATGTGTACATGTGAGTGTAGGTGCCCATGCTGGCCAGAAGAGGGTGTTGGACTCCCTGGAGCTGGAGTTAAAGGTACTTGTGAACCACCTGACAGGGATGCTGGGAACTGAACTTGGTCTTCTGCTTTTAAGTGCTAAGCCACCTCTCCAGCCCCTTTTTTGAGGCAGTGTTTCTTGTAGTCCAGGCTGGCCTCAAACCCTCTATGCAACCCAGGATGTCCTTGATCTTCCTAATCCCCCTGCCTTTACCTCCTGACTACTGGATTACGGGCATGCATTACCACATCTAGTTTATGTAGTGCTGGAGCTTGGATCCAGAGCTTCCTGTGTTAGAGGCAAGCATTCTACTCACTGAAGCCACCCCTTCAGGAACCTCCCCAGACCACATGTGTGTTCTCCTCACCAAGTTTTTCCTTGTCTGAGCAGCAGGCTTCACCCCTAAGGGGTGAGTGTGAGACCTTCCAATGCCCTATGATCCTACCTGGGTAGCTGCTAATCCTGTGGAGACTGTGGTCATGTGTTTGCATCTATTCTCCAGCCTAGGATGAGGATACACGCAGAGTGCAGCTTGGTTTTCCCAAAGGAGAGATCAGCAGGAGGTTTGTTAGTGGACAGGATCAGAACAGACAGAGGAGAGAGGCTTCTGAACCATGCATGTGTGCACTCCATCCACTGCCTTGTCTACTTGGAAGGGAGACACTGCTTAGGTCCTGGAAAAGGAGTCTTCACAGCAAACTTCTTTTTTTTTAAACTGAGAGGCAGTATTTGTACACATGTATGGTATACCATATGACACCTATGCACAGTAGATCATATCAGAGAAAGAAGCAATTCCATTTCTGTGAACACCAGCCATGTCCAAGTTCAGGCACTTGTGACATTTCTGTATATTGATTTTTCATGTATCCTTGGTAGACAAACATTGCCCTGCGAGGTAGAGAAAACTCAAACTTGTTCCTCCTCTCATCATGTCTGCCCTCCATCTTGTTCCTCTCTTCTCTTATTTCCTTCCCACCTCTAGTGACCATTTCTGTGAACACCAGCCATGTCCAAGTTCAGGCATTAACATTAAGACCTTGTAAAAGTGATTTCAGATGAGCCTTGAAATTTGCCAGGTGCGGCGAAACCCACTGAGGCTGAGACCTTTCCATGGAAGGACAGCTTCCTGCAGCACAGAGAGATTCTGCAGCAAGGAGGATGGAGTGGGCCAGTCAGCCAGGTTGGCCAAACAATGAAATATGAAACTGCACTATGTGAAAACAGTAGTGTCCTATTCAAGGACACGCAGTTGTATGAAGAAATGAAAGAAACTATCGTTTCTCTGAAGGCCACACAAATGTCTGACACTGCTCCACAGTCTGATACATTTAATATAATTATGATCAAAGGTCCAAGAACAGTTTTTGCACAACTTGACAAAGTTCATTTTAAAGCTCCTGTGAAGGAGGAGACACAACAGACTAGCTAAGCAAATTATCAGATAAGGGCAATATGATGTACTACCCCTAGGAGAAATTGTATCATGTCAGGAAACAGATAAATGACACCAAAAATAAATGTACAAGAATAAAGACAAAGTTATTGAGGCTGGAGAGGTGGCTCAGCGGTTCACAGTGCTTGCTGCTCCAAGAGTGGATTGGAGTTCAGTTCCTAGTACACCATCAAGTGGCTCACAACTACCCATGACTCCTGTTTCAGGGGATCCAGGCCCTCTGCTGGCCTCTGTGGGTCCTTGCACCCACATGCATAGACACACAAACACATATACGTAATTTTTCAATCCTTTATAAAATAAACTATTCAGGAAAATAGAGATAAAATTCAGATAGACACATATGCTGTGAAGTTCATAGAAGATGTCACTCTACTTTAATATAGTGACATGTGGATGTGTAGAACTCTGGGGCAGGATATATGTCACCTTATAGCAACTGTTCTGGAAGGGATAAAACTGGTGCATTCACTACCTTTCTGGTGGCTGTGACAAAGCTCTTGACAAAAGCCACTCAAAGAAGGGCTTATTTTGGGCCGGGAGTTGGTGATGCATGCCTTTAATCCCAGCACTTGGGAGGCAGAGGCAGGTGGATCTACAGAGGCCAGCCTGGTCTACAGAGCGAGTTCCAGTTCCAGGACATCCTCCAAAACAATACAGAGAAACCCTGTCTCGAAAAAAACCAAAAGAAGAAGAAGAAGAGGAGGAGGAGGAGGAGGAGGAGGAGGAGGAAGAAGGAGAAGGAGAAGGAGAAGAAGAGGAAGAAGAGGAAGAAGAGGAAGAGGAAGAGGAGGAAGAAGAAGGGCTTATGGGCTTATTTTGGCCAGTAGTTAAGGATACAGCCCATCCTGATGGTAACCTGGCATCCACAGTGAAGAAGCAAAGGTGCATGCTGGTGCTCTGCTCAGTGTCTCCTTCTGATTCAGTCTGGGACTCCTGGACGTGAAAAACTGGTACCCACAATCACAATCAGGGTGTGTATTCCCGCCTCAGCTAACCCCATGTAAAAGCTCCCTCTGGTGTGCCCAGCAGCTTGTCTCTTAGGCAAGTCTAGATGCAGTCCAGTTGAAAAAATTCACCAACATGCAAGAGGTGATTCCCGTGCTAAAGATCTCAATCTTCCACACAAACGAATTTTAATGATTGTGTGGTCTTTAAAAATATCCTCCATGGGGGCTGAAGAGATAGTTCAATGGTTAAGACCATTGGCTGTTTTTACAGAGGACCAAGGTTCAATTCCCAGCACCCACATGGTGGCTCACAGCTGTCTGGGACTCCAGTTCTAGGGCATCCACTGCCCTCTTCTGACCCCACAAGCACCAGGCACACATGTGACCAACAGATATACAGGCAGACAAGACATTCATGCACACACACAGTAAATAAAAATGCTTTTAAAAGAGAAAAAATATCCTCTAAATTTTCATAAAACTTTTAATATTTTCTATTTCACACATTTGTTTTGCTATTGAATTAATTTTATTTTTCCCATTATTAAATAGGAAAAAAAGAACTTTAATAGCCAAGACTTCCCCTACATCCAAATCCTGGAAGGAGATCCAAGGTGAGATTCTAAACATCTTTGGGTCTCAGTTTCCCCACCTACTAAACAGGGGTAAAACACACGTGCGTTGGTTTCCTTTGTACAGCTGTGATAAGGTGCCCAGAGAACAACCTGGAGAAGGACTGATTTTTTTCTGGTTCCTGGTTTCAGAGATTTCTTTCTGTAGTTCTTGGCTCCTTCAATCTAGGTACCCGTGAGACAACACATCATGGATACAGGCACACACATGAGGTCACCTCATGGAAGACAGGAAAGAAAAAGTGGTAGGGAGGGGGGTAAGGAAGGAGCCAGGGATCAGGAATTACCTTCAAGAACAGCCCCACAATATCTTCCTCCAGCTCTGATTTCTGTGCTGTCATACCCGAGCCCATGGGTGTCATAATAACTCTTCCCACCAGCCTGGTCCCAGTGTCGTCTCAACCCCAAATAATACACAGAGACTCTATTAGTCACAATGCTGCTGGTCAACATCCAGGGTTTCTCATTAGCTAGTTCTGTCTTAAGTATTAACCCAAAGCTACTTATATATATATATTTTTCTATAAGGTGTTATCTTACCGAGAACACCAGGCTTGTGTGTCCTCTTCTCCCGGGATTACATGGTGACTACTCTATACTACATTTCCCAGAATCCTCCTTGACTCCTAGTCCCACCTA
Organism: Mesocricetus auratus; assembly: GCF_017639785.1. Lineage (NCBI taxonomy): Eukaryota > Metazoa > Chordata > Mammalia > Rodentia > Cricetidae > Mesocricetus > Mesocricetus auratus. Next base: position 72,288,107 of record NW_024429196.1, on the reverse strand, counting down.
TCTTGCTTTCCCTATTGGTCAACAGTGCTTTATTTATCAACCAATAAGACAAACATATACGCAGAAGGACTTCCTCCATCACATGGGAGTCATTTCACACTCAAACAAAAGTGTAGTTCTCAGATGCCATCAGCAAGATTGAATGAGCTGAGAATGCCCTGTGCTTAGAAGTGATTACTGGTGACCGTTTTTGGATATGGGTGTACAACAGACAGAAGACAAGCATCTGGAAGGTGTGAGATTGGTAAATGTTGCCATGAGAAGTACTTTATATTCTAGAAGGATATTCTAGAAGGATTCCTAAAGGTGATGGAGTGAGATGAAACAGTTTTAGCCTATGAAATTGTGTTTGCACTCTTGTCCACAAAAGAGATTCTCTGAACAAATTAAAGCTCTCGTACTATAATGATGATGTTTTACACTTTGAATCTCTGCTACACATTGAATAGATCACATACTATATATCAGAATCCTGGTTCATAGTGAATGGACACTGGCATGTGAATGAATGTATTTTCGGAAGATCCTTGACCTAATTTGCAACTGTTGTTGTGATAAGTATCATGACCAGAAGCAGCTTGTGCAGGAGAGCATTTACTTGGCTCTCTCACATCCCAGTCACAGTCCACCTAAGAAGGAAATCAAGGCAGGGGCTCAAGCAGGCGTGGAGGCGGGGCCCGTGGAAGAACGCTGCTTACCGGCTTGCTTCCCTGGCTTGTTTGTCTTCCAGCCCAGGAAGCCACATACCCTGGGATGCCGCTGCCCACAGTGGGCCAGGCCTTCCCACATCAACAGTTAATTGAGAAAACGTTCCTCAGACACTCCCACAGTCAATCTGCTGAAGGTAGTCCCTGGACTGAGGTCTCTCTTCCCAAGTATGTCTATGTTTGTGTCAACAGGACAAAACTAACTGGGACAACTATGAAACATAATCATGAGAATTGTCTTTCCCAATAATGCATGCTAGGAGAGATAAAGCCCACCCTGTTGCTTAAGACCAGGGACAAGATGTTTTCACTCAGCTGGCGAACTGTCAGGAAAATATCGTGAGTGCAACTAGAAAAAGCTTTGCATTCTAACTGGTGAATTTAAACTTCGAGCCTTCAAAATGTGCACTTTTGAGCTTTGTTGTTCTGATTTCTTCCTTTTCCTATCCTTGTCATAGTTAATTATTTGAAGAAATGTCTCCCTTAGAAGTAGTTCAAAGCTAGCGTTGGTGAGAGGGCGCAGCAAGTAAAAGTATCTGCTTTTAGCCTGTATGCCATCCCTGAGTCCCATCCCTGCATTCCATCCCTGCATCCCATTCCTGCATTTTATCTGTGCACCCCACCCCTGCACCCCATCCCTGAATCTCATCCCTGCATTCCATCCCTGCACCCCATCCCTGCACCCCATCTCTGAATCTCATCCCTGCATTCCATCCCTGCACCCCATTCCTGCATTCTATCTGTGCACCCCACCCCTGCACCCCATCCCTGAATCTCATTCCTGCATTCCATCCCTGAACCCCATCCCTGCACCCCAGTCCCTACATCCCATCCCTGCATTCTGTCCCTGCATCCCACATGGTAGAGAGAACAAACTCCTATAAGTTTTCCTCTGACCAATATATGTATGTCATGCACATATATGCACGCACGTGCACGTACACACACACACACACAGAGAGGCAATCAACAAATATGTAAATATACCTTAAAGGAAATGTTTCAAACCCATATATATAAATATTAACTTAGATGTGTTAGAAGCATTGACTTGGGATTCTCAGTAGAATTATTGCCCTGCAATGAAATTAACCTTCAGAAGATTTATTGAGAAATTCAATTCACACTTAAGGTTTTGACAGTGCATAATTTCAAGCTGTATATATTGTTAGCATCCCAAAGTAGCACAAAAGCTGCAAAAAGATAAATTATGAATGTGTCTCTTTCTCATTCTAAACGAGTGTGTGCAAGCCTTAGGAAATGGAGCCATTGTGCCAGGCGCTGTTTGTTCTTGTGACTCTTATTCTCTCTCTGCCTTTGACATTTTCATCTTTTCAAATCCTTTGTGGGAGAGGCAGGGAAAAACAACTCCCTTTTATCATCCAGATGAAAAAAGCATCCTGAAAAGAAAAGCCTTGATGTAATAGGCATTCGTCCACAGAAAGTAAACAGAGCCATGCTCATGTAACTATAGAACTTAGACCGTTTCTACAGTGGTGGCTGGGGGCTTTGTTCGTAGCCATGCTAAGATAGAGAACAACAGATGTATACACACTATCAAATGTTCAAAATGCATTAACTGCTGCGTGTGTGCATGCATGTGAGTGTATGTATGTATGTGTGTATGCTAGCATGTGTGTCTGTGTGTATGTCCCCTGTGTGTGTATTGTGTATGCCTCTGTGTGTGTGTATGTGTGTATGCCCATGTGTGTACATATGTGTGCGTGCCTCTGTGTGTGTATGTTTGTGTTTATATCCATGTGTGAGAGTGTATGCATGGGTGTGTATGTGTGCATGCCTCTGTGTGTATGTATGTATGCCTCTGTGTGGTATATATGCATGTATGCCTGTGTGTGAATGTGTATGCCTCTGTGTGTGTGTCTGTTTGTGTGTATGTCTGTGTGTGAATATGCCCATATGTGTATGTATATGTGTATACCTCTGTGTGTGTATGTGTGAGTATGCCTCTGTGTGTGTGTATGTGTATATGCCTGAGTGTATGTGTGTGTGTGCGTGTGGTCAAACTGGAAGTGACAGACGGTGAGAAGGAAAGGAGGTCTCCAGGTGGGGGCAGGAGTCAGTAGTACACAGTGACATGAAAGTTGAGGTGGGCCTTGGGGACACGGGAAACACTGTATGATGGGGAAGGTGAGTGGGGCAGGGGACTAAGAAGAATAGAGTGTACAGAATTGTCATGAGAGCTGGGGAGGTGGCTCAGTGGTTAAGACTACTTACTGCTCTTGCAGAGGACATGGGTTACGGTCCAACACCCAAATGGGGACTTAAAACCATCTGTAACTCCAGTTCCAGGGAACCTGAAGCCCCCTTCTGGTCTCCACTGGCACTGGGCATGCATGTGGGGCACTTACATACATGTAAGCAAAGCATAAGTATGTATAAGGCAAAAATAACAAATACACATTAAAAAAGAAACTGCCACAATGAAATACATTGCTCTGCAAGCAAGCTAGATGAGGGAAATTATCTAAAACAAAAGAATGCCATAACAAAACACAAAACCTACAAAGGCCCCGCCTCCCCAGATAAAAAACAAATTATTGGTAAAGATGCAGAGAAACTGGAGCAACAGTAAACAAAAAAATCAGTTGAGACAATCAGGGCCATACAGCGTGAATGAGATCCTGACCCTTTGGCACAAAAGGCTGGTGCTGAGCCTCGGAGCAGCCATGTGGAATTTTATTGTAGGGTCTTCTTTTTCAATCTTTATAACCCTTTAGAATTTTCAAAGGGAAAAATTTAAAAACAGGAGAACGCTGGGAAACCCTTCTACATATTTCAGTTAAATCACTTACTGTACACGTAAAAATACGTTTGCTAATTCTCTTCAAAAAGAGTGAACGGGGCTGGAGAGAAGGCTCCTGGGGGAAAAGCTGTGCCGTGTAAGCTCCATGGCCTGAATTCAGTCCCCGGAACTCACATGAAGGCCGAGAAGGCGGATGGAGAGAGCAGAGCACAAAAGCGGAGAATGGGGTTACCTGACACACACACTTCATTAGGTGGCACAAATATTTAACCTTAAATTAACACTCAGATATCTGTTGAGACTCTCTGTTCATCTGAAATGAGTCATGGTTTTATGTGCGAATCATCCTTTTCCTGGCCACAGTCCCAGAAGCCTTTGCTTCTGCATAGGCAAAAGATGCAAATGCGCCCTTCATTTAAATACTGTGAACTTTAATGAAATCTGATGATATACAAAACAGTAGACTAAATTCAGTTATTGAAACTTTTCATATCCGTGATGTGGTATTTAACTTATTATAGATATTACTAGACACGAGAAGGTGAGGTGATTTTTGAAAATTTTACTGTATTTTCTAATATTTTTATTATTAGTCTTATTAATATACCATAACTAGAGACATTTAAAAAATGCTAACGGGATGTTTATTAGTTCATGGACATATGCACATGTTCAAAGGACAAAATGGCATGACTAGTCTCAGTGGCCCTCACTGCTGTATGGCCTGTCTATGTGGTTGCTATGGCCTGTCTATGTGGTTGCTATGGCCTGTCTATGTGGTTGCTATGACCTATCTATGTGGTTGCCATCCCGCTGCATGCCCTGTGTGCTCCACCGGGCCCAGCATCGCTCTTCCTGCTGTCACGGGAGCTAACTTTAGCGTGAACTGCACCCACGGTGTCCCTATGCTCCGGCTTCCGTGTGCATTGCCTACCGGGATGGGCTGGTGGGGGGATGGGGAGAAAGCAGCATAATGTTTGACAGTCAGAACTTTCTCTTCCGAGACACTGTTAAAGGAAAGAAAACCACTCCTGCATTTGTTAAGATGGTGGTGTGGTTTGAATGTGACACGTCCTGTGTGCCCCACAGGCTTATGTGCTTGAACTCTAAATCCCGGGGTAGAGGTGACCTTTTGGAAGATTGTGGAACTTCTAGTAGGTAGAAGAAATGGGTCACTGGGCAGTTTGCCGTCTCTGCTTCCTGACTGAAGGTGTAGCATGGCCAGCTGCCCGTGCTCCTTCTCCCATGCCGTCCCTACCATGACGGATTGCGTCATCAAACCCACAGCCAGAGTAAACTGCTTCTCTTTTATGTGGCTTCTTGTCAGAACTGGTCACAGCTCTGAGAAAAGTAACCGGTGGCGATGGCGAGGAAGACCGAGCTCAGAGGCTCCGCCGTAGGTGCCGAGCTATGGCCGTCGCGGAGCGAGCCGAGTTGGCACAGATGTAGCAAAGACAATCAACAGAAGGGTTTGGAGGGAGGGGTGTCGGGCTGAAAAATTACTGAGAGGCCCCGAGGATAGCAGATTCCAGCTGAATGGCATGATTGGGGTTTTCAAAGTCAGGAGAACGTAAACAGGCATTGTGACCATCCTGACAAGAAGGAACATATTTTACAGGGAGAGTCTAGTGATATCAGACTATAAAAATAAAACACATCTCAAATAATGAATATCCTTCCAGGAATCCCATGCTGGAAAGACAGACTGCAGCCAAGGCAATGGTGGGCGGGACCAAGACTGTGAGTTCTTCAGACCTCTGCCTGTCTGCTGAGACCCGAGTCTCAGCACAGGACCTTAAGGATGGACATGGGACTCACTGGGCCTCCCATTTGTTCCCAGTCATTTCGATACCACACTTTGTGAAGTTGCCATTCAGTTTCTTCCCTTTTTCGGGATTTTTGTTTTGGACAATAGACACATTATGAATCGGAAAGATGTGAATTCCTTTGTCTCTGAGTTCAGGAGAAAGAGGAAACAGACACGTTGCAGAGCAGGTAGTACTGATGGAGAGCAGTTAGGTCTAACACATCACAGCTGTAGGTGGGTGGGTTCCTCAGAGGGAAGGGGTGCATTCAGCATAGCACGAAGGCAGTCCTGGCCTGAGCAGTGGGGTCTGATGTAGTTCTAAAGGGAAAGCCACAACCTGCCTAGACTAATTAATACGAAACTACAAAGACACAGGCTTTTACATTAAAAAATTAAATTTTAGTTTTTAAAAATTTTTGAAAATCAGTATTTGAAATTAATTTCTTCGTGTGTGTGTGTGTGTGTGTGTGTGTGTGTGTGTGTGTGTGTGTAACTCAGTGGGCGGAGTGCTTGCCTTAGCATTTCACCAGGCAAGGCCTTGATCTCCACCATCTCATATACCAAGTGTGGTGGCACATGACTGTGATCCCAGCGCTTGAGAGGCACAGACAGGAGGATTAGATGTTCACCAGTTCAAGGTCATCCTCGGTTCCTCGGTTACTTAAAGAGTGGGTGGCCAGTTGGGAATGTATGAGAACCTGTCTCAAAACAAAATATAACCCTCACCTCCCTTCCCATCCCCACACAAAACAACAACAACAAAGAAAACCAAAATACAAAAGGGAGGGACAAAAGGACACAGAAGTCAGGACTCCATCTAAGAAAACAACCAATCCAGCTATATGCTACAGCAGCTGCAGAAAAAATTGCGGAGACACTGACCATCAGATGTAGGGAAGGTTCACTCTGAAGAGAAATCAGAAGGGGGACGGCTAGCACAGTGAGTAGCACAAATGGTTCTAATATATTGGCTTGATGCTCAAGGCAAGGGCAGGTCCCTCTGGCCCTAGGCTTCATGGCCTCAGGAGGTAGAAGGGATGAGGGAGCCTCCCTCCAGGCCCACTTTTAGTTTTATAAGGCACTAACCCCGTTCATGATGGCTTCGCCCTCTTGATCTGGATCTAGTCAACCCCAAATCTCAACTTCAGAGAAAGTGTCACTACAGAGAATTTCAATTCCTCAACAATTATGGTGGGGACCCGAACCTCAACCTCACTGTAACCTTTGTGTGCAGTTTGCCGAAAGGCTTGACTCTAGGTTCCAGCGACAACGGCATGCCACATTTGGAGGAAGGGTTTAGAAACAAAATTCAGGCAAAATCCCCGAGAGCAGCTTGGTTTTGAAAAAGACATTTTATAAATCTGAGGAAATAAAATTGACTCAGAAGAGGAAAGAATCAGGCAGGAGGCAGGAAGTGTGAGCATCAGTCGCCTGCTCTGTCCTGCATGCAGAGGTCAGGGAGTCAGAAGACAAGCTCGGGGAGGGATGTGGCTCAGTGGGTTCAGTGTTTGTTTACACCGGGAAAACTCAGGCTTTGGTCACTAACACTGAATAAGCCAGGACTGGTGGAGGCAGGAGTATCAAGAGTTCAAAGTCAACCTTAGATAAATAAGTGGTTCAAACCAGCCTGGGATACATGAGATTCTGACCAGAGGGAGGGAGGGAGAGAGAGAGAGAGAGAGACAGAGACAGAGACAGAGACAGAGACAGAGACAGAGACTCAGAGAGAGAAACAGAGACAGAGACAGAGACAGAGGCACAGAGAGCAAGCGAGAGAGAGACAGAGAGACACACAGAGAGAGAGAGAGACAGAGACAGAGACAGAGAGACAGAGACAGAGAGAGAGAGAGATGAAAAAAAGCAGCCTCCTGAGTAGCTGTTGGAGCTCAGAGGGAACCACTAGACCTAAAAATAAGGGCCAAACTGAGAGAAGCCCGGGGGCGGAGGGGGCGAGGGAGGAAGTGGAAGAGTGGTAATTTTCTCTTAGTCATAAGGGAGCCAACAGATGCTCTGTGAGAGCGCTGGATTCAGAAAGAGGGGTAAGTATAACACGAAGACTTATAAAAAGAACGACTACAAAAGCAGAATGCTCGATGGGGGAACCACGGCTCACACGGCCCCATGACACCACACTGAAATAGAGCGTGCAGGTGGGCCAAGTAGCAGAAGCAGAAAATAGTGAAGTCTTAAGAGGTGATGTGCTAAGACAGCATATGTGCTCCGTCGCTGATCTATTAAAAAATACATTATAAAGGCAAATAAGAGAGAACAGCCGAACTGAAGCCTGATGGGAAAGTAAGAATTACATAAAGGTATAACATCAATTGGCAAGCTAAGCAATAGTGGAAGGACCACCTCGAATGCCCATTCCTGATAATGAACTTGATGTCTATAACTATCCGGGAGCCTTCATCCTGGGACTGATGGAAGCAGAGGCAAACACACAACTAAGCACTGAACTGAACCCAAGGAACCCAGTGACAGAGAGAGAGGAGTGATGAGCAAATTGGCAAGGAATGGGCTGGCAAAACCAGCAGAGACGGCTGATCTGAACAGGGGAGTGCTCTTGGACCCCAGACCGACAGTGGGGAGGCCAGAATGGGACTGATCTGGTCCCCCCCAAATGTGAGTGTCAGTGAGAAGGCCTGGGCAACCTATGGGGCTCTGAGCTGTGGATCAGTGTCTATCCCTGGTATACAATCTGTCTTCATGTGCCTATGGCACAAAGAGAGATGCTCTCTCAGCCTGGACTCTTAGGGGAGTGCCTTGACCCTACCAAGAGTGAAATGATAGACTCTAGACATCCCCTATGTGGAGGGATTTGGCAATAGGGTGGGAGGGAGGGTGGAAGGGGAGTGTGGGAGGAGGGGAGGGAGAGGGAACTGGGATTGACATGCGAAACAAGCTATTTAAAATTAAAATAAAAAATGATTAAAAAAAAAAAGATTTCCTTGAATAAGTGCGAGGGGAGCAGGTAAGGGGATCGGGAAAGCAGCACATGATATTTTGATAAACATTTACAGTGCTGACACATGGGGCTGGAGAGATGGCTCCGTGGTTGTGAGCGCTGGCTCCTTTCCCAGAGGACCCAGGTTCTATTCCCAACACCTACAGCATGGCTCACAAGTATGTGTAACTTCAGTTTCAGGGAATATGATGCCCTCTTCTGGCCTCTATGGACACTACACTCATGTGGTACACAGACATACATGCAGGCAAAACACCCACAGACACAATTTTTTAAAAAATGGGCACATCTGATACTAAATGAAGTAAATACTTGGGATAGAAATGATTAGGGGATGGGGCAGAGAATCGGGGGTGAGAAGGGATGGGGAGGTCAACCAAAACTATGTAGGATAAAAACAAACAAAACACCCAAAGGAAAACTGCTACTGTGCCTGATGAAATGCAGCCGCAAAGGCACAGAAAGAAACACTTCAAGGAAAGAGGTGATTTATAAGAAAATGTACTAAAGGCTCAGTAGGATCCAAAAATAGGACAGTATCCATAGATGGAAATCGAGAGAAGGGGGGAGGGTTCTTTGCTCAGCCAAAAGCTGCACCAGCGGAGCTCGCCAACCACTAGTCTATCCTTCTACAGATAGCAATCGGGGGAGAGATAAGGCTTCTGGTGGGATTTTTCCTCTGAGTGTGTGTGTGTGTGTGTGTGTGTTACCGTGTTACCCGTGAACAGTTCCATAGAGACGTTCACCGAGGGCTCTGTTGACAGACGCACGGTGAAATTTAAAATATCAGTGCGCTAACTGTTAGGTTTCAGATGTGGCAGCAGGTGGTTCAAACGGGCAGTAAGACGGCTCACTGGGGACAAGGAGGCAACAGCATGGTGGGAACTCAGAGTTCAGGCCCCAGCACCAGAAACAAACAGCATGGCGTTAGGGTTCCTCTGAAGATAAAAAGGGCTGGCAGTGGGCTCTGGTCTTATATCTTCTGAAGATGAGTGGAGGGGACAGGCTTCACAGCAAGAGTCTGCAGTCAGATGGGAGGCAGGGACAGCGGTGGGGAGCAAGATGCGTCTGGTGCCAGTACCTTCCCATAAAGGTGAGAAAGCCCGTCTGCAGTGCCTACCAGCATCCATGAGAGGGTGAGCTATCTCAGTGCCTACCAGCATCTGTGAGGGATTGAGCTATCTCAGTGCCTATCAGCATCTGTGAGGGATTGAGCTATCTCAGTGCCTATCAGCATCTGTGAGGGGGTGGGCTATCTCAGTGCCGATCAGCATCTGTGAGTGGTGGGCTATCTCAGTGCCTATCAGCATCTGTGAGGTATTGAGCTATCTCAGTGCCTACCAGCATCCGTGAGAGGGTGGGCTATCTCAGTGCCTATCAGCATCTGTGAGGTATTGAGCTATCTCAGTGCCTATCAGCATCTGTGAGGGATTGAGCTATCTCAGTGCCCATCAGCATCTGTGAGTGGTGGGCTATCTCAGTGCCTATCAGCATCTGTGAGGGATTGAACTATCTCAGTGCCCATCAGCATCTGTGAAGGGGTGGGCTATCTCAGTGCCCATCAGCATCTGTGAGGGGATGGGCTATCTCAGTGCCGATCAGCATCTGTGAGTGGTGGGCTATCTCAGTGCCTATCAGCATCTGTGAGGGGATGGGCTATCTCAGTGCCTATCAGCATCTGTGAGGGATTGAGCTATCTCAGTGCCCATCAGCATCTGTGAGTGGTGGGCTATCTCAGTGCCTATCAGCATCTGTGAGGGATTGAACTATCTCAGTGCCCATCAGCATCTGTGAAGGGGTGGGCTATCTCAGTGCCCATCATCATCTGTGAGGGAGTAGGATATCTTAGTGCCTACCAGTATCCGTGGGAGGGGCGGGTTGTTGCAGTATCTATTGGCATCAGTAAGAGGCGTGGGCTGTTGCACAGTGGTGATGACATTCTAAAGTCTTGTCCTGTTCTTCCCATTAGTCAATGGGAGCCGAGTATTTTCTCAGAAACACCTTGGAGTGGCTCTTCTCTCTCATATGGGCTTAGCTGGACCTGACTGCGCCATCTTGAGCTATCACCAGTGTGATTACCCCTGAGTGGCCCTGATGGCTTTGCTTGTGGTTTTCCAGCATACTCTAAATAAAGGTCACCACTAGCCCATTAGCCCATTAGCCCATTAGTCCATTAGTCCATTAGCCCATTAGCCCATTAGTCCATTATCATTGTACAAAGTGTTTTGGGGACAGACACTGGTGTTCTCGATACAGGGATGTGCCCAAAGTCTTTGGTGCTGGTTTAATGTGAACCAGGTACCTCCCAGCTCCAGTGAGGCCGCTTTTGTCTGTCACTGTATTTACTCTCCCTCTGACCCAAATCGCTGTCATCCCATTGGTTTGCTGCTATCTGGCCCATGCTTCTGCCAGTATGTTGATGATAAATTACAGCCCATGCTGCCCTGGATCTGCCTGCTTCCTCCTGCCGTAAGACTGGAATATTGACTGGACTGATCTTCTGCAGATCTTGTGCAGTCTGCAATGGCTACAGGGAGTTCTCAAGTACAATGGCCTCGTCACGTCCAGATGGCACACACACAGCACTCTTCCATAACCTCTGCCGTGGTCCTTGAGCCTTGTGGAGAAAGAGTGATACAGATGTTTCATGTAGTCACCTATTCTCTGGCAGGTACTTTTTTTTTGTCAACTTTGTCTCTCGGTGTTGCAATCATTCTTCAAATATCCAAGAATATGCTGGTTTAAAGCAGCTACAAATTCAATGCATTTTATGATTTTTGTCTAACAGGAATTTGTGCAATACCATATGGTGGTTGTTGGGCTCACCATTCACCACATCATGGGGGACTATTTTAGCAGATGTCTGAGTCTGTTTTGTATTGATACAAAAATAATCTGAGACTGGATGGTTTTATAAAGAAGAGAGGTTACTGAGTGCAAAGTTCTGGAGGTTAAAGTTCCAAGATCAGGTTTGTCATCAGTTTGGTTACGAATGAAGTTCCTCTGACAACGTCACTACCTCCCTGTTTTATCATATGGCAGGGAGCCACTGAAGAAACAATGCATGATGTGGTGGCTGATGCTGACTGTCATCTGGACAGGATCTAGAATCACCTGGGAGACAAGCCTTTGGGCACATCTGTGAGGTAGTTTCCACACACATTTAGGTTGACTGAGGTAAGACCCAGGTTGTACCATCCCATGGGATGGAGTCCTGGATGGACTAAGAGGAGAGAGAGAGGTGAGTACCAGCATTCATCTCTCTGTTTCCTGACTGCTCATGTCACCATGCCTTCTTCCGTAGGATGAACTGTCCCCTTCAACTGTGAGTCAAAGTGAACCCTTCCTCCTAGAAATGGCCTTTGGCAGGGATTTTTGTCACACTGACAAGAAAAGCAAACAATACACATGGTAAGAAGCAAGAGAGTGGGTGGCCGAAGTCTGTTGCTTTACAACAACCCACTGTTTATGACCTGACCCACCGAAGATGGGCATTAATCTCCCCTGAGGGTGGTTCTCTCATGGATTCAGGCAGCTCCCATCAAGCCTCCCCCTGATGCTGCTACATTGAGGACCAAGCTCCCAACAAATGGAACTTTCAAGCACATATCTGACAAAATGTGGTAGGTGGCACTTGCTGGCAGCTCTTTGAGGAATGTGAATGTTCCCTGACAGTCACTGATCCCTCCCCAGGGTCCAGGAAATTCTTCAGCATCCCCTCAAGAACATAGCACCCTTCAACATTTCTCTGCTAAGCAGACTTCCCTTTCTGCCTGTCCTAACGAGGAAAACCTATATCAACTTGAGCTAGCCACAATTTCCACCATCACAGAGAGTCAGTCAGTAGGATGTATTCATACACCATGTGTCCTGGCCTTCAACTATCCTTAAGTTCTACAGGCATTATCTTTCTGGGTCTTTATCATCTATTTTCAAGAGCATCTTTGAAACTTTAGGTTTTCTATGATGGAGTCAACCACAACTCTGAGAACTCATTAGGCAAAGGACACCCTCACTTCCTCCCAGGTTCCTCTAACTTCTCTGTCCTGTCTTGGCTTCTTTCGTCTCATTCATAGAAGGGGAAAACTTAGGCTAGAACCATGTGATCCACACTCTGCCAAGTCTGCTTTATATCAGCGCCTCTGTAGTCTTTCTTCCTCAGCTAAAGCAGAGATAAGATTTCCATCTGATTTTGAAAGATTATGCATATGGTTATCTGGATGAGCTAGTGTTAGTAAGGGAAAAGAGCACCTTTGTAGCCATGCAGACTTCAGGAACACTGGGGTTTGTAAGCACGTGCAAACTTTCATAGTCTCACTATTTAACACTGAGCACATGCCTTGGGTATACACTCCCCATATTCCATAAACATAGAGTCAAGGGGGTTAAGATGTAGCCTGTGGAACATGATGTTCTTAGGTTGGACTATTGCATCTGACACTGCTGGTTTGTGATCCCAGCTTTTACAAGACATATTAACTTTCTTAGCTAACTTTTCTCATATGTCAAATTGGGAAAATCAGGAACATATCCTAAGAATGAAAGAATGTTAGTATGAGCATCTACTTAGTGATTAATGCTGGATTGCTTCCTCTTAATGGAACAATGATCATAAGGAGTGACGGTAGTTGATAAAATTCTTGCGTTGGCTAGCTAAAAGCTGCTTTAAAAGCTGTACTCTGAGAGTTAGCCATTCTGGTGTGAGAGGCAGAACTTAAGACTTCTCCACTGGTGTGTTCTGGCTCCACCATTTTTCTGTAACTTTTCACAGCATTCTCCATTCTCAAGGGTCGGTGGTGCTGAGAGGCATCTATAATCCTCCTGCTCATCTTCTAAGTTTTCATTAAATTTCCAAACTCCCCACCACACACCCACCCATAAAATATTGTTGTCAGTTGTTTTACCACTTCAGAGAATTAATTAGATATTTCCTGTTGCATAGCCCAGTCTGTCCATCAAACTTGTTTAATTTATCTGAATTGTTTCATCTGATGAGTCTTCGAGAAGAACTTGGGTCTTTGAGGGAGGTGACTAAGTTTTTGAAAATTGAAAGGTCAATTTAGCAAGATGACTTAAACCATTTAAATTCCTCAAGTGTCTCACCCCAAAGCATCACAGGTCCTCAACTATGGCCCACCCCCACCCAATACAAAGAAATAATGAAACTCGTGTTTGGAGATTCTGCAGCTCCAGGCTTTTGGGGTGCAGGTCTGCCATTCCGGCTACTCGGAAAGCTGAAGCAGGAGGGCTTCAAGTTTAAGGTCCAACTGAACTACAGAGTGAGTTCAAGAGCATTCTGAGCATCTTAGACAGACTTGTCTCAGTGCAGAAAGGAAGGGCTGGGGAAATGGCCCACTGTTTGAAAGTGCTTGCCGCTCTTCGGAAGGTCAGGTCCCAGTGACCATGCTGGGCGGCTTCCATGTGCCTGTAACTCCAGATCCAAGGGCTCTAATACCCTCTTCTGGCCTCTGGGGGGCATCTACACATACACGCATATATGCACACACATGCATGTGTGCGTGCACACACACACAGGTAAAGATACATCTTTGCAAAGAAAGAAGCAGTAGGCAGAGGATGGGGACACAGCTCAGTGGTTGAGCACTTGCCTAGCAGGTGCAGGGTTCTCCCTGCATTGAAAAAAAAAAAACGACCAGACAAGATCTGTGGCAGCTCAGCCACATGTGTCCCCAGCACACGAGGATGTGTGTGCAGCTGTGTTTGTGGAAGCCAGAGGCTGACATAGGCGGCTTCCTCAGTCACTCTTCATACTGTTTTTTGAGGTAGTGTCTCTGGCTGAACCCAAAGTTCTCCAATCCGGCTAGGACCCTCTGGTCCAGCTAGCATAGCTTAAAGCTGAGATTATTAATGTGTTACAGGACCCGGCCTTTATGTGGGTGTCAGAGAACCAAATCCGGGTTTGCGCTTGTAGCCTTTAACCCGCTGAGCCGGCTCCCCTGCCTCCGCTGGTTCTTTTTTGCTCACCCATCTGTCCAGGCATCCAGTGCCTGTGACAACGAAGCTGAAAGATACCACAAGTCTGGAGACATTTAAGACAGTGCTGTTTCAGAGAAAAGGGAGGGGATACCTCTGCCACTGCTTGTAATTTTATTAAGGGTTACTCATTGTCTAGGAAACATATTCTCAAGCTAAGAATTTTAGCACTGGCATCAGTGTCACCAATAAAATAGGTGTTGTCAGTTTGCCTCTATAGGGCTTGCTCATATTATTCTACACACACACACACACACACACAGAGAGAGAGAGAGAGAGAGAGAGAGAGAGAGAGAGAGAGAGAGAGAGAGAGAATTTTTTTCAAAAGCTAACTCTAAGGGAAAGTGCCAAATAATATTCAGTTAAATGTTTAGCACTGATTTTTATCCCCGTATTTACAACTGTAACTTAGAGGAGCATTTTTACCAAAAAATATTAGTAGACATGTTGAATAGTATTTCCCTTCCAAGACTGTCTTAGTTAGGGTTACTTTTGCTGTGAAGAAAGTCCATGATCGTGGAAACTCTTAGAAAGGAAAGCATTTAATTGAGGTGGTGACTTGGCTTACAGTTTCAGAGGTTTAGACAATTATCATCAAGGTGGAAAGCATGGCACCGTGCAGGCAGACATGGTGCCCATTTTTGGTTTTGTTTTTTAGCTTTCTCAGACCCTAGGTGGAAATACATGCAACTGTATGTATGTATGTAAGGAGTCTTTCTGTGTCCCACCTGCCATCTCTCCAATAACAACATGGAGACTTCTTATTAACTACGAAGGCTTAGCTTATAGCTTAGGCTTGTTCCTAACTGGCTCTTATAACTTAAATTGACCCATTTATGTTAATCTTTATTCTATTATGTGACACTACCTCTCTTTCATCTTGTACCTCCGTTTCCTCTGTCTCCTGGCTTCTCTCATGCACCTAGATTACCCCTCCTCTCCCTTTCTCTCCCAGAAATCCTGCCTATACATCCTCCTTGCTATTGGCCATTCAGCTTTTAGTTATACCAATTACAACAATATTTCTTCATGCAATATACAAATATCCCACAGAAGGCTTTATGGCCAGATTATAATGCAAAAACACATTCAGTCCAACTTCAAAAGGTCCCATGGTTGGCAACAGTCCCAAACTTGTTTCAAAATCCAAAGTCTCTCCTGAGACTCATGGCACTCTCTTAAATGTCATCCCTTATAAAATCAATGTAATGATTTGAGAAAGATGACCCCGGCCTTGGCATATCAGAAACGATTTTGGCTCTGAAGAAAGAGGATTTCACCACTTCTATGCAAAATCAATAGGGGACACTTATAAAACACAGCAAGCTAAGTGTGACTACAGAGCACATTTTATATCTAGCTGTGAATGATTATTAACAGAAAGGTGGAAATAAATGAAAACAACAGGGCTTCCCCGCCCCCTCATCAATACCCATGCTTGAGCAGATTCCTAAAGCAGAAAAGACTACAAATGCAACCATGGTTTAAATGTGTCTCACCGGTGACTGAAGCTGGTGTGGAATAAAAAGTCACAGAGTAAAAGTTGTTTTTAAAATCATGGACAATGCATCACAGAGGCCCTTTTCCTGAAACACACGGTCTACAAAGCTGAGCATCAATAATGTCAGGAGAACGATCCAAAGGCTCTATAGCTGCCGCCGCTGCCTATGCTCAGCAGTACCTAGGCATCATGAGCTGCAGGGGAAGGTCTCATGAGGAAAAGGCTGTGCCACCATCAGTACTCTTGGTGACACAGTGTGGCATGGGCTATGCTCTCATGGGTGTGGCTTAAGTGACCCCAAGGGAACACAGTGACCCAGAAAAGCAGAGGAAATGGGTGCTTTCAGAGAAGTCTTGTTTGGTTTCTGATGGGTCATAGTTTCTGTTCCTGTTGCTGTGATAATATGCTGACAAAAGCAACTTGGGAGTTTATTTAGCTCACAGTCATAGGTGAGAGTCCATTATTACAGGAAAATCACAGCAGCAGCATCTTGAAAGAACTGGTTACATCCCTGGTAAAGAAACAGAACAACAAACAGTGCATGCTCACACTAGTACACAGCTTCCCCCCCCCTCTATGCTTACACAGTCCAGTGCCTCAGGCCCAGGGAATGGGGCCACTCACAGTGGGCAAATCTTTCTGCATTTAATGTAATTGAGAAAGTCCCTCACAGACATTCTCAGAGGCTCTTCTTCCAGGTGATTCTAGGCAGACAATTAAAAGTGACCATCACATGAGGGTATTAAATACTTTCTGAATTTATTCATTGGAAACTTGTGTACAGAAACAAAAATATTGAGACTATATGCACATATTTCTTCAAACATGCTTACAATGTTAAGTGCCATTCCCAAGTTGTAAGAAAGTGAGCTGTCCCAAAGGGGCTTATCAACTAGTATGTTACACGGGATCTTACAGAAAATCACACAGAAGTACAACAATGCATTTGAATTTGAAAGCACATTGCACCCAATCAGATGTGGTTTGAAATCCATACAGAATGGATTTAAGGTACTGGAGAGATTGCCCAGCAGTGGACAGTGAGTCCTGTGCTAGGCAGGGACTAGAACTGGTTTCCAGAACCCAAGCAAGCAGTTCACGAAAGCCCGTAGCTCCAGGTCCAAGGACCTCACAACTTTGTGGTCTCCTCAGGCACCAGCATACAAGTGGCACACAGGCACACATAGGGATATACACACAGAGATAGATAGATAGATGGATAGATGGATGGATGGGTAGGTAGATAGATAGATAGATGATAGATATCTAGAGAGAGAAAGAGACACAGATAGAGGGGAGAGACAGACATATACCATACATACACAGAAATAAAAAAGAATTGATTTAAAAAACTCTATCGGTTTAATAAAATTTAATAGATAATGAAAGCTCAACAAGTGCCAAAGAACTCGTTAACCATTTGTCGGACACCAGACAACTTTAAATCCAAGAGCTGTCAGGTTCAAGTGCCTTGTGATCACTGTAGTAAAAGAGGGCTTTTGTATTTCGGGTTTCCACACCCACTCACTTGGAAGGAAACAGTTGCTTATTTAGAGGGTTTCTAACTCTGCATTGTGCTAAAGATGGCTGAAGTGTGGGAGGTGGTTACTAAAAGCAGCCATAGAAGCAACTGCAGTCAAAGAAGGAGATCTGAGACTCCCGTTTACCAGATGGGAGTGAAATACCAAGTTACTGGAAATACACAGATCTGGGATCTTGTGGACAGACGTCAGTGGTGAGCTTCTTCAGAGGCATGTCCCTCCTTGAGTCTCAGCTGTAACACATACTCACAGCTGTGTGGTGCACACTGCAGGTGCGTGTTATGACAGCCGCATTCTGGCCGAACCCTGGAATAGGTAGACAGTCTGTCTGTTTTTCTGCAGCCCTTCCTCACCTGGTCACCCGTGTTCCTCCCCACTGACTCTGCCCGAATCCATCACGTGTCACACGTGAAGAGATACACCTCTCAAGTATGAACACAAACCGGGGTGAGTAAGCACATCACGCCGAGGCCTGTTTCAGTTAGCACAGAAAACCTAAGCGAAAGGAAACCTGCAAAGAAAGAAATTCTCATCTGGGGAAACAAAGACAAGTATCGCAGTGGAGTTCTCAACCAAGACCATTGCAGCCAGGACAAGGCAGATGGAGCAATGTTTGTGATTTCTCCTTAGAGGTCTATAATTCTATAGCCACAAAGTCATGTCTTCCAGCATTAAATGGATGGTCACCATCATCAAAATGATAGAAGAGAGAGTCCCAGTATGGTCACCTCACAGAAATGACAACTTTCCCAGATAAGTGCTTTGGGAGAAGCAAGTTAAAATACTTTAGAAGAGAGCTCAGAGTAAACCAGAGTGAACCAGGAGGATGGGGAGGCTGTCCTCTGTCTTCTCTCCCTCCAGGTGATACTGCCCTCCATTGACAAGAATGTTCTGGAAGGCTCATTTACTGAGAGGAGGGCAGATGGAGGCAGACACAATATTGTTTAAAAGACCCCTTTGTGTGTTGCCTCATATAGAGACGTGGGGAACTGGCACGACAAAACTGCTGCCCAGAGCCTGCCAGTAACATGGGAAAAATGATGAGACACACTGTGTCCACAGTGAGAGTATGCCTATGCCACCTTTGGTGGCCTCACCCAAGCAGGGCCTGTCTAGCGGTCTTGGTAAATTCTAGAGATCAGTGTAGCTAATGAGTTCTAGGACCATAGATGTTCCTGACATGCTGTGATGTGGGGGTGCCTTGAAAACGGAGCATCTAATTACAGCATCTCAGGAGGCAGTGAGGGCCACAGGCCTTTAAATCATCAGGGTGCTTAGAGCAAAGTGAACACCCTCAGTGCAATGAGGATGAGGACTGTAAAACCCAAATGCCGTTGTAGAATTATAAGACCCAAGTCATAAGGTCATGGACGCACTCTAAATTCACTTCCTAACTGGTAAATGGCACTTTTCAGAACCCAGAGAAGAACAGAGCCTCCTGGGTCTTTACTATCACTGTTCCTATCTCTCATTATTACTACGTGGAGAACATCTTTGGCATGGGTTGAATGTGTCGTGGCCAGCACTGAGAAGAGGGAGAGCCCTTGATATGTGTCCTGGCTGGAACTAATGAAGTTAGAAGACCTGGGAGATTGTCAATGCAGTGAAACCTGTTTCCTCACATGCTGTTTCCAGTGCCAACAGCTGAGCCCACCACCATGCTGAGCCTAGCCCTCTGAAAGCCTGAGCCAAAATCACCTCTGCCTCTGTCAAGGTGCTTCATGTTGTGGATTTGGGAGGAGCCATGAGGAAAGAACTTGAAAGAAATAATGGGTTTTGGCTACCTCTAATGGGTCCATGGCTCCCATGACCTTACAAGGAGCCATTGTGAGGAATGATAGCAGCCCACCCATATAAGGCACTGCCTGGACTCGGGTCTTGATCTTACACTGCAGTGAAGTTATTGGTTGACTGAGGGCAGTTGGACTCAGAGTTGGCTTCTGAGAGAGCTGTGGTTTCTATTGTCCGTCTTTGGAACTGGGATCAGTGATCCACACTGACCTGAACATAGTGAGTTTGCTTCCTGGGGACTTGGTTTTTTTTCCTGGGCAGAGAAGGCTGCAGAGCAGTTGACTCAGACTTTGGCTCATGTAGTCTTTGATATTATTGATCCCTTGGAAATTGATATTGTTCATCTGCTGTGACCTCCAAAGTGTGAGTTTGTTTCCTGGTTTGTTGGTTTTGATTTGTAGGTTTGGCTGACGTCTCTTGATTAGGTTTTGGGTTAATTTGTGCTTTTCAGTTTCTTTTTCGTTTGCACCCATATTTCTAATCTTAAATGAGCGTGTTTGTTTGCCATTTTTAACTTTAATTTTTCTGATTTTGAAAGCTTCATTAGTGTAGATAAGTTACAGAAAATAAGGCATTAGATCACAGTGTGTTAGTATCTCTCCTAAACTTTAACGAACTTAATATTACACCTATCCTGTTAACTATCTTCCACACTTGCTGTGCCAGGAAAAAAAAGCAAAACAAAAAACAAAAAGCAGAAAACCTGTATCACTTGCATGATGAGGGGACAGTCCATCCCATTCCAACATCCCAGTGCCAGGGAGGGCTGCCGTCCATTAGGTTGACCATCTCTGAGTTTAAGAGTAAGGAACTAAGTACCATGAGTAGAGAGGATGAAGTCAGTAGCAGTGAGTTATTTGAGAGCCATAGGGTCCTAGTGAAAGGCCATTAAGGAGCCCATAGCCTCACTCTCTTACTAGTGAAAGGCCATTGAAGGAGCCCATAGCTTCACTCTTACTAGTGAAAGGCCATTGAAGGAGCCCATAGCTTCACTCTTACTAGTGAAAGGCCATTGAAGGAACCCATAGCTTCACTCTTACTAGTGAAAGGCCATTAAGGAGCCCATAGCTTCACTCTTACTAGTGAAAGGCCATTGAAGGAGCCCATAGCTCCACTCTCTTACTAGTGAAAGGCCATTAAGGAGCCCATAGCCTCACTCTCTTACTAGTGAAAGGCCATTAAGGAGCCCATAGCCTCACTCTCTTACTAGTGAAAGGCCATTAAGGAGCCCATAGCTTCACTCTTACTAGTGAAAGGCCATTGAAGGAGCCCATAGCTTCACTCTTACTAGTGAAAGGCCATTGAAGGAGCCCATAGCTCCACTCTCTTACTAGTGAAAGGCCATTAAGGAGCCCATAGCCTCACTCTCTTACCAGTACAGTCCCACGTCCCTCCCACAGGTCAGCACAGGGTTCTTGAGTCTGTTGTTCTTCTGCTTCTGGTTATGAAAGTGAATATGTCATAAAGTTTGATGTGAAAGAACTTACACCTTCTTGTGTGTCTGATGCTTGGTCTCCAGCAGGGAATACTGTTTTGGGAGGTCACAAACCCCTAGGGCTGTGGAACACCACAGGAGGAGTCCAGTTACTGGATGCTATAGGGGGCCTGCCGCAGTCATGTGACCAGTTGCTTCTGACCCATCTTCCCAAGTCACCAGCTCTCGCCATCCCTGCCTTCTAAGAGCCTGAGAGAAGGGCTAGCCTTTGTCTCTTGAGTTTCGTCTTGTTGGAGATTTGCTCATGGCCATGACCAAAGTAATGTAGTCCCTGGTGCTTTGTAAACTGTTAGGAATGACCTTACCATGTCTCTTTGGCTAAATAGCTTGAGGAACACTGGTTTTCAATGTTCCTTTTGGCCCCTAAGTAAGATCCATCGTGTAATCAGTTTGTCCTGGTCTGTCTGTCCTTGTTGGAGAGATGGTATTGCTCTTTCCATCTTGTCTTATATTGCTCTCTCCACATTTTGTCACATCCCGAATTTATCACCACATCCAGGTTGTAGCAGCAGGAACACAGCAGGTGGTGAATGTTTGGTAACCTCTTAGATCAATGCTGATGTCTGTTTTATGAATCTAGTAATCTGTTTCTCTCGGACTGTCAGCTCTCTAGATTACAGGTTTTCATCATTCCTGCTGGGTTCCCATGGATTCTGCCTGCTTCCTCCTTGTCTTCCGTTTTATTAATTTGTGTCCTTCGTGCAGTTCAGGTCAAGGGTTTCTTGGATTTGTTCATTCTTTCAAATCCCTAGCTCTTTGTTTTGTCTTCTTACTGTCCCTTTATTTCCATCTCTGATCTTCCTTATGCTTTGTCATAACTGCTTTGGATTCTGGGTTGGTCTTTGTTTCTCTGACCCCAAGATTCATCATTAGCATGCTTGAGACATCTATGCTTTTCATGGTTCAAGATCTGATTATCCTTACACTTGCCTCCTATACCTGTTTTGTTTTTGTTTTTTTTCCTTCTAGCATCATGAGGAGGTGTCATTCCCCACTTGAGAAGGTGGGGCACATGGAGGAGGAATATCCATTCATGTATATCTGGAATGTGGGTTTGCCACCAGAGTACATTGAAACAGGTTCTATCCTGTCCATTTCTAGCACTGAGGAGGATATGAGTTTCTTGGGCCACAGGCAGAAGAAACCAGCGATTTGTAGAGACTAATAGGCCTATTTCTCCCACTGTTGAGGCAAACATCATTATCTTCAACAGGACAAACGGTGGTGGTTACAAACCTGCAGGAAGTCAGCATGTGATCAAGATTCTTTCACTCACAGGCCCTGCATGTCTTCCCATCCACCCTCCCCCGCCAAGGAGGTCAGGGAGTGAACCTGCCCTGCCCATGTTCCTGGCATCTGAAGACAACAACGAGGAAAGAGGCGGCAGAGGCTCCTTCAGGCCCCGCTCACCTGATTTGGATGGGCGGCAGGATGTCAGGTGCTCCAGGAACTCAGCCCCACAGCATGATGGGGCAGAGGCTGAGATGGAGAGGGGGACTGGCAGTACCATCACGTCCAGTAGAGCTTCCCTCGATGTGTTATGATTCTTAGAGGACACTGACTGCAAACGGACTCCAGGACCACAAGATGCTGAGGTTACCAAGAGCATCAGCACGACTAGAGGTGTGAATGAAACTGGCAGCATGCACGTGGTGTGCCTTCACACAAGCTGGAGCTCACCAACAAGACCTTCTTCTCTGGGTATCCATGCCCTGCACCCCAACCTAACTCTTGCAAGGAAACTTGCTCCTTCCTTCCGTGTCCTTTTCCTGGGAAATCTGCTCCTAAGTTGGGGTGCTCAGGCTGTAGAGATGAGAAGCCACACCCTTTCCAGGAGCATCTTCCTCCTTCTGCTTTACCCAGTCTTGGGCTGATGTGGCACCATCTGTGTTTGCCTGCACAGCCTCCTTCATTCAGGTCTCCATGGTGCTGTTCCCTCGATTAGGATTAACACATACAATTTCATGTTCTCATGGAGGATTCCTTGAATTCGATTAAGTAAAATGGCAAGATTTTTCTGTCTACTGAGAATAGGTAAGTAGATCTTGACATTGCTATGCAACGTCCCTACCCAGACAAGGTCAGAAGCCCTGAGGCTTCTCTGAGCCCAGGGCTAACCTTTGGAGTCAGGATTCGAGAAAATATAAATGCCACGGAGCTGCAGATGACAGCCAGTGGTATTGTGTGCAGCCTTCCAGAGTGAGGAACCTCCAATGTCCTCCTGGGCGTCTTTCATACAGGGAGCAGCTCATTGCATTAGAAGAGGCAGCCCAGGTGACAAGGAATGCAGGGGTCTAATCTTCACAGATAATTGAAATGAAGTTTGAGCCCACTATGTATCTATTGGGGAGGACGGTGACTTTTTGAAGCCTGGTGCTGATGTACACCAACCAGCCAAATTGAGCTTGCTTTTCTCCCCAGAGGCTGTTGGCCATGATCAATGGGAATATGGTCCTCTGTGGCAGCTTATCTATTTGTCTGGAGTCCATTTCTTTGGCCACATCTTGTCCTGTAGCCATGTCCTATATGGCTGCTTGCTCGGCTCAGCCCTAGTGACAGTCATAGTGCTGTGGGTCATCACAATGAGAGCTTGGGTCTTGGTTCCCTATTTCCCTTGATCACTTCCCTTCAAGCATCTACTTACTAATGAGACCTATTCCAGCAGTCTTAGTTTGTAATCTATTGTCATGTCAAAACACCATGATAAAGGCAACTACTAGACGAAAATATTAAATTAATTAGCCAGTTCCAGAAGGCTAGATTCTATGACCGCCATTATGGAGAACAGGGCAACAACCAGACAGATATCAGACTAGAGATCAAAACTTACTCTTTCTGAGAGAGAGAGAGAGAGAGAGAGAGAGAGAGAGAGAGAGAGAGAGAGAGAGAGAGAGAGAGAGGAGAATGAGAAGAACTTTCTTGGAATAACTATGTTTTAACTCTTCATAATTGACCCATCCCCTACTGACACACCTCTTACCAAACAACTTCACCAACTGGGCATCGCAGTATTCAAACATGTGTGTCTATGGTGATCATTTTATCCAACTCGCCCATGTAATCGGGGGCTTGGATTGGCACTCCTTATGGTGACATCACACTGAGTTCTGCCTGTTGAATTTGTCCCCCTTGTGCTCTGCTTTCATTTTCAGGACGGAGAAATCTCACCCATGTCTCCCCATACAGATGTCCCAGAAAACTTCCTCAAAGAGTTAGACGTGTCCCTCCAGAACTATCTTAGCACAAACTCCTGTGCTCCATTTTCTTCCCCTAAGGAGTTTGTGCATGCCTCTGTGTGTGTGTGTGTGTGTGTGTGTGTGTGTGTGTGTGTGTGTGTGTAGCTGTTCCTATAGGGCACCCATGTGTGACTCCCTGCCCTAACATTGGATGGCTCATGTCCATATCACAAGGTCAGAACAGTCTAGATCATGAGCCTATGGCTCAGAAAAAGAACAAATAACAAGAACACCCCACAATTCTCACTGAGAAACAGAACACACAAAACCACCATATGTGGTCTTCTACATGTGACAATGCAATCTGACCACAGTGGCAGCCAGCCAACCATCTCATGCTGTGGCCCTGTGTCAACTGGCTCAAGCATGTGGAATATTCAGTGTCTCCTAGCCCTATCTGCCCCAGACACAGTATGTCCATGTGAACATAAGGCTGGGCCCAGTGCTGGGCCCATGGTGTTTGGGAGTGTTCTATCAATGAGCTCCTTGGGTCTGGAAAGTCTTCCAAGGAAACAATGAGAGTTTCTCACAGCCTTCTCACAAGGACTTGGGGCATGGAAGTGGAATTAAATGTAAACTCAGGCTGACTATTAAATTACTGTTTTCTACTATGGTGAGTAGTAAATTGGACCAAAGTACTCAGTCCCAATACCATGGAAGTAGAGAAACTGAGTCATTTCTGCCCATCCCTACTCAAGACAAAGGCTACCTAACCTTAGGCATATTTCTCATATTGAGAAAAATTGACCCCTGACACATGAGATCACAAAGCTACTATAGATGCCATCCCTTTAGCCATGCTGCTACCCTTTAGTACCTCCTAGGAACAAAGCCCAGTGTGCTGTGAAGCCTTTGCTCAGCCTTGGAAATACTTCTGTGTTCATGTCAGCAAGAAATTTTGATCTTAGCAATTGAAGACACAAATTCTTCAGCTGGTCCTTGGCTCCCCAGTCTACTCACAATGACTAGAAATTGATGACTGTGGTCTTTTATTTTAGTTTGCAGGCTCTCATGAATCATATACTTTCAACAACATGGAGAATGTACTCTCCTCCAGCTAGTCCTGCATTTGTACAGAGCTGCAATAGGGGACTGACTACCACAGAGGGTGTATGAACCATAGTCTATAGGTTAAGTTAGGCTCATGAGAGAAAGTATACATTGAGAATCTTGCTTTCAAAACTGTCCTTCTCTTGTCAGGGATAATGTCTCACTAGACCAAGTACTTGTCCTGCAAACATAAGGGCTTGCATGGCAGTGTGAACCCATAATCTCACATCAATGAAGACGGAAGAAGACAGACCCCCTATGTAACTCTGTGCAATTTCTCTAGTCTAAAATACAAGGTGTAGCTTCAAGGATAGTGTCTTAGCTAACAATGTGAAGGTGACATTTGAGGCCTACATCCTATACACACACATGAGCACAGTCATGTGCTCTAGAATGCATATAGGAACTCATACACCTGTACAAACACACACACACTCACACACATACACAAAGCAAGGAAACTTGAAGAGAGAAAATTTCATCTTTCATAAATGATTGTTCTTAACATGTGAGATTTGTTTCTCAATCTGAAATAATCGTGATTTTTGTCTATCGGTCTTTGTCTTTGTGCTTGGATTTCGTTTTCATTCTATCAGATGTCTGCTGAGGGCCCTGAGCTTGATTTGATTCTGCAAACATTTTGTCCCATGTCACGTGCCCTCATCCAGAATGTGGAAGTAATTTCACAGCCCCCTGAAAGGAGTTATCATTGCTTTGACCCCGACATTGAGGGAAAAATGGATGTTAGAATTCAGGTTAAAACTCACAAATGGCAAAGTCAAGCCTCTGGTGAAAAACACAGGCTGCATCATCATTATGAGAAGGTTGTACCTATTTCCCCACATCAGTCACGGGAACCTTCCACTATTTGACACAGAAGGCAGAAGATGGCCCAGCCTCAGAGGCCACGCTGCCCAAGATGGGCAGTATCCTTTCTCTACCTTAAACTCCTGTCTCAGTGTCTTTGAAGGCAGACTCTACATGGATAGTTGGTCTACAGTTCTGAGGCCAACATTTCTAATGTTCTGGACACACACCAAGGCAAAGGGTTTATTCTAGGCATTCCACAGTCCAAAGAAGCCTAGACACAGTCACCACTACAATATTCCTTTTTTTTTCTGGGAGCTTTGGTCTCCGACATGTTTAGAAAATATGTTTTTCTTTATTTGTATACTTAAGAAATAATATCAAACTAGCTCATTTATTTTTTTCTAACTGTTACTTTTTTTAAAGTTGTGGTTTCTATTGATGCAATGAAGTGGCATGACCAGAACACAGTTTGGGCAGGGAAAGATTTATTTGGCTTATACTTGTACAAAACTGTTCATCACCAAAGGAAGTCAGGGCATGGATCTGGAGGCAGAAGCTGATGCAGACGTAATGGAGGGATGCTATTTACTGGTTTGTTTTTCATGGCTTGCTCAGCCTGATTTCCTATATAACCAGTACTGCTAGCCCAGGGATGGCATCACCCAACAGTGGGCTGGGCTCTCCCTGGTCAATCATTAATTAAGAACATGCCCTATAGGCTTGCTTACAACTCGGTCTTATGGAGACTTTTTAAATTTGTTTTCCATTTTTCATTTTTATTTCATTTTAGATTCCAACCACAGTTCTCCTTCCCACTCCTCCTCCCACTCCCCTTCACCACCTCCCAGCCCCTCTCTCCTCCCCCCGCCCACCCTAAGTCCACTCCTCCTCACAGGTAAGGGCTCCCATGAGGAGTCAACATAGTCTGGCACAGTAGGTTGGGGCAGGACCTGGCCCCTCTCCCATGCGTTAAGAATGAAGATGGCATCCCACCGTAAGGAATGGGCTCCAAAACGTTAGCTCCTGTATACTGGGATCATACTGTGGTCTTACTGCCACTGAGCATGGCATCTCATCCTAAGGAATGGGCTCCAACAAGCTAGCTCATGTACCAGGTTTTGTACCTACTTCCAGTGACCTCTCTGATGAATACCCCAACTATCATCATAGAGGCCTCATCCAATAATTTCAGTAAGTGATGGAACCAGATGCAGGGATCCACAACCAAGCACCAGACCAGGCTCTGGGAAACCAGGCAGAGAGAGGGAACATATGAGCAGGTAAGGTCAAGATCATGATGGAGAAATCTACAGAGACAGCTGAACCAAGCTCGTGGAAACGCGTGAACTCTAGACCTACAACTGTGGAGACCAGAGGACTGAACTAGGCTCCCATATGGAGGCATTTTCTTAATTGAGATTCCCTCCAAGATAACTTTAGCTTGTGTAAAGCTAACATAAAATTATCCAGTGCAGTTTTATTTCATGTTTTAGGATCTTCACACATAACTTGAAACATTACAGCTAATAATAAATCTTCATGCATATCCTGTTTGCTCCCACACCTGGATGACTCCAATTTTCATGGTCACTGAATTATTTAGGAACTGTCTCGATTACAGAAAGCTAAAGGCAAGGCCAGACACTGGTCTCTACATGGAAAAGATTGGTCACTGCCACACATTGGTGCCCTTTGGTTAATGTGTGTGTGTGTGTGTGTGTGTGTGTGTGTGTGTGTGTGGAGAGAGGGGGGAAAGATTTCGGTATATATATAATGTGTGTGTGTGTTCTTATGAGTGAGGGCACATGTATGCTTGTATGTATGTCTATGAGTAGGGCTCATGCATACCAACTTCTGCCTTCCCATCACCATCACAGGACCATGCAATGATCCCTTAAGCTCCATTTTCTTTCCAAAGAATAATCTTTCTCAGTTTTTTCTGAGATGGTTCCATGGTTGCAATCACTCAAGGCTCTTGCATGAGACCTGGGTCCATGTCCCAAAACCCGAACTGACTCATAATCATTTGTAAATTCAGTTCCAGGACATCCAATGTCCCCTTATGATCTCCTTGGGTTACAAGCATTTGATGCCTGTAAGTATATGCAATTGGGCACCCACACATAAACATAAAATTTGAACAATTACCAACTTTAAAAAAAATTAAACTTGGTGGCATGGATGTGTCTTCTTGGTGGTCGTGAGATGGGAAATGGAGATGCCCATGCCTGAGTTGGTCGCCTGTGTGTCTCACTGTGAAGGTACACACTCGCGTTCCTACACTGACTTCACAATTCTTCCGGAGCACACAGTCTCTTTAGTGCGGATCTTTTGTGTCAATTTCTGAGGAGTAGCGGTCTTGTCATGCTGTGAGCAGCAGTCCCCAGGGCTCAGTGTTTTCTGTCTCATTTCCTAGAGACAGGTTTGCTTTGCTGTGGGGATTCTGTGTTATAAAGAGATCAATTACCACAAGACCACCTGTTATGACCTGTTAGACTACCTGGCCCCTCTCCATCCTGTTTAGCCTCTCCTTTTTTGTTTAAATTAAGTTGTTTCTTCCTCTATCCTTTTTCTTTGTGGTTTCACTTCTAGCTTTCTGCTTTTCTCTGTTGTCTCATCAACAGAATATTCATTTCATTCGGCATTGTATAACATCCACTATATATTTAACTCATACACCACCCCACCAGTAAGCTCATTTATAAAGTAAGCTCCTTACTCGTGTAGTTCCAGCACAGAGTAAGTTATCATTTTAACTTACTCCCTGTGAATAAAGTTGGGAACATTGACAGTTTTTAACCCTATGCTCAGAGCATGAGCCTGTCATCTCAGCGACGGTGAGATTGTAGGTGGCAATGCCCACACCTGAGGTACCCATGCTGCCCTCGCTGCTCAGTTTCCTGCCTATCTGACATTCATACCCCCTCTTCCAGGCAGCCCACACAAGCCTTCTTATTTTAACTTAAAACACTAGATTAATTTTTATACATACCTTGATACTTAATGTGACAGCACCTAAAAGTGTTCGCTCCATCAAACTCTCCATCAGCACACTCCCTGACTTAATGCAGTTGCCTTTGCTTCCTGGCAAGTCATCAGTGACCAGGTCTGTGTCCATGGTCTGAACCCCAGATAGGCAGTCCCAATTCCACCCTTTCTTCCTTGGTTCCTTCATGTTAACTGAGCACTCAGAGACATCATGGTGTGTGCCTATTACAGGTCCCATTGATCTGGCTTGACCCCCATCACACTGGTCCAGCCATTACAAGCCAGTTTCTCTGCTGCCAACATCACCTCAAGAAGGATGCTTCCCTCCAAGCAGAGAAAGAGTTTTTCATGTATGGATCAAATGATGGGACTGGTGAGTGGAAAAGAGCAGCTGGAGGAAAATATTTAAGTAAAGTCAACAGGCAAAAGTAAACAACATGTTACAGATTTAAAGGGTCAAAGAGAGACCAGAGGGATGGCCTGGCAGGCAAGACCACATGTTGCTGTTGCAGCCATGCAGAGCCCTCCTCAGGCAACTCACAACTACCTGTAACTTCACCTCCGGGTGATGCAATGCTGCTTCTGGCCTCCAAGGGCACCAACATGCGTGTGTGGCATGCACACACGCACACACACATGCACACACACACATGCACACACGCACACACACACACACACATGCACACACACAGGAGAAAAAAATGCTGGAGAACAGAATGCTGTCACCAAACTAGATATTGCCCATGCACAGAAGGAAGTGTCCAAATGGACTCTGAGGGGAGTCCCCATGGGTGACACTGTTGTTGCTCTGGATGGCTAAGCTGTCACTGGGTTATTCATAAAGGCAGGGCTTTCAGTTGCCAGAGCCTTAAAAATAAAAAAAGAGAGAAACAGGCATTGGTGTCACCAGGAGACGGGTCCAAATCCCAGAGAAATATACAAGCTTGTTATCTCTGTGTCACTGTGAAGGGAAAGCTCTCTGACACGTTATCTCCCCTTCATGGCGGCTCATGGTTGCCATGTGACTCTCAGGCAGCCAGCTGTCGAGCTGACAGTAGCCAGAAACTGACTTATTAGAGCTTGTGCTACAAAGAGCTCAAACTGAGAGAGGGCAGTAAGGGCACAGGTGCAGCCCTGTCTGAAGTGAGCGTCCTCATGCACAGGTGCAGTCCTGTCTGAAGTGAGTGTCGTCATGCACGGGTGCAGCCCTGTCTGAAGTGAGTGTCGTCATGCACAGGTGCAGCCCTGTCTGAAGTGAGCGTCCTCATGCACAGGTGCAATGCTGTCTGAAGTAAGCATCCTCATGCACAGGTGCAGCCCTGTCTGAAGTGAGTGTCCTCATGCGTAGGTGCAGCCCTGTCTGAAGTGAGTGTCGTCATGCACAGGTGCAATGCTGTCTGAAGTGAGTGTCGTCATGCACAGGTGCAGCCCTGTCTGAAGTGAGTGTCCTCATGCACAGGTGCAATGCTGTCTGAAGTGAGTGTCATCATGCACAGGTGCAGCCCTGTCTGAAGTGAGTGTTGTCATGCACAGGTGCATCCCTGTGTGAAGTGAGTGTCCTCATGCACAGGTGCAGCCCTGTCTGAAGTGAGTGTCGTCATGCACAGGTGCAATCCTGTCTGAAGGGAGTGTCGTCATGCACAGGTGCAGTCCTGTCTGAAGTGAGTGTCCCCATGCACAGGTGCAGTCCTGTCTGAAGTGAGTGTCGTCATGCACAGGTGCAACCCTGTCTGAAGTGAGTGTCGTCATGCACAGGTGCAATCCTGTCTGAAGTGAGTGTCGTCATGCACAGGTGCAACCCTGTCTGAAGTGAGTGTCGTCATGCACAGGTGCAGTCCTGTGTGAAGTGAGTGTCCCCATGCACAGGTGCAGTCCTGTCTGAAGTGAGTGTCGTCATGCACAGGTGCAATCCTGTCTGAAGTGAGTGTCGTCATGCACAGGTGCAATCCTGTCTGAAGTGAGTGTCGTCATGCACAGGTGCATCCCTGTCTGAAGTGAGTGTCCTCATGCACAGGTGCAGTCCTGTGTGAAGTGAGGTTGTCATGCACAGGTGCAGCTCTGTCTGAAGGGAGCATCCTCATGCACAGGTGCAGTCTTGTTGGAGAGGTGGATTTCCTTAGATTCATACACATCCAGGTTTGGCACAGAACACAGTGGCCGGCAGAGCTGGGTCCTACTCCCTGGCACGTGGATGGTCAAAGGTCTCCACGTGGCCCATATGAGGTCCTGTGCCTTTTCAGGGTGCTTGGATTCTTATGGCTTTCCTTGTGGGAGGGCAAATGTGCCGTTTAAAGGACACTGGCAAAACAGGAAGCATGAGATCCCTGCAGATAGAGGTGGAGGGAACCGATTTTCACCTCTGTAAACTAGGTTCACACTTTGGATGGTAACTTTAACTTCAGATCACAAAAGTCTGATAACAGCTATTGGTATAATAGCAATAACTGTGCAGGTGATCCCATTAAACAAAGAAACGTCTTATGCTCTGACACTTTAGCAGTCGGCCTCAGGCAGGAGTGATGAGGGTCAAATGTAGATAACAAGGGAATCATTTGAATGCATGTGACTTCTACCCTTGGGACCACTAAGGCTCCAGAGATACCTCTGAGATTTACACCCGGAATGTCCTTATGATACTCTCTGAAATCTCTTTTTATGAGAAAGATCAACTGTCTAAAAATAAAGTTTGAAATAAAGACTAGCTTCAAAGCTATCAACATTCAAGGTATTTATTTCCTGGGGAATAAATCCATGGCAATCTAAGCTGTGAGCCATCTGCCCCTGTAGCTATGTTTCCAGGACATCAGATAACCAAAGGCTTAAGACTGTCACCCAATCCAGCGAATTGCAAAGGACATTTTAATTGGAAATGGACTTCCAAGCAGCTGTCATATATTAAGTCAATGTGATTAGAAGCTTGGCTGGTAGGAGAAATGTCAGAGGAATTCACAGGAAGCCAACCACAAGCACACCCCACATCCTCACCAGCCATACAACTGCTCCCACAGTGGACACAGCATGTCCCACCCCGACCGGCAGCACAGCTGCTTACACAGTGGACACAACTATGTCACATCCCCACTGGTGACACAAAGGTTCTTATTTCTTCCTGTGCTCATCTGGAGATTTCCACTAATGTTTTTAAGGGAAAGTGAAGAAGCTACCAGATTAGAACTGCAAAACAACTACAAGGGACCTGGAAGTGGGTGTGGACGAGAAGCCTGGGGCCAGAGCTTAGGAATACCCAAGAGTGTGTTCAGACCAATGCAAAGCCCTTTACCTATGTTTTCTTTCATTTTATAGCCTTAGGTTTTGTGTGAATCCCTCATTTATATTTGATGCTTGCTTGTGGTGGGAGCTTACATTCCTCACACCATATAAGCCCAGGTTTCATCTTATACCATGTATTTAAAAGGTTGGTGAGATGGATCCATGGGTGTGGGAGGAGTCTGCTGCCAAGCCTAGAAACCTGAGTTTGATTTCTGGAGCCCATAGTGTTAAGGGAGAGAACCAACTCCTGCAAGTTGTCCCCATAGACACACATAAACAAAAATGCACTAAAAACTTAAAAGTCAGTGAAGGACTCTAACCCTTCACCAACATGTGTTCTTGAAATTCATGTTGAAGATCAGGTGGCATATGCATTGATACCTGGGCTTTCTAAAATGTTATACTGGCCTGCAGTCCTGTGTTTATACCATGCAGCTTTAATTTCTACAGCTTTATTATATAGTTTGACACTAGAAAGTGAGAGACCTCAATCTTTGTTCTTCTTTCTCAAGATTGACCCGGGATCTTTTGCAGGTCAATGGGAGTTAGAGGGATGATGGAACACCAGCTGAGAATTGTGACAGAAAGTCATTCAAGATTCATATTCTTATAAAATTCTTGCTGTCCCCCAGGAAATAGAAAGCAGAGGGACAAATTTGGCAGCAATGAGATGGTTTAGAATCCACAAAAGGGGGGATGGCTCAATGTGTAGAGTGTTCTCTACAAGCAAGAAGACCTAAGCTTGTTCCCCAGTACCTACAGACAAAAACAAGCATGGTGGCACATGCTTGTAACCCCTATTCTGGGGAAGCAGAGATAGGAGACCCCGGGGGCTCAATCGGAGCTAAATCGGCAAGTTCCAAGTCTGTCTCAAAAACATAAGGTGGGCGGTGACAGAAAGCAAGCAAGCAAGTTGAGGAAGAACTTAATCACACCACACCCGTAGTCAAGAGCAAAAAGAAAATGTGTGCACCCTTTCTTGCTTGCTCTCGCTGCCCTGACATGCACCCTGGTACTCTCTCCCTCCCTCGATCCCTTCTCACCCCCCTCTGTCTCTCTCTTCCTATTTCTTCCTCCTTCTTTCCCTCCCCCTCCCCACTTCCTCTTTTCTTCCCCTTTCCCTCCCCAGTCTCTGCCCAGGCCCAACAATTTCTTATGGCGTCCCTAACAATGCTGCCAAGCTGAGTCCCAGTGTTTGTACTGCTTGTCTATGTGCATCAGTAGGTCCCTGAATGATGTCTGTTTCCTCTTCTCTTTCTGATTTGTCTATTACACTGCAATCATCACTGTATTGATTAAACTTACAAAGAGATAAAACATGACAGCTTTGCAAGGACAAAATGATGGATGCATTTCAGTTCTTAAAAAATAATACACTTTAACCAGTGGAGTAAATATTTTAAAGGATGAGTTTCATAACTAATACCACTTTTTCATCTTTATTTTGCCAGATGTGATGCTTCATTGCCCAGCCAATCCCATTATCTCTCTCTGATGTGCCCATGAACCATTCTTCCTCCCATACCTGTGCCCCAGAATCAATTGTGGTAAAGTAAGAGGTGATTTTCACGAACTGCCTTTGCCTAAACACCTCTCCCTTTATGTTTAATTATTTGGATAACTCCTTCTACTCTTAAAAATGGACATAAAATTATAGATCTTTCTCTTCTTCAATGCCAACAAATAGTTGGCTCCCCTGTCCCGTTGCTATGGCAATGCTTACACTGACCATAGGCACCCAAGTAGCCCATCCATGTTTATCCACCTTACACTGTCCTCAATGAATAGGAGGGATTTTTGTGTCACCCATCTTCTTACCCATTGTCCTTGTTTCATTTTTGATGCTGTGATAAATACCCTGACAAAAAGCCATGTGGGCAGGAAATGATATCTAGTTCACACTTCCAAATTACAGTCTATTGTGCTGGAGAAGTCAAATGACTTAATCACACTGCACCCACAGTGAAGAGCAAAAAGAAAACATATGTATCCTTTCTTGCTTGCTCTCAGATAGCTTTCTTCTCTTCTATTCAGGATCCCCTGCCTAGAGAATGGTGCCACCCACAGTGGACAGGTCTTCCTATGTCAAGTAACAATTGAGACAACCCACACACACACACACACACACACACACAGACATGCCCACAGGCCAGCTTTATCTAGAGCAGTATTGCGTGAGAATCAAGATTCACTAGACTCAGTACAGGTTTAAGTGAAGTTTATTCAGGGAGAATGCACTTACACAAGAAGCAGGATCCACCCAGGCTGTTCTCTCTGACCCAACCAGACGAAAGAGCGAGTGCTGGGGTCTGGGACCCCAGATCTAGTCCTGCTATCCTTCACCCACCGAATGGGTGTGGTCAGTGCTACAGGTGTGGGTGTGGTGAATATCTCACTACAGACAAGTTCTCACTAAGATTCTAATCATAGGTGATTCTAGGTTGTATCAAGTTGGCAGTTAAAAGCAACAAATGTGGGGCTGGAGAGCTGACTCAGTAGCTTCAGGGTGCTTGCTGCTCTTGAAGAGGACCAAAGTTTAGATTCTAACACCATGTCCACTACAGCTCACAACTGCCTGTGACTCCAACTGCAGGGAATACAACACCCTCTTCTGACCTCCATGGGAACACATAAACATGTTTATACAGACAAATACACACATAAACACATCAATAAAAAATAAAATAATATCTTAAAGAGATACATTTGATGTTTGCAGGGATTTCACCATATCAACTAATGATCAATAAGAAAGAGTCCAAATCTGGCATGTTCTAATGTCTGACCTTTTGGAAAGGAAAGTCAGGGACTCCATATTCATAAGCAGAAAAATAAATCTAGAAACAGGAAAACATGTGTACTGCTACTGCCTCAGCCATACCATCTGTCTTCCTTTCTGGTAGCTTCTAGCTGAGTAGAGTTTCTCACCTTCATACTTTGCTGGAACAAATGGCGGACTTGAGGGTATATTAATTACTTTTCCTTTCATGTGACTCAATACCTTACAAAAGTAACAGAAGAACAAGAGTTTATTTTGGCTCACTGTTTAAGAAAGGATACCGTGCACACTGGCACAAACATCATGGCAGCAGGGATGTGAGGTACTGGTCACATGGTGTTCACATCAGGAAGCAGGGAGATGAACGCTGCCGTTCACCTGGCTTTCTCCCGTACCCAGTCCCAGACCTCAGCTCATACAATGGTGCTGCCCTCCTTCAGGCCTAGGTCTTCCTTCCTTCTGTAAATGTCTCACAGTCATGTCAGGATGTGTGTTTTCATGGCATCTCTAAACCCTACAAAGTTGACAATGGATATGAACCACCACTAGGATTAATTGCCTTCTAAGATTTGTAATTTTCTCCAGGAAATCTCTGAGAAGATGTCAAAGTTCTGTGCAGTTACATCCAGAAATCTTGGACCACATGAAGAGTTACTTGACTGG
Source organism: Mesocricetus auratus (assembly GCF_017639785.1). Taxonomy (NCBI): domain Eukaryota; kingdom Metazoa; phylum Chordata; class Mammalia; order Rodentia; family Cricetidae; genus Mesocricetus; species Mesocricetus auratus. The sequence continues at coordinate 72,252,743 of NW_024429196.1, read as the reverse complement.
GGAAGATAAGCTGACACTGAATGTAAAACTTCCTCACTATCTTCATTGCTGCTTGGCTTGAATGAGTTTGATTGTGTCTTCCATTGTCAGTGTGGGGAAGCTTTGATTCCCATGGTGCTGGTGTCCTCCATGGTCAATGTGTTAGAGCCTTGGTTCCTAGAGTGCTAGTGTCCTCCATGGTCGTGTATCAGAACCTTGATTACCATGGCACTGGTGTCTTCCATGGTTGTATGGTAGAGTCTTGATTCCCAGGGTGGTGATGCTTGGTGGATGATAAGAACACAGGAAGTAGAACCTAGCAGGGCAGAGCTAGGTTCCAGGTCTCACCTGTGGAATGGATGACTTTAGGTTCTAGTAAGAGGGTGTAGACTATGAAACACATAAATGCACACCTAACAGGCTGGTGAGGCTTATGAACTGCAGTAAGATGCATGCAGCCCTCTAGCCATTGCCCAGCCTTTGCAAGCACTGAAACTTCTTTTTAGATAGATATCAGATTTTTCACATTATTCAATTACAAATGAATAAAATCTCTGAAATCTGTGGCCAGGCCCGTGACAAGCTGTGGAGTGGCAAAGGGTGGTGATACCCATGTGGGTGGTCTGATGATGTCATGAGAAACAGCAGTTAGTGGAGATACTCAAATAAATGGAATGTATTTGGAAGAAGAAATGACATTTAGGGAAAGCCAAAGCAAGTCATGAGCGAGTTCGTGGGCAATGACAGAGCATTCGGGCTGTACTCACTACGAGGGAGGTATCTAGTTGGTCTGCCTTGGTTTATAATAACCTCCATGTGGTGGGTGAGCATGCAAGGGAGGGAGGAGCACAGGAAGTGGTGTCTCAGAAGGTGACAATGGGAGCGTCTGAAGTGATGATGTGTGTCCCAGGGCCAGCGGATGTGTGGGAGAGTGAGAAGCACTGAGCTGGGCTGTCTGTCCTTGGGGAATCCACCATCTGCTCAGAGCAGGGAATCGTGCACCGCTGACAGAGCAAGAAGCCGGGAGAGGGGGGGAGGGTGTGCATGTTGGCTGGAACAGTTCTAGGACAGAGCACTGAGCAGTGGCCAAGGGTTAGCAATGGACCCAGGAGAGGAGGCGTCTGCCTAGAACTCTTGGGAGAGCTGCGGTCTGAACACCTCTACTGCCAAGAACTCGTCTGCTTAATTTTTGATCCCCAAAACAATTGGGTGAGGGGGTTTTAGCAAGTGGCCAGGTGATGACAGTGGAGCCTCAAGAATAGGGTTAGTGTCCTTAGAATAAAAATCCCTCCAGCACACTGGGCCTTTAGGTACAATCAAAATATCACAAGAAACTGCCATCCTAGAACCAGGAAGACGCTTCCTCCCAAGATCTAGTGATGATTTGGATTAACAACCTTACTAAGTGCTGGGAAAGGTAGCTTCCTACTGTCTACAGACACTTGGCTCAGAGAAATTTTTTGTGTTGTTTGTTTGTTTATGCGTGTGTGTGTGTGTGTGTGTGTGTGTGTGTGTGTGTTATGAATGTGCAGGTATCCACCAGATAAGAAGGTTTCAAATCCTTGGAGCTGGACCTACAGGTGGGAGTGAGCTGCCAAGTGGGTGCTGGGAACTGAACTCAGGTCTTCTGTAAGCTCTTATTGGCTGAGCCATCTCTAGCTCCTTACTTGACAACTTTTGTATTGACGTCTTAGTTGGTTGTTTTCTGCACAAAGGGAAATATTGAATATACATGAATTACCTATCTTTGGTTGACTGGGATTAGAAAAGATAGTTAATGTGGCAGTTTGAAAGAAAATGACCCCCAAAGGAAGTGGCACTATTAGGTGTGGCCTTTTGGGAGCAAGTTTTTCACTGTGGGGGCAGGCTTCGAGGTCTCTTTGTTCAAGCTTCCCTCAATGTGACAGTCAATTGACTTCCTGTTGCCTGCAAGACGAAACACTCTCAGCTCCAGCACCACATCTGCCTGCACATCACCATGCTCCCCATCATGATGATATGGACTGAATCCCTGAGACTGTAAGCAAGCCACCCCAATTCAATGTTTTCTTTGTGAGAGTTGCTGTAGTCATGGTGTCTCTTCACAGCAATAAAAACCTGTCCAAGACAGTTACCTATCAGGATTCCCATGAGCACAAATAGACTGAAATCAGAGCCTGGGTCACAATAGACCACCAGCCAATGCCAGCAACTTGCAGTGTGCAGGATTTTATGATTCTTTCTTCTTTTGTTCCCTGTTGGGGAAGTCTTATGTCAATAAAGCACTGTTGAGCCAATAGGAATCTAGATAGGTGGGACTAGGAGTCCAGGAGGACTCTGGGAAGGAGAAACACAAGAGAGTCGAGATGTAACACCATGGGGTAGGAAACTTCTCTGGTAAGAGACATACTTATATTAACAATTATGGGGTAATTACTTAAGTCAGAGCTAGCCAGTAAGAAACAAGCAAGGCCAACAGCTTCATAATTAATATAGCCTCCTGTGTGTTTATTTGGGACTGATGCGGCTCTGGAACCAGGCTGGTGGGAATGCTTCTCTCAAGGAAAAAGCCTCTTTTTACAGTTCCCGTAGGGTTTTATTCTTTGTTTTGTTTCTTAAGGATGCAATGACTTCCTTTCTGTTTAATAGTCGCCAGTTGCAGATGTCACAAGAAAACATGATATTTTAAACCTCATCATCTGGTCTTATAATCAGTGTAAATATTCCTCTCTGACCTTAGTTAAAGTCATAAACTGTGGGAGACATCTGATTATTTCCCACACTTTAGATAATATGGCGTGCGCTCAGAATTTTTCTTAATATTCATGTATAGCAAATTAACCTTTAACAGAGGGATTTGGTTTTGTAAAGTCAGTATTCAGTGGAAGGATGTTTTCTTGACTTTTGCTTTGAATACTTTCTGACTTTGCAGTGTTGTTTTGTCTCATGGACCACGATTATCCTGCTGTGGAATACACCTTGGTGTTTTGGGATCTGTCATGTCATTTATTTCCAATTGCATGAGAGTTTTCCTCCTTCTTTACTCTTAACTCTTGTAGCAGGCTTTCAGTGTGTCACTGAGTTCTCGGGAGTGTTTGTCTCACCTTAGTCATTTTTAATTTTGGTCCCACTTGGGTTCTGAAACTCTTTGCTGTCTGTTGAATATTATTCTGTCAATTGTTGTTTGGATTTTCATCTCTTACTTTTAAAAGAATGAACCTGACTGTTTTCTGAATTAAAAGAATATCCAGGATTCTTGTTCACTAATTTCTATTCCACAGATTTGATTTTTCTCCATCCTTAGGACAGAGCATCCCTGCATGTCAACACTGTCTCCTTTTTTTCTTCTTCGTCTACAATGACTTTGCAATGGGAACATCTCCCTCCACAGTGACTACTGAAGGATGAACTAGCTATTGACTGTGCACTTGACCTCCCTATGTTCTGAGTCTCAGGGTCAGACCTAGCCATTTTAAACTCTGAAGAAATAGGGTGGAGTGATGGATAGGATGGAGACCCAGGTCTAGGCTCTATTTTCCCTCATAAAATATTAAATGTCCAGGACCAAAATTTATTGAAACTGCTTCACTTTAGGATTTGGAGACACTCCTGGGTCACTGCTTCAAGCACTCATATCCATTTGAGGCAGGGAAGCACATATGTGGCTTGGGATATGTACACATACCCCTCCCAAACAATAAAACCTCAGATCACTGTATCAGGCTACATGCATGCTCCTCTCTGATCAATGGGATAAATTTCTCCTTTCCTTGACAGTCATCAATCTTAGATTCTATTTGGCCTTGGACTCATTATGTCTGAATATGAGACTAAAAAGGCTGAGTTGGCCTGAGCTAGTTTGGTGTATCTACACATTAAGGCAAAGCTGTGTCCTCCAGTAACCTCACAAGGAGACTCTCTTATTTATCATATTAAGCCTCAGCATAATTGGGCATGCACATGATTAAAACCAGATGCATTAAGGGAAAGGAATGATTGTGTGACTTGATCTATAGAGGATCAGCCAAACCACACCCCTTAGTCACCAACCCTGCTCCCTTTATTTCCATCAAAAGAGAACCAGGCTGGACTTGTTTATGTCTTAAGCATAATCTGTCTTTTCTATTGGATTACTTCGAAAGTTTCCTCGCTCTGTGGGATTTTATGTCATCCCCTGAAAAAGACGCCAACACCCAATTCAGGTGTCGAGCACCAACAGCACACGGTCAGATCTCCTGTCAGAAAGTATTCAGGAATACCTCCTTGTCACCACCGAGGGGTGGACACTGCCTGGGTTTCTTCTGTACTTCAAAGTGCACCTGGGGTGTAGGAAGACAAACTCAGAGTTAGAGTCGACGGCCAGAAGTCCAAGACTCTCCCACTTCTTTTGGCCACGGCACTGCCACGGTGAATCACAGCATGCTTGCCTTGGATCATTTGCTGTTGTTATTGTTGTTGCTATGGCGTAACGCTGGAGTCTGGGTACATCATAAAGAAATTTATTTAGCTCCATTTGGGGAGACTTCAAGTCTAGGATCAGTTGGTATCAATGGATTGGCTCAGGGGTGTGGAGGCACGGATAATGATTAATAGGGCTAGGTTCAAATATAGGTTAAATATAATTTATTTCAGGGAGAAATCACTTACACAAGAAGCAGATGGCTGTCTCAGGTTCCCAATATAAGGATCCACACAGACGGCTCCCTGTGACCCAACTGGACTCATGAGAGAGCCACCTGCCTGGACCCCGGACCTAAACTCCCAGTCACATCCTCACCCAGCGCTACAGGCATGTGTGGGGGTGGATATCTCACTACAATTCTCCTTTTAGTCTAAAGAAAAACATTTAGGTTTGATACAAAACTATACACAAAGATAGCAAGTATCAAGTGTGCTCTAGGAGAAGGAAAAGTAAGAACAAACACACCTAAGACCTATCGACAGTGAAGCAACTAGAGCAAAAGGCAAGAACTACACATCTAGTCCTAGGGTGAAGGCATAGCAGAGATAACTATAGAATGTCCTAAGCTGGAAAGTTTAAGTCTTGTACCTAATATTTCTATCTAGGGAGATAGAACAATAATTGTGACAGTCTAATCTTCAACCTCATCAGAGACCTGAGAAGGAGGATAGCAATACTAGGGTAGGCAGGAAGTGCAGGTGAGCAACTTCCAGAAGGTGCAGAGAAGACAGAGACAGCAGGCTACCTGGACAGTCACCCAGAGTCTCATTTCAGAGTTCAGGTTCAGGAGTCTTTTAAGTCTATCTCCTGTAAGCACAGTAGGACAGCATGTCCAAAGTCAGTGGCCAAGGTGGGGGCAGATTTCTGCACAAGAGGCCATTAGCCAAGCCGGGCGTTGGTGGCGCACGCCTTTAATCCCAGCACTCGGGAGGCAGAGGCAGGCGGATCTCTGTGAGTTCGAGACCAGCCTGGACTACCAAGTGAGTTCCAGGACAGCCTCCAAAGCCACAGAGAAACCCTGTCTCGAAAAAACCAAAAAAAAATAGTAAAAAAATAAAAAAATATATATAAAAAAAGAGGCCATTAGCCGAGGAGAGAACGGACTCCAGGAGTGACATCGCTGCCCAACATTTTCTCAGGAATAGCTCAGTGCTGTCAGGAGCAATTGTGTCTCATGTAAATGGGGTACTAATATTTAAACATTTAAATGTCATATTCTGCAGGTCTATGAAGTGTTTGAAGATCAAATATCTATGTCTGACTAATCTCATAGATAAGAAACATGGGTGGTAATAGTTTGTAATTTTCAGAAACATAGTTGTACAGTGGCTGAAGCTTCCCAAAATAATTTAACCAGGACAGTGACTATATACATATACATAATTCTCAATAGCAGAGATAGAACTGAAATGTCTTGACTTACTGTAAAGTGCAATATGATAACATACCCTAAGCTGTATCGATATACAAAATGTATATACATCAAGATAGTTTTATATTTGTGTGTAAAACATCATATCTGAAAGAAGACCCTAAATAGTCAACATACGATAATCTAAAATTTAAGTTATCTATAGCTAAGAGATGCTAAAGTTAGTTAACTAGAAAATATGTTAATCTACCTATATTCCATCTTAATCATACCTTTCCCATCCACACCCTTAAACTTACCTAAGAGAGATACTCGAGTCTGAGCCTCACCTTCCATACCCAACCCTAAACAACTAAAACTAACCATATGTAGGTGAATACTATTCCTTAAAGACAACAGTAGAGGAAAAGAGCATTGTTTTCTTAGGATTACGTCATGCTGAAGTGGGATGATGAAAACTCCATGGGATCCTGTAGGGAATAAAAATAGATCAATAAAATGTCTCGAGAGGACTACCTGTAACATTTGTAGCTAGTCTCTGTGTGGCGAGAGATGCTTTACTATCTGAATCTCTTGCAAGGGTGTAATAAGAAGGTGCAATATTTCAGCCAGCTAGTCTGGAGTTGTCTCCAGCCTTATTTATAGTCCCAAACCAGTTTTAGGGTGGTGTTTGTTAGTTCAGTGGCATCAAGTTTTATCAAGAATCGATGAAGTGGGGCCCCATCTTCTTTCTGGAGAGGTCAAAGGTTGCTACTATGAAATTTTTTTGTTCACTGTGGAAGACTTAAACATTAATATTAGCACAGAAAGTTTAACTTCCATAGGTAAACATACAGGGAAAGGTAACAATAAATATGAAATTAAGAAAGAGGAAAATTAGGATTTTAAGGAATACAGAGTTAGGACAATAGTCCTAGATTTTGTTTTCTTCTGTTTTACATCAATGGCCTTTTGATATGAGACAGAAACTCTGAATTTTATTTAGACAACATGTTTGAAGTTGAAGAAGGTGGATCAAGTCCAAATCCAAAGCCAGGTTTGACTTTTATGTCAACAGGAACTGCAATAGTGCTGGGAAGTAGAGAAACAGAAGACAAGAGTTTAGTATAAATATTTTACCATACGTCAGATTCTTCTTTGCATGGTGGTTCTTTCTGGATAGCTATCCTCTCTTCTTTAGGCTCGGGTGGGGTGGATACACAGGGGAATGGCCTCACAATGAATGATGTCATCACATCAAGGGGTCACATGGTAAGATAGGAGCCACAGATTCAGAGACTGGGTGTGTTCTTACGTAACAACTGTTTTCACAGTAACTGTTGGAATCCCCAAACAACCACATTAGTTCCTTCTGAAGCACACCCATGTGTGCGTGTACACATCTCCCTGTGATGTATGAGTATGTGTATGCATGTAGAGACCACAGGTCAATATTGGATGCTTTCCTTTATCTCCTGATTTTTTTTGAGACACATTCTTTTGATGCATCTGGAGCTCAGTGGTGATGGGGGAAGTCCTTCTATGTATATGTTTGTCTTATTGGTTGGTAAGTGAAGCACTGTTTGCCAATAGGGAAGCAAGATAGGTGGGACTAGGTGTCGAAGAAGATTCTGAAAAATGTAGCCAAGAGTAGGGAGTCCCTATGATCCCAGGAAAAGAGAACACATGAAGCTGGCATTCTCAGTAAGATAGACCTTATAGAAATATATAGATTAGTAATTATAGGTTAATGCTTAAGATATAACTAGCCAATGGGAAGCCCTGGATATTTACTGACAGCATTGTAACTAACAGAGTCTCTGTGTGTTATTTGGAGTTGATGCGGCTCTGAGACCAGGCTGGTGGGAAGAATGTTTGCTACACATTGACTAGCTGATTGGCTAATTAGTAAGTCCCCAGAACCCACCCTCCTGCCCCACCCAACCACACCCAGCATTCAGATTACAGGTGTGTCCCACCATGCTCAGTGTTTTACATGAATGTTGCAGATCTAAACTCAGGTGGTTGTGCTTGCACAGCAAATGATTTACCCACTGAGCCCCCTTTTTAGACATTGAGGCTTCACCTACTCAAGATGGGAACTGAGATTCCAATCCTGAGCTTTTGTGGGCCACAAAAGCAACTCCAAACCATGGCATCTTCTTCCTCCTGTGCTCATTTTCTCTTGACTTTGCTTCTCTGTTGTCTTTGTCTGTGATAGACTTTTCTCTTGTGAGTCGTTATATTGGTTGCTTTTGTCACCACTGTGACAAAATCTTGGCAAAAGCAACTTAAGGGAGGAAGGAGCAACAGGCCCCCAGACCTTAACACAGCTCACTTCAGTGCCATTTAAGCTGTAACACCCAGAATGTAGACAGTACCACCAGCCAAAACAAAATCAATGATGGAATCCTTCAAAATCCATAGTCCTGGAAAACTCTCTAAATGTACCAACCTTGCTTTTTGGTGTCTGTTGTTCTGCTTTTGGCTAGAAGTTCTTGTTGACTGAAGTATGCCAACCCAGGACATGATTTTTGTGCTTAAAAGCTCACCCTGAGAAAGGCTTGGGGCTACACTGGGATCCTGAACACAGAAGTGTAGTCACCCGTGGCTAGTAAAGACTTCCTATTGGCTAGAACCCATGTCTGAGCAGTCTTCTGGTGAATACCCAACAAATGGTGTATTTTTGGCTCAGGTTCAAGGGCACTGCCCATCATGACAGCAGAGGCCTGGCAGCAGGAGCAGGAGGCAGCTAGTCACACCTAATCCTCAGCCTGAAAGCAGAGAGAGATGAGGGCTGGTGCTCAGCTCAATTCCTCCTCTCAAGAAGTTGGGCTTTGGTGACTCAGGAGCAGCAGCCTCTGTGTGGTTCTGTTTCAGAAAACGTAGCTGGTCTCACCCTATGTATGTATCTGTGGAGGCCTGTAGTTGATGGGATAATTTTTCCTCAGTTTTTCTCCACTTTATTTTTTGAGAGTCATTTTTCAGGCAGATATGGTAGTGTACACCGGCAGTCCCAGCTATTAGGAGCTAGAGGCAACAAGCGACTATCTCAAAATCAATAAATAAATTAAGAAATGGGAGAAGTAGGACCAGGGCCCTCCGTCCCCTCCCCCATGTGTCTAGGCTGAACAAGGTATCTTTCCATAGGAAATGGGCTCCAAAAAGCCAGTTCATTCATTAGGGATAGCAACTGGTCCCACTGCCAATGGCCCCAAAAACTGCTCAAGCCTCCTACTGTCACCTGCATTCAAGGGGTCTAGTTAGGTCCTATGCAGGTTCCCAGCTGTCAGTCCAGAGTCAGTGAGCTCCCAGTAGTTTGGGTCAGCTGTTTCTGCAGGTTTCCCCATCATGACCTTGACCCCTTTTCTCATATTATTGTTCCTCCCTCTCTCTGACTAGACTCCAGGAGCTTGAAGCTTGATCCAGTGGTTTAGTTGTGAATCTCTGCATCTGCTTCCATCAGTTACTGGATGAAGGTTTATGAGATCATGTTTATTTCCCCTTCCTAGGCAGATCCACATATGTCTTTCTTACAGTCCTCTTTGTTACCTAGCTTGTCTGGGGTTGGAGACTGTAGGCTGGTTACCCTTCCCTTTATGTCTAATGTTCACTTATAAGTGAGTACACACCATGTTTGTCTTTCTGTGTTTGGGTTACCTCACTCAGGATGTTTTTTTCCAGTTCTCTCCATTTGCCTGAAAATTTCAAAATGACATTTTTTTATCACTGAGTAGTACTCCATTGTGTAAATGTACCACATTTTCTTTATCCATTCTTCAGTTGTTTCCAGGTACTGGCTATTATGAATAATGCTGCTATGAACTTACTTGAAGAGATGTCCTTGTGGCATGACTGTGCCTCCTTTCGGTATATGCCTAAAAGTGGTATTGTTGGGTCTTGAGGTAGATTGATTCCCACCTTTCTGAGAAACCACCATACTGAATTCCAAAACAGATGTACAAGTTTGCACTCCCACCAGCAATGGAGAAGTGCCATTCTGACAGGTGTAAGATGGTATCTCAGAGTTATACAGTAATGAAAACAGCTTATTATTGGCATAAAAACAGACAGGTGGACCAATGGAATCAAATCAAAGTCCTTGATATCAACTCACACCTATAAACACCTAATTTTTGACAAAGAAACTAAAACTATACAATGGAAAAATGAAGGCATCTTTAGCAAATGGTGCTGGCATAACTGGATGTCGCTATGTAGAAGACTGCAAATAGATCCATATCTATCAGCATGCACAAAACTCAAGTCCTCAAATCCAACCTCACTGAACCTCATAGAAGAGAAAGTGGGAAGTACCCTTGAGTTCATTGTCACAGGAGACCACTTCCTGAATATAACACCAGAAGCACAGACACTGAGAGCAACAATTAATAAATGGGACCTTCTGAAACTGAGAAGCTTCTGCAAAGCAAAGGACACAGTCAACAAGACAAAACGGCAGCTCACAGAATGGGAAAAGATCTTCGCCAACCCTGTAACTGACAGAGGTCAGATCTCCAAAATATACAAAGAACTCAAGAAACTAGACACCAAAATTCCAAATACCCAGTTTAAAATGGAGTACTGATATAAACAGAGAATTCTTAACAGAAGAAACTCAAATGGCTGAAAGATATTTAAGGAATTGCTCAATATCCTTAGTCATCAGGGAAATGCAAGACTTTGCTACATATATTTTAAAAGCTTTCTTGACCAAAGTAATTGAACATATTTGGGGGCACAGCATGACAGATGTTTGAGTGTATTATGCATGATTAGGGCACATGTCTCCTTAAATACTTGTCAACCCTTCATGCATACTCTGTTTTACTCTTTTTTGTTATGAGTATTGCTTTTTTCCCTCGCTCTTTGTGTTAATTTCCTTTCCTCTTTCTAAGGGAGCAGATTTAATTTTCCGTAACTAGGTTTCTTTATAACTTGGGAATGAATAGCGAGTAAAGAGTAAATTGAAAACACTGTTCTACAAAAATAATTTTGTTTAATAACCCTCCTCTGAGAAAAGTTCAAGTTGATTTCTCGTGGATGCTCTAAAATCTACAGTGCCTGCTTCATGTCTGGATACTCTCTCTCTCTCTCTCTCTCTCTCTCTCTCTCTCTCTCTCTCTCTCTGTGTGTGTGTGTGTGTGTGTATGTGTTTGTGTGTGTGTGTATTTTTATCTACGTGCGTGTGAGAAAGTGATTTTGTGTGTCTTAGTTCATGTGTGTACATCTTGCATGTGATTTTTTGTGTGTATGTGTGTATATACCTTACTATGTGTGTGATTGATGTGTGCATGTATGATGTATTGATGGGGGATGTCCTTCTGTGTATATGTTTGTCCTATTGGTTGACGAATAAAGCACTGATTGACCAGTAGCCAGGCAGGAAGTATAGGTGGGGCTACCAGACCTAGAGAAAGCTATAGTTTTGTTTATGATTTTTTATTTTATTATTTTAATTTTAAATAGCTTGCTTCACATGTCAATCCCAGTTACCTCTCCCTCTCCTCCTCCCGCACACCCCCCACCATCCCCCTTAGCCTGCCACCCTATCCCCACTTTCTTCCATATAGGGGATACCAGAGTCTGTCACTTCGCTCAGGGCAGGATCCAGATACTCCCCCTAAGAGTCCAGGCTGAGAGAGCATCTCTCTTTGTGTTATGGACACACAAAGTTCATTTGTAAGGCAGGGATAATACTGATCTACTGCCCAGAGCCCCATAGGTTGCCCAGGCCTCCTCACTGACTCTCACACACAGGGGGTCTGGATCAGTTCCATGCTGGCCTCCCAGCTGTCGGTCTGGGGTCCAAGAGCTCCCCCTTGTTCAGATCAGCTGTCTCTGCTGGTTTTGCCAGCCCTTTCTTTGCCAATTTGCTCATCGCTTCTCTCTCTCTCTCTCTCTCTCTCTCTCTCTCTCTCTCTCTCTCTCTCTCTCTCTCTCTCTCTCTCTCTCTCTCTCTGTCACTCGGTTCCATGGGTTCAGTTCAGTGTTTAGCTGCGGGTGTTTGGCTTTGCTTCCATCAGTCACCAGATGAAGGTTCTGGGATGGCATATAAGGTAGACATCAAGTTCATTATCAGGAATGGGCATTTAAGATAGCCTCTCCACTATTGCTTAGCTTGCCAGTTGGTGTCATCTTTTTAGATCGATAGAGGTCTCACTGGTGCCAGATCTCTCTTCAAACCTATGACTCACTTTATTATGGTATTTCTCATCCTGTTCTCCCCCCATTCTACCCTCCACTCAACCTTCCTGTTCCCCCATGACCTACTCTCTCCTCCTCTTCTCCCCCTCTCTTCTTCCCAGCTCCCACTCCCCCACACACACCTCCTGTCATGTTCCCAATCTGTTCAGAAGAGCTGCCTCATTTCACTTCTCTGGGATACCAGTACCCAGTTATGCCAGCACCATTTGTTGAAGATGCTTTCTTTTTTCTATTGTGTAATTTTATCTTCTTTGTCAAAAATCAAGTGTTCACAGGTGTGTGGGTTAAAATCAAGGTTTTCAATTCCATTCCATTGGTCTACCTGTCTGTTTTTGTGCCAATACCAAGCTGTTTTTCAGGACTATAGCTCTATAATAGAGCTTGAAGTCAGGTATGGTGATGCCTCCTGAAGTTCCTTTATTGTATAGGGTTGTTTTGGCTATCCTGGGCCTTTTGTTTTTTCATATAAAGTTTATTATTGTTCTTTCAAGGTCTGTGAAGATTTGTGCCAGAATTTTGATAGGGATTGCATTGAATCTGTGGACTGCTTTTGGCAAGATTGCCATTTTTATTATGTTGATCCTACCAATCCAAGAGCATGGGAGATCTTTCCATTTCCTGGTATCCTCTTTGATTTCTTTCTTTAGAGACTCAAAGTTCTTGATATACTCATCTTTCACTTCTTTGGTTAACATTATCCCCAGATACTTGATGCTGTTTATGGCTATTGTAAAGGGTGATGTTTCTCTGATTTCTTTCTCAGCTACTTTATCATCTATATATAATAGAGCTACTGATTTTTTTGAGTTAACCATGTTTATGATTTTAAAAATGTGTATAAACATTACTCTTTTTTCCATATGCATTGCAAATAAATATAGAATAAAGAGTGTATTTTGCAAATGTCTTTTCTACAGACACCATTTATCTTTGGTAATTGTTAATATATTTTTTGACAAATAGAAATTTGAGTTAAATGACTATTTAGTCTGCCCTTTCCATAAGCTTAGCATATTTCATTCAGTTTGAGAAACACTTTACCATACATTGATGTTGTTTTCTAGACATTGATGATTCAGCTTTCACATTCAGATCTACAAGCCAATGAGTTAATTTTCAGTCATGCTTCAGGATGGTGTGACAATTTTTTTTCCCACTGTACTGACTGGCTTTGTGTGTCAACTTGACACAAGCTAGACTAATCAGAGGAAGGAGTCTCAGTTGAGAAAATGCCTCAATGAGATCCATCTGCAAGGCATTTTCTCCTTTAGTAATCATTGGTGGGTGGAGCTATCCCTGGGCTGGTGGTACTGGGCTCTATAAGAAAGCAGGCTGAGCAAGCCATCGGAACTAAGACAGTAAGCATCACTCCTCCATGGCCTCTGCATCAGCTCCTGCCTCTAGGATGCTGCCCTGTTTGAGTTCCTGTCCTGACTTCCTTTGGTGATGAACAGCAATGTGTAAGTCAAATAAGCCCTTTCCTCCCCTACTTGCTTTTTGGTCATGGCATTTCATTTCAGCCACATAAACCCTAACTACGACGGCTGTATAATTTATTAGTGTTTTTTTAATGTAAAAAGCCACAATTTACTATGTTCCATGGTGCCTCTCTGCAAAGATGCAAGTGGCCATTTGCCCTGGCATTTGTTGAGGATTTTCTATCATGTCCCTTGGATATGTGTCTGTCTTGTTCCAGCACCAGCACAGCCTAGCTTCTAAGTCATGTGCTTTGTCAAAAGACAAAACTACAACAAATCCAGTGTGACAATTTAACAGGACCTTACTGGCATTTCCAGCATGGAGAAGAGGTGAAGGAATGAATCTGTTCTATCTCATATGACTCCGACTTTTTAAAACTTCGATTTCCTTTCCTTTATTTACTGCTAAGCTTTTGTCTGGGTATAGAGTGTGTGTGTAGTCACACCCTCTGCTCTCCCCTTCCACCCCTGCTCTAATCTACTCCATCACACAGTTTCACTTCCACTTTCGTGTTCTGTATACATATATGAAATCCATCACAAATAAGAGAAAATACATAATATTCACCTGAAACTGGTTTCATTCCCTTGTTATGACTATCTCCAGCTACATCCACTTTTCTGTAAATGGCATGGCTTCATTTTTGATGGTCCAGGAGAATTCCGCTGTGTATGCATCGCATACATTTTTCTCCTAGCAGTCATGATGAGTGCTGTAATAAGCATGGGTGTGCAGGACCTCTGTGTTATGTTGATTTAAGAGACTCTGATTTAGCTAGGTGGTGGAGGCACGAGCCTTTAATCCTAGCCCTCAGGGGGCAGAGGCAGGTGGATCTTAGTGAGTTTGAGGTGAACAAATTCCAGGACAGCCAGAACTATTACACAGAGAAACCCTGTCTCAAAAAGCCAAAGAGAGAGAGAGAGAGACAGAAAGACAGAGAGAGGGAGAGAGATAGACAGAGATAGACAGAGAGAGACAGAGACAGAGACTGATTTAAATTTTCGCATATTGTATAGAGCTAGAAGGAAGCTCAGTGGTAAAGTCCCTCTGGATAGGTGCTAGATACCAGATTTGATATCTAGAGAACAGAAATAAAGTCTTTGATGACTGACATCAAAGGCTCAGGATGTCCAACCTGAAAGGCCCAGAGTTGGGCAAGCTCCAGATAAGGTGTTTTCAGGCTTTAGAGATACGAGATTTCTTGGGACTGATACTTGAGTCTAGAGCTAAAAGTCATCTGTGAAGCACACACTTTACATATATGCCATGAGGTAATTTATAAAATGTGTTTCATCGTTCTGTATGTGAGACAGATTTATACATAAGGTCAGGAGTGGAATTTTCCATTTGTGGTACCAAGACAGATCAGAGCTCAAGGAGTTTTGGATTTTGAATCATTTCAGATTCTGGGCTTTGGGGCTGCTTAACTTGTAGCCTAATCAAATTTTTCTTGTTCTTTTGCCACAGCTAGTGTTCATGTGTTGCCTGTCTGGTAACGCACTGGAGGAAGACCTGTGTTGAGCATGTGCTGTGCTAAGATGTGCCATCTTCAAACAGGAGAGTTTGTAGGGAGAGGTACAGAGTCACTAGAAGCTGAGGCCCTCCGTGGAGCTGAGGCCATAGGGGGTCTGGTTTTGGGTCTAAATCTGAAACCAGGAGTATGTTATTGTTGGCTTCAGAGAGGAGAGATGCCGTCACAATGAAAGACAGATATCAAATAACAACAAAGATGGCTAGTAATAGAAACTCTTATGATGGCAAAAGGAACAAAGGATCCTTTTAAAGAGATTATTTTAGAACAATTCACCCCAATGCAGGAGACCTGGCCCCAGGAACCACTATCTGAAAATCAGAATTACAGTGTAGTTTATTTGAGACTTGCTGACCCTGGGCAGCAACAAGGCCAGGTCAGTCGCTGTAGCTTGAGACAGGAATAGGGTCTTGGGAGACATCAGAGCAAAGGGAACTGCATGCAAGCTGCATGTATTGGTTCATCCTGGGTTAACATCAAGGACTCAGGCAGTGCCTGGAGCTTAGGAGCCTAGTCTGATGTAAAACTCGGAAAACAACCCTGATGATTTTGTCTAGTTACAGTTTGCTGGGGAGCCATGCAGGGACACCCACCAGCATTCCTTAGGGACAGTCATAGAGGCTACACTCAAGACTGCTCTCATCATGTCCACTTGGACCCTTGCCAGGATCTAAAAGCAGAGGGTCCTGCCTGTGTAGGAGGCTCCAGCTACAGAAGGACACTCTCCACCCCAGGTCACCATCACTCCAGCATGTCTCTTCTAGACCTGTGGATTTCAGACCTATAAGCTCTAAAGTCCTGTACCCAGAACCTCAGCTGTTGACTCCAGGGCATATTTTCATTCACACCTACATTTTTGCAAATAGGGAGTACTTTTTCTTAAGTGTACTGTTAAATAGCTTCGGTTCTTCTACTGTAACATGGAGGCGTTTGTGTGTGTAAGAATGTATCTGTGTCTGTGAGTGTGTATGTCAGTGCATGCAGATACACACATGTGTACCAGTGTACCTCCTTCTGTACATGAGTGAGGAGGTCATAGGTCAACCTTGGGTGTTGTCCCTAGGGCACTTTCCTCCTTGTTTTAAATTTCTCTCTCTCTCTCTCTCTCTCTCTCTCTCTCTCTCTCTCTCTCTCTCTCTCTCTCTCTGTGTGTGTGTGTGTGTGTGTATGTGTGTGCGCATGCGCGTGCACGCGCGCGTGCGTGGTTTGGATAAGAATGGCCACTCTAGGCTCAAAGATTTGAGTGTTTGGTCACTAGGCAGTGACACTATTTGAAAGGATTAGGAAGCGTGGCCTTGTTGGAGGAAGTGCGTAACTAGGGTTGGACTTTGAGTTTTTAAAAGCTCAAGCCAAGCCCAGTCTCTTTCTTTTCCTGCTGCCTCTGGATCCAGATGTAGAAGCAGCTCTCAGCTTCTTCTCTAGCACCATGTCATCCTCCCTGGTGTTTCCACGCCCCCTGCCATGGTGAAAGCGAACTAAACCGCTGAAACTCCAAGCAAGCCCCAATTCAATGCTTTCTTTTACAAGAGTTGTCTTGGTCAGGTGTCTCTTCACAGAAAAAGAGCTCTGACGAAGACACACAGTGCACATGTGGTCAGAAACACTTGTCAGGGGTCAGTTCTCTCTCTTCACTGTGGGTTCTTGGGTTCGAACCTTGGTTGTTAAAGCTTTTACCCCTTGAATCATTTCTAAACAGGGTCTTCACTATCCTAGAACTCACCCACCAAAATGGGCTAGATGCCAGCAAGCCCCAGGGACCAGACAGGCTATACCTCCCCAGCACTGAGACTGCAAATAACACAAGCTTTTTACATTGGTTGAGGGGACCAACCCCAGGTCGCCAAGCTTGCACAGTGTGATGTCTATTCTTGGTTGTCAAGTTGACTACATCTGGAATCAACTAAAAATTTGAGCTACTGGGCACACCTGTGAGGGATTTTTAGTTAATTGGGTTATTTGAAGTCAGAAGATGCACCTGAAATCTGGGCCACACCCTCCTGGGGCAGCCTATATATAATTACTGTTCTGTTGCTGTGAAGAGACACCATGACCAAGGTAGCTCTTGTAAAAGAGAGTGCCAGGGTCCTGCCTTGACTTGGGTTCAGGTCCTGAGACTGGGAAAGGGCGTTGATGCAAGCAAAAACTCTGACCACCAAGTGGATTGCACTCCAGTGGCCCAAATAGCTGGAGCTGTCTTTATTTATACTTTAACAGTTTTTTCTACCAGACTTACACCAACAGCCTTGTTATTGGCTTTTGTTTTTTAACCATTTTTGTTGTTGTTGTTGTTTTTTCAAGACAGGGTTTCTCTATTGTTTTTGGAGCCTGTCCTAGAACTCGCTCGGTAGACCAGGCTTGGTCTCGAACTCACAGAGATCTTCCTGCCTCTGCCTCCCAAGTGCTGCGATTAAAGGCGTGCGCCACCACTGCCCAGCTTCTGTTTTTTGACTTTTAAGGAATACATTGTAATCATTATAAAATCCCCCATTGCTCCTCTTTCTGCTTCTCCAAATACGCTTTCCCACCCCCATACCCTTATTCTGGACACACTTTCTCAAGCTTAACTAAATATCCAGCCAGACACACCTGCTCTTTCACCACTTATGCTGCTGGCAGCTACTGGCAGTTACAAGGTTAAAAAGTGACGGACATGGGCACAATGCTTTAAGGACAACAGCATTCAAACCAAGACAATTCTCTCATATCTGCAATATAAGCTTTTATAGAGCTCCCCTTCCCACCAGAGGGTCCTGTGTCACAAGTGTTTGTTTTCTCATATGTACCTATCTGTCTCTATTGAGTCAGATAAGTTCCCAGAATTGGGAGTTGTAGTTAGTAATTCCAGATAAGAGATTTTGAGAAACATTAGCTCCCTTGCTGATTCTTAGGGGAAAATATTCAAGAAAGAACAGAATTTCCAGGGGAAATTACAGCTGTTGCCTATGTGACTGACAAAATAAAACTAAAAACCACCCAAAGAATAAACAATAGAATGAGAGAAAAGAGCTTGCAAGCTGTGTGAACTCTGCAGACAGAGACAGAGAGAGAGACAGAGAGAGACAGAGAGAGAGACAGAGAGAGACAGAGAGAGAGAGACAGAGAGAGACAGAGAGAGAGACAGAGAGAGACAGAGAGAGAGAGAGACAGAGAGAGAGACTGGGTCTGATGATACTGACTTTAGAGACCTCAACGCCTACCATTCCACCAACAAAGCCAAACACATTGTTTCTAATCCTTTTGAACAACTTCACTGCCTGGTGACTAAGCATTCAAATATATGAGCCTATGGGAGGCCTTCTTATTCAAGAAGGGGCTTTATTAGAATGGCTTCCAAGATGTGACCCAGGTAGTCTAACAATGGCTGTCTACGAATGGAAGGCCCAAGGACCCAGTAGTGTTCAATGCACAAGGCTGGATGTCCCAGCTGGTCTTCAGTGTATGCTGGGATCCCAAACAAGAAGAATCTAATGTCAGTGAAGGAATGGACTTGCCATTGAGAGCTGGGCAAGCAGGTGAAGACAGCAAGCTCCCTCTTTCCACGTGCTTACATAGGCTGCCAGCAGAAGGTGTGGTCCAGACCAAAGGTGGGTCTTCCCATCTCAAAAGATCAGGGTCAAATGATTTAATTAAGAAAAACATCTCTCACAGGAGTGCCCAGCTGATTGGCTTCTGGTTAATTCCAGCTGTAGTCAAGTTCATCACCAAGAGCAGCACCTACACTATTAATTTTGTCGGTCCTGTCCTTCCAGAGAATCCCGACTAATCCGCATGGTGAGCACTTTACCAGCTGAGGCATCTTCCTCGAGGTTCTAGTAAAACTTCTTTAAGTCTAGATATATAACTTAACAGAAAAACAGAGAGTAGAGGTTTCATGCTTTCCCATGAATGGTTCTACAATGACCACTGGTGTTCAGCCTCAGATTTAGCCAACATGGTGGTATTGGCTAAGTCAGCACTGGTGTTGAACTAAGTCAGCACTTGCCTGAGCTCCCAGGAAACTGAGCAATTGGCTGACATTCAACTTTCCCAGCTCCTTATTGCTCTCTTGGGGTCCAGTAACCAGGTCTGAGGCCACCCGGGGGTATAACACCGACTCTGGGCTATGGGCCCATCTCAGTGCTCCCTGTGGAGGCAGAAGCTATGGCCTCTGGATGGGGAAGGCTGGAGTCCAGAGAGTGGTGCATACGGGGTGGGACTGGGCTCTGCAGTCCATGTGCTGCCTGGCTTATTCTCTCCAGGTTTGTAGCAGTTTTAAACTCTCTCTTGTCCGTTCTTACAATAAGTATAAGTATATGCCTCCCACGCCCAAGATGACAATGGTCACAACCGGTTTGTGTTCCAGACAAGGGATTCACTATTGCAGAGAAAATGACCTGAGTCTCCTGTCCCAAAGAATGCAGGGACCAGAGGCAGGGCATGGGCCTCTGAAAGCACCCAAAATGTTTTTTTAATATAAAAAAACCTCTTGCTACTTTTCAAATTAAGTTATAACAGGTCTCCAGACCTTAGCAAGACTGGCACCATGTCTGATGTTTAAATCTGGCACATAGGCCCCAACACTTGCCAAAACAAAAACAAAGACCGAGTCCATAGTTCTCAGAAAGTCCCTGAGTAAAAAGCTCCTAATTGAGCAGGGCATTGGTGGCGTACGCCTTTAATCCCAGCACTGGAGAGGCAGAGGCAGAGGCAGGTGGATCTCTGTGAGTTCGAGGCCCCAGCCTGGTATACAGAGTGAGTGCCAGGACAGGCTCTAAAGCAATACAGAGAAACCCTGTCTCGAAAAATCAAAAAAGAAAAAAGTTCCTAATTGTACTGATCTTGCCTCTCCGTTTCTGCAGCTCTGCTTTTGTCCAAATAAAGAGTGGCAACCAGGGTGTGGGTTTTGTGCATCCGAACAAAGGGCTGTAAGGCTCAGGGCTGTGTGATTTGGGCAATTGCCTGTCCAGCTGGCAATAAAGACGCTCCTTTTGGCTTTGAGTGTCCACGTGCTTGTACCTATGGGCTTACCTCACAGCAAAGTGTGCTGACCTTTATGCTCTGAAATTTTCCTAGGAAGCAGCTGGCCTACTTCTGGAGGAAGTATGTGTTATGTAACACAAATTCCTGAAAGGAACCAGGCAGGAGGTGGGGGGGGGGTGCGGTCTGCAGTTCCTGGAGGAGTTCTTCCAAGTGATTGAGTTGACCAGAAGCAGAGCTAAATGTTGCTCCCATTTGAACTAGAAGATGCATGTGGTTAGTGCACAGGCCAAGACAGCTGTACTAGGCAGGCTTCTCTGAGCGCCCCCTGAGGACCCTGTGGGATAAGCTGGGCGTAGAAGGCTCCTGGTTGAAGTACTCACAGTCCCGGGTATTAAAACCGTTTCTGGCCCGACACTGTACCCTCATGGCCAGACTATGGCTCTTCTTGGGATAAACCAGGCAGTGTGTATTGCATGCTCAATTTCCCTGCCCTCCCTTCCAACCCCCAGTTTCTTCTGTCTCATCTGATAGCTTGATTCTCCTCATATGCCCTTAACTCTGTGATCAGCAGTCTAAGTTGTCTTCAAACGAAATAGAGCAGGCGCCTGTCCCTGCTGAGTGTGTGACGCTCCACTGAGCAAAGACCTGATGAGGCCCATAGATTTTCCTTCCTGAATGCACACTTCTCAGGTACCTGGGACCCAAGAATATTTTATGGAAAATTCAGGCAGCTCACTCCCTGCCTCTCGAAAACCTTCCTCTTTGCCAAAGGACTCCAGATGCCCCAGGGTGCTCTGGGGTTCAGCAAGGTACTGACAAGTTTAATTAAATGTTATTAGTTAGCTCGGCTGCTTGGGGAGCCCGGAAGCCCTGGTGCAGCGAGACTGGTCTGCGAGTGACCTACTGAGCATGAGGAGGCTCAGACCATCAAACTGCAGCAGGCAGTGAGTACAACTTCTTCCCAGCCATCCCCCTGCCTCCAGACTTGCTCTATCTGCGCTGTCTCTCCAAAACAACTTAGCAAAGCTTTGGCAACTTCTTAAAAATAACACTTATGATTGTGATGAGGATATAAAACCAAGCACGAGTTCTCAGAGTTCATGTTTAACTGCAGAAGGCACGCCCTGAGAAATGAAATCAAAAGAAGTGAAAATTGTCTGTAACTGTGCTGTTGTGGGTCAGTCTTACATTCCTGAGGGTTTTTAATGACTTCACAAAAACATCAACGTATGTGCATATGTACACATTCCTAACTAATCTCTGTATTGGTCAAGGTTCTCCAAAGAAACAGAACAGATAGAATGATTGCATAATAAAGGGGTTTACTAAATTGACTTACACAATAGAGTCGAGAGTCCAGTGATGGCTGCCTGCACATTGGAAAAGCTTAAGAGTCAGTAGCTGTCCAGTTCAGGATGCTGGAGGCCTCAGAAGTCCCAGTCTGATGCTGAAGGCCTGGAGCGTTCCTGGAGAGCCACTGGCAATCTATCTACAATGGAAGGCTGAGGAACTTGGGTTCTGATACCAGCGAAGGAACAGAGCAGCTGTGGAAACAGAAATAAGGGAGAGGAACTTACAAATGGAGTAGATGAAGGAACAGAGCAGCTGTGGAAACAGAAATAAGGGAGAGGAACTTACAAATGGAGTAGATGAAGGAACAGAGCAGCTGTGGAAACAGAAATAAGGGAGAGGAACTTACAAATGGAGTAGATGAAGGAACAGAGCAGCTGTGGAAACAGAAATAAGGGAGAGGAACTTACAAATGGAGTAGATGAAGGAACAGAGCAGCTGTGGAAACAGAAATAAGGGAGAGGAACTTACAAATGGAGTAGATGAAGGAACAGAGCAGCTGTGGAAACAGAAATAAGGGAGAGGAACTTACAAATGGAGTAGATGAAGGAACAGAGCAGCTGTGGAAACAGAAATAAGGGAGAGGAACTTACAAATGGAGTAGATGAAGGAACAGAGCAGCTGTGGAAACAGAAATAAGGGAGAGGAACTTACAAATGGAGTAGATGAAGGAACAGAGCAGCTGTGGAAACAGAAATAAGGGAGAGGAACTTACAAATGGAGTAGATGAAGGAACAGAGCAGCTGTGGAAACAGAAATAAGGGAGAGGAACTTACAAATGGAGTAGATGAAGGAACAGAGCAGCTGTGGAAACAGAAATAAGGGAGAGGAACTTACAAATGGAGTAGATGAAGCTGCTTGTGAGACCCAATGGCAGGCAGTGTTTTACCACATGTCTCCTTATGTTTGGGCTTCCACCAAAAGACGCCACCCAAACTTAGCATGGGTCTTCCTCCAATAGAGAACTTGATTGAGAAAATCCTTCACAGGTGTGGCCAGCAACTTTGTCCCTGAGTTGATTCTAGATCTCAACAAATTGTCAACCAAGATTAACCAACACAAGTGTGTGTGTGTGTGTGTGTGTGTGTGTGTGTGTGTGTGTGTCATGCGCACCCAGAGTTCCAAGTTATACTGCTGGTAGGTAGATTTTTGTGTTTTCACCCAGAGCTCTTTATGCCTGAATTCAGGTAACTCTAGTTGCCACATGGCTACCCAGTAATCTTTAGAACCAATCACATGCCAGTTTCCTGTTTCCCTACAGCCAGCACTGGGTACCATTGTGTGTTTGGAATGTTTCCCAAATGTCCTCAGATGAGTGTGTCACTCACACTGGGAAGGATTTCTCTCACTTAAGGTGAGAGCCTGCTTTGCACAAATAAGTGGGGGTTCTGGGTGGGGCTGGTACTTTATGCGGGGTCGCCTTTGTTTCTCAAGCGGCAAAGACTAGAGGGAAGGGAGGCCTCCAGTTGCTCAGAGGTTCAGGTCTGTTTCCCTGGGTGCTGCTCAATCTACCTCTTAAGGGAAGGGTTTCTGGGTCTCCCTGCATGGTGTGCCTGGGTCTCGTTAATTTTTGGCGCCCTTGTGACGACAACAGAAGAAAGTCTGCCAGTGGGCATCCTCCCTCTGCTTCTTATCTGTCTCTCTGAGAACGGTGGATTAAAGTATCAATGGCTCCACCTGGAAATGAACTTCCAGAAGGTCCCACAGGTGACCAGAATCTGAGTGCACCAAACTCAAGCTTTCACACTACACATTTTAAAGACAGATTTTTACAGGGGATGAATCAAAGTACCTGGGACCTCTGAGTTCTGATCAATCACTGGTTTTCATTATCCAAGTTATTTATGAGATAGGAGCATCTTTTCCCCACATGTTAGTTCCTTATTTTGTTGGAGCTTTAGACAGATTCTACTCTCAAGTCCTCCCTTCTCCTCCCCCCATCTTAGCTGTCAGCTTCTGATCACTATTTTCGCTGAAGCTATCTTTCAGTTCCCAGGATAATTATTCCTATATGCTTAACAGCTATGCAAAGTTGTTGACTTTAATGCAAATCATCACATTCAAATCTTATGTGTGCAGAAGATTCACAGATTATATTTCAAAGCAAAAATAGTGTATGCTTTGTCAAGACAGGGTTTAATTAAGCCTTGCGGAAAAATGACTGACAATTTGTTAACTTACACATTTTTTTTCATCATATTATGCCTGCTCTTCTACTCTCGGTCTCGGCCTTTCATTCATACCTGGGCGTGTGGTTCACGTGAAGCCATCCTCCAGGCGCCTCTGGGTCACCCTACCTACGTCTTCCAGCATCTTTTCCTTTTGTCTATCTCCCTTATGTTCCACCTATTCATTCACAACTTGACTTTTAACGTTGTCCTCGGGTACCCAAGTAACTTTTAAGTGTTCTAAGACTGCGGAACTCATCATCTTATCTCCGGGCTATGTGTACGGCAGTCGTGACTGGACGCTGGGAACATGTGGGGGTGGGTAATACAGTAGGCACTCAAAGTGCTTCTGACTAATGAATGTTGGGGACACGTAAACATGAAGTCACCAAGCTAGGAGCAGTCACTGGCTACTTCCTGCCCATCAGCAGAAGTCGTGGCCAGTTCTAAGTAACCTCAGAACACAGATACACAGGTAGCTTGATGGAAAATGGGATGTTTTCAGAAGTCTCCGAACTGTTTACCCTTGGTGAACTGTTCCTTTGTTCTGTGGGTACCACGCTTTGATCCTCATAGCCAGAAAAAGAGGGTGTGAGAGCTCTCAGCACCCCCAAACCTGGGTTTCCCATTCCTGGGCCTTCCCTGGGGATTCTGAAGAGTGGTCCAGAGCAGAGCCAGGTCTCTCTACTCAGTAAGGGCCAACTGCAGACACCGATGGAGCCTGCTTCTCAGAGGCCTGGAGCTGATGCTGCAGAGGTGCGCAGGCGCCCCCGGGGAGCCTGCCTGGAGTCTCCTGAAGCCAGGATGGTGGGGAAGGTTCTGCTAGGCGCCAGCTCCACCAAGGTTTGTTGTGTCACTGTAATTGCAGGGTGAATGGAGCGGAGCTCCTCACTGTAAATAGAGCAGTTGGAGCCCACTCCGAGGCAATTGTTTCCCATTAGGGAAATGCTAGGTTTCCCATAACAAGGAGCCAAAATAAACACAACATATAATTCCTATAGCCTCGATGGAACCGCACCGTAAACCCCAAACCCTGCTGTCTGGTGAGTCAGGTCCTGAGGGCCCTGGGGAAGAGTAGGTGTTACATGCAGACCTGCAAGGTGCTCTAGATGATTCTGTGAAATTGTCTCTCTTCCCAGAAGGCCAGAGTGAGGCAAAGGCCTCCTCTGTGTACTGATGAATCAGCCCCCAGATGCTGAGATGTAGGAAGGCTTTGAGCTCCATGTGATCACAGCAATCAATTTTATTAATGTTTTCCTTTTTTATCATTTTTTATTTTAATTTTAAATAGCTTGTTTTACATGTCAATCCCAGTTCCCTCTCCCTCCCCTCCTCCCGCACTCCCCTTCCCCCCCAGCCTCCCACCCTATTGCCAAATCCTTCCACGTAGGGGATATCTAGAGTCTGTCATTTCACCCTGGGTAGGGTCCAGTCACTCCCCTAAGAGTCCAGGCTGAGAGAGCATCCCTCTTTGTGCTATGGGCACACGATGACAAAAGAAAATGATACTTGCCATGTTCTTATATTTTATCATCTAAGCCTCTTTCAAAATTTTTAAAGGTTTATTGTGTGTGTGTGTGTGTGTGTGTGTGTGTGTGTGTGTGTGTGTGTGTGTTTGGCCTGCATGTATATATGTGTGCCATGTCTACACTTGGTGCCAGTGGAGGCCAGAGGAGGACATGGATCCTCTGGAACTAGAGTTACAAACAGTTGTAGGACACCACGTGGATGCTGGGAATATAAGCCAGGTCCTTTGCAAGAGCAGCCAGTGCTTTTAACTGGTGGGCTATCTCTGCAGCCTTTGAGCCTTTTTTATGTAGTACTATTATTAATTCTTTGAGAACTTCCTTCATTGCATACAATGCATTTTAATCATATTCATCTCCAACTCCTTCGTCTAACTGCTCCCAGAGCCACCACCCTCACTCCCAAATTTTCATTCTTTTCTCAATAGTCCATCCCATCTAATTAGTGTCGTGCATGGGTATGGGCCATCTTCAGAAGAGTGATCACTTGCCAAGGGCAACACTTTTAAAGAAAGGCCACTCTTCCGCCCTGGCAAGCTGTTCACTTACTCCTGAGCTGGGGGTGGGAGCTCTGACCCGCCTCCACTCTATGACGGCAATGCTTGGTTAATGATGCATAGGTCCTGTGCAGTCAGTCATAGCCACCGTGAGGTGAGTTCAAATGTGCAGCAGCCCTGTCATGTCCAGAAGATGCTGCCTCACTCCGGTACTCCCTGAAACCACGGGTTCTTGCCATCTTTCTGCCTCCTCCTTTGTGATTCACCTGAACCTCGTAAATGCTATAAAGCATGCATCCCTAGAGGTTTTAAAAACCTTTCCTGAAACATTTCCAACTAAAGATGTCCAACCCACAGGTTGCACTGCCCAGGACAGGTAGGAGTGCAGCCGGGCACAAGATCATACATTTACTTACATCATTTACAGGACTTCTTCATTTCAATATTGGGTGGGGGAGACTCACGAGTGTGAAGAGGTTCTCTGGATGGCATTGCAGATAATATTGAGTTGACATGTCGAAGGCTGGATGGGGTTGACGGCACTGCAGACGAAGGCTCTGCAGACTCTGCAGGAGGAGTGCCTCCGCCTAGCATTTGTCACTGCCTCTCAATCCTTTGCTGCTTTCTTTTCAAGTGAAAGGATGCAAGCCCATACTCTCCATAAGATGTATAAGAAAACGGATGGATCTACCGGGGCTGGTAAATGACTCATTGGTAAAGTACTTGCCATGTGAGCACAAAGATCCCTCAAATCCATATGAAACAGCCAGTTATGGAAGCATGTGCTTGAAATCCCACAGTTTGGAAGGTGGAGACAGGCAGACGTCTGGGATTTGGTGACCAGCCAGTGTTTCCTGCTTGGTGAGCCCCAGGTTCCATTGTAAGATTCTTGTCTGGAAAAAAAAAAAGATGATTAGTTTTTTGGAATGACACACAAGGTTGATTTCTGCTTTCATGTATGTATGTATGCACGTATGTGCATCACACTAAACACACATGAATGAACACACACACACACACACACACACACCTGCACACACCAACCTGTCATTGAATAGAGATAAACTAATACTGACTCATTTCCGCATGGACAACTTTCAAAGTCACCTGTGATTGTATCCACTGCCTCAACAGTTTTAAATCACACATTAAGTGACCATCTGCTGGGGCAGCTCCTCCTGTGACAGACAGACACAGATCTAATTGTCCTGAATCACATGGGAATTTTCTGGCTGATGGTGGGGGATGCTGTCAAGCACTATGTAGGGAGAGATCTTATGAACCTTTAGTGCTGGCCACACCCATTTGGGCATGGTCACAGGTATGTAGAGGGGGAGTGGGAGGGTGGGATAAAGAGCTAAGAGGAAGGACTTGCACTCTCTTGGGGTTCCTATAGGGTCTCAGCGAGCAGCAGAGCACTGACCTTGGGTTTTTTGCTTCTCATGTAAATGACTTCTCCCTAATAAAATATATGACATCCCTATCCTGTGTAGGCTAATCTTCCTCAATAGCACTACATTCTACTTTTCATCAACATTCTGAGCAAAGCCATCAGACGCAAGAGGCGACTGTTAGGTATTTTGCTACCTGCCGGTGGCTCATCTATTTCTGGCTTCATTAGGGCAGCCCATGAGAGAGGATGTCTCCAATGTCGTTGATGTTCTCCAGGAGGCAGGCCTGAAAGCTGCTGTATTTCAGGGCATCTCTACTGATGAAATCATGCGGCCTGCTGGGAGTTCTCTTGTCCCTGGCAAGTGGCTTCTAAAATAAGACAGAGAAGAGCTTGAGCACAGCCCACTGGGGAAAGATGCTCCACAGCCCTGGGATGGGAGGAAGGAAAGCAGGGAGGCGGTGGATGAAAGAAAAGATGAGGTTGCTTTCGTTTTGGGACACTCTACAGACGAATTTGTCTGTTTTCCCTCTGCTAAAGAGTCAGGCCCCCTCCAGGGACCTGAGAGCCTCCCACAGCCAGCATGAGGTCATTCGGGCACACCGAAAAAATTGTCACCTTATCTGGGATGCTAGCTTTCTGTCATTTCAAATTGTTCCTAAATGTTTAAAAGTAAGATTCACCAGTGTGGAAGGAGTCTTAAAAATTCAATCCGGATAATTGCACAAGAGGGATGGAAGTGAAGTCATTGGTGGGCCACGTGAGCAGTATCAGATAGTGACAGTGGCTACACAGGACAGAAGGGCACCAAGGAAGGAGATGGGTGGAAAACAAGGGAACCCAACAGTGATGGAGTGGCTGTAGACTCCTGTGACTTCACAGGGATGTTTTGTTTTGTTGAGATGACCTCACTGTGTAGCCAAGGTTAGCCCCAAACTCACGTCTCCTGCCTCAGCCTCCCCCCCCCCCCGCCTCCACACCTGTCACGGAGTACTAGGTTTCCAGGCGAGGACCATCACAACTGATGCTATTGTCTGTCAGAAATTTGGGTTACGTGCACTTTTACACTTGTTAGAATTCATTGCATTGTATTGTCCCCTCATGGTCCCAGCCTTTTCCTCTGCAAAAATACAGAGCGGGTAAACACAGCATTCATTCAGACATGGGCCTTCTGAAATACTTAGGGACCGAGGGAAATGATGTGAGAGACTGCCTGCCTTGAAACAGAACACAAGTGAAATGGGTCAAGGCTTGGACATACACCATCCTCAGTAACAGAATGCTTAGGCTGTCTTCCAGTAAAAGCCTCCAGAACTGACTTGCAATGATTTTTTTTAACAAAACACAGTACTGGATACATGTGTATAGGACAGGAGCCCTTGCCTGGTATCAAGAGAAGGTGGTCTGATAGTGGGGCGGGGATAAGAGGGGGGGGCCAGAGAGAAGCAAGGGCAGACATTATTATGACAGAGCAGAGCTGTCACTCTCTGTATGGACATTTTCAAGCAAACAATGGGGAGATGGATGCATTGGAATTAAGTTCACTGATTTGTCCACTACTTTGACTGTCTCTTCTCAGAAAGGTACAATCGGAGTCATAAAAAGTTCAAAAGGTCTACTATGCTAGGACTCTGATGTAGATACTCAGTGTGAGAGTTGGTTCCTTATAAATATCTGTCACCTACCACCTATCAGTCATCAACCTATCTCTTATCCAGCTATCATCTATCTATCTATCCATCCATCTATCCATCTATCCATCCATCTATCCATCTATGATCTATCTCCTATCTGTGATGTACCATACACATCTATGTATCTATATATCATCTATATATTTATTTACTACTTATCTATCTCCAGTCTATCAGTTATCTATCTATGCATCTATCACGTATCTATCATTTACCATCCATTTCCACTATCATCTGTGTAGGGGTGAGCCCACAAAGCTATCCGCCATAAGGGTGGGGATAAGGAAATTTAGGACAGGTGGAGATAAAAGGAAGTGAAAGAAAAACGAATCCCTCTTCTTCTTCGCATCGTCTGGAAGCCTACCACACTTTCGGTCCTCTCATCTTGCAGGTGAATAAATATATTACATTCCATATTGCGTTGATCACCTTCATAAGATGGTCCCCTCTCCCTACTACTGATATTAGAAGATAGTTTACACCTGTTAGTGTTAGTTTTCAATTATTTTAGGGTTGGGATTGGAAGGAGGTATTCAGACTTGGGCATCCCTTTTAGATAAGTTTAGAATTTAGATGGGATAGATATGTTTAGCTTAGGATATAAGTAGATTATAACTTACTTATCACCCTCTATGTATATATGTTGTACATGTTTGAGTTTGTATCAAATTCAAATCTTCTATTTAGACTAAAAGGGAAATTGTAGGGGTGAACCCCACAAAGCTATCTACCCTAAGGGTAGGGATAAGGAAGTTTAGGACAGGTGGAGATAAAAAGAAGTGAACGAGAAATGAATCCCCTTTCTTCTCCTCTCTTCCTCTGGAAGCTGCCATGCTTCTGACTCCCTAGCCTTTTGTGTGTAAGTTCTTATTCTGGTAAATAAATATATTATATTCCATATTGCATTGACCTCCCATCACACATCTGTGTATATTTATCATCTGTCTATTACTTATCTGTTATCTCTCTATTGTCTATTTATATATCTGTCTATCACCTATCTATCATCTATGCATGTATCTATCATCTATCGATCTATCTATTAATTTAATCTAATCTATTGTCTTCTTTCTCTGGAAAGCCCTGATTCCTTGAGACCCACAGCTCCTCCAATGCTAGTATCTTAGCACTTTCACCTGTGCCTCCTCTTCCTTCTTGACCCAACCACGCCCTCTCCTGTGGGGTGATGGGGGATGTCCTTCTGTATATATGCTTCTCTTATTGGTTAATGAATAAAACACCGTGGCTGATAGAGGCAGGGAGATAGGCAGAACTCAGTGACAAGGAGAATTCTGGAAAAGGTTGGCAGAGAAAGCCCTTCAGAGGGAGTCGCCATGTAGGCCGCCAAAGGAGTAACAGATCCAGACCCTTCTCCGGTAAGCTAAGACCACATGGAAATACTTAGATTAACAGAAATGGGTTAATAATTAAGACAGAGCTAGCCAATAAGAAGCCCTAGTCATCGGCCAACAGTTTAATAATATGACTCTCCATGGTCTATTTGGGGTTGAGGCAACTGCTGGACCAGGTTGTGAGGAAAGAAAACTCTGCCTACAGTGGGGTCCTCATGATGTAGCTACCCCCCCCAAGAAGATGCAACAATGGCTTCTTACCTGTGACCAGCTCCTTCCTCCCATCCCCAGGGTCTTTACACATACTGTGGGGTTGGGGCCTCTCTCCTCCAGTTCTAGGCATCTCATCCTACTTGGGTCATTTCCCCAAATCTCCCATTTGCTCCCAAATGGACCAAGAATAGTTATGTTGTGACATCAATGCTGAAATGGGAGACACTTTTCTACAGAAAACCATTACAATGAACAGATTAAGTTAATTCTCAGAGCAGCTCTAGGGGGAAATTGGGTTTTTTTCCTGGTCTGAATCAACTTGACAGAGGTGGGGGATCATATGTACGGTACAGAGATAGACTCCCCTCCACACACAATTTCTATCCTTTTGAGTCTGAAGAATGGTATTCTGTTTTATCTTTAGAAGAAGCAGCTTCTGTTTACCAGCCTTGCTGGCATTTTTTTCAGGCAGAGCCCCCTAGTTCAAAGCTGCTTCAAGAGCAGCCATGCCACAGCATCCTGTATTATCCACAGCTACCCAGGCAGAACCTTATCCACCCGACTCTCCAGAAGATTTGCCTTCTTATCCCCTAAGCCAGGTCTGCTGCAGAAATCAGTGGGCCAAGTGGTGGGCTGCAAGGCTCCCAGCAGCACAGCCTCTAGGGAAAGCCTGGGCTCTGACTTTCCCAGCAGTACATGTGTCAGTATTGTTTAGCCCATGTGTCCCCCCTGTTCCCCAAATCGAAGGCATCTTTAGCACAAATGTGTCTATTTTGTGAGAGGTTGTGGGCCTTCCCACTGGTGAAGGCTAAGCCAGCTGTGCCCTTTGTCCTTTCTGGATACCAGAGATTCAGCTGACTTGAGAACCACATCTTTGAGTTTTACTAGGATCTGTGATTCGGAATCTTGTGAGAGGATGCCAGTGTGGTGTCTTGGCATGGTTCTGAGATAACAGCTGCACAATAGGATTCATGCACTGTCTTACACAATACCTACCTGATGGGAGAGTCCCGTGTATATGTCAATAAAGCACTGTTGGCCAATAGGGAAGCAAGATTGGTTGAACTAGGAGTCTAGGAGGATTCTGGGAAATTCAGTGAAGAGGCTGGTCACCATGTGACTCCCGGGAGGAACAGATGCAGCAGGAGTGCATCCTAGCAAAGATAAGTTCTTGTGAAATATATATGAGTAATTATGGGTTAATAATCAGGTCATATCTAGCCGATAAGAAACCAAGCAAACAGCCAACAGTTTTATAATTAATATAGTGTTATTTGGGAACTGATGCGGCTCAGGGACCAGGCTGGCCAGAAGGCAACACATTACACCTACTTGTGCCACTACTTGCACCACTGGTGTGCTCAGTACCATGTGTGCACCGCTAGTATACACAGTACCCGTGCGTGTACCACTGATTGACACAGTACCCGTGTGTGTGCCACTGATGGACCCAGTAACCGCGTGTGCACCACTGATGGACACAGTACCCATGTGTGCACCGCTAGTATACACAGTACCCGTGCGTGTACCACTGATTGACACAGCACCCGCGTGTGCACCACTGATGGACACAGCACCCGCGTGTGCACCACTGATGGACACAGCACCCGCGTGTGCACCACTGATGGACACAGCACCCGCGTGTGCACCACTGATGGACACAGCACCCGCGTGTTCACCACTGATGGACACAGCACCCGCGTGTGCACCACGGATGGACACAGCACCCGCGTGTGCACCACGGATGGACACAGCACCCGCGTGTGCACCACGGATGGACACAGCACCCGCGTGTTCACCACGGATGGACACAGCACCCGCGTGTGCACCACTGATGGACACAGCACCCGCGTGTGCACCACGGATGGACACAGCACCCGCGTGTTCACCACGGATGGACACAGCACCCGCGTGTTCACCACGGATGGACACAGCACCCGCGTGTGCACCACTGATGGACACAGCACCCGCGTGTGCACCACGGATGGACACAGCACCCGCGTGTGCACCACTGATGGACACAGTACCCATGTGTGCACCGCTAGTATACACAGCACCCGCGTGTTCACCACGGATGGACACAGTACCCGCGTGTGCACCGCTAGTATACACAGCACCCGCGTGTGCACCACGGATGGACACAGCACCCGCGTGTGCACCACGGATGGACACAGCACCCGCGTGTGCACCACTGATGGACACAGTACCCGTGTTCACCACTGATGGACACAGTACCCGCGTGTGCACCACTGATGGACACAGTACCCGTGTTCACCACTGATGGACACAGTACCCGCGTGTGTACCACTGATGGACACAGCACCCGCGTGTGCACCACTGATGGACACAGTACCCGCGTGTGCACCACTGATGGACACAGCACCCGCGTGTGCACCACTGATGGACACAGCACCCGCGTGTGCACCACTGATGGACACAGCACCCGCGTGTGCACCACTGATGGACACAGCACCCGCGTGTGCACCACTGATGGACACAGTACCCGCGTGTGCACCACTGATGGACACAGTACCCGCGTGTGCACCACTGATGGACACAGTACCCGCGTGTGCACCACTGATGGACACAGTATCTGTGTGCACTCCACACTGCCTCCAGGGCAGCATTTTAACTATCTAAACTACTTCTCCAGCAACCCTGCTGCTGGCTCCCTGGCTCACTCTCATTGTTCCCCAGGTGAGGGTGGGGCTGGGGAAACCAAATCACATTGAGAGTCCAGCTGCCAAGTCTCAGAGCCCAGAAAGACATCTCATCACCAACATGGTAGCTCTAAGCCTACCATGCTAAATTCTCTTAAACGATTGCACAATGAAATGAATGCGTCTGTGACAGTTGATCCTGATCGTCAAATAAGAGGGTCTAGAATCACCCTCTAGATTACGTCTATGAGGAATTATCTCTTCTTACATTGAGTATGGGCAACAGCCATTCCATGCGTGTTCTGTACTGAATGCGGGATCATGTACTGAATAGAAAGAAGAAAGGGGATGGGCTACCAGCATGCTCTTCTCTCCCTCCCCCTCCCTTCCGTCTTCCTTCCCTCCATCCATCCCCCTGCCTCCGTTTCATGACTGTTTATACACTATGACCAGCTGCCTCACACTCCTGTCGCCACGGACTGTACCCTCAAATCATGAGTCAAAATGAACCCTTCTTCCATTAAAGTTGCTTTTGGAAGGTATTTTGTCACAGTCACGGGGATAACCACGAATGCAGCATCCCATGCTAGGCTCACTGCAGCTGGGATGTTGAATTCCCTAAGGGCACTAGAGGTAGGAATGTGCTGCGCACTGCTGTGTGACTTGAGGGTTAAATTCTGAAAATCGTCCTAGTCTTCCTTCATGGTGTTTCTTGACAGGCACGGCACAGGCCTGTAACAGACACAGAGCCAAGCAGTTCTTCCATGTGACTGTTTGATGTGTGGCTCTCAGAGGGCAGACTCCCCAGCAGGGTTCCCAGTGCACTGAGTGGTGTGTAATTCTACCTAATGAGGCGCCTGTTGGGGAAGAGTTCGCTGACTGAGAGAGAGCCTTATTCAGTTTCTTTGAGTCCCTCCTTTCTTTCCTCCGGTCTTTGGGGACTTGTTCTCTAGCTAGAACACTCAGAACAGCAAGCCAGCAGCAGCAAACTTCGCAAGCAGGCCCTCTGAAGTGCAGAGTTACACGGCTGCTGGAGTCAGGAGAGGAGCCCGGGAGAGCTCACTTGGAGCCCCAAAGGTTCTCTTGCAGTGCCAGCATGCTCCTCTTCGGATCCAGGAGGAAGAGAGTGTGAATTGGCCTAGGGCCAAGGTTCGCAGCCTCAGCCTCAGCAACCTCGGGCACAGTCTAAACGTCCATCCTGCCCATTGCTTGTCAAAGTGCCACCTGCCATGGTAACAAAATGGCTCCTGTTCACAGTGTTTGCTCCCTTGGCCTCCCTCTTTCTTCTGCATCAAAAAGGGAAATCCCCAGGGCGGGGGGTGGGGAGGCCGGAGGAGGTGGGGGATGGGAGTCTGCTGCAGGACACTCAACCGAGCCAGGAAACCCTTTTCCTGCCATGTCTGGGCTCCGATGTCTCCTTGACGCTTCTTGAATGCCTGCTGCTCTTACCAAGAACCACTATGCATCAAACAAGTGCCCCCTTCCCGATTGCTGACCTGGCTTTTCTGTTGTTCTGGAGAATTCTACTTCATCGCTCAGTTCCTGCAACCTTCCTTCCTACTTCTCCCTACTACCTGGGTGTTGGCCAAAGGAGTTTCATTTCGTGCCAGGCATCTATCTGTTCATCTATCTGTCCATCTTGGTATCCACCAGCTGTCCGTGATTGGCAGGGGTCTCCAGCTCGGGCCCCACTTCTCTCTCTCTGAGGCTGCCCCTTCACCAATCCCTGCCCAAAGTGTTATAATTGAGCACAAACAGGGTATTTAAGTCCTCGTTCAGAACGGCCATATGATTTCTCTCCTGTTCCCTTCCCCCGCCTCGTCTTTGAGGGCTAGAATGGCCATGTAGGAGCGCTTTGCCCAATAAACATTTAATTCAACTTGATCTGGCTTACTGCATCAGCGGAGAAACCCATTATTGGGGAACAAAACCTTTCAGTTTATCTCTGTCCCCAGTTAGTCCCTGGAGACAAGTTCCCAATAACTCTGACTCAGTGACCCCCACCCAAAAATGTACAGCTGGGACCATCTACTTGTTAAGATACGACTAATTGCTTTTGGGCTTCTGTAACTTCCTTAAACAGATACCCAATGATTGTTCTGGGTTGCCTTAACCACTTCTTATCAAAACAGACCAGTTTTTGCTTGCTTTTGAAAATATTTAAGGTCCTCTTGTAGCTCCTCTCCCCACTCCACACACACCCCCAAAAAAGCAACAACATACCTTCCCCAAACCCTGTCTTCCCATCATGCCTGAGATTTGCCTTTAAGGCTATTGTCCTGCTAGCAGTTAGTACACACAACTTTTAGTTATCATAGGATTGAGTCTATCTATGGTCTTTTCCCAGGGGTCAAAAACTCCATAACATTTAGAGGCCCCCAGAAGGATCCCTAGAGACCACAAACTCAGAGCTAGGGATCCAGGAAAGGCCCCAGAAGGAACAAGCCCAAGGTGGACTTGATCGGTCCTGAGGATCCCAGACTGCAACCACCCCAAATTTGCAAACTGAAAGCAAAGAGAAAATAAGAATCGCCAGGCAAATGCTTCTTTGGGTTGGATGGATCAGTGAGATGTTCTCTTCTGTTTTAGAAACTGGACATTTGGAGAGACAAAAGACAAGATCAGACATGATCATAGATCCAGTCTCTGGGGCAAAGAGGACACCCTACTGTCCTTCTGGGTTTCATATATGAATGAAGGTGACCACCGTGTGTCGGTTCATCTGATTGTGTTCTTGCTTTGTCTTTTTCTGTCGTTCTTTGTTGTGTGTCGGGTTTGTATTTTCAAGCTTTGTAGCAAAGATGGAAATTGAACTGAGCACAGCCAAATTGGCCCTGAGCTGCAAGCTGCAGCTTGTTCAGGATTCCCACGAAGCAGACTACTCCTGGCTGCTTCTACACTAGCTCCCCTCTGGAGCTCGCTGGCTCCATCTCAGCTCTTCTCATTGGCTCACTGAAGCTGCTGTTTAAGTCCTGCAGGTACATCAGGCACTTCTCTGTGCTCTCTTGTTTGCAGTCCTTACTCTGCTCCTGAAGGATGTCTCCCAGCTGTCATCTATCTCTGGCCGCCACTACTCCCCACGCCATTGGACTGGGAAGATGCAGATACTCCAGGCTTGCTGCCCTCCCTGGCACCATAAACCCCCTGCTGCTTGCACACTGATGCATCTGGCACACATCCAGATTGTTTTTTTTTTTAATCTCTAAGCCTTTGCACTCTGCTTGATCTGGTCTCGCCCCCTGATCACTGGATTCGGTTTTGCAGGGACTCAGACGTCTTTCCATTGCAGATAATATTGTATTCTTTATGCTGTTCTACTTTGTTAAAGAGCTGGTTCTGGAGTTGCAGTATGGCCCCTCTCTTCCAATCATGCATGTCTGCTTAAAAATTTCCTCCAAAATCTATGTCCCAGGTCAGAATTTCATCTAAGTCTAGGAGAAAAAAAAAAGGAAAAAAACCAAAGTAGCCCAAGAAAAGACACTATGTGCTTTAAAACAGCTAAAACATAAACTTTCTGTACCTCAAGTTTTGAAAGTTTATTGGATATGATGAAAAATCTATAAAACAAAAATCCGTAAAGAAAACAAAAATAACCCAATGCCAACATTTTTTTAATTCCTGTAGAAGTCTGGTTTTTACAGTTTTCTATATAATAGCCTCTAGGTTACAGGCATTATATTTTCCTGCAACTTAATATAAGAAACAATACTTGATAAGCTTTTCAGGTTGTCTGCCCCCATTAGCAGACACACACAAATTGGTTACGAAATAAAATAAAACCCTCTGTCTAAAACCTCTCAGTAATAACCCCAGATATGCCTTCTTAAAGTAAACAGAGATGGACTTGTTAAAAGTTAATACTCCTTCCAAAGAAGGAGGTTGGCAAGGTCTTTGGGTCTTCTCACCCAATCATCCAGTCATTCCCCCCAGCAGGCTGTATGCAATTAGACTTAACTGCATGAAGCCTCACGATTTTCTGGAAAAGCTATGGTATACAGGCTCAAAACTAGGAATAACAAGGGGACAGGGACGACACTTATGTAACAATGCAGAAGCCATCGTAGATCCTGTGTAGAGGTTCCAGATACTTAGTATCTAAGATCCCCTAAGGAAAAATCCTTCACAACAAATGGTAGACTTATTTACTGCTGTTATGTATCACATTATTTAAATAAAAACGGATTTATATAAAATTAGGATGGCTAAATGAAATGTCTAACTCTGTCTTTCTTGCCTTTTCTCGGTTCTTGTTTACAAAGAAATGTGTCATTGTCCCGTGTTCTCCTCCCCCCCTTCAAGTGTATGGATTTTTGAAACTCTTGCTGAAATATAAACATGCTTTCTCTCAGGATCCATAAAACCGTTGCTGAGAGGGGTTCAAGTGGGACCTACAAAACCTGAAGCAAAAAAGTTAGCTTAAAACTTATAACAATAAGGTTAATAATTAAAAGTCTACACACAGATAATCTTAATTTCCCAGTGCGCACTTCTACATAAAGTCAACTCTTGTTTTCTTCTTTTTAGACTAAGGAGACAACAGGTCTCTAATATATTTTGGATTAGGATGCATCTTTATATGTTGATTTTTGTTCTAAATTTTTTAAATAAGAAAACAACATATGTTGAATAAATAGGATATATTTAATAAGTAAGATTATAAATTCCTGAGGTATACTCAGGTTAGCAATAACTGACTTAAAATAATGTGTCTAGCTTCTTTATCTTTGATAGTGTCACTGAACTTTAGCTATTTTGGGTAAATGGAGTCAAAAAGGAAACGATGATGTTGTATAATGGTACACTATGAAAGGATAAAAAAATGATTCCCAATCTTTCTGTGGACTATATTTGTGGTTTTATAAAGTTCCCAATCTCTCTATGGGCTGCATTTAGAATTTAAAGTTTTAAGAGAGTTTCAATTCAAAAATTACAATTTTGAAACTAAAAATTAACAGGAATAAGACTATAAGATCCTAATCTTATTAAAACTGCTAACTTGTTACAAACTATCAAAGATAATTAGGACACATGATTTCGTACTCTGTCCCTTTATACATGGTCAGATTCTTTAATGTGCTCAAAACTATGCTTGTAACTGTGCTGAGTACTAATGTAATTCATCCTCAGGGACAGGATTTAATTTAGCATTCTGTATATGTTTTCGAGGTTAAGCCTGAAGCAAATAACTAAAAACAAATGAGATTTGTTTAAAATCAAGCATGCTTAATAAACTAAATGTTGGCCTTCAACCGTCTAGGAGTTCTACTGAATATGGCATTTGAAATGTTTAATAGAAAAGCTTTCCAGGATACACAAAACCACCAGACCCTAGTGGCAGCCCTAAGGTCTCCTCCAAAGAAGACTGTGGGGCAGGAACGACTCCGTGTGGACTGTGGTAACTCTAACCAGAGGACAAAGCACTGCCCCCTGCTTTGCCTGCTGCCAGAGCCCTCCCAAATGGTGGACAAGCAGGACACTGGAGAACTGTCTGCCCCTTTGTGCCTCCCAGGCTGTGAGGCCAGTCTCTCAAGTTTCTCATCCACACAAAAAAAACAAACAAAAAGTCTCTCAGATCTTCCAGGTGTGGCATCTGAAGGCTCATATGGCAATGACAGTCTTAAAGTTGTCCTGTACGACTGCTACCCCTACCCCGGACCACCATGGAGGAGCCTAGGGTAATGTCTAGGTAAACTTTTCATTTTAATTGATACAGGGGCCATTTTGGACATCCTTTCTGCTCAAATGTATTCTTCTCCAACCTCTGATGAAGCTGATCACTAACTGTAGCTTCATTAGTTTGAGAGCAGGGAGCGTCCAGCTCCCCTACCCTCACCCCATGGCTGTAGCTGCCTGGTCAGTCCATTTCATGTGTAAACTCGGGCCTTGCTTTTTCTAGAGCTACTAGGTCTTCTGCTGAAAAAGACACACTGGTACAGTTTACCTTACAAAAGGAGATTTGGGGTTTCTAAAGGTTACAGGGGTTTAGGAAAATGATTTAGGATGCAAATTGTAAAGGTCTAAGGATGTAAAAGTTTAGGTAAGTTATAAGAGTCTAGGAAATTTTATGAGCTATACAAATGAGAGTTATAAAACTCTGAGAATATAAAAGCTTAAATAAGTTATGAGTCTGAAAAGGTGATTTAAGATATGTAAATGCAAGATCTTACAAAGATCTAAAAATATAATTTAGCCAATAGAATTAAGATTTTTCCCCTAAGCTCTTTAAGTTTACCTTCTATTCCCAGTCTATTTGTCCCGGCAGATTTTCAATCAACTAAAGACTGAAAACTGCTCCTGAATGGTCCAGACCCCCACCCATCCCCCTGCTTTGGGAGCCATGACAGGCTGCAGAAAAGACCCAGCAAGATGTAGGCCTCTGACTCAGCAACAGGTGCTGAGCTCCCGACCTTGTCCAACCTTGCCCTAGTCACTAGGAAACCAGATACCCTCCATGGGCAAGGAACCAATCAGAAGTTATCTCACAGACTCTGGATGTGCTTTATCAATAACAATGGAATGCAGAGCATAGCAACCACCCTGGGAGGGCCTCTAGGCATAGCAACTTTCCAGCAGCTGCAGCTGACAAATCAACACGAGACAGGTTGCCCAAGCCGGGAGGTGCATCAATCCTGAGACTGTTGCTATGCAACTAGGCGACCCCCCAAGACATTCCCCTTGCTCTATCCCAGTATATTCCCTGCCCCACTGCTGCTCGAGGTTCTCCTGCTTCACCCACTGTGTTGGGTGGACAAGGGAGCCTGAATTAACTCATAAAATGAAAAATTCTTTGTTTTTGCATTGAATCGGGTCTCTTGGTGATTTGGGGGTTTTGAGTTTGGGTATAACACTCCAAACACAACCGCCTCAGGTGGTCCTTCAAAACTACAGCAATGTAAACCAGTTGCTTCCAATGAAATTTCCTATCAACCTGAGCCCCAGCTCCAGACCAGAATTTCCAGACTTCTCCAAAGCAAACCAGATGCCTCCAGACCACTCTAGGACTTTCTGTGGTATTCCTGATTTCCTGGACTTGACAACAATACTGTATTTTAGCTAGGAAGCAGTTATAGAAGAGACTACATCAACCCTTGTCATTAACAAAATGCTGGAATGTTAGGTCCAAAGGAAATTATCAAGGAAGCCATTTCCCTATCACTGAGAAGAAACAAATGTCTGTCTATGGTGTCTATTAGCAAACCAAAGCTCATGCTGGCTTCCAGGCTCTGTTAGTATCGAAACTGCCTGTGAGACTTATGAAAGGGGTCACTCAAGATGTGGGCTGAGATCTGATTGAATGGCTTCATTAAAATATCAACTTTACCCCTACATAAAATGTGAACCAGTGATTCGATTCATGTGATATAGAGCCAGTGAGGAATGTGATAACTAAAAAGCTCCATTTTATGCTAGGCATCCACCTTGGCACCCAATAGCCACTTGTCTCTGACTCCAGTTGGTGCCTGGAAGATAAGCTCCCAGTAACCCTGACTCAGTGATCCCTGCCCAAAAGTGCACAGCTGGGACCATTTGCTTGTTATGATATGACTAACCTCTTTTTTGGCTTCTGTAACTCACTTATATAGATACTCAAAGGTTGCCTTGAGTTTCTTTAACCATTTCACTTGACAAAACAGACGAAGTTTTCATTGCTTGTGTAGACATTGAAGGTCTTTTGTTGTTTTCCCCTTTAAAAAAAATCTTTCCCCACACCCATCCTTCACAACATGCTTGAGATTCAGCTTTAAGACCCGGCTAGCAGCTGGTCAACACATCTTTCAACTGTAACTGTGTTGAGTCTATGGTCTTTTCCTGGAGGGTCACAAACTCCGTGACACAGACCCACCTAAAGCTTTTGGTGCTATGTTACGGTCTGCTGGGTCCCCTGGCCAGCAATACCAGGAGCTAGCTAGCTGAAAGCTCCTCTTTAGATACTCTTTTCTCTCTGGCTTCACTATGGGGTTGTGCACCATTCTTCCCTTGGGCTTGCTCATAGAATCTCAGATGAAGATGAGTCCCGTTAAACGCATTGGGTAGAGCCAGTATCCTGATTGAGTTGTAGATTCCTTTGCTGCTGTCTCTAAAGCCCCAGTAACCAACAGTTTCAGCATGGGGCTCATAGCTGGCTACCCACATCCCCATTGTACTTTCGTCTTGAAGGGACCAGACCCACAGTTAACCCCCCCCGCTTTAGCAGTCTTGATAGGCTGCATAAAAGACCCAGCAAGATGTAGGCCTCTGACTCAGCTCATGTTGCTGAGTTTCCAGCCTTCTGACCTTGCTAGACCTGCCCTGGTCACTAGGAGGTCAGATACCCTGAGGTTATGCCCAGTCCATGAGACCCCCCAAAAAGAACACCAAGGAGCTAATTCACAGATGCCAACACACAAGGTTTCCTTTAATGGGATACAAGTCCTAGAAGGGACCTTGTCCAGCAAGCTAACGAATCAGCTGTGGGGAGTGGGGGGGGGGGAGGCAAGACCCCAACCCCCTATTGCAGGAAGCTTATAAAGGCAAAAAAAAAACCCATACAGTTGGCCAAGGTTAAACAAGGGCATTGGGGCCAAGGTTAAACAGGAGCATTGGGGTCGAAAGTTGGTTAGTCATTTATCTCGGGAGGGGATCGAGGGATTTCTATTGCCTATCTCCAGGCATGCTCACAGTCAGGCAGTTACAGTTATCTGCTCTTCCAAGGGCAAAGAACTAACAATTGGGCATAGCTTGGGGGTAGATTCCTTTTTCCAAGAACTGGGGTTTAGGCCTGAGCTGTCTTTCACGTACACAGGTCAAGGGGACTAAGCAGGCAGCAGTTCTAGTCTTGCACTCCATGTGGCAAGGGACCAATCATAAGTTAACTGGCGAGCTCCTGATGTGCTTTATGGTAACAATGGCATAACAGTGGCATACAGAGCATAGCAACCGCCCTGGGAGGGCCCATAGGTCATAGTAATGAGTTGACCAATCAACTCAGGACAGGTCGTCCAAGCCAGGAAGTGCACCAATCCTGAGACTGTTGTGGACCCCAGACACTCTCCTTGCTCTATCCAATAAATTCCCTGCCTTGTGGCTCCTTTGGGTCCTTCTCATTCCATCCACTGCAAAGGACAAGTGGAGGAACCGAGTTAAATAAATGTAGTTAAATAGTTAAATTATTAAAGACTCTTTGCTTTTGCATCAGAATGGGTCTGTTGGTGATTTAGGGGTCCAGAATTTGGACACAACAATCCAACCCTGGGAATGTCCAAGACTCACACAATTGATTACTCTTGGAAACTTCCTTGTTTGCATATCTTGACCTCTCAATGACCTTTGTTTGAGTAGGTTTTCCCTGACCTGGCTCTTGGAGCCATCCTGTGGTCCCAGAACTAGCAGCTCTGGATTCCACAGTCTCGGATCCCTTGCAGTATCTCCCATCTCTCCTTCACTTAAGCCAGAAGAGAAGCCCCATGTGTGGCTACAACACAGCCAGCATGGAGCTCAGGATTTTAGGAGGTGGAAGACTTTTGAGTAGGCTTCAATACCAATGAACTCAGAATCTTGTTTGTTTGTTTTAGAGATGGGGTTTCCCTATATAACAGCCCTGGTTGTCCTGGAACTCAGTTTGTAGACCAGGCTGTCCTCAAACTTGCAGAGCTTTGCCTGCCTCTGCCTCCCGAGTGCTAAACTGAGACTTCTTAAACTGGCTTCACTTAGTCTCTGTTAGTTTGGGTGTAAAATGTCTCTCTCCTGCTTCAAGTCTTATTTCTACAACATCCTGCCCCTCCATCACCCCCCCCCTTGTTGTTCTGTCTGTGTGCAAGGCAGGAGGAGTGGAGTCCTGGTGCACCACGAGCGTGTGTCATGAAGACAGATGCGCAGTCAAGAAGCCATAAAGGCAATTGTGTCCTCCAGGCCAGACACCCACCTCTGGCTAAGATTCACAAGCGACTTCTGACCTTAGAAAACAGCAGAGTCCAAACCCGGGTGGAATTTTAATCTTTCAGGACAGGAAAGAGGGTTCAAATACCATGAGGGTTTCAGTGTCAGCCTGATTAACTGGGAGTTTTAGTGAAATTAATTAACGTGACTTAGAGTCTGTGAGGTGACATAAAACATATCTGCAGGACTGCCTCTTTCTCGTGATAATTGAGAGGTGCTTAACACCTTATAGATTAGAGGCTGAGAAAGTCAGTGTGGCTTGCTGAAGACATACAGACAAAGGTGGGGCCTCCCTGGTCGCATGCAGGCTGGCAGATGGTTTGAATAACATGGCCTTGTGACCTTGTCATGACATGACTTTGTGTGTCACCATCCCTAATTGTAATGGATTTCCTAGAAGATGATAGTGTTGATTTTTTAAAATAATTAGTTAAGGCAAGTGAATGCTTTTGTTGGTCTGCTTATTTATTTTTTTGAGACAGGATTGCACATATCAGCTGGCCCTGAACTCACTGTGTAGCTCACTGATGACCTTGAACTTCAGTCCCCATGTCTGGCCCTCCCCGGTGCTGAGGTGGCAAGTGTGTACCCAATGGTACACACCTGATGTTTTGTGTGGCTTCCGTAATGGAGCTCTTCAACAACTCACAATGCTGCATCTCCAACCCCAGGATGCTTTTGTGTCTAGGTGCAGCATTCCCTGCAGAGCATCTTTAAAAACACAAGAGAGAAGTACACACAAGCATGAG
The DNA here is from genome assembly GCF_017639785.1 of Mesocricetus auratus. Taxonomy (NCBI): domain Eukaryota; kingdom Metazoa; phylum Chordata; class Mammalia; order Rodentia; family Cricetidae; genus Mesocricetus; species Mesocricetus auratus. The sequence continues at coordinate 72,209,282 of NW_024429196.1, read as the reverse complement.
CATGCATGTATCATGGATACATGTGGGCACACAGCTGTGTATGCCTATGCAAATTCTAGATTGTATTATCTTCAAAGCTCCATGGGAAGGTGTGCCTAGAGGGCGGCCACTTCCACTGCAAAGCTCCAGCGCTGCTTTAGCTGCTTTAGAAACCGTGAGGAAGACCTTGGACAAGGACAACTCAGTTATCAGGAGGACTCGTCATTCCTGGGGGAAGGCTCTGACAAGCCCATGCTGCTAATGTGGTGGGTTTTTTCCTCACCTGCCTTTGAACAGAATGATTTCTTATCTTCAGTGTCAGTCATCCATGGTGTATTTTCAGGAGCTGTGTTGGAGGAGAATAGTCCATTTTAAATCCAAGGGTCACTTACAAGTCATCTTTGCCTGTGATTTCTTCGAACTCAGAAACACAAGCAGCCCCTCCCCCACCACAACCCCTGGGCAGGAGCTCTGGGTGGAATGAGGAGAACCGTTCACACTCTGGAATCGGCATAGACATGTGATTATCGCTAAACTTGCAAACACTGATTATCTATTGTACTTATGAGTGACATTTTAGATACTCCACTAATTAAAATCACTATTCTCAAAAATGACCAGGCCCATGGAAGTACTATTCCCATCTCTAGGCATGGAATGGATTGTTTTTTCAAAACCCAGAGGTTGATTTACTATCTGTCCACTTCCAAGGAGCACATAACTCATCTTGAGGACTATAAAGCAAAATCCCATTCAGTGCTTCTGAATAAAACATTTGTCCCTGAGCCTTCAGACAGTAATTTATGTGTGACAGGGTTCCATGGGGATCCAGGCAGCTGCTAAACTGCCCCAGGGGGAGGCACAAGGCCAAGAAGACTTGACATTTCTTGCCTTTGCTCTTCTTGAGCTGGCCTGATAAGGAGAAGGGGTGGCAGGATGCTGACCTTCTCTTCTCAATTCCAAAAGAGTTCAGGCACAATCCTTCCAAATTTCCTTGGGACTTGTGCCCTGTAAATGCCTCAACTGCCCCATGTTTCCTAGGAGAAGGGATCAAAAGTTTCTCCTTGTGAGTTGCCATATTGGGACACAGCACATCAACCTGCAGACATATGGTAGGTGGCAGTGGCTTGTCAGCTGGTGGGCTGAAGGCTTCTGTGACACCTTAGACCCAAGGCTCTCAGCCCGTGGGTTGTGATGTGAGAGCCAACGTTGCATTGTAAGTTTTAGTTGCTATGACTAAGAAATCCATGAAACAAAAATGCCTCTTATCTTTAAGCCTCTTGCCCAAGGACAGACAGTTCCTGAAAAGCTGGAAGCTATTGTTTACAGAAGACAACAAGCCACATGTTTTCACTCTCCTGAACAAGTTTGTTTGACCCATCTGTACCGGATGTGCTTGATCACAGGCAAGGATGTGTGGGAGGTTCACAGGCAAGAAATACGTCATGATGCACACTTGCCCCTGACTGGATGTAGGCAGGTGGTATGTGGAGAGCCGAAACTCCAGATCAAGCCTTCCCCCAGCCTTAGCTCCTGGAGTCTATGTTGCGTGCAACAGGCCTAGGGCCAAAACTGAACGCAAAGGAACTCCAAACCCTCCTAGCCCAGATACTTGGATCCTGGGGACCGTTTGGCCGCAAAAGAAACTCCCCTGTAGTCTCCAGGAAATTCAGTGCTGAAAAATATCAGTACAATAGGCAAGGCATAGAAACCACAGAATGTTCCCTCCCAGCACCAACCTATGAGAAAAATGGGTACACAGGTATTGCACGCCAAAAGCATGACTTTGAAAATTTTCTTGATTGTTCCACAAATGTCAACCAATCAGAAACCATCACATACCTACTGATGTAACACTGTAACTTTTGTCTATAAAAACTAGCAGTAGACAGTGAACTTCACACCTCTGAAGGCTGCTGCGTCAGCTTGCTAGACGGGTTCCCTCCCGAGGTAGGATAGAACAATAAACCTTGTGCATTTGTGTCGGTGGTCTGTCTCCCTAGTCTCTTTGGGGATCCTTGTGACTTGGGCACGACAGTATGTAAACAGGAAATATATCAGCATGTATTTTTGCCCCTTATTGGGAAATATGCATTGTGGGTTTGTCGTTTTTAAGCCCCTGAAAACTGTGACTTGAGGCTGTTTTCTGGAAACCCAGAGATGGACCTGACCAGAGCCCATTCACCAGGCCAGTGTTTAATTAAAGCTTGCTTCAAATTTGGCTTTAAATTGTGGTAGTGATCTTATTCTCGACTGATGTGATTAACAGCGACCATCGGAAAACAGAACTGAGACACCACTCAGCAGCAAAATTACAGTTATGAAGTAGCAAGGAAAATAAATTTATGGCTGAGGATCACCACAACAGGAAGAACTGTATTAAAAGGTCACAACACTAGGAAAGGTGAGTACCATTGCCTTAGATTAAGCCATGTATATGCCTTCCTATGCTTGGGAGGAACCACTCAGTGTTGTGCTCAATCTAAAACCTCTGAGGAGTCAAATAACCACCGACTGTAAGAGCAAAAGGTTTTTTAAATTAGTAACAGAAGCGGCCGGAGCCTAACTCTATCAGGAGAGTAAGGCCCCATCTTACAATTAAAGGGAAGAAAGGGGAGAGGGATCTTGAGACTTCAAGTCTCAGTTCCCAAGGTTTCCATGGTTACAGAGATTACTTAGCATACAAAGTTTCCATACAAGGTTATCATGAACCAAAGGGCCTTGAAGAAGACAGTAACTATCACCTGGTTAGGTAAAATGAATCGGCACATCCTGTGATCTAAAAGTTTTAGGACGGGTAGGGCAAGAGGCCATCTGGTTCCTTGTCTTCTCAAGGCAAGGCGGCAGTGGAAGATGTTGATGCAGATGCTCGTGGGTCCGAGATTTGTGGTCATGTACTCCATGGTGGGGGGGGAGCTCTCTTTCTTTCTTTGTTACAGCCTAAATGTTTATGTCTCTTAGTTATTAATTTTCCCACCACACTCAGGACTCCTCCTACACAGTTCTGCTTGCTTTCTGCAATAAATTTCCCTTCTAAGCTTTGCCCCATAATAAAATTCCTTTCTAAAAGTTATTTTCCTGCTATCTGTGAAAGTCGTGTTTCTACTTCTAGAGACAAAGGACCAGGAAGTCACAGGCCCAGGGTAGCATTAGTGGACACTGATTGTCCAGGACTGTAGCCTTCTGAGTATTGCTCACCCATGAGGATAAAGACCCTGTCACACTCAGGGACCCTTATCCTGCTTTTCCTGACCCAGCTGGAATGACTAAATTTAGTCTTGCTATTTCTAGGTTTTCCTTTTAGCTTTTGTGTCACGGTGGCTTCTCTGGCGGTTGCTCCATGCTTTCTAAGGTGTACTGACTCTCATTCCAAATTTCAGGGCTGTTAAATCTCTCTCACACACTAGAAACAAAGACAAAAGGCTAACAAATGCAAATATAGGCAGAGCGGCCTCCACTGCAGGACAGAGAGGTCCTGTGCTACCTGCAGTGTACCTGTTAACTGAAGTAAGTCCCAGCAACTTAAGAAAGGAAGCTGTCTTCTGTATAGTCTTAATGGGCCAGTCCATGGCTGCTTGGCCCTAGGCTTTCAGTAGAAAGTGTGGTGTCATAAGGCCAACCAGTGTGGGCCAACCAGGAAGCAGAGACAAATGGACTCCTAGCCACAGGCTAGCTGTCATGGTCAGAACCTTTACTTCTTCTAGGTTCCGGCCTGTGCAATGGGACCATCTACATTGGTTTCTCCTTCAGTTTCAGCCTCTGAGGATGCCTACAGGGCACTGCACAGCAGGGGTGTGCGTCGTCGGTCTCCTAGCTGATTCCAGTTTAGCCAAGTGAACAGTGCAAATGACCCTGGGACACCTTATCGAAGACTGATACGGTGGATCACATTTAGTTTCTTTGCATTACTTAACAGGAGCCTTGGTGTTTTCTTCATCTGTCATGCCCGTCAGTGTTTCTGGAATCAAAGAAGTCTGAGTGTGTTTGTAGAAATACTGAGTTTCCCAGTGACTGGGAGGGATAGCATGGAGCTGGGAGCCAGTGCCTGGGAAAAGAAGATTAAAGTTGGTGCCTCTCTCCGGACCCCAGTGAGGAACTGGAAGGAATGTTTCCATTTCTAAAAAGTCTTCCCGATGCAGGGCAGTCTTCAGACATTGCTTTGTGAGTGCCACAGACATATTAGAACCCTGCAGATAAATGATATCCATGGTAACCATGTATACAGAACATTTCCTTGGTCTTCTCACTGAAGCCAGCAGCACGGAAAGGGCCGGTGATCCTGGAAATCTAGTTTTGTGAGGATAACTCTTTATTTATTTCCTGTTCGCTGTATTTTCTCATTATAGCAATTTTTAAACTTTAAAAACAATCTATGGACTATTATTCTGTGTGCATTATGTACACATATGGGTACCTTGTGGGGTTGGTTCTCTCCTTCCCAATGTACATCGGCTCCAGGGGTTAAACTCAAGTTGCTAGGGTTGCATGTGTCTTTACCTATTGAGCCATCTTGCTGGCCCAATTACAGCAATTTCCTTTCTAGCTCTTCCCACTATTCTTGTATTCTGGTGGGAGAACAACATTTAACTTATTTCCATTAGTTAACATGAGTCTTGATCTTTTTCTTATGATCTGTGACAGCCTGAATTTCTAATTTAGTTATCAGCCTATAACCATATTCTATAGAAAATGATTGGAAGCACTTGCTTGGCTTACAAAACTCAGCTCCCTTCCACATTCTTATTTAGATTAGGAGTAGACTTGACGGTTGACATCTGATCCTTTCTGTCCATTAGTGAGTCAGAATGCTGACCTGAGTCATGGAAGGTTCTAGAGACCAGTTGAGCCATCTCTCTCACTACAATGAGATGTCATTAATCTCCATGGAAAATATTATCTAAGTGGACTGCTACCTCTCTAACTTGCTAATGAAACAACTCCAGTAGAGTGTTATATGTAGCTTGCTTGTGATCAGAAGATTAATTGTAACTTAATTGGCTTTGTGATCATGTGACACCGAAGGCCCTCCCACGCCAGCTTCCCTTCCATGCACTGAAGCCCTGAAGAGACTGGACACGGGAAGCAGCGGCGAGAGTAGCAGAGCTGAGACAGGGAGGGTGCTGCTTCTAGCTAGAAATGCTGAGTTTGCCCATGTCCTGCCAAGGCACTGGGTATGTCAGAGTTCCTGCCTGGTCTACACTTGCAATCTAACAGGGAAGTAAAGACCAATCCGGAACAATGCAGGAGGAAAGGGGAGGACTTTGGAACTTTCTAGCCAGGCACCAGAGAGGATGCTGAGACAATGTGCTGGGTGTCTGGACAGAGTAAGCTTACAGAGAAAGGGACTTAGCATCTATAGATCCAGATCTGGTGGGCATTTGGAGGCTCCTGAGGTAGCATATCTCCTCACCTCGTGAGCTGCTTTAAAAAGCACACGGGCAAAAATGAAGTCTAAAGCTTAAGCTATTGCTCTAGTCCTTAACCAATGCTATTTCCATGTTATAAGTGAAGCTTTCCTGACACCCCCAAGTCAGCCACGTGGAGAGGTCCAGGGTAGAGACCTTAAGAACCCAGCTGACAGAGAGCACTGAGCCCCAGTGTGGGGTCTGAAGTGAGGAACTGGGGGGGAATCTAGCTCATCCTTTCAGCCACAGCCAGCGGCTGGTCCCTCCTAGGATCCCAAACTCTCTGAGGACCCAGATGTCCTAACAAGCTCAGCCCATAACTTCTAAAGGACAGCAGGGGTTTCTCCATTGCTTCATAGAAGTTGTGCCCTGTACCAAGGTCAGGACTCTGCTGTTCACTAGTCAAATGTGGTCACATAATCAGCATGGTGGCCTCAAAGAAATGCACAATGTCTTCCAAGTGGCTCTGAGATCTGGCCTGTGAAGAATCCTGCTGTGAAATAACCTCCTATATACCGTGTGAATGTAGGTCACTATGCTTGGCTTAGCAGCAAGCAGCCTGGCCAATAGCTGAACAGGATAAAGGTAGGTGGGAATTCCAAATGGAGAATGCTGGGAAGGGGAAGTGGGAAATCAGGAGTCACCACCCAGACTCTTCAGAGGGAGCAGGAGACAAATGTGCTATACTAATAAAGATACCACCAGATGGCAGAGCCTAAATAAGGAATATGGGTTAACTTAAAATGTAAGAGCCATTTAGTAATAAGCCTGAGCTACTGGACAAGCATTTACAATTAATATAAGTCTCTGTGTAGCAATTTGGAAGTGGCTCCCAGGACAGGAAAACTCTGCCTACAGACTCCTGTCCTATGTGGATACATATTGGAAGTTATTGATTGTCACTCCAAGAGGATCTGGGAGATTGGAGCCATTCACAACTGATTTTATACCTCTGATTCAGTTAGGCTGGCCAGAGAATCAGAGGGTCCTCCTATCCCTGCATCGCCTGCACTGGGATTATAGTTGTGCACCACCAGGCCTGTCTTTCAGCTTTGTATTAGAGCTGTGAATTCTATGCCAAGACACTAAAACTGACAATTCTTTTTAGCACACTTAGTTAGCACTGGTTTGTCTGATTTTTGCAGTATTCTGTTTGTCATAAAGTATTTTTGTCTGTGGCAAGATCCATCTTCTACTAATAGGTGTGGCAACTCTGCTGTCTCTCCATCTCATAGTTAATTAAATGGGGGTATCATGACCTGGGAAGCTAGGTTTAGGTTACCCCAAATACAGTATTCTAATATGAGGCAGTTTCATGGGAGTTTTACAGTAACTGAAAAACAGAAAGTTATAAATCAAAGCATTTAAAAAGATATTTTGGAGGAACCAAGGCAGGTTACAGTAAAGTGGGTGGTACTCTGCAATAGACCTTGGATACTGTCTGGTAACATGCTTAGCTCTCTTATTGGTGGAAAACTAGGGTTTTGTTAAGTTAAAACACCCCAGAAGGTCTTTATGTATTTGTCAGGATGTTATGTTGGGCTAGTAGCAGGATGTTAGGTCTGATCCAGATGAGAAAGAATGGCCTTTTAGTAGGCTAACAATCATCCAGGAAGAGCGGCCAGTGCTCTTAACCAATGAGCCAACTCTCCAGTCCCCATTGAAGTTTTAATCGGTCATTTAGCCTGTACAGACAGCTTCTTCCCAGGAAGTGTTGCTCACACTTTCTCCTTTAGTTTTCTGGACTCTTCTCTGAGGTGTGTGTGTGTGTGTGTGTGTGTGTGTGTGTGTGTGTGTGTGTGTGTGATCATGTTTGTGTATGAGGAAGTTGAGTCCCTAACAGGCCAGGGATAGGCCCAGTATCTCATATAGGAGAGAAAGTCACATGATTTCAATCTTCTTAAGGTTTTAAAGATAAATGGCACTTACCAAAAAAGTCAGTATAACCTACTAGAAGCTTTTTTGTACCTTTGGACTTTTAACCTAGCATGTGACTCCTTCCGATGAATGAAGGAATCCTTTCCAGTTTATGCATGCATTAAAAAGGTTCAGGGTATTGTGGATCCAGGAAAGGGAATATCTGTGGTCTTACCTGTAGAAGATAGCAAGGACAGACCACAGAAACAGTTCCATCCAAGTTCAGCTTGGTGAATGGATAGCTTTGGAGAATTTCTATTTTTTATTAATTTTTATTTAAATTAAAAACTGTCTTATTTTACATACCAATCCTAGTTCCCTCTCCTTCCCATCCTCACATTCCCCCATCCTCCACCCCCCACTCACTCCTCCCATGGGGGATCATCAAAGTCTGTCACATCATTTGGGGTAGGACCTCGCCCGTGTTTCTAGGCTGAGAGAGTATCCCTCCATAGGAAATGGGCTCCCAAAGCCCATTTGTTCGATAGGAATTAATACTGGTCCCACTGCCAGAGGCCCCATAGACTTCCCAGGTCCTCCAACTGACACCCACATTCAGGGGGCCTGGTTCGGTCCTATGCTCTTTCCCCAACTGTCTGACTGGAGTCTGTGAGCTCCCACTTGCTCAGGTCAGCTGTTTCTGTGGATTTCCACAGCATGGTCTTGACCTCTTTGCTCATCACTCCTCCCTCTCTATCACTGGATTCCTGGCTCAATTTCTTGCAGGAACTCAGGAGACATAGGCATCTGGGTGAGGGGAAAGCCCCGCCCCAGCAATAATGACAATCCATGAAAGATGCATCTCAGCAGTTCCCCGTGCAAATGACAGGCGGCTTCCCTGAAGATTTTCCTTGCCCCCGAGACTGGTCAGTGCTCGTGTAAGTGAGAGGGGGGATTTCTGCGTCTTACAGTTTTAATCACTTTCCTGAGTTGTGTTTCCAGCGAGTGTCTTGAGCCTCTTTGGCCCTCCCTGTGCTCTTCAGGAGAGGATTGGTTCAGAGCAAACAGCTAACACGGGTCAACAAAGCATGTGTGGAGCCTTCTACTGAGCCTGACTTATCCAGTTACAGTGCAGTAGCTGTCTTCTGGAATCCGAGATGTTCCTTAAGTGTTCAGGGAGAGAGTTGTATGAACCCTCAAAGATGGAACTTTCTAGAGAAAGAGGGTGGGCAGCATCTTCCCAGAAAAATGTGGTTGAGGATGGGTCTTGCTTTGTTGTTGAAAGGCATCTACAAAACACAAGTTGTATCTTTCAGAGGTTCTTCTTGCTTATAGTCGTTCTCGTGATTTTGTTTTGTAAAATGCACTTTTCTCTTTTCTCCAGCACACTGTCTTCAACACTATGCTTCACATCTCTTCCAGTCAAATAAGGCTGGAAGTTGGCCGTCAATAAGTGCTGCTTCCACAGCCAGCACAAGGATGTGCGTTTCAATTCCCAGCACCCACACAAAAAGGGAGGTTTGGTGGTAGGCATGTTTAGTACTAGTGTTGGGGAGGTGGAGGCAGGAGGATCCCTGGAGCTCACTGGCCAGTCAGCATAGCTGTTTGGGAAGTTCCAGACTGTGAGGAGCCGCCCTCACTATCGCTATCGCCATTAGAAGATGGCGCTGACATCTGCTGTCAGTTGGAGTTTACCGTTTAAGCTGTGCCTCACCCGTCATCTGGGGTGATGAGCAAACCACCAATCCCGGCTCTACACGTCTCACTCGGAGCTCCTAGGCTTATATAAGGGGCTGGGTTTCTTAGCTTGGGGTCTCCCTCTCAGAAGCTGATCATCTATCTCTCAAGATGTATTAAAGCTTTACTGCAGAAGGATCCGAGTGTCCTGCATCGTTCTTGCTGGCGAGACGGTAGCGCGGGACATCTGGTGCCGAAACCCGGGAACTCTTCAACATCGCCGGTGCTGCGGGAGACCCCTCGGAAGACGGGGCGGATTCAGAACTGCAGGGACGTAAGTTCAGAGAGGTATGCTTTATCCTGAACACCCCTTTTCTCGACTTTGGCCTTAGTTTGTCATCACCGTGGGACGGGTCAGTGGAGGCTTTGGTGCTAGTCCTGTTTGTCCTTCTTCTTCATCGTGGCTGGTGCTGACAGAACGGTGCTGTCAGTCTGGTAAGTCGAGCGCCGTTTTTTAGATAAGCCGCTAGCGCGATGGGGTTGTCACAGTCAGTGGTTACTGCCCTACAGACTGTGCTAAAACAAAGAGATCTCAAAATTGCACCACGAACACTTCAAAATTTTGTGAAGGAGGTAGATAGAGTGGCACCATGGTATGCTTGTTCCGGGTCCCTCACTGTGGCCTCATGGAACAAGCTAGGTAAAGAACTAGACAGGAAGCATGCAGAAGGAGATCTCCACTTAGGTACCAAAGCCATTTGGAAGCTAGTTAAAAACTGCTTGGAGGATGAGGCCTGTCACCCTGCTATAGTAGAAAGTCAGGGAACCTTAGAGGAAGTTCAGGATAGCATGTCAGAAACTGAACGGAGTGAGAGAATGGGAGCTCGCAAAAGGAAAGACATGTCTAAGAAAAAAGGCCCTCCCCAAGAAGTTAAGAAAGGGGGAGAGAAAGAAGGGAGTGATCATTCACCCCCTAACAAATCTAAGAAAAAGAAAAAGCCAGAATCTAGGCTATACCCTACGGTAGAGCTAGAAGCCTTGGAGCTAGATAATTCCGATTCTGACACTCTGGATTCTAGCGAAGAAGGTGGTCTAGAGGAGGAGGTGGCACGGTATGAGGAAGAAAGATATCACCCTGATAGACACCAGCCGCTGAAAACAAAAATGAATGTGAGGCCACCGCCTATAAATCCGGCGGGCTCACGCCCCTCGGCGCCTCCGCAGTATGAGCTTCGGCTGAATACTGGTACTGACTCCTTTTTACCTTTAGAGGAACGGAGAAAAATACAAATGGCTTTTCCAGTATTCGAGAATGTGGAAGGCGGAAGAGTACATACTCCCGTAGATTACAATCAAATCAAAGAATTGGCCGAATCCGTTCGTAATTATGGGGTCAATGCTAACTTTACCACAATACAGGTAGAAAGGCTTGCTAATTTTGCCATGACTCCCACTGACTGGCAGACGACAGTGAAAGCAGTGCTTCCCAACATGGGACAATACATGGAATGGAAGGCTCTCTGGTATGATGCAGCCCAGGCACAAGCTAGAGTTAATGCCACAGCTGAAGATGAGAATCAGAGGCAGTGGACATTTGAAATGCTGACAGGTCAGGGTCAACATGCCCTTAATCAAACCAACTACATCTGGGGCGTCTATGGTCAGGTGTCGGCCGCCGCTATTAAAGCATGGAAGGCCCTCACAAAAGGGGAGAATCCAGTGGACACCTTACAAAGATTGTCCAAGGACCCCAAGAGCCATTTTCAGACTTTGTGGCCAGAATGACCGAGGCCGCCGGTCGCATCTTTGGTGATTCAGAACAAGCTATGCCCCTAATTGAGCAACTTGTCTATGAACAAGCAACCCAGGAATGTCGAGCGGCTATCGCCCTCGCAAAAGCAAAGGTTTACAAGATTGGCTCAGAGTGTGCAGGGAGCTGGGGGACCCCTAACCAATGCAGGACTAGCTGCCGCCATTTTACAAACGCACAGGCGTAGAGATTTATCTAGTCGAAAAGTTTGTTTTAATTGTGGGAAAATGGGGCACCTTAAGAAAGATTGTCAATCCCCTGAAAGAACAAGAGAACTGGAGCTTTGCCATCGTTGTGGTAAAGGTTATCATAGGGCTAGTGAATGCAGGTCAGTCCGGGATATGAAAGGGAGGCTTCTGCCCCCTATTGAAGAACCCAAGGTACCCCAATCAAAAAACGGGTCACGGGGCCCATGGTCCCAGGGCCCTCAGAAATATGGGAACCGATTTCAGAAAAGCAATCAAGAGGAAGTAGAGGCTTCCGAGGAACCCCCGGAATGGACTTGCGTGCCGCTTCCGACTTCTTACTCATGCCCCAAATGAATGTTCAACCGGTCCCAGTCCATTCCCCTGGACCTTTGCCCCCTGCCACCATTGGGCTTATTCTGGGCCGTGGCTCCTTAACTTTACAGGGACTCATTATATATCCTGGGATTGTTGACCCGTATCATAAAGAGGAGATTCAAGTTCTCTGTTCTAGCCCTCGGGGTGTATTTTCTATAAAGCAGGGAGATAGAATTGCACAACTGGTGTTGCTGCCCTCCCTCGGGGATGGAGAAACCTACACTTTACAAAAAAGGGCTATGGGATCTTCTGGAAGTGATTCAGCCTATCTGGCTATACCCCTAAATGAGAGACCTACAATAAAATTGTTAATTAATGGAAAAGAATTTGAAGGGATAATGGATACGGGAGCAGACAAAAGCATTATTTCACTCCATTGGTGGCCGAAGTCTTGGCCCACTGTTGTTTCATCTCATTCTCTACAAGGTCTTGGATACCAGTCCTCTCCTGCCATCAGTGCCTCAGCCTTAACCTGGCGGAACGCTGAGGGCAAACAGGGATGTTTTACCCCCTATGTGTTGCCACTCCCTGTAAATTTATGGGGACGGGATGTGTTACAAGCCATGGGCATGACCCTAACTAATGAATACTCCCCCAGGCATCAGCCATTATGGCAAAGATGGGGTATACAAAGGGTAGAGGCTTGGGTAGGCAAGAACAAGGCAGAATAAAACCCATTACGCAACATGGAAATCGGGGTAGAAAAGGACTGGGTTTTATTTAGGGGCCGTTGAGGCTTCACGACCCATACCGTGGAAAACAGAGGAGCCGTTATGGGTCTCTCAATGGCCTCTATCCTCTGAAAAATTAGAGGCTGTCACAAGATTAGTGCAAGAACAGGAACGGCTGGGGCATCTAGAGCCTTCTACCTCCCCATGGAATACACCAATTTTTGTTATTAAGAAGAAATCTGGGAAGTGGAGATTACTCCATGACCTGCGGGCCATTAACAATCAGATGCATCTTTTTGGCCCTGTTCAAAGAGGACTTCCTTTGCTTTCTGCACTTCCTCAAGATTGGAAGCTTATTATTATAGATATTAAGGATTGTTTCTTCTCTATTCCACTTTACCCACGGGATAGACCAAGGTTTGCCTTCACTATCCCTTCTCTTAATCATATGGGACCAGACAAGAGATTTCAGTGGAAGGTACTGCCGCAAGGCATGGCCAATAGCCCAACAATATGTCAGCTGTATGTGCAGGAGGCTTTGGAGCCAATTAGGAAGCAATTTACATCTTTAATCATGATCCATTATATGGACGATATTCTTATTTGTCACAAAGAGTTAGATGTTTTACAAAAGGCTTTTCCCATGCTGGTGGCTGAATTAAAACAGTGGGGATTAGAGATTGCCTCAGAAAAGGTTCAAATTGCAGATACAGGGCTCTTTTTGGGCTCAATGATTACTCCCAAAAATATAGTTCCTCAGAAAATAGAAATTCGCAAAGACCACTTACAAACATTAAATGATTTTCAGAAACTTCTGGGAGATATAAATTGGTTGAGGCCCTTTTTAAAAATTCCATCTGCTGATCTAAAACCCCTCTTCGATCTCCTGGAGGGTGAGCCTCATATCTCCTCACCCAGAAAATTTACCCCTGCCGCCCACCGAGCCTTACAGATGGTGGAAGAGGCCTTACAGGAAGCACAATTACAACGTATTGAGGAGTCACTACCTTTTAATCTGTGTGTTTTTAAGACAGCTCAATTGCCAACTGCAGTCCTGTGGCAACATGGACCATTACTTTGGATTCATCCAAATGCTTCCCCTGCTAAGATTATTGACTGGTACCCTGATGCTGTTGCACAGCTCGCGCTTCGCGGAATAAAAGCAGCTGTTACGCATTTTGGCAGGGATCCTGATTCCTTGA